>NC_135880.1:123543211-124290822 GCF_964194155.1 Cetorhinus maximus | reverse complement strand
AATTTAAGGCAAGGTTCATACCCCAATAGTGGATCAACTGCTACAGAAGCCGGTTCCCTCAAGTTGCTGTCAAAGAGCGTTTTCCTTCTGATTCCATCAAAGCTTGCAACAGATATGGTCCTAGCACCCATATCAGTCCAGTAAATGTTATTGTAGACCCAGTCGACAGCAATTCCCACATGAATTCGTACATTGTTAACAATCTTGGAAATACCAGCGCTGCCTTTGTGTTTATCCATCTGCATACTGCAAGAAAAGTTAAAGCAAAGAAATTGCAACCATTTTTAGCATGCAAAAGTTAAAAATAAACTCATGGACTAAAGTGGTCATATTAATTAAATTGCCTTAAATGCATACGTGTATGGTTATAACTGATTTACTGGTTGTGTCCAAGCCTCAATGCAAGCCACACATTAGGCCATGATTTGAAGAGGTTTAAGTAAAATAAGACAATGCTACAAGGTAAATTTGCATTAGTGCTTACTGGTTTCATTTAAAACATGAAAAAAACCCATTGTAGATCAGTTTTTAAGACCAGGAGAAACTAAACATTTGCAATTACTATGAAATAAAATCAAAGCAACTCAAAACTATTTATCCTCAAAATGTTCAAAGATGGAGGTTGTTGTAGGGTCATCGAGTTGCTATTGTTGATAGAGTTGATCTGCAGTTACTGCTTGGGTGGAAATATTAAGTTTATTTACAATATAAATCAGCAGCAACTACACGTGTGCTTTCAACTTCCACCATCTCTACACTGACTGCTGAGGTAGCCCAAGCTACTCTGGTTACTCCAGATCATGTGATCTTCCTTAACAAGTACTATTCTTAAAAAGTTACATTACACACTAAATAAAACCATAATTACTACAGAGGCACTTTGTAAATTTTGTCCAAATTGGATATTGAAGCTCGTTCAGTGCAGTTTTGTACAAGGCCAGCTACAAGATGCAAGATAATAAAATTAGGATTTGAATTACCTGAAAATAGCCCGTTGTCCCAAGTCAGCCCAGAAGATTCTCTGCTCTGCCACATCAGTATCCAGCGCCACAGCATTTCTCAGTTGTGCAACTACCTGACTGTACTCATTGTGGTGCAATCCCAGTTTCCTGATATCATGGCGATTAGTGAAGATCAAGTATGGCTCCTCTCCTATTTAAAAAAAAAAAGGAGGGGAAATTGAAAAAACGTTATGTCCCTCAATTCACTCAACCAACTGGCATTTACCTTGGGACCAAGGCATTTATGCAGAGGCGTTGAAGAACAAAAAGTGACAAGTTCTATTAGTTTGTCCCAAAATCCTCACTATTCCCAATAGAAATGAGGTGAGCAAAGCTAGAGTTCACTAGGTTACCACAAACCCTGTAAGAGGACGAGTGCAGATTGCTCAAGCCATATTCATTCCTATTATTCTCTTGGCACTAAAAAGATTGTCTACACTGAAGCAATTATATTGCTTCTATGCCCTGCAAAATCCTGTTAAAGTAACCTTGTCGAAACAAGCTCAGCCGAGGGGAATTGCTTACATTACTTCCTTACATTTTACTTCAATGACATTACTAGAAAATAATTCAAAAATGACTGAATTCATGTCACTCCTCTGAAGATTATATCTTCCTTTTTGTTTAATTGATGTGAAGATGGATGTTATCTTTAATATTTTTGGGAATATGGTGGTAAAGGCAGCTGTGTGCCCATGATTAATGAAACTCAGGCTAGGTTCATAGTTCCCATAGATGAGCTGTCTGAGATGAAAAGGTAAAGATGCTAGATGCATACATTTTTAATGAGGGGCAAGTAAATAAGTTGCATTTTAAAGTTTGCCATGAGGTGATAGGCAAGGACAGCTTCTCAGCTGCTAAATTTCAAAGGGAGTTTAAGAGACTTTTACAGCTTACAAAGGTTTCGTAAGCAAACAAGGGAAGGATATAAATTATTTGGCCTGAAAGTGGAGGCAATAAGACATGAACATTTTATATTTTAGAAAAGTTGAGTTCAAAAAGATAATTAGGGCAATGGAGCCTAGGATGAAAAAAAGACATTTAGGGAGAGGGGTTTAATAGATTGAAGGTCACTGCATGGGGGAGATGTCCCAAGACCAGCTGTGCTGAGTTGTGAATTTGAAGCACCCATCCAGTTTCAAGCCAGAGAAGTATTTATTTTCAGAAAAATAGTCGGTTTCTGAACTTCCTTCTTCAGATTTCCCCAGCAGAGAGGGAGAGGGAGATTGTAGGGTATACTTTAGTAAAATAGTTTTTTTGCCTTGGGGTAATTTTACTGGATTTTCATGGTTCAAAATCTATAAGGGAGCTGCTGCCAAGTAGATTATTTCTGTATAATGACCAAGTGGGTTTTTTGCAGGGTGGGGGGGAATGTTTTGTAAGACTGTTTCAACTGTGCAATTTTAACCTTGTTTGGTGTTCAAGTTTTTCTCCTTTAATAAATATCTTTTAATTTTAAAATCCTAAAAAAAAGTGTTACTGGGATTCTACGCTTCTAGGATCAGTAGTTTTCCCTCGTTTTCAAAATACTAATTTATATTTGGCTTACTCAGCTATCAGCTGCAGTCATAACATTAAACAATTTAGGTGGTCTAATATAGCCAAGCATTATGCTATAAACTTTTATAAAGTTGGAACTGAATTTAAAATCCAAGCCAGGAAACAGACTGGTAATAGTCAGCTCAGTTCTGATTATCTAGTTGAGCTCACACAGAAGCAAATATGCTAGGAGGTACTTTGTGCACAAAAGTAATCTCAAATAGATTGCAGATCTGTGTCAAATATGGATTTTCTACAAGTATTTTTTTTTTTTTAAAAAAAAAAACAAATTCCTACAGCCAGAAGTCAGTCATGGAAAATTAAGTGGGCTAACAGGGTCTAACCAGCCTCCTGGACCTTACCTGATCGCCTTAAAGCAACTTTCCCCCTAAACTGAAAAGTATTTTGTTTCTCCTAGAACATTGCTACTCTTATATATGTTGCAATGTTAGAATAGAATGAATTTAATGATTAGCTAGACTCCTGTCCCATTTTGTATGTAATTCCTACACAAGGTCAGTATGGGTTTCAAGATAAAAGTAATGCTGGAGAAAGCAATAGTTTGATATAAACTGTTAAGTCTATAGGTACCAGTGTGCTACTGAAAGCAAAGTGCATATAGTTAAGAGGAAACGCACAAATATTTTGCATGTGGGCAAAGACAGGTCACATGAATCATACAAAAGCAAAATACCCCAGATGCTAGAAATCAGAAAAACAACATGCTGAAAACACAGGTCAGGCAGCATCTGTCATGAGAAACAGTTAATGTTTTAGGTTGATGATTTAAGTTCCAGTGAGGTCAGAATATGAATTTTTTCTCCAGATGCTGACTCATCATTCATTG
Source organism: Cetorhinus maximus (assembly GCF_964194155.1). Classification (NCBI taxonomy): domain Eukaryota; kingdom Metazoa; phylum Chordata; class Chondrichthyes; order Lamniformes; family Cetorhinidae; genus Cetorhinus; species Cetorhinus maximus. The sequence continues at coordinate 124,287,435 of NC_135880.1, read as the reverse complement.
GCCATAAGACACCGATTCATCCAGGCTATATCAAAATTAACAAAAAAGGGTGTAAACTTGTTTAGAGACATTTGCTTGGTTAGAAGGCATTAATGATAAAGGACATCTCTTGTAATGGACCCTTGGCAAAAATATACAAATACTTTTGAGGAAGCCATTAAGGTAGGGAATGTGGGAAATCTGGTAGACATACTTGATAAGCTATAAGGAAGTGGGTCAGTGGAAAATTGCATTTAATCTAGATTGACAGTGTCATACATGTTGTTAGGCCCAACAATGTGTACATAATTTGCAAGGGATACCACTGAAGTAAGTTGCAAAAAAGGAAATTATTGAAGGCTCATGACAAATGCAGAAAAACTATACTTAATGCTAACAGGGTATTGGGTTATATTAATAGAACCAATGCAAATCAAAGGGATAATTGCCACAATGCAAAATACATATGGAGCACTACAGTTTTGGTTCCCTCAATGTGAGCAAGTGACCTTGGAAAGGTTGAGAGCAGCTAGAAAAATGACTACTAGCTTGAGAGTCAGTGCCTCAGACTCAACACGATCAAATTAAGTCAGTCAGACTTAGATTACCTAGTGATGGCTATAAACATGACAAACTGAACAGTGTCTGCATTGTTTAATCCAGTTTGAAAAGATTAGGGGGCACGAGTATGGGTGGTGTTTAGTTATGATGCTCCTATCATATACAGGGCAAGCCTTTTCATTCATGTGCAAGCTTTAGTGCTCAAATGTCAATAGTGGAACACAGCAGCACTCATTCCCAACATTTAAAGTGAAATCAAGCCAGATATATCACCATGATAAAGGAAAATTTTATAGCCTCAATACTTGAAATCAAAGTTCAGAAAAGCAATCCCACTGCACAAGTGGAAGTCTCTCCAATTCCATGGGTCTCCCTTCCTTTCATCCCAATTACTAAATTCCAAATTGTGAGCAAGTCTGTCACTGGAACTTAAACTGAGGGACCAGTAAAATGATCAACCCATTTTATGAAAAGCACTTCAGTCTGGGTGCTTCAAATAAAAAATCCTGGGCGTACATCCATCACTAACACCCAATACCCTTACTAGATTTTCAACTGAAGGTATACTTGCCTACAGCCTTGCAAACTCCACTAGCTGGATCTATGTGATATCCAATGTGACATTCACACATATAGCTTCCCTCCAAATTGATGCAAGTTTGACTGCAGGTTCCAGCAATTTTGCATTCATCAATATCTGCAAATAAAGCACCAACATCTTTTTGAGTATCAAATGAGTCACTGTTTCCTTACTTGTTATGGCACAGCAGATGTTAGATGCTGAGCTGTTCAAGTCCCAGAGGGAAATTTTAAATAACGACCATAACTATTTTAGTTTGTATTTATTTTGAGATGCTCGTTTTGAATTCAGTAGTAATAAGACCGAGTGTTATAGGTTTTTTACAAAACGAAATTAAATCTTTATTAATAAAAATGGATTTTAAGCACATAGGTTTACAAATTATTACAATAACTCAGATTAACTAGGAGAGCTAACTCCAAGTTAGACCTCCATTAAGGCAACAGTAAAACAGATTTTAAAAGACCCAGGCAAAGTAACATGATCCCCAGAACAGTCGAATTCAAAGCAAGTTTTTTTTTCACTTCAGTTCGTGTAGTTAGCAACGAGGCTTTAGAGGCTGGAGGCTTTTTACACTTTTAGATCTCAAAATGCCTTCCTCCTACACATCACCTCCTTTATACAGGTTTCTCCATTTTTAATGCAAATCTCATTGTCCCAATATGTCTTTTTAACTTTACTTTTCTAAAAAAAATCTTTCATAGTACCAATTTTATCAGTAGGCTTTGGGAAAAATAAACACTGTTTGGCTAAGTGTAACATTTCGCCACCTCTCAAAATTCAAATTACTCAAATAGAACTCACATTCAAACTTCAGCCATGTTTACCTATTTCACATTTCAAACCTAGCTTCCCTTCTGAAGCAAAGTCTTCAGACCAGCTGTCTTTAATTCAATTAAAGTTCTACACACACTATTCCTACCTTACAATAACATTATGAAAATTATATTTTCATGACAACTGAATAGTGGGATCAACTTACCATCACAAGTTTTATCAATTAACTTAAAACCAGCAGGGCAATCACATTCATAGCCAATGATCAGATCGTTACAGATATTAGAACAGCCACCATTGTTGTTTAAGCACTCATTCACATCTGGAGAAAAGAGAAATCACTTTAGTACTCTCCCAATAAAATCACTTCCAAAAATTTAGTTTTGTAAGCATACAAGTGCTTTGTTAATAAGCTACATAACTAAGCTGACTTTTTGCATGGTTGACTCACATTCTGATGTGCTTTCAACACAATACCCTACAGATTAAAGCTAGTCTTGTCAGCTCCATGTATTTAGATCCTGATGGAGATACCCAAGTCAGGGCTGGGTACTAAGTTCCACAAACTGACATTGAGAGACTTAGTTTCTTAATTCATGATCTAGCTAGAAAGTATTGCAACAGCCTTTGCCCCAGAGACCCAGAAGCAGTAACAGAATGGAAAATTTGTAATACTTAAAAAAACAATTACAGATTCCCCAAACATTTCAACGTTTAGAAAGGACTTGCACTCAATCCCTTTACAAGTGATCGATTGTAACTTTTGGATAAGTGTAACTTTTGGATAAGTGTGACTTATAGGGGATGACTGTGGACAGAACCCTGTTTAAGTGGACACTGCTACCTGCAGAGAATTGGCCAAGTCCTTGAAAGGGACTGGAATTCTACTTTGTCTGTGTAGTAGTCCCAGTTTCTGCCACAGATCTGAGTGGACTGCCTACCACTTCAGATAGTCTGTTGTATCTGATATTCCATATAAAAATTTATAGTTAATACCAAATGATATTTAATTTGCATTGATTTCATAAAAAGTGAAATCTTGATTGCTAAATTTCTTAATTTGGGATCACTCAGTAAATTTGGTTATTTTGGCTTGTGGATGCCCACAGGGATTATAAACAAGCAAAAAAAAATTGTTCTGTAGATAGCCTGCATTGGAGCTGGAAGTGAAACAATTGCATACTAAACCAGAGAGTCCAATATTGTTACCTTGACAAATATTTTGAATATAATATTTTAATACAAGTGTAATGAAAGTCACCAATGCACTGCATGACAAAAATCAGTCTTCAGGCTTAAACCACTTGGTTTTACTAGAACTAGACTACAATATGCTTAGTTTATTAAGTATCTTTAAACCCATTCTGAGTATTAGAATGTTGGCACAATAGAAACCTATTTAACTACAGTCAAGTATGTGCAGGTTTTGTCTTGCATCAGGAAAGCTTTTATGCCTGCAATGCAACTAATTCACTACTTACTACATTCCTTGGATGGCTCGTCACTCCAATCCCTGCAGTCTTGATGCTGGTCACAGACTTTTATCATATCAATACATTCCCCACTGCCACATTTAAAGTCAGTGGGTCTCATGCACTCTACTGCAGAAAGATAGGGAAAATGTTTATAATGAGGGGAAACATTTATAATGAAAAACTTGTATCATTTATTCTAAATGATACTTCACACTTACCATTCACACAGCCAGATTCATCACTGGCATCAAGACAGTCATTCAGTCCATTACATTTTCTGTCATTATGGATACAGACACCATCCCCACATTGGAAGTGATCTGGTCTACATGTGTGATGAGCTGAAAGTCAGAACAGTATGCTCACATTTAGGTAATCCAGCCTGTTTTGAAACTAATGGTTAACATGTGCACCTAAAACAGCTGCTTCATTCCCATCTGAAATACGGTTAAAGTTTCTGGTTCTTTTCAGGACAGCTTTTAAAACTCATCGACTAGGATGACAAATCTCAATTCCATTTTAGTACCTCTTGTTGCTAGAAAAATCCCCATGTTGTTCATAGAATGTAATAGAGTACAAAAAAATACAAGCTGAACAAAAAAAAGTCAGCTTGAATGTGAGAAGCTTGCTGATGTCTAATCCAACTTAATTTTGGAGGGAGTAATAAGATAGGGAGTTTCTACCAATGTCTTATGGACTTCCAGAAAGCCAGAAGTTCTGCATGAGATCAGCAGCAAAAATAAAAGTAGAACTGGGGATAACCTTGCGATATGACATACATTGATAACTAATGAGGCAAGGGAAAGATAGGAGATAGAGAATGTACTCTGGTGGTATGCAATGTTCCCTAGGGATCTATACGAGGAAACCATCTATTTACAATGTGTGTCAAATGATTTGACTGGAGGAAGAGTGTATACCCGAGATTGCAGATGACAAGTTTGGATGAAATGAGTTGTGCAGAAGGGGGCAGAAGTTTTAAAGGATCACATGGATTAACTGAATGGGAAAACACAGATGGGAAGATTAGATCATCCACTTTAGTTAACAAAAAAAATCAGAATGGGAGACTAACTGCAGTGGAGGAAATTTGCATCTTACACTTTCAAAACCTAGTTACACAAGGCCAGTTTTCGTGTTCCTTTAAATTTTAATCAGGGAACAAGACCTGTGCAACACCCTTTAGGCTTAAGCATGGCCATGCACCTTTTGTTGCCCAAGTACACAACACCTAATGCACTATTGGTGATTTAACAGCTAATGGAGTGTTCACTTTTGTCAACACATGCACACACCACAACAGTCCCCAAAAAAACCGGATTCTTGAGCAATTAAAAACTGGACAGATTGACAGCCAGTTTTAACTTTAGCAGCAGTATACAGATTGAAGAGCGATAAAACAATTGAAATATATATCTATTACATCTGAATTAGCCAATTGAACAGGTTAAATGGCCTATTCATGCATGTTCCTTAGAACTGATCAGATGGTACCTGGTTAATATCTACCCACTCTCTCCCCCACCCCCCCTACCATCCCACCTCCCATTCAAATCACAACTAGAAGATACTCTTGAGTTATCAACAGTCACAGATTGCAACTCTTTTGAGTACAATCACAGTTCTTGGTTTCCAGGAGTGGGACATGAACCCACAACCCTCTGATTCAAAGGCGAGGGTGCTATGAACTGAGCCACAGCTGACACCTCCCACAACTAGAAGATAGAGCACCACTTAAGAAGCCACTCAATAGCTAAAGCAGCAAAACTTGAACTACTTACAGCAACTGACTTCATCACTTCCATCTCTGCAGTCCATATCTCCATCACAGTACCAGTGACTATGGATGCATTCACCAGAGTCACACCGAACAGCATTTGGAGAACAGGTCAGAGGATGAATGTGCCCACAACGGCCTGGGAATTCATCAGATTGGTCAGCACAATCAGCATTTGTGTCACACACCCAATTCAAGGGGATACATACAGAACTATTGCACTGAAACTCATGTGGGCCACAGGAAGTTGGTGCACAGCCTTTTTCATCACTTCCATCACCACAGTCGTTCTCATTATTGCAGACAAATACCATAGAAATGCATCTACCATTGGAGCAGGTAAATTCTGTTAGGTCACAAGTAAAAGCACCTGAAAAATGATCAAAAGTCAGGTAAGACTGCTTGAAATAGATGATTTCTATCTGGGGTAATTTCAAGACTTAAATATGATTGAACAGGCAATAGAACAAAAAGGCAATTATACAGTAGGATATATATTCACTGTTCAATATTGCAAGCTCTCCTGCATAGTCACTTCAACATTGTCAACAAGGTGTTTTTAAAAAAAAAGCTCTCAACTGACAAGATATTGAAAAGTTGCCCCCATGATCATAACTTCCATATGAAATTTGCACACAAACCCATTTACATGTCTTAAAAGTAGGCCAGGATTAGTTGCCACACTTCCAGCACCATATTTGATGAATGGGGTTATAGGAACAGGAGCCACCCATTTATTCCCTTGAGCCTGTTTTGCCAATGGGGATCATTTTTATTTGTGGCATAGTTCCATATCCCTTAGTTTCTATCAAATCTCAGACTTTAAAATAACTGATTGCAGAAGAGTTCAAAACTCCCACCACCCTTCAAGTAAAAGGTTTCATAATTTCACTCTTGGAAGCCTATAAATTAGAGCCTGATCTATGTTCCACTGTCTTAGATTCTCAGCTAGCAGCTTATCTACTCTGCTCTCATTTTAACAACTTGATAAAAATCACTCCACCCTGCAACCTTCTAGATTCCTGTGAATACAACTAGTTTGTGCAATTGAAGTCTAGATATCAAATAAAGATCAACAGCACTTCCTCCAACACCAATCTATCCTTCCTGAAGCGTAGTGCCCAGAACTTAGTGCCCCAGATGTGGTCTAACAAGGGCTTTGTATAGCTGAAACACAGCACCCTGTCCAAAGACCAGCATTCCAACAACCTTTGATTGCCAAGTCACTTTGGATGTCTACTGCTTCTAGTTTACAATGTTTTATTTTGGATGACTTCATACTTCTCTATATTGTAATCCTATTATCACAGTTTTGCCCACTAAATCTATTGATCTCCCTTTGTAATTTTGTGCTTCCATTCACACTGCTTCTATTCTGCTCATCTTGGTCTTAATCAAGAAATCTAGATGGCTCTCCATCCTGCTATATTAGTTAGTAGTGAATAATTGAGACCAACCCCTCACTGAACCTTGTGAGACATTAGTCATATCTTGCTAATTATTCCTACCTCCAGTTTCCTGCTGCTCAGCCAATTTCCCACAGGCAGGACAATTTACCTCAATTCCAGTCTTCATTTTCAGCTAACAAACTCAAGGGACTTAATCAAAAACCTTCATGTAAATAACATCCAAAAGACATTTCTCTGCCCATTATTTGAATCACCTTTTCAAAAAGTTCAATCAAGAGTCAGGCCTTTAACAAAATCAAGCTGGGTCTCCATTTAGCTGAAAATTCCAAACAGATGTTAGGCTGATTTATAATTTCTGGGTTTTCCCCTCAACCTTTTTCAACATGTGCACTTTTCCCAATCTAAAAGGAACAGTTCCTGAATCAAGAAACCTTGGAAAAGGTTAGTTAGACAATTTGTAATATCACCACACTTCATCTCAGGGCTTTAAATGAAGTAAACACTGGTCCTTGGATTTGGAAGTGCCATTATTTGTAGTTAATTTGCATCCAGATTCAATAGTGCCCTTGGATGTATGGCATGCTCTTCCTCCACTAAGTACTGAATTTTTAAATATGAACACAACAGCTACATTCTGGCTTAAGGGCCACAGAAATTAACCATTTCCTTCACTACAGATGCTGCCTGACCCAAGTATCAACAAGATTGAAATATAAACAATTTCCAGCATTCACAATTTGTGATTCACAATTTTACTGCACCTGTCACAAAGAGTGCAGGTCATGCCAGCAGCACCAGTCATATCCAAAAATGGAGGTGTCAACCTGGTGACACTACAACACAAGACTACTTGCATGACCAGCAGCAAGCAATCCTACAACCAACAGACCAGTTCTAAGCTCTACAGTCTTGCCTCATCCAGTTATGAATGGTAGTGGACAATTAAACTCACTGGAGGAGGCAGCTCATCCTCAAACGATAGGGAGCCCAACACAGTGCAAAAGATAAGGCCAAAGCATTTGCAACAATCTTCAGCCAGAAGTGCCAAATGGATGATTCATCACAACCTCCTCCCAAGATCCTCAGCATCACTGACCCTATTCCTCAGCCAATTCGATTGACTCCACATATTAAGAAACAGTTGAAGGCACTGGATTTTGCCAAGGTTATGGGTGCTGACAACATTCTGGCAATATTACTGGAAACTTGTGCTTCAGAACTAGCTGTGTCCTTAACCAAGCTGTTCCAGTACAGCTACACTAGCATCTACCCAGCAATGTGGAAAATTGCCCAGGTATGTCTTGTACACAAAAGCAGGACAAATCCAACCCAGCCAATTACCACCTCTTCAGTCTTCTCAAATCAACATGGTGGAAGGGACCAGCATCAGTGAGCAGGTTGTTTAATTGCTGCTTGATAACAGTTTGGGTTTTGCCAGGGCCATTCAGCTCCTGACCTCGTTAGTCTTGGTTCAGACATGGACAAAGCTGAACGAGGGGAGAGAGTGACTGCCCTTGACAGCAAGGCCACATTTGACCAGGCATGGCATCAAGGAGCCCTAACAAAACTGGAATCAAATGGGAATCAGGGGGAAAACTCCACCAGTTGGAGTCATACCTAGCATAAAAGATGGTTGCTGATGTTGGAGGTCAATCAGTTCCAGGGCATCACTGCTAAAATTCCTCGAGGTAGTGTCCTAGGCCCAACCATCTTCAGCTGCTTCAATGACTTTCCCTCCATTATAAAAAAGGTCAGAGTGGGGATGCTTACTTATGATTGCACAATGTTTAGTACCATTCACAACTGACAATGAAGCAATCCATACCCATATGCAGCAAGGCCTGGACAACATTTTGGGCTGATAAGCAGCAAGTAACATTTACATCAAAGTGCCAGGCAATGACCATCTCCAAGAGAAACTAAACATCTTCCTTCATTCAATGGCATTACCACCATTGAATGCCCCAGTAACATCCTGGAAGTTACCATTAACCAGAAACTGAACCAGCCACAAATACAGTGGCTGCAAGAGGTCAGAGGTGGGCATTTGTGGTCAGTAACTCACTGCCCAATTCCCTAAAGCCTGTCTACCATCAAAGGTGGAAGTCAGGAGTGCAATGGAATACTCTCCATTTTCCTGGATGAGTACAGCTCCAACACCACAAGCTTGACACCATCCAGGACAAGACAGCCTGCTTGATTGGTACCTCATCCACTCCTTCCACTAGTGCTGCAGTGGCAGCTGTGTGTACCATCTACAAGATGCATTGCAGCAACTCACCAAGGCTCTTATGACATCACCTTCCAAACCCATTACTTCTACCACCTAGAAGGACAAGGGAATCAGATGCAGGAGAACATCCCCAACATGTTTCCCTCCAAGCCACACCATCTAGACTTTGGAACTATATATAGTGGCTCCTTCACTATCACTGGGTCAAAATCCTAGAACTCCATCCTTCAAACAGCACTGTGTACCTGCACCACAGCCTGCAGAAGATCAAGGTGGTGGCTCACCACCACCTCAAGGCAGATTAGGTATGGACAAAAAAAAAACAAAGGTAGCCTAGCCAGTGATGTCCACATCCATGAAAGAATAAAAACAAATAGAAAGCCATTTCAAGTTTCACCAAAAGAAAGTGTAGCAGCATGTCAGTCAACTTCTGATTGGATTCAAATACACTTAACCAGGCACTCAACCCAGCATTGCAATGGGTAGAATAGATTGTAGACGGTTATGAGGTCACTTAATGGATCTTTTAAAAAACAAATGCATGCACATTTAAAATTAAATGTCCATTGGGGAAAAACCAGTACTAGATGCCTGCAAATGCAGTGCCTGGTGTTGAAGTCATTACCTCCAGTACAAATTGGGCTCTGCTAGAGTCAGATTTCAAATGCTAAAATGTAACAGTCACAGGAGTGTATTTGTTACTTCAAATTAATTGGGATTCAAAATAGTAATTTAACTTCATTGAACACAATATTAAGCTAAATTGGATTAATTTAAACATTCTTCCAGGTCTCCAGATAAATGGTTGAGTTCCTTTCTCCCCTAGTTAAAGATTGGAATTTAAGGTGGCCAATGATTTTGTTACTAAATGTGGGAAGTTTGCCTGTATGTTGGATGAGTGCAGTCATCATCCAAGTGGAGGCTCTTTTACTCATCTGTTCCCTTTGCTCCAGCATCATGACTCCCTGAAAATTGCAATTCACTGGCAAAGCTGAACAATGGTTACCATCTCAAATTTGGGCCCTTCAAGAGCCCATTACCTCTATATCCTTGTTATACCAATCTGGCACACTAGCTCTACCTCATCCTGCTCCCACCAACCCCTCCAATCTCCCATAGCTTTTGAGACAGTTAATTCCCTCTTCCACTTTCCAGCTCAAGGGACTGCCTTGCACAGCTCCTGCACTACCTATGGGCACAGCAATCACATCCAGTGTCACAGCAGGTCATTGCCCAAATTACTTACGGATGTATTAAAAAAGTGTCTTAAAAGTTCAAAAAGGACAAACAAAAAGCTGGTTGAGACTGTAAAGTAACCACTTGCTGGAAAATTCCTGTGGATTACACTTGACTAACTAGTCCAGAGAATGGAATGTTGCACCTAAAGAATGTCAAGGCCCACTTCAGACAGACACTTCAAAAGGAAAAGGTGCAATGCAAAAACTGAACTATAATCTCCTGCGGTTGCAAAGATAATGAAGGATGATTCCCATCTCCTGTAGGTTAAATCCCAGACTCTGGGCATGTCTTCAAAAGAAAGCAGCTTTGGGCGAAAGTAGCTTGTTTTTTCCCTTCCAGGAATACACAAGGGAAGGGGTTAAAAAGCCATCTGCATCCCTGATCTATGCTAGTTTTGGTGTTCCAGGCCTGGTGTGCAAGGGTGTGCTGTGAAAGTCACAGCTGCAGAACATCAGCTCAGCATCCCTGTGCTTGCAGGTAAAAGTCCTGATTTCTGGAGGCTAGTCAGCAAAATAACTCAAAAGGAACAAGAAAACTCTTTTCAGCCAACTTTCTGAACCAAGGAACTCCAAACCTACTGCTCAACTGCCAAAGTCAGCTCTACCAGAATCACCCAACTCAACAGCTGCAACATTTTGCCAACTACTCCTCACAGACAAGCCAAAATATATTTTTAAAGCTTTATTTCTGGACTTGTTTCTCATATCTAATCCATGTTTGTGCATTTTTTTTTATGTTTTAGTAACTAAAACTCACTGGCTCAAGAAAGCCAGGTTAAATTAGTTCCTTTTAAAAGGAAATACATTTGGACTGAAAAGGTATCCACGAAGGAAGGGATCCTTTTTAAAATTAAACTTGTTGTGACTGAGGGGGTTGAATAAAGAGGGGGAGCCAGTCCATCCATCCCTCATCTGGGAGCATAACAATTTGGGGTACCTCGACCAGGATCATAAATTGAGAGAACCTCACCTGGTGACCGTTCGTAACACCTGCAATTGTTCTTCCCCTCCCTCCATCATTGACTTTTTTCCTCATCCATGTGCTGACTGGTGGCATCTGGGGACACCAGCCAGCACATTTATTCCAACACCTAATTCCATCCCTCCACCACTGTTCAAGGCTCCACAATCACGGATGCCATCAGTTCATCAAATATCAAATCCTGGGGTCAGTGAATCGAAAATTCCCTTGGCTAAAAAGGAAGAGGTTAAAAACCATCGTTCAATGCCAGTTACAAACCCAGCACTTGAGAAAGTTTATGACCCAGAGTTGAGCCTTTAACCCCTGAAACTAATATCTCATTTCCATCCCCATATTGTCTTCCATTCTCCCTTCTTTACCCCTCTGCTACAAAAACCCTCATCTATACTTTTGTCACGTCTGGACTGATAGCTACTTTAAGAATAAAACCTGGCGCTTTCATTATACTAGGAACATATGGTGTTAATGGCTACAAACTATCCATTTTGACCGGCTCTCTACTTCTGCACTCATTTCTAAATTGGGTTTTTAACAAAAAGTTAGCGTAGCAACAAAGTATTTCCCATTGGCAGAGATATCCAAGGCACATGGTAGGCAGGTCACATTGCTCCTATCACTAAATTGGGGGTAGTGCTCAATGTTCATTCTGGCATGAATATCACATTTTACACAGATCATTTCAGTCCTTTGGCAGTACAAAATATTGAAAAGCAAACCAAAAATAACACCCTTCACCATCCTACCCTCAGCACCATGCAATACCAGTTTGTTTTATGCCACATTACCACAGTTCTCATCACCACCATTATCACAGTCCTTTTCACCATCACACCTCCAAGAAGAAGGAATGCATTGAGATGATCCAGGACCACAGCTGATTACATGGATATGAAAAGTTTTCATATCTCAAATAACAATCAAAGTGCCAGGTTAGATAGTTTAGAGAATCACATGCACAAATAGAAGCAACTTACTTTGACTGTTTACACAGCCAAGTTCCTGGTGCAAGTTATTTTTCAATGATTGATCTGTGTATTTCCACTACCCAGATTGAATGTTTCTAATGCTAGAAGTAACTGAACTCAATTCAGTAAGTGCACTGTCATGTGCCCCAAATCTTGGGTAATGGGAATATTGAATTCCTCACTTTTCAACTAGTCATTTGAAGGTTTTGTAGTATCTCACCTGCTGCAGTTTTTACTTTAAGTATGTCAAAAAATTCCACTGGCTGATTTGGAGCATTGCTTCTTAAAATAGCGATTAGTGCAGGTGAATTGAAAAGGTTACATGCATGTTCCTGTCAAGGGGCAAGAAGCTATAGGCAATGAAATCATTAGAGGTGACCATGGAAATACTTACGACAGATTTCAGGACTTTCATCAGATCCATCTCTACAGTTCACATTACCATCACACAGCCATCTACTGGGTATGCATTGTCTGTTGTGGCACATAAAGTCTGATGGCCTACAGGTCATATTAGCTAGAGAATAGAAACCAGAATGTTAAAACCATACCTTTTATTCTGTAAAATCTGCACTATTCTATTATCTTGTCCACTTTAAGCAATGACTGTTGTATTGAACAGGTTAATTTGCACAAATTCATTCAGCATGTTGCTTTGCTAGAACTCTGGTAGAAAATGTGTAAATTCTCTGCCACCCAAGCCTCATTTTTCCCAAAAAAATGAGAAGGGGTGTGACCATAAGGATTGCACATCAAGGTGGAAATTCAGAGAATTCTAAATACTATAACAAAGACAAATGCAGAAGTGCAAAAAAGAAGCTAAGCCAATACAAAAAAGACTGAAGACCTACATGTTCACACCTATGCTTAATTTCTTCAGAGTAAAGCTATCAATTCACTGAAAAGGCCATTACTCTGCATTGTGAACAGTTAGGTTATCCAGATTTTATAAAGGATGAATACAGATTAGCCTTCAGAATTAGACAGCATATGGAAAATAGCATATGGAAAATTTTATCATCTCTACAAGACATCAATATCAAGTTACTTTTCTCCAGGCTGCAAGCTAATCTGCTGTTTGGTTATTTCCCTCCAAGTTTCCTCAGAAGTTATGTAAGAAAACTGTTCATGTACCTGCCCTACAATATCGTCCATCCTCAAGCATCATTCCAGGAGAACACATACAGGTAAATTTCTCAGAATAGCTGCTAATCTGAGGTGCAGGCACACACATATATTCACAGCCTCCATTCTTTCCATTCACACTGCACCAGTTTCTTCCTGCAAAAGAAAGATCAACCATTCTAAAAATATTCAGAACTGAAGTACACGGTGAATCAAATACATTAGTTGCCAAACCCAAAAAGATAATTAATATATTTCCCACATTAACTTAATGAAAATTCACAGATTCTGGCTGCCTCTGTTAAATCACAGTTCAAGGTCAAAGGAGGTGTAGCTTCCAGTGTCACATTTTAACAAGCACTGCCATTTCCAACTTAATTACATTGCTGTGACCTCAGTAATACTGTTCCTTAAGATAAGCAAATACTGATGTCCATTCCTCCTGCCCCGTAATGGATCTACTCTTGGTGAGACTGGTTAAGATTTTTCTTGACAAATTAGGCCTGCAGCAAGGAAAAAAAGCACCCAGGTCTATAGAAACCTCACTTCCTAATAGTGGCTGCATTGATCTTTTTAAATTGATTGTACAACATTTGAGTTGCCTTTTTTTTTCTGTTTGCAAAAGACAGCCCAAGCTTACCCGATGGCTGGATTAACTCATGATAAACAATGACGTCTTGAGGTCCATTCAGATTACTGACCAAAGTTACCAGATGTTCTCCAGTGAACTTGTTGGCTTCATGAATGGCTTCATTCTCCTTATCAATCCAGAAGACACTATCCTGGAAAACAGTCATTTAGCAAAAATATTTTGTGACCCATTCAGTGCCCAAGTTATGGAGCAATAGGTACAGCCCTTGTACAGTTGGATCGTATTTGCATACCCAAATCAGAGTGCTTTCGAACATTGAGTGAATAATCAAATCTAAAATGGTGAGCAGAATCCCCAAACATCTACCCAAGCAGTAAGTACAGCCAACAGAATGGCTCATGTGTATATGCTTGATAATAATCGCACCCAAGTCAGAATATGGTGGGAGCTCCAAGTTAGTTGTAACTATAGATGGCCATAGCCTTAAAAGTACCATGACAGGGTTCTTTCCAGTAAGTAAAAGTTTTCCATGCAAAGCTTTGATTTTTGAAATGGGACATTGTAGGGTTTAAAAAAAGTAACTGTGGCCTTGTGTACACTCCAGGAAAATGGAATGTCTCCTACAGCAAATCTTGCAGATTCTGGAATAGTAGCACTTAAAAGAGCTCTTTTTGGATCTGAATATATGCAACGTCAATGCTTCCTCCCTACCACTGTGGTACATTTGGCAGAAGCACTTCACGGTGGAATATTCATGACAAAAAGATTTAAGATTCAACCCAATAGGGACTAAAATTAGATATCAAACCGCTGTCTGGTTATAAAAGAGTTAATCTATTTTATAGACTTCTTTGGATTTCCAACATTTTCACCTGAAATACTGAGACAGCAAATGAACGAGTAAGGAATTCTTGTGACTGCAGCACCGTTCTTCTATCACGACCATTTAGATCTATGCTGGATAACACGTGCAACTTTGAGTCAGCCCAATAGAGACGGCTTTTCACTAGATCTAGGGCCAAAGAAAGTGTTTAAGTCAGGTTTCAATAGAAGGCATAAAGCAGGTTTTAACAAGAGGCAGTTCATTAACTAACCAAGTGCAATGCCACTTGGCCACTGAATCCCTCTGGTAACTAGGAGCTGCCGATCCACACCATTCATTCCTGATTTTTCTATCTTTGCTGGTTCACCACAGTCTGACCAGTAAACAAACCTTTAAAAAGACAAGAGTTGTCAAAAACAATATGGCCTACATTGCAGTATAATAAACTGAACAATGTCTTGTTGCTCACTTTTAGATGGCCAGCCAAGTTTTCTAATTTAAAAGCAATTCCTCAAATTTATGTTGCTGACTAGAATTTTTGATCAGCCTTTTGTTAATACAACTTAAGGTGTTACAAGATCAGTCTGGTTAGTCAATCACATCCAGCTCATGCTGCAAATGAGCATTAACAAATGTTAATTAGGCCTATGGCTAATGAGCCTTTTTAGAAAGATGTAATTATAACCTTGTAAAAGCTTTAACTTATTGTATTGAAAACATTTGATTGTAATGTATCCAGCCTTCAACTACTGGCTAATAGAAACTGCTTTTGAGTTGAAAGTCAGTTTTCCTTCAATGCTCATTATGCCATTTGACTGTACTACTTTCCATGTATTTCTCTCAATTTCACACCTTGATTTTCAGCATGTGTGAAGGTTGAAGGGCCAGGAAACATAATATTTACCCAGTTTGATAGATTAACATTACCGTGGCCAGCATAAAAACTTGCACCTTTGATACCAAGCTCATATTAAAAATCACAGCACTAAAATAGAAACATGTTGTAATTACAGAAGGTAGAACTACTATACCCAGATAGTGGATCAACTTCTATGGAACCTGGCTCCTTTAGGTCTGTGTCAAAGAGGATAGTCCTTTTGGCTCCATCAAATGTTGCAACAGATATAGTTTTAGTACCACGATCAGTCCAGTAGATATGCTTGTAAACCCAATCAACAGCAATCCCCACAGGGCTGTCTACATCCTCGACTACTATGGAATTACCAGCTACGTTTTTCCACTTCATAGACACACTAAACAGGGAGAAATGATCAGTTGCTTTGCGCATGCACTTCATTTTATAGTTACAGTATCAAATCAACACTTCATTTCTAGAAGAGAAATCTACTTTTTAAAAAAGCCAAATAGTTCAATATACAAAAATTAATAGTTTGTAGTGTGCAGTTACCATTAAATCTTGATTCCATTTCAACACCAAGTGCCAAACAATAGAAAAATAAACCACAAGATTGGGAAACAATATTTTTAATCCAGAACACTGTTCATCATTCTGAAGTTTTATTCAAATCTAAGTTTTAATTCCAATGCTACACAAATAGAAAAGTTTTAGTATTAAGCCAGGATTCATGCACAATACTTTATTACCTGAAAATTGCTTGCTGGCCCAAGTCAGCCCAGAAAATTCTCTGTTCAGCAATGTCAGCATCCAGTGCTACAGCATTTCTTAGCTGCACAGCTACCTGGGTGTACTCATGATGATGCAGTCCTAGCTTCCTGATTTCACGGCGGTTTGTGAAGATCAAGTAAGGTTCCTTTCCTATGCACATTAATAACTTAACCAGCTTAAAAGAGCCAAACATACTTAAAGCAAAAGACCAATGCAATGCAACATCCATATTTAGGAATAGGTTATGCATTTAATTTATAAAGTCCAAAATTTAAAACACATAACTATGGTATTGTTCCAATAATTTCCAATTACACATCAGGACCCATGCAGAAATTCTATCCTACTACACAGCTGTATACTTTAGCTAGTGAGATGTGTGACTGATCCCCTCCAATCCACTAGAGATTTAAGGTGCCACTCAAACAATACAAAAATTAATGTACAGGTTGTTCATTTGCAGCCAAGAGATCCAATGCCTGAAACTTATTCAGACTGAATAAGTTTATGCACCAAGGATCAGGCAATATTTGGAGATAGAAGTTTTAAAAAATGGTAGAAACTGAAGACAGCTTCTACCATTAAAAATCAGTAAATTTCCAGTTTCAAACAACTCAAGTTGTACTTGCCAACAGCTTTGCAAACCCCATTAGTTGGATCCATATGATATCCTTGGTGACATTCACACTTGTAGCTTCCTTCCAAATTGATACAAATTTGACTGCAGGTTTCAGGCGTTTGACATTCATCAATGTCTAATAGAAAAAAAAATAAACTGATTTCACTTCAAACTTAGAAGGTGACCCATTTTACATTAGCCTGTTTTAGGACTCTTACCGACACAGGTCCTTGCAGATAACTGAAAGCCTATAGGACATCCACACTTGTAACCAATAAGATGATCAATGCAGATGTGAGAGCAGCCTCCATTGTTTATTAAACATTCATTCACATCTGCAAAGATAAATCCAGAATGTCAATGTCTCCACTTCTCCAGCAGAGTCTTACTGCCCATGATCTTCCTGAAACAGTGTTTGAATAGATTTGTTAAAGTATTCGAAATGGAGAACTATACAAAACTGATACAAATTCAAACTTTTTAATAAGCATCATTACTAGTTTTGATGTGATGTGCAGTCACAATGTAAAGAAAGCTCATGACAGTCGCACCCTTCAAGACAGGACACATAATCTGCTTAACTCATGCAAGGTACACTTTTAAATTATGGAGATTGGATTTTTTGAACTTTCCCAAATTTAGATGTACAGAAAAATCAATACAACAAGAATTTGTAATTATCAATGTGGTGAAGGATTGGGGCAATCCAATATCAAAAATCAGCACCTTTGAATGATACTCAAGCTAGAGCAACTAAAATTCTAGCTGTCACAGAAGACAGACTGATTAAAATGCTCAAAGAACAATTACATCTGGAACCACATTTGTTCGACTATCACTTCAGGATCATAAGTAATGCATGCCTGGAGCTCTTCCAAAGTAGAAATTTGAGCAAGTGACCAAGGTTAATCTAGTGGCATGAGGATAAGATTAGATATTTAACCATGGAAATTGCAAGGAGCCCAGCTGAAATGGTCAAAATTGAAGGTATCCTAGAAGAATCAATACACTCAAGTTCACTTAATTTACATATTACAAGGTACAATTAACCAAAAATTTAGAACTCTAAAAATTATTTAAGACTCAATAGGGGAGAATGCAAAACATCTGTGGTCAGTTTCCCAGTTGGATTGTCAACAAACAAGTTCAAAGGATAAGAATCCTTAAACTTGGATTTGAGAGGTTCTATTCAAAAAGGAAGAGTAGGAGGGTCAACTGCATAGAAATTCAGGCAACAAGAGTGAGTTGTAGTTTAAGAGGAGGCAGCGGCACTATCAATTGACTTCGTAATCGAGAGGCCCAGGCTAATGCTCTGGGAATGCTGGTTGAAATCACACCACAACAATCTAGAATTAAGAAAATCTTAGTAATAAATGAAGCAATTAACAAGGTCATAAAAACTCATCTCTCGCTTGTGTCCTTTAGGAAAGGAAATCTGTAATTTATACCTGGTCTGGCCTACATGCAACTCAAGACCCAGTCCCATCTTCACGTTGAGGATATTCTCTATAGTTTTTAGAGATGAAATAGATGTCAAACAGACATAGCAACTCAAAACTGGGCATCTGAGGTGCTGTGAGCATCAGCAGCAAAATTGTATACCACACAATCTAACCTCATGGCCCACTATATCCCCCACTCTACCATTACCAAACTGGGCAATCAATCCAGATTGAAATGCCAGAAGCAGCACCAGGCATACCCAAAAATGAGGTGTCAACCCGGTGAAGCAACAACACAGGACTACTTGATTGCCAGTGTGATGGACAGAGCAGAAACCTCAAAAAAGGATCAGATCCAAACTCTACACTTCTGCCACATCTAGTCATGAATGGTGGACAATTAAACAACTCACTGGAGGCAGCAGCTTCACCACAAATATCCCCATCCTCAATGATTGGGGAGCCCAGCACATCAGTGCAAAACACAAGGCTAAAGCATTTGCAGCTATATTAAGCCAGAAGTGCTGAGTAGTTGATCATCTCAGCCTCCTCCTGGTCCCCAGCATTACAGATACCAGTCTTCAGTCATTTGTTTCACTCCATGTGATATCAAGAAACTGAAGGCACCGAATACTTCAAAGGCCATGGGTCTTGATAAAATTCTGGCAATAGTACTGAAAATTGTGCTCTAGAACTAGCTGCACCCTTAGCCAAGCCGTTCCACAACAGCTACAACACTGGCATCTACCCAGTAACATGGAAAATTGTCCAGGTATGTCCTGTCCACAAAGCAGGACAAATCCAACCTGGGCAATTACAACCCCAATCTGCTGTCAGCAAAGTGATGGAAAAGGGTCATCAACAGTGTTATCAGCAATAACCTGCTGACGCCCAGTTTAGGTTCTGCGAGGGTACTCAGCTCCTGACCTCATTACAGCCTTGTTCAAACATGGACAAAAGATGCACTCAAAGGTGAGGAGAGTGACTGCCCTTGATAGAAGGCAGCATTGGCCAAGTGTGGCATCAAGGAGCACTAGCTAAACTGGAGTCAAATTGAATCAAGAAAACTCCACTGGTTGGTTGAAGTCATAACTAGCACAAAGACAGTTGTGGCTGTTGGAGGTAAATTATCTCATTCCCAGGACATCACAATAGTGATAGGTAGTTTCCTTGGCCCAACCAGCTTCAGCTGCTTCCTCAATTACCTTCCTTCCATCATAAGGTCAGAAGCGGGGATGTTCACTGATGATCACAATGTTCAGCATCATTCATGACTCCTCATACTTGAGCATTCCATGCCCATATGCAGCAAGACCTGGACAACATCTTGTGCTGACAAGTGGCAAGTAACATTCATGCTGCATGTGAGAGGCAATGGCCATCTCCAACAAGCGAGATTCCCACCATCTCCCCTTGACATTCAATAGTATTACCATCAGAACCCACAGAACAGGGGTTACCATTGACCAGAATATAAACAGTGGCCACAAGAGGTCAGAGGCTGGGAATTCTGCAGCAACTAACTCACCTGACTCTCCAAAGTCTGTCCACCATCTACAAGGCAAATGTCAAGGAGTGTGATGAAATACTCACTTGCCTGGATGAATGCAGCTCAAACATCACAAGGTGCTCTACACCATCCAGGACAAAGCAGCCTGCTTGATTGGTATCCCATCAACCACCTTCAACATCCACTCCCTCCACCAGTGACAACAGTGTGTACTACTATCCACAAGATGCCCTGCAGGAACTCACCATGGCTCCTTCCAAACCAGCGACCTCTACTATCTAGAAGAATAAGGGCATTAGATGCAATGGGAACAGCATCACCTGCAAGTTTCCCCTACAAGCCATGCATCATCCTGACTTGAAACAATTACCTGAATTTCTCAGTCAGTGGGAGCAGTCTGAGCCAATCGCTGCCTGTGATCAGCTTTGCGCCACCATTTTATGCAGGTGGGCCAATTAAGGCCTGCCCAGCATAAGACATGAGCCATAGCACCCAGCGCTACCTGTGTGGGTGGGGGAAGAAGAGTGCGCAAGTGTTGGGGCCAGCGCTTGAAAGAGTGCTTCAATCTGAGACACGGAGCTACCTTGGAGATTGAATTGTTATTGAAATTAAATATGGATTAAAAAATTAAACATGTCCCCTCATGTGACTCACATGAGATGGGACCCAAATATAAAAAAAATGAATAAAAGCTTTAGGAAACCTCATCCCACTCGTGGATGATGTTTCCTAAAAAAAATCTGAAGACTGCTTAGCCTTTGCCTGCCCACCAACCTTAAGGTTGGACAGGCAGCATTCACAATTACTTTATTTCCTTAATAAGCCATTTAAATATCAGCAGGCATGCAGATGACTCCCGTGCGCACCTGCCAAATGAAACATCGCGAGACAGTGTGGTGACATCAGGACACATGCCTGACACCACACCTAGAGTATTGTGGAGAGTTATGGTCTCCTTAACAAAGGATGGATATACTGGTCATATAGGCAGTACAACAAAGGCTCACCTGACTGATTCCTGGGATGGCAGGATTGTCCCAAGAGGAGCCTAGCCTGTATTCTCTACAGAGAGTAATGAGAGGTGATCTCACTGAAGTATACAAAATTCTTACAAGGTATATGCAGAAGGAATGTTTTCCCTGGCTGGGCAGTCTAGAATCAGTGGAGAATCTCAGAATAAGTAGGCCATTTAGGATGGAGATGGAGGAATTTCTTCAGAGGGTGATGAATCTTGGAATTCTCTACCAGAGGGTAGTGCAGGCTCATTGAGTATGTTGAAGACAGATCAATAGATTTCTAGATAAAGATAAGGGATATGGGGATAACCTAGTCAAATGGCCTACTCCTAGGTTCTTATGTTTGGGGCTTGCATATTAGAACTACCGGAACTCTCATTTAATATGGTAGGAACAGTTAGACACTAGTCTTGTTTTAATTAGTTCAGTTCAACTATAAGCTCAGACTAGTGAAGCAAAAAAAAAATTAACTTGAGGATCTAGGCCATGCACAGTTAAACAGCATAAAAACTGCCTGTAATTTTAATTTCTCAATCCAGAGGACAAATCGAAGAGAACTGAAAATTAGAAGTGAGCAGGATCTTGAAAGTTGGGACAAGTAGGCAGTTTTACTTTGAGCCCAATTGAGGAATATTGAAGACTTTCACTGCCTGCATAGAGCCCAAATAAGTTGAAGTCCAGGAATGGTCTTCAATAGACCCAAGTGCTCAGTTTACCCTGGAAGGCCTCAATTTCAGCCATCAGCACTTGAAGGCTTAGTTTGCATTCTAGTTCTTGCAGACAGCTTCTGAACTCAATTGTAATTTAATTAAGTTTAACACTGCTGCAGCTCCCTCAGTCAGTAGTGTTACTTAACCTGGGAAGTATAAATGCCAAGAGCATATTACAGCTTCAAAGAGTAAAGACAGATTTTAGAAGGAATAAGATCTTGCCCATGACTGTTATCAGTGCCCTCATTTGAATTATAAGAATTAATAAAAGCACAATTTATAGATACAAGAAATGTCAAAAGTGACAATGCGCTTAATATTACAAAACGATATATGAATGGGTATAGCTGCAGTTTAAGACAATTCCCCAACATCAAATGTCAAGGCCTGTACTCAGGACTAGCAGGGCAGTCAATTCTAAGCAGATCAGGACTTCTGGGCATTTTCATAATACTCCGAGGAAGTATGCTTGCAAGGTTAAATAGGTAAGAAAACTTAGATTGCCAATGTTAGTTTCAAATGAAATTAGGCTTTTACAGCATTGGAATTGAGGTCCATCTGCTCTCAGGTGGTGCACAAAATCCCATGACACTAATTCAAGGAGCAGAGAAATTCTGTGTCTTGCCCAATACATATACTCCAATCAGTATTTTAAAGAGATTCTGGTCATTATCACATCGCCATGTATAAGAGCTTGCCATATGTAAATTGGCTGCAACATTTCCTACATCACTACAGTCAAAGATGTGTAACAACTGTTATGACCTCTGGATATCCAGAGGTCATAAGACACTGCATAAATGAAAGGCTTAGCCTTAGAGAGCCAAAGAACATGATCAGTATACACAAGGCTAATTAGATTTAGGAACTAACAGTATCACATTCACTTCTTGATTCAGTTTAGTATGAACCCAACTGCGGCTGCAAACAATTAAAAAACTTACTGCATCCTTCAAAGGGTTCATCACTCCGGTCCTTGCAGTCTTGATGTTGATTGCACACTAGAGATGCATTTATGCATTCCCCACTTTGGCATTTGAAATCATTGGGTCCTGTACACTCTAATTGTAGAAGAGAACAAACAATGTAAAAGCTCCAAAAGACTCATAACTTTGGGTGTTATTTCATGAATTATAAACCTAACACTTTTGCAGATGACTTCATCGCTACCATCAGAACAGTCCCAAAGTCCATTACATATTTTATTTCCAGGAATACAAGCACCATCACCACACTGGAAATCATCTGGGCTACATGTTAGAGGAGCTGAAATCAAAAATGGAGACATTTGACAGTTCAATCCATTCATAGCACTGGAATTTACATTAGTTGTGGATGTACTTTGCAATATCCAAGCAACATTGTGTTTGAAATTGCATTGCTGTTCTGAAAAGTTTAACTTGGCAATGACATCATTTGTTCAAGAGTAAGCACGTGACCAGCTTTGGAAGTTGTGAATACAGCAGCTCTGACCTGAAGATTATTAAAAAATTGTCCTCAATTGTGGCATGCACAAGGAACTTCAAACTGCAAAGTGAAAAAAAACTCTGGCACTTTATAAACTTGTTCTTATGAACCAAAAAGGGATCCTAAAAATATAGTACACCCCATTTGAATCATCGCCAGTGCAAATATGCTCCAAACTTTTTTTTAAAAAAATTAAACAGTTCTACCATTTAATCCTTTAAGTTTTGAATGTCAGCTTAGGTTTTCAGAAAGCATTTCCAGATTCTATATCAATTGTTGAAAATAGAGTCTCAAAATAATGAGAAATGCAGATTAACAAAACCCAATTTTAGGTACATTGGGACTTTCAGCCTTGAACACCAATATCCAGGCATAGCCTAAAGCCAATTAAGGATTGGTACATGCCCAATAAGGAGATAACTTTGACAGAAAGCTCTGAAGTAAAAAAAAAGCTCTCCATATTGGCAGAAAGTGAGCCAGTTAAGAACCACATGGTCTCATGCGGAAGTGAAAAAAGGCTCAATTTAATCTCCCACACTCCCATGATACTTCATGTATGACAAGTGCTGTGTACACAGTGCCATGTTGCAATTGGTGAAATGAATAGCACCATGGCTCAAAGCCAACCCTGACAACCTTGTAATTCTAATGAGCAGCTTTAGAAAATTAAATTTTTGCCTAGGTTAGAGGTATAGTAAATGCCCAATAGTAAGTTTAGAAAGATTGATTTCAGACAACAGGACTACTAAATGGGAGACTGCTCAACATGGAAAGTTAGTGTATGGATTAAAGGAATTGAGTTGAACTAGATCTAGCCCAGATAAAAGTTCATTGAAGACCCAGTTAATTGGGCTGCGGAGAGAAAGGGAAGGTAGTTCATTGTAATAGTGCTCTAATTTAAAAATTGATTGTTGCTTTATAGAGTTAGATAATCAATGCATATAATCTGGATGCTAATCTAAAAGAATATCTTTCAGTACAGAAGAAATAGATGATGCCAATTGAAGTTAAAGAAGCTGGACTAGTTTTGGGAAAGCTACAGCTAACAATTAAAAAAAGTAAAAATCTTACCATTCCTGGTATTCAAATTTATTAAAGTGCAAGATAATTGAGAAGTTGTGTGAGATTGGAAAAAGTTACAGCTAAAGTACCAGGGAAGGTTATTTAAAGAGATCATTCAAAAAGACAATTACCAATTGGGCCATTTCTGGTGAAAAATTGAGCCTGTTGGTGATTCTGCAGGTAGATAGGTTGAGATTGAGATGGAAAAAACCATCCTTACCTCATTTCTTCTAAAGGTAAGTTGCACCCTCACTCCTTGAAAAACCCAATAGCTAAAAGTACATAGTAATCCACAATTTTGAACATTCCTCCCATACCCACTCCACTAAGACTAGCACGCTGATTATACTGCAGATGGTTACAAATGCAATTGTAGGCCAGTTGTCCTTGGTGGCTGGGTTTAAATTGCATACATTTTCCCTCCACCATACAGGGCCAGTCCCAGCTGGCAAATTTATGCCAGGAGTGCATGGCATAAAACAGACTACTTATGACAATTAACTTCATCACTTCCATCTTCACAGTCTGCATCACCATCACAGTACCATTTACTGTGAATGCATTCACCAGAGCTACATGGAACATCACCAGGAGAACAAGTCACAGGAGGAAGGATGATATGTCCAATGGTCTGGAGATTCATCAGTCTGGTCAGCACAATCAGCATTGGTGTCACATACCCAATCCAAGGGAATGCAATTAGAATTATTGCACTGAAACTCATGTGGGTGACAGATAGATGGAGTGCAGTCCCTTTCATCATTTCCATCACCACAGTCATCTTCCCCATTGCAGATAAATGCTCTGGAAACACAACTGCCACTGGAGCAGGTAAACTCTTTTGAGCTGCAAGTAAGGTGGTCTGAAAAAGTATTTTATTCAAATGGTGTAGTTTAATGTCTATATCCTAGTGCCAGTCAATTGTGACTAAATTTCCCTCATTCAGAAATTGGCCAAAATACTAATGATATGCTGTAGACTAACGAGGTTGATAAAGGTTTATATTAGTATTGCTTGGCATACCTGTATAATTGTGAACCACTAAGCTAGCTTTCTCATTAAGCTATTTGAATTCTGATGCTCAAGTGCAGCAACCTTCAAATATTCATCTCTATTTCACCTCTTCTTTCTCTATACACCACAACCCAACCCAACAACCTAGCAGTGACTATTACTTGAAAGACTGGGGATCATGGTTACTCATTCCATAGTGCACCCAGAAATTCTCCACTAATCCAAAAACTAACTATTGCAGATGCTAGAAATACTCAGGTCTGTGTTTCTCTCCACAAATGCTGACAGTTACCATTTCAGATTGTAACATTTCATCACTTCTGACCTGAATGGTTTCTCTCCAGATGCTGCCAGACCAGAGCATTCCCAGCATTGTTTTTATTGCAGATTCTCCAGTGGTAGAACATTGCCAGCCAAAAATTCTCAGTAAACCAATTTGCTCTTAACGTTTCAGATTTCAGAGTGGGTTATTTCAGCCAGCAGGTGATGCTTTACCAAGAGGAGCTGGCAGCAGATGAAGCTAGTTTTAGTATTATAGTGCTGCCAGTTGCAAGGTCTCAGCTTCGATAAAATGGCTAGCATCACATTAGTGGCTAAAAAATTATCAACTGTATATCCTTAATTTAGGATGTGTGTAGTCAGAGCCAAGCAATAGCCTGATCTATGGTTAGATGGAGTTCAAGCTCACTTTCAATTAAAAGCTGCCAGCCAAAAGATGTTTAATCAAATGTTATTTTCTTTCCCACCATCCTTGGAACATTCATGAGCACTTGCAGACAGACAAATTTAAAATCAATGAAAAATCTCATGTTAATATTGAGCTACCACAGTTCTCTTCATCACTACCAGCAACACAGTCCTTTTCTCCATCACATTTCCAATTTACAGGAATACACTGATGAGATCCAGAGCCACAGCTGATTTCATTCATATGACAGATTCTCTGGTCTGAAGCAAAGGCTTCAAAATTGGTCTTAATATAAAGTTATTCTAGGATTGTTTTACAGAAGTAAAATTGTACAGGTGATAGTTTCTCAAACACTCAGCAAATCTTTCTATTGGAGGTCTTAAATCTATGGTAGACCAAGATAACACAGTACTCGTGAGAAGTTTATCACAGGCTCATTTCAGAAAACAACTGATCTCTCCATTTACTCAAGAAAGACCAACTTTGTGAAGAGATAGTTCATGTAACCTTAACAGCTTTGGACCAGCATAATGGCTGTTGATTTGTTGCCAGATGAAAAACAGGCAGTGAACCAGCTTGTGCTTTATATACTGTTCAGTTTTAGTTCCCATCAACTCCAAATGGGAAGAGAAAAACCAGCCATTTTTACCCCTTTGCCAGGTTTGCCCAATCTAGTAACATTTGATTTTTCCATCCATCTTTCCACCCATTATTGGTCTAAGTTAGAAATACACCAATCTTCATTTAAAAACTAGTTAAAGAAAAAACTGTTGAGAGCTTGAAGTCCAATAGGTAAAATTCAGTGCATCCAAATAGATTTTGCTTTGCACTGCAGATGGCACCAGTTCTCAACTTTACTTCCACTCCAATTGTGGATGCTGGTAAATTTAAAATATATTAAGAGATCAAAGTAAAGTTGACTGAAGTTTTATATTAAAGTTCAAGCCAAATGCAGAGGTGGTGTGCAGTGTAATAGTTTGTAGAAAGAAAACCAACAGTGGAAGTTAGTTCTACACTGATACTTGATTTAGAAAAATGATTGACATTGACAATTGAACTTGCCAGCATCCTGTGAACAGGTGCCACAGGGAATAACAGCAGTATACTAGTTTTAAATCTCACCCAGGTTAAGTGGAAGATACTTATGACAAGCATCTGGGGCTTCATCAGCTCCATCTTTGCAGTCAGCATTGCCATCATGACAGGTGAAGTCAGATGCTTGACAGGTAGCATTAGCTAGCAGGGAAAACAGACATGTTTGAACAGAACTTGTGGTAGACAAGCTACAATTTTTAAATTACTGCTGACTGAAATTAATTCAAGATACATGTCCAAGTTGAACATTTAGCATGCAAGATGCCCAAGAAATCACACCCCTCCATTTAGCCACTGTGAAAGTTCAGATCAGGCAGAATGTAACAACCAGCCGTTAGCTATAACTATAGTCTAACGAAAAAAGTTTAAAAAGGAAAGTCAGATGTTATTTTGCAAAGTTTGAATATTCAGAGATTGGTTTTTGAAGTTGTATAGTTTGTGTACCTGTAAATTCATTTAAAAAGGGTAATGTTACGAGCATGCCCAGTGTATGATGTCTTTAAACAGTTGATTTGGCCATCTTTACAAGTTCCTCCAAATAAGAGATTTTGGCAATGGGATTAAAGTAAAAACAACATTTGCATCGAATGGTAACAGAGACCAATTAACAAAATCTAGTTCCCAGCACCTCAGCTGCTAGGGTGGCAAATATTTTGGCTGGATTATATAAAGCCTGAGCTTCAAACCATCTCAGTGAATGGGATGGCACATGGGTCAAATTGTCCACTAGATTTAATTGTGACTATACTGGCTTTGACAAATACAACACTCCACCCACCCCAGGACTGGCACAAAGTGCCACTCATTTCTTGATAGAACCACACAGCTGAAGACACTAAGCCCATCACTTCTATTTCCACTTTATAAACTTCTCTCAGCCTTCCCAAAGCTTTGTATTATGCATCCTTTCATTTTTGCCCTTGGTACTATAATCAAATCCCTACCCCAACCATTCCTCCTACTGCTGCAATTCTGGGGTCACCTCTTGGATGAGCCTACAGCTCTCCAGTTCCTCCAGATGCCAGTATTTCTAAAATTCTCTCCCTCATCTACATCAGAAAAATGTCAGTTTTCACACTCAAGGGGTCATCAACAGCACTTGCTTAGAAAGAACCTGCTCACTCAGTTTGGGTTCCACAAGGGCCACTCAGCTCCTGACCTCATTTACAGCCTTGGGTCAAACATGGACAAAAGAGCTGAACACCAGAGGTGAGGAGAGAGAGACTGACTGCCCTTGACATCAAGGCCACATTTTTACTGCATGTGGCATCAGGGAGCCCCATCAAAATTGAGTCAATGGGGATAAGGGAAAACTCCCCACTGGTTGGACTCTTACCTAGTACAAAGGAAGGTGGCTACAGTTGTTGGAGACCAATCATCTCCACTCCAGGATATCACTGAAAGAGTTCCTCAGCCCAACCATCTTCAGCTGCTTCATTGACCTTTCTTCCATCATATGGTCAGAAGTGGGGATGTTCAATGATTGCACACAATGCTCAGCACCACTTGCTGCAATTCAGGCACTGAAGCAGTCCATGTCCAAATGCAGCAAGACCTGGACAACATCCAGGCTTGTGGTGACAAGTGGCAAGTAACATTCACACCACACAAGTGCCAGGCAAAGACCATCTCCAACAAGAGAATCTAATCACCACCCCTGGACTTTCAATAGCATTACTATCACTGAATCCCCCACCATCAGCCTGGGGGTTACCATTGACCAGAAACTGAACTAGCCATATAAAATACTGTGGCTACAAGAGGTCAGAGGCTAGGAATCCTGCAGCGAGTGACTCAGCTCCTGATTCCCACCATCTACAAGGCACAAGTCAGGAGTGTGATGGATTACTCTCCACTTGCCTGGATGAGTGCAGCTTCTACACTCAAGAAGCTCAACACCATCCAAAATAAAGCAGCCCACCTGATTAACACCCCATCCACAAAACATTCACTCACTCCACCACTGGCACACAGTAGCAGCCATGTACCATCTACCATCTACAAGATGCAGTGCAGAAACTCAAGCCTCCTTGGACAGCACCTTCCAAACCCACAACTATCTAGAAGGACAAGGGCAACAGATACATGGGAACACCACTCACCATCCTGCCTTGGAAATAAATCATGCTTCCTACCTGTCAGTGGGTCAAAATCATGCAACTCCTTCTCCAACAGCAACTGTGGGTGTACCTGCAGCACAGGCTGCAGTGGTTCAAGGTGGCAACTCACCACCTTCCAGGGAGATTAGGGATGGGCAGTAAATGCTGGCCTAGCCAGCGACACCCACATCCCTCAAACAGAATAAAAATGATTACTTCACTGTCCCTAAAACAGAGCTCGTCAGACACACTGTCCTGGATATGCAAAAATTCCCTTCAATTAGCTGTTGGGCACACAAACCATTGCCTTCTGTCCCCACTACAAAGAGTTCCCTAGCCACTGACTGCATCTCTCTCCTTGGCATCCAAGGTTATCTAGATTACTCAACCTTGGTGTCATTTGGTAGACAAGCTTCTAGCCACCTATCCACACCAAGGCTGCCCATCTCCAGTAACATCACCTGACTCCACCCCACCTCCTGAAACCCTGATCCGTGCCTTTTGTTACTTGGTCATCCAAAATTCTGCTGCCTGTTTCCTTCACTTACACCAAGTCCTGCTCACTCATCCTAGTTTTCAAAGCCTTTCATGGATGTGCCCCTCCCACCTCATCCATTTCTAATTCTGGCCTCGAGTATCCCAGATTGTAACTGCTCTACCATGAGTGGCCGTGCCTTCAATTACATGGATGGGCCTTAAGCTTTGGAGTTCCTTCCGCAAGCCTCTCCACTTCTTTCCACCTTTAAAAAAGACACCCTTAACCCACTTCTGAGCATTGCCCTAATATCTCCTAGTCTGAAATATTTGCTTTATAATGCTCCTGTGATGTGCCTTGGGATGTTTAGTATATAAAAAAAGACCAGATAAATAGGTCACCATCAACCTACACATTGAACAGAAGCCATCATTTTTGCTCTGTAGTTTTTCCATCAAGCAACCAAAAGCAAAAAATGCATTTTGCTGAATTCAGGAGTCCAAAGCTGTAGAATTCTACATTTAGTGATATGGAAAAATTTGATAAAGTTATGGTTATCAGTAGATTTGATGTCAGAGCCACCCATGGTAAAGCAATTACAATCAGGAATACTCAAGGCCAGAATTAGATAAACATAGATGACAGGCATGGCTGGAGGAGATTGGATAAGGAGAGGCAAGTCCATAGAGGGCTTTGAAAACTAGGATGAGTGAGGACTTAAGGACGCAGGCAGCAAACTTTAGGATGATCAAGTAAAGGCATGGATCAGGGTTTCAGCAGGAGAGAGTTAAAAGAATGCAGCTAAAATAAAAAAAAATCTGAAACGGTCATCCATTCATCCCTACTTAAGTAATGCACGTCAAACTTCCTAGTCAAGTTGTCAGGACAACTGCCTCGGGTATAAGACTAGATGCAAGTCTTGCGTAAATTGCAAGGTTTTGCAAGCTTCAAGCCATAGATAAATAAAAGGAGTCAAATAAAGTATTAGTGAACACCATATCAAATGCAGAAAAAAGGTATTCCAATTCTGCTGAATCCTACATTGCCAGGATAAACATTTTAAAATTCCAACTTTACAATTTATGACCAAATTGATTAAGTCAGTTGCACTTGATTTTGCCTAGGTTATTGAGCCCAAGGCTGCATTCTGTTCATCTTGACCCTAAAAATAGGACTGAGTTATTGCAGACTAGTGAAGACTTCAATGTTATCATTAAGCTAAATGATCAATATAGCAAGCTGTGCATGCTATTGCCTGAACTTTTAAACATACATGGAACTAGATATTTCCCTCAGATCTTGAAGTTGAAAGTTCAAGGGCTAATTTAGCACCTAATAGCCTTTGTATAGATATGAAAGTGTCAAGTTTAATACTTTTATCCAATGCCAGGGATGGATTATATAATTGCCAGTTTGATCCTTAAATTTGTATGCCTATAGAACCTAATATGCTTGATGAATCCCTCTGCTAAACAATGTTTCATAGCTCAAACAACTTGGCAATAACAGCTGTACACTGGATAATAAGTCAAGTCTATGGGCCCTGAACATTCCAGCAATACTACTGAAGACTTGTGCTCCAGAACTTGGCACACCCCTAGCCAAGCTGTCCCAGTAGAACTACAACACTAGCATCTACCCAGCAAGTGTGGAAAATTGTTCAAGTATGTCCTGTACACAAAGCAGGATAAATCCAACTTGGCCAATTATCACCTCATCAGTCTACTCCATCATCAGTAAAATGATGGAAGGGGTCATCAACAGTGCTATGAAGCAGCATTTGCTTAGCAATAATCTGCTCACGGACACCCAATTTGCTTTCCACCATTGTCACTCAACTCCTGACCTCATTAGAGTCTTGGTTCACACGAACTAGAGCTGAACTCGAGGTGAGGGTGACTGCCCTTGACATCAAGGCAGCATTTGACCAAGTGTGGCATCAATGAGCCCTAGCAAAACTGGAGTCAATGAGGAAACACTCCACTGATTGGAGTCATACCTAGCACAAAGGAATTTGGCTGTGGTTGGAGATCAATCATCTCAGCTCCAGGACATCACTGCAGGAGTTCCTCAGATTAGTGTCCTCAGTCCAACCATCTTCAGCTGTTTCAATGACCTCCTTTCCATCATAAGGTCAGAAGTGGGGATGTCTGATGATTGCACAAATGTTCAGCACCGTTCATGACTCCTCAGATACCGAAGCAGTCCATGTCCAAATGCAGTAAGGCCTGGACAATATCAAGGCTTGGGCAGACAAATGGCAAGTAACATTCATGCCACACAAGTGCCAGACAATGACCATCTAACTATCTCCTTGTCATTCAACAGCATTACCATTGCTGAATCCTAACATCCTGGGGGTTACCACTGACCAGAAACTGGCCAAGACTAGCCAAAAATATTGTGGCTACAAGAGCAGGTCAGAGGCTAGGAATTGTGCAATGAGTAACTCACCTCAACACCCCAAAGCTTATCCACCATCTACAAGGCACAAGTCAGGAGTGTGATGGAATACTCTGCACTGACCCCAGCTCCAACACTATTCAAGAAGCTTGACACCATCTAGGACAAAGCAGCCCACTTGATTGTTTGTGGATGGGGTGCCAAACATCAGCTCCCTCCAACGCCAATGCACACAGCAGCAGTGTACACCATCTACAAGGTGCACTACAAGAACTCACCAAGGCTCCTTAGATAGCACCTTCCAAACCCATAGAAGGACAAGAGCAGCAGATGCATGGGAGCACCACCACCTGGAGGGTCTCCAAGCCACTTATCATCCTAACTTGGAAATATATCGCCTTCTCTTCACCGTCACTGGGTCGAAATCTTAGAACTCCCTTAACAGCACTATGGGTGTACCTACACCACATGGAGTGCAGTGGTTCAAGGCAGCAGCTCACCACCACGGGAAATTAGGGATGGACAATAAATGCTGCTCTAGCCAGTGATTCCCACATCCCATAAATGAATTTTTAAAAAAAATCATTGTTTCCATCTGTAGAATTTATGACTTTACAATATTCAGTCTGGGATGGGATAAGATAAAGTTTGCATTGAACAAAGCTGATCTCAGCTAGGGCAGGAAATCAGACCTGGGAATGGGAAATGGGGCTTTTCCTCCTAATTACCAGCACCCAATGTTGGAAACTTTGGGGGTGGAGGTGGGAGGAGACGATGATAGGCATGATCTGGTTTATCTGACACTTGATGTGTATTCACAATTACATGGGTAAGGTACAACACTTCAATAAGCACTTGCAAAACCCCCAATCCAGCAAGGAGTGAATCCCTTTGGGGAACTTGCATAATGCTTCCCCCTGCCTACACAGGTCATTTAGTATTTGCTTAATGTAATCTTTCCCAAATTATGACACAAACATTAATTTTTTGACCCCAAGGGTAAGAAAAACTATTTTACATTCAACATTTGCAGGGCCAAGTTCTTTTGCAAATATGGAAATGTGTTTGATTGCAGGTTAGTCTTTCCAATGCTTAATCTCATTTCAATTTCTATTGCATACATTTGTTTTAAAATAAGAAAAGCCAAAAGACTGTTCCAACCCAATCCTTCCACAGTACATTCAGATCTATTGAAAATATTTTCTGGAGGCTTTCCTTACATCAAACTACTCAGACTTCACCTCCCCACTTGAATCTGGCCACTGGGTCAATCACCTTCTTACAGTATCCAAAAGCAGGCCAATTAAGCATATGCTACAAAAGCTACTGTAACTAATACACAATTGAAAATATTGTCTTTATGTAGGATGCATAAAAAGGGAAACCAGAGATCGATTACAGTAATATGGTGATTTATCACAACTGTTAGAGTTGTCAAGTTGCTGCATGCAATTTCCCAAATGGCTGTTAGTTCTTCTATCTTTTTATGCAAAGTTTAAGCTAGTCTAGTTGAGGTTTTGAACTACTCAGTAAAATCATGCCACAATCTCCAAACTCGTTCCACTATCGCCTCCATTTCTCACTTATGTAACATGGATTTTGAAGTTTGTTCAATATTTACCCAATTCACAATGTCTTCCATCCTTTAGTTTCATTCCAGATGGACACACACAGGTATATTTTGGCAATTGACTAATCAGTGGACCAGGGAGACAAAGGTATTTACAGCCTCCGTTTTTCAACTTCTCATTGCACCAGTTTTTGCCTGGTTAAGAGACCAAAAACAAGATCAAAGTCAGTAGTTCAGACATGAAAATCCCACAAGTTAGTGGCCCTCAAATGAAACATCAAGTGAAAGCCCAAATTTTACTGTACTATATCAACAGTCAAAATTTCACTAGTGTCATTCAAAGTCCAAGACAGATAGTCATTGTGCATTGGAAATTTGGACTTTAGCACAAATGTTTTGCAACTCAGGTCATACATGTTGACCCCTCATCTGAACTGTCAAATAAAAATTGGACAAAGATATGATAGTTATGAAGTTCTATATAAAAATGGTATGTCAGATACCATTAACTTAACTAAGATACCTTAACTTGAAAATATTTTCTGGAGGCTTTCCTTACATCAAACTACTTGTTTAAGTTCTATATCCGCACTGACTAAATTACTGAACTCTAACTACTGGCAGTCTACGTGGTAGCAGTTAGTCACATCCACCCTATAGTTCTATTGTTAGAGAGCAAAAGGAGTAAATACACAGAGCCAATAATACTAAATAATTTAAAAACAAATTTCAGGTTTCCTACCAGATGGCTGCATTAAAGTGTGATAAATAATGACATCTTGAGGTTGATTAAGATTGGAAACTAAAGTCATCAGATCTGTTCCAGTATACTTGTTGGCTGCATAAATGGCTTTGCTTATTTCATCAGTCCAGAACACATGATCCTGAAACAAGTGGGAACAAGGTCATTTGATTACCTAGGCAAAAACAACTTGATCTTTGTAGAATTGTGTTGTGCATGGTACTGCAACAAAACCCAAAAGACAAGATGCCCCACTAGTTAGATAATAGAAACAAAAAAGTTGAGGCACACACATCCCTGGTATTCTGCTTACATGTCAGAATTTCCACCTATTTTCCAAGCCATTTTTGTCCAAGCAGGAACCTGGCTAGCAGAGTTACCAACCTCTTTTCCAACCCTGTCCATCTCTCCCCACTGCAATATACTGCACTTCCTGCTTAGTATAGATTAAGTTAAAACAACTACTTCAAAGATGAAAGAACACTGCAGATGCTGGAAATAACAAAAAGCTGGAAAAACTAAGGTCTGACAGCATCTGAGGAGGGGGAGGCTCCTCGGGAGAAAGCTCCTTCAGTGCTCTGAAGGGTCACGGACTTGAAACGTTAACTTTCTCCCCCCACCAGGTGCCGTCAGACCTGTGGAGTTCTTCCAGTGTTTAGTTTTTACTTCAAAGCTACCCACTCGAAACTGTATTACTTACTCCTCATCCACTGCTCTTTCAAGAGGATGCTCCTATTGTCAATATTTACTCATCCATCTTTTGGATAACTAGATGCTCTGCTAAACCACTGGTGGCCCATTAGCCAGCCAGCCATTGTAAAAGTACATCTTAATTGAATTTGATGCCCAATTGGAACACAGCTTTAGGTCATCATCCAGCAAATTTACATCACTCAGCTTGCAGTCAAGAAACAATAGAGCAGCAATCTCAGCTGGTTTCTGATTCATGTTTCACTCAACATTTACTCCCAGGGCACAGCAGAGAGTCAGTCATGGGAGCAAGAGTCAGAAGGTTATAGGTTCAAGCACCACACCAGAGACAAACACAAAGATCTAAGCTGACATGCCTGTGCAATATGGAGTGTTACTGTATTTCCTTTGCAAAGTTATTTGATTGATTAAAGCACTTTGAGACAAAGTTCCTGAAAAGGTGCTGCAAAAGGTCTTTACCATTAAGCCATGGAAGAATTGACATTTTCCCCAGCACAGCTGCCAGTGCTGGAAATCTGAAAGTAAAATAAAGGTAGCTAGAAACACTCAGGCCTGGCAGCATCTGTGGACAGAGAGAGTTAACCTTTTAAAAAGGTCATCAACCTGAAATGTGTCTCACCAGATGCTACAAGACCTGTTGAGAATGTCCAAAATTCTTTTATCTCAGAACTTTTCATTAGCATGAACATGGCCTCTCAGAGTTAAGCTACACTGTTATATACAACAATGTTAAAATGTTGATTAAAATGGGTTGCAGGCAGCGATCTACTGCTTCAGTCTGTGATCTAACTTCAATCTTGTAGGCTGCTTGCAGTCCCAGAAGCAATCAATGGTTTTCTAATATCATGGGTGTGCAGTATTCTGTAATCGAGAAGCTAAAGAACGGATTTACAGATCAAAGGCTGGATTTCCATCTTTGAGACAGGTAGCCAGGGTCAGCAAACTTCCTGATTCAGCAGACCCAACTCAGTTGAAGTGCTGGGTTAGACCCAATTTTGACCGAGTGGAGCAGGTGCAGATGGAGTCAGGCCCACCACCCCTGGAAGTGGATCAGAGGCAGCTGCGTATCAAGACAGGCTGTTTAAAAGGCCCCTCAATTCTCTGGGACTTTTGTCCCAGCTGTTTGCTTATTATATTTTAGGACCTCTAGCTGTCAACCCTCAACATGCCCCCTCACACCCCTGCCCACTCCCCATGTCCTCAGTACTTCATGCCCATTCACCTAGCACACCTTGAGCCCTATAGCAACAATAGGATGTGGGAACTGCTCAAAAACCACTCATTCATAATTCTTTATGAAACTGCTGTTGGTACAACCCTAAGAGGGTCCATCAACCAAAACTTTAAAGTATTAAAAATAGTTGTCAAGTGCTTGTAGCTTCTATCTATGCAAATAAACAGCTATTGACAAAACAAATTACAGAAAAATAGAATGACAGCTTTACGATGTAATCAGGCAAAGCTCTCTCTTCCCCCCAGCTGTGTCTAAGTAAAACATTTTATGGGAGTTTGGGCTCTCAAAGCCTCATTATGCAGGCAGCTAGGAAGGGTGTGGGCTCCCTACCTGCGCCCTTATCCCATGCCACTGAGAACTGGGGGCTGTTGGGAATAGGCCAGGAATCCAATTCCATCCACCATTTTTAATTCCCTCCACCTCCATTCAGGCTGATGGAGACATGAAAATCCTGCTTAAGTCTCAAAAGCTATCTTATTTAGTATTTTAACTACAGAAACTTTGCCTGAAAAAAAACAATGCTTAGCAACTTCTAAAGTCCTGTGGAAAAGTGACAAGCCCTGAAACATTATATAAATTAAAGTTACTGCAGTCAGTGATGTTAAAAAGTTCTGGGCTTCAGTAGGAGAGATTACTGCAAAAGATTTGCCTCTTTGATATTCAATGGCCAAAATTATAGATTATGCAAAATACCACTCAGGCATTACCTTTTTTTTTTAAAAAAGAGCTTCAAAGAGCAGAACTTGTTACACAACATTGACTTGCATTGCCTGTAATGTTCAATGTCATGCTTGTTTTTTTTTTAAAAAACAGCTATGGAGGGGAATTGACTTAACTATTGCCTCTTTGGTGGTAAACAAGGTGAGCAGATTGCGTTAAGACTAAAGTTTACTAGTATGAAAGTAATTAAGCTTTGATATGGGTAGACATTGCATAACTTGCTAATTACTTCTTAGTCTTTGAAGGCAAACTTTCCAAATATGGCAGGGTTGTTGTTACAACTAAAGACAAAACTCTGCTCTCCAGAAGCAGTGATTCAGAATGATCACTGGAATTGCAGAAGTATGCTCAAAATCCAGGTGTACACAACAAAACAGTGGTTTCAAATGTCATGATTGGTCAAATGACTACCTCAAATACTGAGATGCCACACGGATGAGCAAGGAATTGACGTGAAAAAAGTACTGTCCTTCTGTCTTGTCCACTGAAGTCTACACTGGACACCATGTGCAGTTTTGAGTCAACCCAATAGAGACGGCTTTTCACAAGATCTGTGAACAAAATCGAAAGATTAACAACCAAGTTCAATTTGGAAAAAAGGGAAAAATGAAAAAGGTATACTAGCTCACTTACCAAGTGCAATACCATTTGGTGACTGAATCTCTCTGGTAACCAGAAGCTGCCTATTGACACCATTCATTCCTGCTTTTTCTATCATGGATGGCTCACCCAGATCTGACCAGTAAATAAACCTTTGAAAGGCAAAGGACACTAATTAGTCAAAAAGACACTCTGAATTTAGTCTCAGGATGAACAAAAACAGTTTTAAAACATCATGGATCTATATGGACAAGGGTAGAACTAAATTTAATACTTAGTACAAGTATTAAATATAAATTGTTGGAGATGTTGTGTATCCTGTGGAGATCAACAAACCAAAAAGGATGGAATTTGCCAATGAGCTAAAAATCAATGGACATGATTTCAACTTTATAGCTATTACTTCAAACCAAAAACATTAAACATGAGCAAGCAAATCAGTCATTAGAAATTACACAGCTAGAAGATACAAAAGCTCTCAATCAGGCAGCTCACTCAGCAATATGGCACCAATTTCAGCCACAAAATCCTTAAAGATTCCTTCAGGTAGCATTCCAGCTCCATTTCAAGGATTTGGTCACCAATTCTCATCTGACAGCAGCTCCCACACAAGTACATGACGTGGCATATTTCACTAAAACCTTCTCAGCTCTTCTCCCACTGGTATCATAGATCCACTAGAATCCCCTTTATCTGAGCTGTTAGTAATGGCCTTGTGCCCTGTATAACAATCTGGTCACTCAATTTAAGAGTAACTGAAACAACTCTGTATTCGCTTAATGCTTGCTCCTGGATTCAGCCTTGGTATCCTCCTTAAAACAAGGTCGCCACCTACTTCTCCCACACAAACCTGGTCACATAAGCCCATTGCACCACCCTGCACCCACAAATTCCACAAGCTTGAGAAAAGTTAATGCTAGGGAATGGAACACTCATGCACCCAATGCTAGTATTAAGCCTAGTTTTAGTTGTTTTCATCATCTGCCCCAGAGCATAACAGAAAAAACACCCTTCCTGAACTAGTAAGACATTTCCCAATTCCTGCTTTAGCTAGTCTGTGGTTTGCAAGATAAGTCCATGATCAGTAACATTGGACCAGAGCCAGAAAACTTCCAACCAACTGAACTGGTAAGGCCATCTAAATTCTAAGTTTTTTTTTAGAAAGAATGTTCACAGGAGCTTTGCTGATATGACCATGTTCTCTTTTCCCTCTTCATTGAGGATGCCCTCAACAAACACAAAAAACAATATTGTTCCCTCTTGAATTGCCTTCCAGGAAAACTGGTCTTTAGATAAATCCCAACATTCATAGATTATTTGATCACACTAGTCATAGGGGCAGGACATGGGAGATTATCACTAAAACCAAATATGAAAAGTAATTTCCAGTTCCATTTAGACTTTAGAACTGGAGAGAATTTCATCCTCCTGATCCAAGCACTAGCACCCTTGCATATGGATTAACCACTTACACATCCCTGGTCAGTTTTTGCAAGAGGTTAGCCTACCTCAATTTCCCACGTCACTCAACCATCCTAAAGAAAGACCCATCACAGATTTAAACAGAGTGCATTATTTTTTTTTTTACAAGTACCAAGAAGCTTCAATGAAAGGTAAAATTAAGTACCCAGTTAGCGGATCAACTGCCAAAGAAGCTGGTTCCCTCAAGTCAGTGTCAAAGAGGGTCTTCCTTTCAGTTCCATTAAATGTAGCCACAGAGATAGTTTTAGTGCCACGATCAGTCCAGTAGATATGTTTGTAGATCCAATCCACAGCAATCCCCGTAGGAATATCTACATCCTTAAGAACTCTAGAAACACCAGTTTTGCTTTTCTTTCCATACATAAATAAACTAAGGGGAAAGAAAGAGACCAGAACACCAAACATTGTTACATCGACTGTAGTAAATTTGAGCCTTAGTACTTGGGAATACTTATACTAGAATCATGAAGTTGAGATGTACCCTTCCTCATTTAACACATTCTTTATGTATGTTGAATTAAGAGAAAGAATGAAATAGTGTAATAAAGGGCAGCTGAAGTTAAGGCAGACTATTAAACACTATATACACACAGTGCTAAAAAGCTCCCACTGAAAGATTTTACAAGACAAAGAAAAAAATGCAGTTTAAATCCCAGCTTCATGAATACTTGGTTTAAATCAGTTCTTAGAATGACTGCTGCTATCTTATATTCTTGCTGTGGTTAACATGAACCTTTTACCCAAAGCAATACCAGTCTAGCATCATTAAAAATAACTGTCTGAAGGGCAAAGTTTCAGTGCTGTAACCATCATTATTACTTCAGGATTACCTGAAAATTGCTCGCTGACCCAAGTCAGCCCAGAAAATTCTCTGTTCTGCAATATCAGCATCCAATGCTACAGCATTTCTCAGCTGCACAGCCACCTGGGTATATTCTTGGTGATGCAGTCCTAGCTTCCGGATATCGTGACGATTAGTGAAGATCAAATAAGGCTCTTGGCCTAGAAAAGATTGTATTTACATGGTTTTGGAGGAGAACAAAACACCAATCTCTTTGCTCAAAAAACAGCCTCTACATTGATAGGCCTTATCAAGGGCATGGTTATATAGTCCCTCAAACCAACTCATGACACTTTTATCTGGAGACCCAATTCATAGCAATCATGAATTAAATGTTGCTAAAAGAAAAAGACATGAAGCTTTTTATCTTGCACTCATCAGGACACTGCAAGAATCTAATAAAGGGGAAAACAATGTATACTGTATGAGGATGAGTGCTGATTGGTTGGCAAGTAGACTTATTTGCATGAACTCTGCAACTCAGTCAAGTTCAGTTTTAGTTACACCATGTATGCCCAAATAGATGGTGTTGCCATGGGATGCCCTCTAGGCCCAGCTCTCGCCAACATCTTTGTTGGGCTCCATGAAAAACAGGGTCTTCAACGGAAGGACACTCAAGCTCCTACCCCTCATCTATTTCCATATGTGGATGATACATTTGCTATATTTAAATCCACAGCTGCATGTACTAATTTCCTAGCATGTCTTAATGGACTCCATCCTGCACTCAAACTCACCTTTGAAATGAACAAATGACTCCTCCCTTGACACTAGTTGGGAAATCTGCCAGGGCATTCTCTACCATGGTTTACCACAAACCTACCTTCACTAGTCAATATATACATTGGAATTCTTAGTTCCGCACACAAGATTGGCCTTATCGACAACATTGTAAATCGGGCCTGAGCCATTTGCTCACCATGCAAGCTTGATACTGAAAATAGGGTTCAAAGGCATCCTGCAGGGTAATGACTACCCTGATCAGATCATTACAGTGTATATTATGCAAACTCACAGGCCTAAGGTTAACACTTTCAGCCCTGAAAAACAGTCTACCTCAGGAGGGGCAAGGTGAGGTATCAAAAATTTGATCAACAGGCAAAGCTAGCTGTTTCACACTGCTACTAAGCAGTAGCAACATGTGATATTCACCACTAACAGGATGCTGCTGTCAAGCCAAAAGGCATTCTACCAATCACAATTGGAGTAATGTGGTGTATGAACTTCAATGCCAATGTGATGCTAGGTATGTAGGCTGTATGCTCCAAAGACTGAGATCATATCAAAACATGTCCCAGTTGCTGTTTGCAACAGGCAAGGTACAGACAATACCCCACCAGCCTACTTACAAAACGGTGTCCAACATTAGATGTGATTCTGCAATTGGGCAACACTTGCTAAATAATCTTGTAACAAATTACACTGAACCAATAACATCAGTCAGGCAGTGTGGTGTATTTGCATGTACTGGAAGCTGCATATTAATACAGGGCCCTGTTCTTTGCAGACAGAAAGAACATGTACACTGTTTAGCTGAAACAGGTACAAAGTAAGTGACAGGTGTTCGCAGACTCATTCCTCAGGGCAATGCCTTGACCAAATCAAGGACAAGGTGCCTGATTTAAATTTCAAATACTTGACAGTTCACTGTCAGGCACCATCACTGGTGCATTCTCCATGGCAATGCCTCTACCAGAGTCCAATTGCCAACCAATTAGCACACTACAGTACAAATTGTCTTCTCCTTGTATTGGTATTCTTGAAGTGTTCTGATGAGTGCAAGGTGAAAAGTTTTGACATCTCTTTTCAGCAGTATTCAAGTTCTGACTATGAATTAAAATTAAATTCCATGCAGTGAGATCTACAGTTCCAGTTTCCCCAATGGTCTGCGTGCCCCAACTTTATATTCAATGACAGGATTGCCAACACTGACCTGCTTTTAAAGGCCCCAAGTGCATTATGCATTTAGATGAGACACAAAAAACCTTCACTTGTGTGCTTACAACAGGCTATTTCATGGATCTGAACATCTAGCTTCTTGGTCTGGTATTAAACCCATGCAGATCAAAAAAAGGTCTCTTGTTAATTCCAAATACATTATTAACTGAAGCAGTGGAGGGGCAATGCTTTTGGTGTTCTAGCTAGGGATGGAAAAATGAACAATTCCTCAAATGTATAATCAGGGAGGTAAGCTTGACCATCCATTTAAGGCAATCTCAAGCATCCAAGATATAGCAATTAGAAACAACAAAAGCTTACTTTGCTTCAACATGCCTTAGCAGAGAGCACCCACTTGCTGCATTTGTGACAATCACCTTTGCCCCCCGCCCCCCCCACATCTCATTCAGCCAGTAAGCATTTTTCAATTTTCCACTTGACATATCAAATGAAGTCACTCAAATACTAGAAAGCTACCCAAAACTCATCTCATTTAAAACAGAGTTAGGAAGTCATGTTCTACTTGCCTCCTACTGCCTTGCAAACTTGATTAGTTGCGTCCGTGCGATATCCTGCAAAGCACTCACATTTAAAGCTTCCTTCTACATTAATGCAAATTTGACTGCAGGCACCAGGATTCTGACATTCATCAATATCTAAAAAAAATTAAAAATCAGGGCTCGCTTTTTGAATGAAGGAGATTTTGATTTGATTTCTAACCAGTTAATCTGGGCTTGTTCCAAATCACGTAAAGGAATCTAATCAATAGCTGGTTTCAGAAAGTGACTAAGTTTCATCACTACCTCCGAACAATTTCCAGGTCACTGTAGTCTTGCTTAATTACCCAAATATCAATTTAACTATAACCTTCCTTGAGCATGTTCCAACATGTCCCAATTGTGACCTTAAAATTGGTGCGCAGCCTTCCAATCCATGCAGTGAAGGTACTCCCAACAACATGGATAGGTAGGAGATCCAGAACTTTGACCCATGAAGGAGTAAAATACATGTGCAAGCAAGAATTGTGCAATATTGGCTGTTACATGCAACAGTTGGCTCAGTCCTAAGTGGAGTAAATAAATCAGTTTGCAAAATGCTGCCCAAGAAGCCTTGACAAGTAGCTACAGTGTCCTACAGAGTGCACAGGTACAACTTGGGGTGGAGGGGAAAGTCAGGAAGTCAGCAACTTACTGTAGGACATCCAGCATTTGACTTACTCAGGTAGCTACAGCATTTGTGGCTAGAATTTAGTCATTCATGACTTTCTGAATGTTGATAGTGGAAGATCAATGGCAATACCACCAACCATTGACTATAGTCATTTAGACTATTGTTGAATTTGTACTATTGCCTGGCATATGGGATAGTCAAAGCACTCCCTCTTTCCTCCCCCCACCCCCAAAATGAAATTGCCTGTATTGTACGTCACTAAGTCAGTTAACTTACCTTCACACGTTTTTCCAGCAGTCAATTCAAAGCCAGCAGGACAGTCACATTCATAACCAATGACAAGGTCTCTGCAGATGTGAGAACAACCTCCATTGCTCAATAAGCATTCATTCAAGTCTGCAGAGAGAAAGAACAACTTCATTGCCCAAGCTAATCTTTTCTTTTATAAATTTGGCACCCAAGAATACTCCTTCAATGATTCTGCATATTTTGAGGGGCATCACCTTTAGTCCAGAATTCTTTGATAGACTATTTGTAGCTGTGCTGTATTTAAACAAAGACATATCTAACAATGGAAATTATGATAAACCTACACGTTTCATATGTAAATAAGGAGTATTGCAAAACCACTTAAGTTACCCAAGCAGAACATTGAGAGAAACAAGATTTTTGTAGGTACCTGTATATGTCTAGACATGACCAGTTAATTTTGGTTTACCACAGAATCTGTTCTGTGCCAGTTACCTATCTGCAAACTCTCTCCATTTGTAAAACACTCATCCTCCATTTTGTATATGATTGAACTACTGAAGTCCAGCTGAGTTAACGCAAGTTTGGTTTGAATCATGAGGCACTTAATATTCCACAGCACTGAAATGGCCAGTAACAGGCATGCTCAGATTCAGAATTAAATTACTCTCCTTCATGCCAGTGATAAAATGAATGCTGTAGCGCTATTCCAAAAAAGGTAGGAAACTCCCTGCACAAAGATCAATGGTGTCTAAAATGGGCTGGATTGTGAAATGTGCAGCCAATTCAGTTCAAGTCACCCAGTAAGAGTCAACTATTCCATGCAATTGTAATCTAGGTTGAGAAAGCTGAAAACTAAAAGCCAATAATGTACTCTAATGTGCTCTAAGTGCAGTGAGGATTAATCATCAAGATAGATTTGAGTTTCTCAATGTCAAAATTAATTTCATACATTGGGGCCAAGATGCAGCTGATCATTGTTAAAAACCCATCTGGTTCACTAATGCCCCATAGGGAAGGAAATCTGCTGCCCTTACATGGTCTGGCCTACATGTGACTCCAAACCCACAGCAATGTGGTTGACTGACTCTTAAATGCCCCTCTGTACAAGGGCA
The DNA here is from genome assembly GCF_964194155.1 of Cetorhinus maximus. NCBI lineage: Eukaryota > Metazoa > Chordata > Chondrichthyes > Lamniformes > Cetorhinidae > Cetorhinus > Cetorhinus maximus. The sequence continues at coordinate 124,243,320 of NC_135880.1, read as the reverse complement.
ATTAATGCTGGCCCAGCCAGCAATGCTACCATCCCATAGATGAATAAAAAAATTTTACAAATTTATTTTAAAAAGTGTCAAGACTATCAACCGGAATTCACTGTATTAGGAGGTCATGTCCCGTATGTTTAAAAGTGGAGAGGGGGACACCAAGGTACTTTTACACAAGCAGAATCAGAATTAAAAGGACAGTCAAAAAGAGATCAGGTGACAAAATTTTGCTTAAAACCCACTTTGATCGGAGTATAAAAAGGAAGACCAAGAAAGGTGCTGATGCAGAGGGGTTTAGGGAAGGAATGGGTTACGGAGTGCAACCCATCATTGGCAGTAGAGTCCGGAGAGTCAGAGGAATGCAAAATTTGTTGAGCTGGATTAGATTAAAGAAAGGTGAGGGATGAAGTCTATGTGGTGGTAGTTATAAAGGCAAAAATGAATTGTGTTGGGGAGCAGGGAGCCAAAAAAAAATCAATGAGCACAGGAATGGAGATTTGGTACAGGATATACAGAATTCTGGATGAGCTGAGTAGAGGACGTGAAGCTGGCCAAGCAAGCATTAAATGCAGAATCATGAGGCAACGTGAGGATTTCTGCAGATGGATTGCAGCAGAGGCAGGCATGAGCAAATGTTCAAGGCAAGTAGGTGCTCAGGTGATGAGAAGGATATGGATACAGAAGTTCAGCTTGTGGAGCTAAAACATGCAGAGATTGTGAACAGAGTCTGGTTCAATTTAAGGCAATATCAGGATTATGGTGAAACTGGGATGGATTTTGAGACAAAAGTTAACACAAAAATTGCAGTTCATCCAAGATTGGATATCAGGCAAGGGAATTGAACAAAGCAGTGGGAGGCTGATAGTGGAGGGCAGTAATGTGAACTGACCCCATAATCTTCAGATATTGGGGAAGGGCAAAGAATAATCCATGGGGGAAATTGATGTAAAATTGTGGGACAGGACAAAAAATATATTGCTAGGGATACTTGGAATTGTATAGATAAGAGTGGAACAAACTCAAGTTGGACAATAAATGAGGTTAAAGGTTACAAAGGATAGAGAGAAGAACAAGGGATAATGTAGAGTCAAATGTAATTTGACTGATGACAGCAGTTTCAGTACTGCAAAGGGTAGAAACACAATGAGAGATATAAACACTGGTTGGGATAAATTTAGGCAAAATGTTTTTAAGCCGATTTCTAAATTTATGGCTACAACATACAAAACCACTTACAGCAATGTTCAAGGGGCTCATCACTCCAGTCCTTACAATCCTGATGCCGATCACATACTTGGACTTTAGCTATGCATTCTCCACTTTGACATTTGAAGTCATTTGGTCCTGTACATTCTAGGTATGGAACAAACCAGGTTAGCAACTTGAAATGGAGATTGTCAATTCTTATCCAGTGGATTTAGACACTTACCATTCTTACAGTTCAACTCATCACTGCCATCAATACAGTCTTTAAACCCATTGCATTGCTTGTTTCCTGGAATACAACTACCACCACCACCACATGGAAGGTAACCTAGTTGACATGTCCGATCAGCTGAAAAAAATCAGATGACCGTTTGTATTTACTGAACAGCTTTAAATCAAGTATTTCTAAATATGTACAATTTGTCAATCTCCATTTGTCTGGGATCTGGAAATTCCAGGATAGGAAGAGCAAAAAGTCATGGCTCCAGCTCCTCTGATATACGGAATACAATGAGCAAGATTAAGTTGAGCTATCCTGCTCAAATAATTTAACAACTCAACCAAAACCCAAAATGTTATGGTTACATGAGAAAACCAAAATAGAAGTTCCAGCTGGCAACTGCCATCTCATTGTAAAACTCTTGCATTGGAAGAGGTCTGCACCTCAAAACTAGCTTGATCACTAAACTCAATCTATGGAATGCAGCTGGAATTGTGCAGAGAACATCCATTGCTGCTCAAAGTTTTAGTGTACAGCGCAGAATATGCACAATCCAACTGCAACCCATCATTTACCAGCAGTCAACAATAACCCACATTTAAATATTAATTACAAAAGCAACGTTTCTAGCAGCTTTAAATAAGTCAGTTATAAAAAATTAAACAGGCGCAAATTAGAACATAGCTAATGAGCAATTTGTTCTTGCTAGGTTTCTATTCGTGTGCCATCCACTTTGAATCAAGACTAGGCATTCCTAATGCCTAAAACTGTAAAGCTAACACTAATGACTAAAAAAAAGTGCATATAATTTGCATATGTAAACAGATGACCAGCGTTGGAAGTACAGAGAGAAAAACAGGGTTTTTAGAACTCCAAGTTTTAGTTTCCAGTTCCCACCAGAAAATTGTGGGCCAGGTGTTATGACCCAGCAGTTGGTAAAGCTGAGTTATTTAAAAATCCCAGAAGGAAACTTAAAAATATAGGTTAGGACAATTGTTTCAAGTGGTAGGTTTGACATGCAACTCTAAATTCAGGAATCAGACCACCAGTTCAAGAGGTTGATATTAAACCAAATGAAACATTTTATTAAGTTACAACATATTAAACACATACATGACTACAAATTACTATAAAACTTAAATTCCCAAACTAATCTCCATTAAGGAAACAGCACCCATAGACTTAACTAGACACCAGGCAAAGTATTTTCACTTTACGAATTCAAAGTGAGGTTCGTCTCACTATGATTCCTGTGGACACAGTTGTAGGCTTACAGCTGCTTTGATCTTACATCACCCCCTGCACACCTCACTGAATGTAAATTCTCATTGTATCACCAGCCTCTGAACCCCACTTCTAATAATAAAACCCCTCTCATAGTACCAATTTTATTAGTAATATAAACATTGCTTGGTCTCCGCTAGCTAGGTGCCAGATTTTACCTACTTCTTGAATGCTGTATTCAAAAAAAAGCAAATGTACTCTACCTCTTCTCAAAACTAGGGCATAAAAGCACTCAGACTAGCTGGATTTAATCCAATTAAGGCACACAGACTAAACCTCTATTTTAAAAGAAAAACATTTTCCAATAATAGCTTCATGCCACAGGGTGCTGTATAATAGACACGGGCTCCTTGTAAGAATCATCATGTTTTGTAGGAAAGGGAGCAATTACAGGCTCTCAGGATCAGTGACCAAAATTGATATTTGCCTATGCACAATATTCAGTAGAGACAGTTCTATATTTTCAAAATTGGTTACACAACCTGCAGGATAATAGACAGATGCAGAGCAGTCATCATTGGCTGCAAAAATACCTGCCCCCAAGACACTTTTAGACCTAGCCCAATAATACAGTAACTGGTCAGGTATATCCTCAAGTGCTCTTTATTCTACTAGGCATGATGCAATCATATCAAATGGCCTAGTGGACAGGATTCCCAGCAACTTCACTCCACTTCATTCTACATTAACATAATTTGACTAGCAAATGGGTGTAATCACTCCAGTCATTTTTTTTTTATAAAAACTGTCATGTGTAATATCCCAGCCATTGGTTTCTGCAAACAAATTGCTCACAAAACCACTTCTATAAAATGGAAGTGCACAGCAAATTTGTTCAACATTGTCACTTAAGCATTCCTCGAATTAAACAATTTTTTTGCCCTTCCTTCCCCAACTTCACGTCCAAACAATGGAAGCTGATTTTGAAAAGTTAGCACAAGCACAGCAAGAGTTAAATGGTGCTTAGCGTCCACTTGAGAAGACACCCAATTGGAAAATGCATTCCACTTGGTCAATAATGACCAGTTTTGGGAAATCCAATTCTCCTTGGCTGAAGCTTCTCCCTCAAGTTCATTATTGGAATATCCCAAAACTGCACATCAGGTTTTGCATTAAATGAGGGGTTAAGTGGAAGATCACCTTATGCACATAGAAATACATCAAGAGTAGCAGCTGTAGGAAGGGATTTCCCATCTGTATAAAATGCAAAATACTGCAGGTGCTGGAAATCTGAAAAAACAATATTGCTGGGAAAAAACACAGGTCTGATAGTATCTGTGGAAAGACAGTTAACGTTTCGAGTCATACGGACTCAAAATGTTAACTCTTGTATTTCTCTCCACAGATGCTGTCATTTCCCATTTGTATGTGGAGGATATTATAGATTCAGCTATTGAACATTTATGACATGGAACCATTTGTTCAAGGTAGCTAGTGAATTTGGACTGAAAAATTACTTGGATACACCTGGCTATTCAAAAAAACCTGGGGAGAGAAGTAAACCTCTTGTTCATAATTCTATTTTCAATTCTCCTTGCAACATTGCACCTCAAAATACAGCTACAATGTGATTTAGAGAAAGGCATCTTCTGGAATCTGTGTACAACCCAAAAGCACTTTTCTGAAAAAGATTTAAGTGCCTCATCCACAAGGATTTGATGGGGATTGAAAGTGCAGTTTTCAAAATGGAGTCATTAAGTCATTCTTAAAAAAAAAATCAATGAAAAAAACTAATAAAGGCAAGCTTAAATCTGTGCCTAATGTACTCAAATATTTCATTGGAACTATATTGGTATTATCCTCAAGAGGTATGGCTTGGTTCATGAGCTGACTTGCAGTATAGCATCATGACATGTTTATGCAAGATTCACTCATCTCTTAACCTTTGAAGTACACCTTAAAAGTTTCAAGTGGCTGGAACGTGCATCTAACAAATTTATCACAGCAAAACGAAATGTATTTCATGAGTGAAAAAATCTGAACCTGAAGATCCAAATCATAGCTTAATTATTTCATTAACCCATTAAGATAGCTCTTTCAAAAAAGTTATTTGTATGCTCTCAAGTCAAGTATTCCTGCTTTGCTCTCACTGAACAGCACCACCCCCTCACCTCCCCAAACTGAACATGCAGCTTAAAAACCCTAAACTACTACAATTGACCACCTTTGGTGAGGAAACAGTAGTCAAAGTAAATTGGAACTAGAAGATGTCAACAGTATATGGCTAAAATATCAGTGATGAATGTAATAATGAGCTGGGTAAATGCATCAGCTTCCCTACATAAAAAAGCTAAAGGCAACAAAATCAGACATCCCTTCTTTCATTGAAAGATATCCTGGAAAAATGGGTGCTGGCCTTCCACACACTACCATTACAATTTCAAGTATAAAGAGATAATGACTCATTTGTTTTCATTTGGCAGTATAATCAGTATTCCGCACTTTAGAAAAAAATTGGAATAATCAATCTCAATTCTGTACAGACTTTTACCTACCAGAGGTTTCATTCATCTTTCACATTAAAATGACCAATTCTGTTCAGCACGCTAAAATCAGTGATAATGTCAATGAATTCTTGGAGCAAGCTTGCTAAAGGTGATTGACAATTTCACTTTACTACAATAAATCTTACATAAAATTTAAAGGCAATTCAGAGCACATCAACTAACATCTGCTTACTATTTACTACCCCAATAATGGTACAAATAAATTAGACCACTTACGGCAGTTGGCTTCATCACTTCCATCTTTACAGTCAGTTTCCCCGTCACAGTACCATTGACTATGGATGCATTCACCAGACTGACACTGGACCTCATTAGGAGAGCAAGTCACAAAAGGAAGTATATGCCCACAGCGTCCTGGAGATTCATCAGACAGGTCAGTACAGTCAATGTTAGCGTCACATGCCCAGCCCAAAGGGATACATTCAGAATTATTGCACTGAAACTCATGTGGGCCACAGGAAGTTGGTGTGCAGTTTTTCTCATCACTTCCATCACCACAATCATCCTCACCATTACAAACAAATGCCATGGAAATGCATCTGGCACTGGCACAAGTAAACTCTTCTGTACTGCAAACAAGGTTGTCTGAAAAACAAGGTTTTATTACAAACTTAGTGTTACAATCACAGTAAATGGTTATTGTTGAGCAAGCCAGATCCCAGAGAAATCTAACTAATCATTAACTTTGTGAAAAGGAGGAAAAGTTAGACCTCAAAAGCATAGAACTCCCATAACAGCCTTTTAAAAATTAGTTTTTCTTACCTTTAAAGTTACAGTTAAGTCTTCCAGAACAACCGCCCCCCCCCCACCCCACCAAAAACCTGCTTGTTCAAAAAGTACACAATTAAACTACCCTCTTGTTAACAGCCCCTTATAGATTTAACCATTAAAATCCAGTATTACTCAAATCAAGGAGTTGTCACAATAATAAAAAAGTATCTCTCATGACTTCAAACATTTCCACTGATGTGGAATTCCAAAAGAGGTTCAGAAACAAACTCTTAAAACAGACTTTCCTGGTCGGGTGGCAGCCTTCATTTAAAACTTTTGCAGCTTTTAATAGCTCACACACCAAAGAGCTGGTCTTCAAGGCTTTTTTCCCCCCATAGCCACCACAATTCAGTTAAACATCCTTCCTTAAATATCTTTCTCTTTCCCCCCCCCACCCCACTCAACTTCTCCACAAAAATCTCATGTTTTCTATTTTCAGGTCAATAAAATTTAATATACCTCCCCCCCCCATTTCCTCATGAAGCAATTGTTCTTTGCTACCCCCAAAGTCCCTTTTGAAATTCAATAACTGAAAAACCAAGTTTCCCACTTATCTCAAATAGGATGGATTTCGAATTTGCATTATTTGTAACTCAACCTCATTACAAATGCACCAAACCAACACCTTTAACCTTTCATCTTAGCCCTCAGACAACCCATCTCTAGTAGCCTCCCTTGTTGAATTAACCCTGGACACAGCTTTCTTTACCTACACAGAATGCCAACATAATCCAAAAAGTTTAAAAATCACTAGTTTTGAAACCAAAATATAGGCAAGCACATTTCAACAGCTAACAATTTTAAGACAGTATTTCTTTGAAGAACAGCTTATTGTAAAATTAACATTAAGCCACATTTTTTATACCAGAGCTAGGATATTGCATCCATTCTGGGCACTATTTTAGAAAGTGACAAAGACAGCAGAATATCCAGGGTTCAGAGACTACACGAAGACTGGGGCCATTCACAGGAGGGACAAAAGGATACAAACTTAAAAATTGTTAATAGTACAGTTTAGCCAGTGAACTTGTGTCCAAGTTTAAAAATCACTAGTGGCAAAGGAAAGCATTAGGAAAGAAGTTCTAACATTTATAAGGTTGGCATTAAGATTGTCTTGAGATGACATTCTATGGTGGTAGCATAAGCCACAATAGTTTAATGAAAATATGAATCAGGATATGAAGTAAACAATTCTACAGCACAGCTCAAAAGCTTTCAACTTGAAATAAGCCTGGCATCTATTTAGCACAATCATCCTCATCATTGCCAGTATCAGTCCTTCACTCCATTGCACTTCCAAAAGACTGGAATACATTTGAGTGACCCAGGGCCATAACTTATTTCATCAATAGCACAGGTGCTTGTGTCTAAAAGAAAAGCATATTAAAGCTAAAATAGAAGTCCAGATTTGAGTATAAAGGTCATTCAAGGTTTTACCAACATTAGGACAAAGCAAAAGAAATGAAGGCCCTGATTTTGAGTTGAGAAATGTGAGGCTAGTTAGAACAGTAAATTACATTGCAATTTTTGGCATTTGGATATGCGAAGCTAAAGGCAGAAATCCAGTTGTTTATATCAGAAACTCCTTCCTTCAGTGAGGAATGCTGTAGTATCCCTGTGAAGGAATGGGAAGACAGACTTGCATTTATTAGCACCTTTCATGACTACTGGACATCCCAATGCACAGTACAATACTGACTACATTAACTGTTGTGCAAGAAATGCAGTGGCCAATTTACATAGAAGCTCCCACAAACTGCAATATGATAATAGCCAGGTAATCTGTTTGGGATGCCCATTTGAATATTAGCTAGGACACTGGGGCTAACGCTCCTGCTTGCCCACAAAATAGTCCCATGGGATCACACCCACCTTAGGGGGCAGACAGGAGATCTATCCAAAAAATGAAAATCAATAGCAAGAACTTTGAGTAATTACCCACTAGTCCCACACAATGTGCCAGAAAAAGTAAACACTGATTCATTCAGAAGTGGTTGAAAATTTTAAGTGCTTACTGCCAAACAACCTCCTGGTCCTGAAAATTTAAATATGGTGCCAATTCCTTCAGAAGTTAGTATTCTCTCCTAATCTCAACTCTTCCCCAATCTTTATTTCACTCTAAATGATATTATTCCTACAAAATTTATTGAACAGTGTTCAATCTTTACTGAGACATTGTTGTTTTCTAGTGCAGAACTTGAATACTGCAGAAAAGTAAACTACTTTGCCAAAACTTTACATCTTGCACTCATCAGGACAACACAATGCCAAATATCAAATCAACAAATTATACTACGAGAAAAAAAAAGGGTGCCAATTGGTTGGCAAGTCCAACTCTGAATAGCCAAGGCTGCCATGGCTGAGGCACTGCCATGGAGAAAGCAAAGAGAAACTATAAGCTTGTTTGCAGACCTGCATATGAACACGTCACTTCTAGCAAGTGAAAGCGAGCCACATTAGGAGCTCAACTAATGTTAATTTGGCTGTGTAGCTATTAGCATTCTCTGGGTTGGATTGTTCAGCAAGTGCTGCCCAATTACAGAGTCACATTTAATTAGCAGACAGACATTTTGGATTTTGCAAGTACAGTCTTTACTCTGCCCATTATGAACTGAAGGAACCTGCTGTTTATTTGATCAATCACTGGGACATACAGCCTACAGACCTGGCAAAATAAAAACAGAATTACCTGGAAAAACTCAGCAAGTCTGGCAGCATCGGCGGAGAAGAAATCAGTCAACGTTTCGAGCCCTCATGGCCCTTCAGCAGAGTAAAGACTGTACTTGCAAAATCCAAAATGTCTGTCTGCTAATTAAATGTGACTCTGTAATTGGGCAGCACTTGCTGAACAATCCAACCCAGAGAATGCTAATAGCTACACAGCCAAATTAACATTAGTTGAGCTCCTAATGTGGCTCGCTTTCACTTGCTAGAAGTGACGTGTTCATATGCAGGTCTGCAAACAAGCTTATAGTTTCTCTTTGCTTTATTTTGTTTTGGATTTCCAGCATCCGCAGTAGCTTTTAGCTTTTTGTTTTTATCTACAGACCTGGCATCTCACTGGTGCTGAAATCCATGACATTGAGCAATTGTGTGGTAGGCAGAACACCTTTTTGGATCAACTGCAGCATCCTGTTAGTGGAAGATACCATTCACCTAATGATTGTATAGGGAGCAGTGTGAAAGATTCCTTAACCTATTGTTCTGCATGGCATGCCTTGGTCAGAGTCAACTATCAACCAGTCAGCACCATTTCTCCTGTACTGCAACTTGTAGATGGTTTGAAAGTTGGCATTCTTGGATGTGTCCTGATGAGTGCAAGGACAAGAAAGCTCAGCAACATGGCTCTTTTCAGCAATATTGTTCAATCTGAACTGCCCTGCTATTTCTTGTTCTTCTCACACCACATCATAGAGGGTGCTCTGCTGGATCAGATCCCAGATTAAGCAATGTCTTTGGTCAAAAGTCTGGAAAAAAATGGATAATTTAGTCAGGGGAATGGGAAGTGCTTTTGTAAAACAAGGTTGGAAAATATATGGGAAGAAAAGGAGCAATAGAATGACCAATAAGCTGCTTGCTGGAAGTCAAATAGCTTTATGCCCAAGTAATATCCAGCAAAAAAAAAGGGGGAGTGGCAATTCACATTCTGAGTCAATGTTAATAACCCATTCCCAAAAGTTCAAAGCAAGTGTGGTATCAAACCAAGATCAGAGTTAGGCAGCCAATTCAATATTTTTCCAAACCATTGAAGAGGCTAATTAAGTTTTTTTGCTGTAATCAGTATACATGGAAACTAATACCTACACGACTCAAATCCCCTCCAATTCAAGTGTCATCCAGTGTGGCTCTTCCCATTTAACTAAAAACAGAACATTTCTTTTTCTGCAATTGTAAATACTTACAGCACAGTTCTAGGTTTTCATCAGTTCCATCTTCACAGTCGGTATTGCCATCACACTTCAGTTTACTAGGTATGCATTGCCCATTATGACACACAAAGTTTGATGATCCACAGGTTGTGTTAACTACCAGATGAAATAGTCAATTAAAATTAAGTTCTACTTACAGCATTACTAAACAACAATCCACTAGTGAGAAACAGTGAGACAGTAGTTTAAGCTGCCAAGGATTTGTATGCAGCTCTACTCTATGGCTCCATTAGCACTAGTTAACCTAGCAACACTGACATACCCAGACAAGTGACAGACCATCCTACCAGAGGTTTATTCATTAGCTCATGAGCAAGAGCACCTCAACTTCAAGACAAAACATGAAGTGTTCAATCAATAAGCCAGTATTTATAATAACTAAACACAAATGCTTTGCCTGGAACTGGCCAAGAAACTCATGCAAGTATTAGAATTGGATTGTTTTACAATTCCCCAATTAGCACATCTAAAGCTGAAACAGCATTAGAGAGAGGAAAGGAGAAACTGCTGAATTAAATTTACTATCAGTCCAGATGTTGAATTTGCCAAGCTTTGAAAGATGACCATCCAATTGTATAGATTCTAGTTTTCTTTGCCTAGTCACCTTTCATGAAGGCAAACCCAGGTAATATTTATTTAGGAAAAGCCCAGATCTTATTTCAATCCATCAGTGGTTGTGGATCTTTTTAGATTTCAGCCTTTCCACCAGTTTAAGTACATAGAATGGAAAGCAAGCTTGCGATCTGAAGACATGGGGAATCTCTCTTGTACAGTATTTACTAGAGGCCTTTGGAAATATAGGTATTTCATCTAAAGTGATACTTAGATGTATGAAGCTTGAACTTAAAATTGTTCATAAAAAAGGTGTCTTAAGTATAGCTCCAAATCGGATATGTTTGGTACAGGAGATGGATAGAGGTTTTATGCTTGCAAAACTGAGACCCCTAGAAAACATCCTACAATCACCAGGGATCAGAATCTCATAATTAGGACTTCATTCTGTTTCCAAATGTCAAAGATAAAACATTTCAGATCTCCAGCTTAGGTTCCATATGGTTTTGAGCAAGATATGAGGCAACTGGGTAGTATTGACTGAAATAATGCACAAGCTCAATTTAAAACAAGTTTTATATAGAGTTTCTACAATCTTAAGCTAGTTCAAAATTCAATTCACTAAATCCTACCCACACTCGGCCTGTCAATTGCACTCATTGGAGGGCATTCACCACATTGTGGCTAAAATTTTAGCCACATGGGCATCCAAGGGTGACATCTATTGTTAGTGATCTGTAACAGCCAGTCACCTGAGCTTCCCTTAGGACTGCTTCTCAGATGTGACTTTGAACTGTACACCAGTACAGTACTGTAGTCTGTACATTAGTGACCACTGACTTGCTTCTTCAATTGCAATTTTGATCAATCTACTACAAAAAATTGAGGCCTCTTTCCAGTCAATAGCCATGAACATGATTCTTGGGCTTTTACATTTGAGCTTGTGTAAATGAATTGGGTAGAAATTTTAGACATAAGTGGCTCAATTTCTAATGCATTTTTCCCCCTCCCCAATTGTGCCCCCACAATAAAGTCCAGACCATAATATTCAATATGAAGAACAGAAGCCAATTGTTTTTACCTGTTGCACATAGCTTTCCATCTTTGTTCAGTTCCATGCCATTTGGACAGACACAAGTGTATGTTAATGAATGAATAGTTATTTGAGGAGCAGGCAGACACATGTATTCACAGCCTCCATTCAAAGTCCCATTGCACCAGTTTTTGCCTGTTGAAAATTTTAAGAATCACTGGGGAAGCCTGGCATTATACAATCCAAGTCATTCAAGATTATAGTTTTGCCACAGATGAATTTGCTCATTCTACGCTTGATTTACTTTACAAAAGTGCCAACATTAGTCAGTTGTTGAAACTGACAACTTCACAAACTAAGATATTTCCTATTGTTTCACGTGATGTGCCTTTGTTAAATTGAAGTTAGAAATTATGTGTCAGTCAACTTAGTCATAGAATCAATTGGCTTCTATTTTGTCATTAACTCTTGATATAGGGTGACAAAAGGAGGGAGTGGCTTAAGACCAAGCACATCAGTACTACAAACAATAGGAAGTACCATTTTACCAGATTGACCGATGGGCAGTTAAAGTGGAAGATTATTTCAGCACCAAATTCATTGCTTGAAATAGCTTAAATTAAATTCAAAACAAAACAAGAACTGCAGGATACTTCATTCTCCAAACTGATCAAGTTAGTTTTGGATAGCAAAATGTCACTAGCTGATTGCTTATACAGCTCATAAGAACTGCAGCATATGCATTGTAAACTGAAGTGTAAGGAAATTGAAATTTCATAACTGGCAAGTCTTACCTTTTAAAAAGGAAAGCTAAACTCAAGGCTCCCTACCTGATGGCTGTATTAACTTGTGATAAGCAATAATGTCATGAGGTTCATCAAGGTTGGAGGCTAAAGTCACCACGTTGGCTCCTGTGAACTTATTAGCACTATAAATGATTTCATTCTCACCATCAATCCAAAAGACACGATCCTAAAACAAAATATTTTCTCATTAAAGGCATATATTCACCCAAAGTCTTCTCAATTCTGATGCTAGCACAAATATACCAATTACCTACACACTTGAATGCATAATTCAATTAACATCCTTTAGTCTTCAGGTTTAATGTATACAAACAGAATACAGAAAGTACATACTTAATGCTGTAACCAACCATTGAGTTTCTTTCAAATAGCCTTTAGGAGTGACCTTCAGCAAAAACACACCCAGTTTGCAAGTATCATTTGGCAAATTACAAAATGAAGTTACAAATTATATAATGCAATAAGTCATAAGAATGCCTTTATGCAGTCTGTTTTTTTTCCTTAAGCTACTGCCTCACTTTGTATATATTAAAGTTGAAAGTACTTTATTAGCACCTACCACAGTTTACTTTTGGAGTGGGATGTTTGTCAGCCATAACCTGATAATAAAACAGTATGCTTAACTCAAATGTATTCATCCTAGTTCTGCACAAGTCAAAACTGGGGTAGATCAATTACTTTTCTATACATTAAGGAAATTATATGCTCCTTGCATATTCTGAGACATTAAATCCATGTCTACTGGGCAGTTCAATAATTTTATTCAGCACTACCTAGCCATCCTACAAGTCCACCTTGTTTAGAACTAAAGGCTTCAAACTCAAAAATACAAGCTCTGTAAAACAGCACTTAAACTAGCCTACAATCATAGGTTGCTCTAGTCTAACTCTACTTAAATTAATCAGTGTTGTCAAAGCTGTTGCAATGCATCTTACCTCAAAGATGGATACAGCAAGAGGATGAGCAAGGAATTCTTCAGACTGCAATATCATTCTCCTATCCAGGCCATTTAGATCTACGCTTGACAATGTGTGTAGCTTTGAATCAACCCAATAAAGACGGCTTTTCACAAGATCTATGGACAGATTTGAAGTAATGTATAAATACAATCCCAATATGAATGCTGCCAAACAAGTTTTTGTTGTTTACTTACCAAGTACAATGCCATTTGGCCAATAAATCTCTGTGCTAACAAAAAGCTGGCGGCCAGCACCATTCATGCCTGCTTTTTCAATCTTTGCTGGCTCACCCCAATCTGACCAGTATATGAACCTTTCAATCCAGAACAAAAACAAAAAAGTCAACTTTAATTTAAAATGCTTTGCTGGATGATCATTTTTACAATGCCAGAACTTTACATTTTACTAGTTCCAGTTTGATAAGTTATCATATGAAAACACAGCCTTGGTCTTCAATGATCTAATAAGCAAAAGGTCCTATATGAAAATAGCAAGTACACAGTCAAAAGGATAGCAAAGATAGAACTCCAAATTGAATTGTAGCAAACTAAAGTTAACTATGACCAATCTTGCCACTCTAGCTCCTCATCCCAACTCAAACCTATAGTCTCTCAATACTATAGTTATTTTGTTTATAAAATTGAGGATCGAGCTCACCAAGTGGCTTGCATCACTAGTTAATTGGCCAATAAAACATTCATTTTACTGTTTAACCAACTACCCTGGTGTTAATTACTGCTAAATGCCTTCTATCATTAAGTGCCAGTATACTAATATCCTGATTGTGCAAGTTAAAAATTATTTAATACCCAGTTAGTGGATCAGCTACTATATATGCTGGTTCCATTAGATTGGTATCAAAAAGGATCTTCCTTTTGGTTCCATTGAAGTTGGCCACCGAAAGGGTTTTAAGGCCCACATCTGTCCAGTAAATGTTCTTGTGGATCCAATCGACAGCAATTCCAAAAGGGAGGGATACGTTACTGATGGCTCTGGTAATCTCAGTAGTACCACCATGGTCATCTATTGATTTACTGCAATGAAGTCACAGTAGTCAATATAAAAATGATTCTCAAAGCAAACCTGGAGAAAACATTCAAATTGAAAACCTAGAAATTCAGAATTGAAGTTACATTTGTAGTTATAGTAAATTGTTAAATCACAACCCACAGATAGGCATTGCACATTACTGGTTAGAGCTCTTGCTATCATTAGATATCATTGCATGTTTAACTCCAAAGCTCAGTTCTGGTCAAATTGTAGCATAAATTTGTCTTTAGTTCAAGTGTTCAAGAGTGATGCAATGAACAGTTATTTCATAAGGTCTGGTTTCAACCCTTTTTTCTCAAAGGCCTTATGAAAAACTTAAACCAATTAGGAAAGAGGGCTACAAAATAGAACAGAGGTGACAATCCAACAAAAAATTAAATCAAATTGTCTTAATACTAGATTTCACAGCCCTGTTTGGATGGCAACAAGAAGGGGTGGTGGGAAACAATGATTGCTAGACCATGTGGCCAGGAGTCCTGTTTCCACCATCTCATTCAAGGTTAGGGGATGAGGGGGAGCAGGCCCCTGAACAGGCTTGTTCCTATTAAAACTAATTTGCTGTAGGCTCATTAAGAGCCCATCTCTGGCAAGTTGTCACTTTTCAGCAAGGCAACCAGAGTTCAGCAGCTGTCTTATATCAGACCAGATGAATGGAGGCAAACACCATAGGCGGCAAGAAGTTTTAAAAATGAATATTTACTGCAAACAGTCAAGCTATTGACTTCATGCAGCATTAAAATCTACAGCATTCAATTTTTGGCAGAAGATAGCTAGATTTTAACAGCTGTATTTCTTTGAAATGTTGGATGCCAGGTTGTATAATTAGAAGACACTTTGGGTGCTATTTTAGAGAAACCCAACCTTTGATCACCAAATGATCTACCTGTATCACCCAATTGTTAAGAGCCTTGGTTTCTGACACTCCACAATCCAGCCAGATATGGCTTTTGACACTTTATTTTTGACTCCCTATTTACAATTCTCAAAAGGAATCTCAAGAGTGATCAGAGTTAATATTCTCCATGCATCAGTTCTTAAAAACCTCAGAATTTAAGATTTTCAAATTCTAATTCTTGAATTGCACTTGGCCTTTGATAACCGAGCAGTTTTAAATTTATTCACTATCTAGTTCAAAGAAATTAATGGTTCCAGTTTGTGACTCTACAATCCATATAGCTTTCATTTCAAGTAAAATGGGCAGCCCATCCTTTGAATCAGAAATTACTTTCTCCTGCTTTTTTTGCATATTGAACTGCAGTTGAATGAGTCTCTTCATTCCCAGCTTTGAATGTTGTACTATAAATCAAATTCTCTCTTCAGGAAAAAATACATTCCCCCATCTTGAATCAGAACAGAGGCAGGCCTTTAATCTGCCTGCTCGAGTCAGTCTGCCTCAGTCCACACTTTGGGTCTACCTAATTGAGCAGGTCCGTCTACAGGCCAATTATAGCCCTGACCCCCAGAAGTTCCACTTGCAGAAGGCTGGCGACAAAGGTAGGTGCACAACCCAAAGAACTCTCCTCAAGGGAAAATCCTTGATGTATGTGTGTTCACTCAAGTGACTAAAAATAGAAATGTATGAATAGATCCTGAATTTAAGGTTAAAATAAATCATTCTGTACTGGAATTAATTGTTGGGTATTCAAAACTCTTACCTGAAAATTGCATGATGTCCCATGTCAGCCCAGAAAATTGTATGTGCTGTAATGTCAGCATCAATTGCTATAGCATTTCTCAGCTGGTCAATTATCTCAGTGTATTCCAAGTGATGCAATCCGATTTTCCTGATATCGTGACGATTGGTGAAAATCAAACAGGGCTCTTCTTCTGTTTAAAGAAAACAAACTTATGAACAATGGTTCCCTCTAGTCTTTGGAATCATACAGCACAGAATAAAGCCATTTAGCCAATCATGTCTGCTCCAAGAAAGAATAATCCCCTTCTTCCTCAAGTACCACCCTCTTTCAGGAAAGAGAAAAAAGGACAGGGGTAATAATAGTTTACAAAGGGATACAATTCTTACTTATGATTGGGAACAATAGTTTGAGTGTAGGTACTAACTGAGTTACATGCAGTTTTCTGTGCAAAACAGGTGCAACTCAAAGATATTGAGCTACCATTAGAAGTAAATTCTAATCTTTGCACCCCAGATAGATGTACAGCTTTATGCACCCTACCTTAAGGAATAGTAAAATTCCCAACTGCCTTTTTGATTGTAACCGCTTACCTAAAACATATGACAATGCAGCTCTCCCTTACCCAGTGTCAGCCCAATTTAAGAGTTTACATATGTAACTCTTTCGAGTTATCAACAGTCACAGATTGTAACTCTTTCGAGTACATTCACAGTTCTTGGTTTCCGGGAGTGGGACATGAACCCACAACCTTCTGATTCAAAGGCGAGGGTGCTATGAACTGAGCCACAGCTGACACCTCGAGTTTACATATGTAATGGTACTTTAAACACAGCCTTCAGAATCATCTACCAATTGAACAATTAAAACCCATAAACATTATCCACTTAAACAAGCTTTGTATCAGGTTAGATTGGTAGGGAGAGGAAAAAACAGTTTCCTCAGGCTAGATGTGTGGAGCAGAGGCCAAATGAGGTGATCACATTTTTACTGAGTTTACTATGCTATTGGCAAAAGACTGGGTCAGGATTAAATTGGAGATTTAGAGTTTAGATTTAAGTTAAATACTTGTATTGTATGCATGTATGAGAGACCGACCAGATTGGCTTCACAATAGTCATGATTAATTGAATAGTTTCAAATATTGTACTTGCCTATGGCCTTGCAAGCCCCATTGATTGGATCCACATGATATCCTTTGAGACAGTCACATTGATAGCTTCCATTTAAATTGAAACAAATTTGACTACAGGTTCCTGGATTTTGACATTCATCAATATCTGAAAAGGAAAGCAAATATCCCTTTAAGTGTAAGATCTGGGCCAATTTTAAGGAGAAAAAGTTAACTGAACTTGCCTGCACAGTATTTTCTGTTAACCACTTCAAAGCCAGGTGGACATTCACATTCATAACCAATGAGAAGATCCCTGCAGATATGAGAACAGCCACCATTGTTCACCAAGCATTCATTCATATCTGTAAAACAAATTAGAATTTGTGCTTCAAACCAGAAGGACAATGTGGAAGTCTTATCAGATAGTTTAAGGCTATTACTAGACAACTGATATCATCCTATATGCAGGCAATAAAATTGAACAGTATATTAACAACCAGTGCTAACATAGTTAGAACTATTGACATGTTGAAAATGCAATCTGGCATACATGTGCAAACTTAAATTAGGAGCAGGAGTATTCCTTTCAGCCATTTGATAAGATCATGGCTGATCTGATTGTGGCCTCACTACTTTCCTGCCAACCCCCATACCCTTAGATTGATTGGCACAGGAGTCAAACTCAAACCTTAAAAGCATTCCATGGCCCTACCTCTACTGCTCTGAGGAAGAGAATTCAAGATTAATAGCCCTCAAAATTTTCATCTCCATTTTAGAGGGGCGACCCCTTATTTTTAAACCGTCTTGTAGTTCTAGCGCCCCCGCCAAGGGAAAAAACATCCTCTCAGCATCCACCCTGTTCAAGTCTTACATTTCAATATGACCACTTCTAAACTCCAATGTATACAGGCCCAATCTGTCCAACCTTTTCTCATATGAAATCCCTTCACCTCAGGAATCAGCAACTGAACCTTCTCTGAACTGCTTCTAATGCAATTATGTCCTTGGGTCCTTTCTCAAATGAGACCAAAACTGTGCAGAGTGCTCCAGATGTTGTCTCATCAATACAGCAAAACTCCCACTTTTATATTCCATTCCCCTTGTAGTAGAGGCCAACATTCCATTTGCCTTCCTAGTCATTTGCAGTACCTGCATACTAACTGATTCATCTACCAGCACATCCAGATCCCTCTCTAAGTGTACTGCTTTTCTATTCTTCCTAAAGGAAGAGTTCACATTTACACACACTAGATGCCACATTTAACCAAGGTCATCTCAATAAGCAATATTTTATCTTGTATTAGTTTGAGTGCTTGGTTTAATCTAATTATTGGATTGCAAGGAGAATCATGACATAGCTTGTTCGTGCATTGGAAGGAAATTTATTAAGTAATTGATTAAGAGTGGACATTTAGTTTAAATAGAGCAACTGGATCTAAATCAAGCATCGAGACACATTTAATGCTACCAAAACAAGAATTCCAAACTTTCATAATTGTGATAATGGCCCAATACACCAGCCCCTGTCCTCCCCCACCCCATGTTACAGGTAAGGAATTTGGAAAGTAGCTCAAGTGTTTAAAAAGACCATTCTGCTTTAGTAACTAGACAGGTATAGGTTCACTGAAATTTCAGGGGCACAAGAAATAGGTGAAATACATACTACATTTTTCAAGGGGTTCATCACTCCAGTCTTTGCAATCTTGTTGCCGATTGCACACTTGGGTCATATTTATACATTCTCCAGTTTGGCACCTGAAATCAGAAGGTCCTGTGCACTCTAGAACTGTTGAGGGAAAAAAAGTTGAATGAATTTTGGACCAAAGAGCTCAATAAAATTTACTCACTTACCTCAAGTGTGTACTTACTCTTACAGTTGAGCTCATCACTACCATCAAGACAATCAATAAAGCCATTGCATTTCTTGCTTTCAGGAATACAGTTATCACCACATTTGAAATGACCAAATTTGCAAATTTTAGATGCTGAAAATTAAATTCAAAATTCAAAATTAAACAGGAATCATGTAGCATACTAACAGACTTGATATTTAATGTGCTCAATGCAAACTTAATCATGGTTGGCAACCCTAAGCTGGTATTAGAGAATGTTTTGGGTGTATTGTGTGTATTTCCAGAGATTTCATGACAAGGTTCCACCACCACCTGCCACACTCCAGCCATTTGTCAGCCAACACCTTGATCCTTGTGATGCATTGTCTTTCTACCCCAATTGAAGACTCATTACCCAATTGGATGATGTCAAACAGCCTGTCCCCACCCACAATTTTCAATCTTTTTATATGTGGTAAAGAAATATTCAAAACAAATTTTAAAAAACTTTAATATCACTGATTTTTCTCCAGAATTGCATACAGTAGTGTCCTGAAGATTGATCTTTAATTCCTCAAGGCTCATGGTCAATCCTGAGGGTTGGCAACCCTACACTGGAAGTCAAAATTAAGTTTTAGAACTGGATTAAATTAGTCCCAATATCATGGGCTCCATTTTTAACCTTAAAGTAACTTCAAACAGAAATAAGGGTTTGCTTTTATACATCTTTCATTACTTCAGCATGTCCCAAACTGTTTTAGACTCACTAAATCTAGTCATCAAACAGTGACAGTTTCAATGGCTAGATCTTACTTTTCTAAATGTTGAATAGACAAATATTGGCTAGGATGCCAGGGACAATAATGCCTGTTATTCAAATAGTGCCATAATCTTTTATATCCACCCAAGACATCAGAAAGGGCCCTTGATTATTTCATTTGAAAGACAGCACGTTTTAGTGTGGTGCTCTTAGTGCAGGACTGGAGTGGCTGCCTAAATTTTTGTGCTCTAACCTAGGGAATAGGACTTGAACCAACAACCTTTGACTCGAGAGGTTGTATCCACTCAGCCACAGAATACAACACAGGTACAGCAACTGGACTTTTTAAAAAGGGAGGCTAGTTCTGAACAAGTTGTGTCAGACACTAATATTTAATAACGAATTGTGCACTTGATAGATGCAATTTGTGTTTTATCACTGGCTTATTTATTCCTCCATTCATACTGTCAATTGCATTCAGAATTCTTAAGATTGGTTATTGGGGTTCAAAATGTCTCAGTACAAGAGCAGTCTATTGGATTAGAGATAGTAAAGTATTTTAACGTCACTTGACCACTGTCCGTGAGGAGATTGACAGCTAAAAATCATTTAAGTACCATCTAATTAAAACTTAGTGAATCCCAGAGTGTGGAAGAAATAGTACACTTACAGCAATTGGCTTCATCGCTTCCATCTTTGCAGTTTTTATCTCCGTCACAGTACCAGCTGCGGTGAATGCATTCACCAGAATCACACAAAAACT
Source organism: Cetorhinus maximus (assembly GCF_964194155.1). Lineage (NCBI taxonomy): Eukaryota > Metazoa > Chordata > Chondrichthyes > Lamniformes > Cetorhinidae > Cetorhinus > Cetorhinus maximus. The sequence goes on along the minus strand of NC_135880.1, from coordinate 124,222,909 downwards.
CACTTGGAGAGCAGGTCACAGTTGAAAGCGTAAACCCACACTGGTTTGGAGATTCATCAGATTTGTCAGCACAGTCAGCATTGGTATCACATACCCAATTCAAGGAGATACATTCAGAATTATTGCACCGAAACTCATGAGGGCCACAGGTATGTAGCTTGCAGTCTTTTTCATCACTTCCATCACCACAGTCATCTGCACCATTGCAGAAAAATTTTTTGGAAATGCACCTACCACTGGCACAAGTAAACTCTAATGGGTTGCAGGTAAGGTTGCCTGAAAGAAAATAATTTTTCATTATCTGTTCATGTGCTTCAAACTATGGACTGTGCTTCTAATGCTACTCAAGGCCGAGCATCTTTCAGTCCTTCTGAACTCAATTTAGTTACATGATCAGTCACTGTGGACTGGTGATAAACAGTTGCTGAACATGCATTCAAATGCAAGTTCAGAACGACGGAATGACACCTGGATTTTGAAGGAGCCCACTAGTTAGTAAGACAATGCACATACCCTGCATGATATTCCATGACAAAAGTACATGGGCCCCAACAGAGGTACAAGTGGCATCAGTGCCTTATTTGTTTCTTTTTAATGAATCAACTTTAGATGAACTAAAATCTTCTTTTGACACTAAGGAGGTTGTAGTTGATTTTGCTCTTATTTGTTGAAAGCCATATGGAGCAAAGTAAATGAACAAATAGTAAAATGCAAAGTGGTTACAAGTCAATTGTTGCTCATCCCCTTCTATTTTATAACTATTTGAGGTCTCAGTCAGTCTAATTTAATGGTTGCCAAGTGCCTCCAATTAAACTTTTAGTACCCACCACAGTTCTCCTCATCGGCACCATCACGGCAGTCTTCTACTCCATCACATCTCCAAGAGGCAGGAATACATGGAAGAAATCCAGAACTACAACGTATTTCATTGGCTCGACAAGTGTTCATGCCTGAAACAAGTGAGACTTATAACCAAGGTTACTTGCAGCACGACTACTTTTATAAAATTAAAGGCATTGCCTTCAAGGAGGGAAGTGCAAGGTCCATTTCTTTCTAAAGTGAAATTAAATTTTATTCATCTTGTTTGGTTCTTACTGGTGAATCTTGAGCCCAGATTACAAAGCAATTCTTTAAGGCATGGCACCAACCTGTGTATTACTGTGGCTTAGAACTTGCTCAGATGATCTTATCCAAAAATATGCCTAGCATTTCTACTTAATCTAAGATTTTTTTCTTTCCTCAACCAATACCCTCCTTAACCAAGCTTTTGACAGAGTGCGCCAAATGCAGAGAGTACATGGAATTCTCCACCTCCTAAATGGAGATTATCTACTCAGCAACTGCTTTGCACTGTCCATTGCGCTTGCTCCTTAACGGGTGAGAATAGCATCATCAATAAATGGGAACCAGCTGAAGACAAAACTTTAATTTTATAAAAGATCAAATAGATAGTGTAGGGTCTATGTTAAACATGGGGCCTCAAATATGAATGGTTAACAAATTATGGATAGAAAGCCACATTCTAAATTTACAGATGACAAAGATATGCAGTTTTGTAAGTAGCATAACATTACAATAATATTTACAAAAGTCAATTACGTGAGTGGGCAAATGGATTTTAATATAAGCAAATGTGAGATCATTCACTTCAGTCCCAAAATGATAAAAAGTACCTCATTGTCTAAACATGAAAAATTAGAATCAGAGGCCCAAAGAGACATGTGCAGGAACATAAAGTAATCAAAACATCTAATGGAATGCTGGTGTTTATCTAGAGGGCTAGAATACAAGGGAGTGGGAGCTATGCTTTAAAAATATACAAAGCTCTGGTTAGACCACACCTAGATACAGTGAGCAACTCTAGGCAGCACACTTTAGGAAGGATATATTGGCCTTGGGAAGGAGTGCCTCATGGATATTATTAGAATTATACCAGGTCACCAAGGTTAAATTACAAGAGGAGATTACACAAATTATTAGTTGTAGTTCCTAGAACCTAGAAGGTTAAAAGGTGACTTGATCAAAGCTTTCAAGATAAAGGAGAACAGTAGAGAAAAAATACTGCAGCTGGTTGGGGAAATCTTGGATAGGGGGCATAGTCAGACCCTTCAGGAATGAAATTAGGAAACACTCCTACATGCAACAGGTAGACATTCTTACATCAAAAACTGTCACATTTTTAAATTTTAAACTGTTATAGAGTCAGTCAGTTACACAGCACAGAAATAGGCCCTTCCAGCCCAGGCAACATCCTCTGTACCCTCTCCAGTGCAATGACATCCTTCCTATGGTGTGGCAAGGAGAACTGCACACAGTACTCCAACTGTGGCCTAACTAGCATTTTATATAGCTCCAACATGGTTACATTAGACTACAAATTAAGATAACACCAGAGGTAAGGAAAGCTGGAATGGGCTTATTTTAACCTTGCTCTGAAAAGCATGGCAGTTACATTGCCCTGAACACTGTTCCTAAGTGGTAAGAGGATTTTAATTAATATGAACCATCAAGCAAATGATTTCTGGTTCTAATGTACACAGTGCACTAAACATTTTAAATGCATACAGATGGGTTCTAGAATAAATCTCCTTGCTCTGTTATGCTATGCCTTGGCTAATAAAGGCAAGTATCCCAAATGCCTTCTTAACCAATTTATCTACCTGTGCTGCTGCCTTCAGGGATCTATGGACATGTACACCAATGTTTCCCTGACCCTCTGTACTTCCTAGGCAAGAAGTAGTCTTCACAAGGACTGTGCGATGGTCAGTCCTACCAATGCAGTCATGGGCAGATGCATTTGCAGTGGGCAGTTGGTAATGCTGAGGTTAAGTATGTTTTCCCCTCACCACCTGCTATAGACCCACTCTAGCAGTATGTCTTTCTGCCAGCTCAGTCTGTAGTGCTACTGAGCCACTCTTGGTGATGGACATTGAAGTCCCCCACCCAGAGTACCTTCTGCACCCTTGCCACCCTCAGTGCATACTCCAAGTGGTGTTCAGCATGGAGGAGCATTGATTCATCAGCTTGGCAGCAGGGGAGGGGGGGGTTGGGGGGTGGTAGTACATGGTAGTCAGGAGATTTCCTTGCCCATGTTTGACCTGATGCCATGAGATTTCATGGGAGCCAGAGTAGAGGTTGAGCACTCCCAGGGCAGCTCCCACCCAACTGTATGCCAATGTGCCACCTGTCTTGCTGGTGGGACAGTACATACCCAGGGATGATGGTAATGGTGTCCAGGACATGATCTGTAAGGTACGATTCTGTGAGTATGACTATGTCAGGTTGTTGCTTGACTGAGCGACAGCTCTACCAATTTTGGCACAAGTCCCCAGATGTTAGTAAGGAGGATTTTGCAGGAACCACAGGGCTGGGCTTGCTGCTGTTGTTGTTTCCAGTGCCTAGGTTGATGCTGGGCGGTCTTCCAGTTTTATTCCTTTTTGCTGACTTTTTAGTGGTTTGAAACAACTGATTGAAATGGCCTGCCTAGCAAGCCATTTCAGAGTCAACCATATTACTGAGGATCCGGAGTCACATGTAGGCCAGACCAAGTGAGGATGGCAGATTTTCCTTGCTAAAGGGCATATGACAATTGACAATGGTTTCATGGTCAGACTTTAATTCCAGATTTTTATTGAATTCAGATTCATGGTGGGATTCGAACCCAGGTCCTCAGAGACCATAAAGCGTAGGAGCAGAAGTAGGCCATTCGGCTCATCGAGTCTGCTCAGCCATTCAATGAGATCATGGCTGATCTGAATCCTCAACTCCATTTCCTGCCTTTTCCCAATAACCCTTGATCCCCTTACTGATTAAAAAGGCGGTGTCTCAGCCTTGAATATACTTAACAATCCAGCCTCTACAGCCCTCTGCCATAAATAATTCCACAGATTGACTACCCTCAGAAGAAATTCCTCCCCATCTGTTCTTTAAATGGGAACACTCCTTAATCAAATTATGCCCTCTGGTCCTAGACTCTCCCACAAGGGAGAAAACACTTCTTAGCATCTACCCTGTCAAGCCCCCTAAGAATCTTATGGTTCAATAAGGTCACTCCTCATTCTTCTAATGAATGGGTGTAGGCCCAACTGACAACCTCACCTCATAAGAAAAATCCCTCCATCCCTGGGATCAACCTAGTGAACCTTTTCTGGACTGCCTCCAATGCCAGTATATCTTTCCTCAGATAAGGGGTGTTCACAGGGGTCTAAGTACGGTCTAACTAGTGCCTTGTATAGTTTTAGCAAGACTTCCCTATTTTTAATACTCCGTTCCCTTTGAAATAAAGGCCAACATTCTGTTTGCCTTACCCATTACCTGAACTTGTATGCTAGCTTTTTGTGAATTATGTACAAGGACCCCCAAATCCCTCTGTGCTGCAGCTTTCTTCAGTCTTTCTCTATTTAAATAATATTCAGCTCCTCTATTCTTCCCACCAAAGTGCATAACCTCACTCCCAGATTATATTCCATCTGCCACATTTTTGCCCACTCAACCTATACCCCTCTGTAGACCATCATGCTCACCACTTGCCTTCCCACCCATTTGTGTCACTCAAACATGGCAATCATACATTCATTTCCCTCATCCAAGTCATTAATATGCATTGCAAATATTGTGGCCCCAGCACTGATCCCTGTGGCACTCCACTAGTTACAGGTTGCCATCCTGAAAATGCCTCCCTTATCCCAACTCTGTCTATTAGTTAGCCAGTCCTCTATCCATGCCAATATACTACCCCCAACACCATGGGCTCATCTTATTAAGTAGCCTTGTGTGGTACCTTATCAAACACCTTTTGGAAATCCAAATATTATTATATCTACTGACTCCCCTTCATCTATCCTGCTTGTTGCCTCCTTCAAAAGAATTCTAATAAATTTGTCAGGCATGATTTCCCCTTCATGAAGCCATGCTGACTCTGCTCAATTAGACCATGCATTTCTAAATGCTCTGCTATTATATCCTTTATAATAGATTAACATTTTCCCAATGACAGATGTTAACCTAACTGGCCTTTGGTTAGCTGTTTCTGGTCTCCCTCCCTTTTTGGATAAGGGTGTTATATTGGCAGTTTTCCAATCCTCTGGGACTTTTTCAGAATCGAAGGACACTTGGAAGATTACTACCAGTGCATCCACTATCTCTGAAGTTATTACCTTTAAATATCCTAGGATGTAACCCATCAAGTCTAGGGGACTTATCAGTCTTTAGCCCCATTAGTTTGCCTAGTACTTTTTCTCTAGTGAGAAATTGTATTTATTTCTCCCCCCCACAACTTTTACCCCATGACTTAGTATTTTTGGTTTGCTATTAGTGTCCTCTACCATGAATACTAATGCAAAGTATTTATTCAACTTCTCTGCCATTCCCTGGTCCCCCATTATTTCCCCAGCCTCATTCCCTAAGGGGCCTATATGGACTTTGGTCTCTCCTTTTTATTTATTTAAAGACACTCTTACTGTCCATTTTTATATTACTTGCTAGTTTACCCTCAGTTTATTTTCTCCTTTTTTTTTTGGTCATCTTCTGTTGGTTTGTAAAAAACTTTCCCAATCCTCTGCCTTACCACTAATCTTTGTCACATTGTATGTTTTTTTTTCTTTCACTTTGATACCATCCTCAACTTCCTTAGTTAAGCATGGTAGGTTTATCCCCTTCCTAAAATCCTTCTTACTCATTGGGATATATCTTTGTTGAGAGTCATGAACTATTTTCTTAAATGTCTGTCATTTTTCAACCGTCTTTTCTGCTAAGCTCCATTCCCAGTCCACTCCAGCCAACTCTACCCTCGTTCCTTTGCAATTACCCTTATTTAAGGGTCAGTTGTTTCCGAGCCAAGTTTCTCACTCAAACTGAATGCTAACCTCTACCATGTTATGGTCACTCTTTCCTAGGGGATCTTTTACCTAGATCATTCATTAAACCTGCCTCATTACAAATCTACAACATATTGTTCTCAGAAAATTGTCCCAAATACACTGGATTCTTGCTCATAGCTACCTCTGCCAATTTGATATTCCCAATCTACATAGAGATTAAAGTCATCCATAATTAACATACAGCTTTTTTTTTTTTACGTGCCCTCATTATTTCCTGATTTATTCTCTCTCCAACAGCATAGCTACTATTAGGGAGCCTATGACTACTCCCACCAGTGTCTTCTTCCCCTTGTTATTTCTTACCTCCATTCATATGGATTCTATGTCTTCTGATCCATAATCATACTTATTCCATCTCATACTAACAAAGCCACCCCACCACCCTTTCCTTCCGAAACATCACATACCCCTGAATATTTAGTTCCCAGCTTTGATCTCCTTGTGACCATATCTCCGTAATGGCTATAAGATCATATCCATTAATTTCTTTGTGCCGTGAATTCATTTATATTGTTCCGAATACTATGTGCATTTAAGAGCCCCTAACTGTGCATTTTTACCATTTCTCCCCCCACCCCTTGACCCTCTTTGCTTTTTAAAAAAAAAAAATGTTTTTACACTGCCCCTTCCTGCCACACTGAGCATCATTATCTAAGTAGCTGCCCTGCAATGCCACCATATTCTTTTGCTTTGTAAGCCTACTTGTTCCTTCACCAGAACCCTCCCCCCTCTATTTAGTTTAAAGCCCTCTCTACAGCCCTAGTTATTCGGTTCGCCAGAACACTGGTCCCAGCACGGTTCAAGTGAAGCCCATCCCACTGAAACAGCTCTCTTCTACCCCAGTACTGGTGCCAGTGCCCCATGAACTGAAACCCATTCCTCCTACACCCATCTTTGAGCCACGCATTTAACTTGACATTATTTACCCTATGCCAGTTTGCCCATGGTTCAGGTAGTAATCCCAAGATTATTACCTTGGAGGTTCTGCTTTTTAAATTTCGCTCCTAACTGTTCAAATTCATTCAGCAGAACCTCCTTTCTAGTCTAACAACATCATTGGTACCAACATGGACAATGACAACTGGATCCCTCCCCTCTCACTCCAAGTTCCTCTCCAGCCCCAAGGAGATATCCTTAACCCTGGTGCCACAGCGTTCGGGATTCACACTCACGGCTGCAGAGAACAGTATCTATCCCCCTAATTATACTGTCTGCTACTTTCCTATTTCCTCCCCCCACTGGAATGGTCCCCTGTAACACAGTGCAGTGGTGAGATCATTCATCCTCCCTGCAATCCCTGCTCTCGTCCACACAACTCGCAAGAACCTTGTAACTGTTGGACAATTTTAGGGGCTAAGGCTGCTCAAACACTACCCCCTGGATCCCCATAACTGCCTCACCTGCAGTCACACCCTCCTGTCCATGACCACAGGCCAAATTCAAATGATCTAACTTGTGGGGTGCGACCACCTCCTGGAGGAAGTGTCCAGGTAACTTTCCCCTCCCTGATGTGGCACGATGTCTGCAACTCAGACTCCAGCTCCTTAACTTGGATCTGAAGTTTGAGATGCAAACGATTACTACAGATGTTTGCGCTCTGGATCACCTTGGTGTCCAGCAGGACCCACATGCTGCAGCAGCAACACATCACCCGTCCTGCCATTGCACCTTATTTTATTTAATTTATTAAATAATTACTCTAGTATCCCTGCTCTTTACACTTTATTGAAATTATTTACACCAGTATCAATCCTGTACTTAAGCCACTTTTTGAGAAAATAAAGACTAGAGATCTAAACACTAATTACAGACCTCAATTTTAATCTAAAGACTAGAAATACTTACCAATCAGCTGCTCTCTGCACTTTTTAAATGAAGTCTCCCAGCTCCATTTTAAATAAAGTCCACATGCTCACCCACAAAGTCCATACTCTCCCGCTCGGTTTTAAATGAGGTCCACGCTCACTCGCTGTGTTTGCATTACCCTGGGCCTCTGGATTACCAGTCCATTGACAATACTACTACATCATTGCCTCCGCAGAATAGCTTAAAACAGTTCCCTTCCAGCCATCCAACATTAAGCTGCAAGGTCCAGGTGGTATGAATCTTCCAGCAAGAGGTCAGATAACCACCACAAGGGATGACAGATTGTTGCAACCCTCTATGTTGTCTACAATCAAAGGATATCTTTACTGAATGGAGATGTCTGTATACAACTGGGCATGCTAAAAAACAGATGACGACCGCTAGCAGGAGAACGGAATGCATTTATGGAAGAATTTCCAAAGTCATGTGCAGAACCGATGATATTCATCCAACAGCAGCTGGTGACGTTTATTCCTTGAGCGGTGGTTCATTTTTGTTATTCAAAAGATATTACAGCAAATGGGGAAAGTTCAGGGATCAGGCAAGGTCAGGGATCAGCCATGATCAAATTGAATGGCAGAACAGGCTCAAAGGGTTAAATGGCACTGTTCCCACCCTCCCAAAAGATACATCAGCTACATAAAATAGTTTCTTTTACAAGAGGTCAAAAAAGCAACATCGGTATCTACATCTCCCCTCTATGTAATATAGAGTACTAACTCACCAATTGGAATGTTTCTCATATTACATATTTGTCCGGCACCTGTAATCTTAGGCAACTCTGATCGATAAAAGTATTAACTACATCACAAATACTTTACTTTGGATTACAGGGGCACAAAGTTTCATTCAAAGCATTCTATCGCGTTAAAAGCTCCTTGCTTGCCAGTAAAAGTTTTGTGATCAGACGCTCACTTGGACACGAAATGAAATTATTTACGACGATTATTTTGTCATTTGTTCAGTGGTATTCAAGGTACTTTTACACAGAAGTTATTTGTATTAAAAATAAAATCATATTTAGCATAAAGTCACATTACTCACCATCTATATAGGTGGGCGAATATGAACATAATGCGAACAGTAATACAATCAATCGAAAGGGAATCATATCATTAGTCAAAGCGGGGATCTAAAATCTATAGCTGCTCTTCGATGACCAAATACGCTGAATTTGTATTTTCCCCTCCCTTTTCCAACTGATCTCAACTAAGCGACATGAGGCATGCTACTTTATTGTTTTTTCCCCTTCCGACGATTAATTGGTCATTATGTGCCTCCTATCCCAATTACCTTGTTCATCTGTCGAAATGTTGATTCGCATTGGTGCTTGATGAAGATTAATTAATTGGATATCATTAACCTTATTGCAATCGGTTCTTGTTGTTAATTGTAAGGAATTCTGATTGTCCTATGAGCGTCCACTGATATTTCACTCTTCTCATCTGATTTGTTGGACTAGGGTTGCCAATTGTGATTAAATGTATTCCTGGAGGTTTCATCAGATGACTTGCCCCCACCGCCCCCACTCCAGCTATTGGTCAGCCAACACATCCATCCTTATGCAGTGATGCCTTCTTACACCAATTGGAAAGCAAAAAGACTCCTCATTGGATGTTGCTTGACTGTTAGCCAAAGAGCCTTTTTCCCCATTTTCAATGTTTTTATATCTGGTAAAGAGAAATATTCAAAGAAAGTGACAAAAAATGTTTTTAATGTGCAGATGAGTTTTCTCCAGAGCTGTAAACATCAGTGTCCTGATTGATCTTCAATTCCTGGAGACCCCAGGCCAACCCTGGAGGGCTGACAACCCTCTGTTGGACTGAAATATTTATCACTTAGTGGTTTGTTAGATTTCCACGTGATTATAAATTCAAAGTCTTGTTTATAGATTATAGGATTCCAGATTTCATGTCACCATTTTGCCAAGTGATTTAGAATTTAATGTTTGAAAGAATTTGATGCGTTATATATATACACATATATATAATTTCAATTTAATGCATGAATAATTCTGTCTCTTACCGTTGCATTATTAAAATTTCATTTGACTGTTAAATTCTTTAGTTATGTTTGTGATTAATTGATACTGGTATTGTGCATCATCAGCATATGCACAAGTATCGGAAGAGGTGTAAAATATAAAGACCATTAAGTGGTGTGTGCTTATTGAAATGAAATCTAAAAATATATTTGAATATTCTCTGATTCTAATATCAGAACCTTTTTGGGGGGACATCAACGATCATACAAATCAATTTATTACTCTGTGGTAATCTTATGCCAGCCCAAATGAATTCAGAGTACCATTGAAAGAAATAAATCCATTTTATTGTTCTTAATACTTTGCCATGCTGTGCTGGGCTAAAGGAGATCATGGAAAGAGTGCGAAATGTCCTGCATAGGGAAGGGAGTGAGCCAGAAGTTGTATACATCCATTCCAATGACACAGAGAGGTCAGGTATTGAGGTCCTACAGTCAGACTTTCAGGAGCTAGGGAGGAAGTTAAAAAGTAGGACCTTGCTGGTAGTCATCTCTGGATTATCCCCAGTGTCATGCACCAGGTGAAAGAGTAGGAAGATAAGGAGGAACAATGTGTGCTTCGAAATATGGTGCAGGAGGAAGGGCTTCAGGTTCTTTGGGCAGTGGGGCCAGTTCTGGGGCAGGCGGCACCTATTCAAGAGGGTCGGATTACACCTTAACAGGACTGGGATCAACGTCCTTGCAGGGAAGTTCATTAGTGTAGTTGGAGAGGGTTTATGCTAAATTTGAAATGGTGGGGACACAGTTCAGGTTGGGCACCAGCTTATGGCAGTAGAAAAGAAGAATAAGGTGCATAAAGAAGTGAAGATGTTGGATAGTTCTAGAGAAATAAATAGTGAATTTTTTGCTCAGCATGCGGGTGCACGCCCAACGCGCTCGAGTGTAAAATAGCGCACGATGACGTCAGGTGATCATCCCGACATCATCGCGCACTCGCGCGATATTTTGCTCGGCGGGCACACACAGGTGCTGGAGCTGCGCCCACCTATTAATTAAGAGGCCAGTTAAGGCCATTAGAAAGTCAATTGACGCTGATTTTTTTGTTACCCGTGTGATTGCGTGCTCGTTGCACGGGCAAAACGGGCAGAAAGCCAGCCAACAATTTCAAAAGCCTCGTCCACAGGCGGGATAAAAAGGGTCAGCAGCATCACCAGTGTGAGTAGTGAGGAGTTTGGTAGATGGTTTGCTGCTGGTGACTTATTGGTATATGGCAGCTACATCTCTGTTTGGGGCTTCATTTTTAGCATTTCCAGGCTTCATTTCAGGACTCCTTGGTGTCTCCAATGCCCCTGGAGGATTCAGACCATGTGGACCCTTCCAGATATCAGACAGCCTTCTGTTACCCTGGCAATGGGGCTTGTGGTCTCCGCTGGTGGCACCTCCTCTGAGGAGGAAGAGAGGGGCACAAGGGAGAGGAGGCCAGGTGTCCCAATGCAGCCTCCAGGGGAGCGATCTCTGGGAGGAGAGGCACAGGCACAAGGGGTGCAGGGCCAGCAGGAAGTCCAAGGCGGAAGGGGCCACAGAAGACACCACTATCCTGCTGCCAGGGTATATAGACAGCGAAGCAGCTACCTCAATATGTCTGAGGTGCAATGCCGAAGTTGGCTCCGCCTCTCAAGGGAGACTTTGACCTCTATCTGTCAGATGTTTGGGCCTGAGATCACCGCTGACTATATGGGTGGACACCCCATGCCAGTGGCTCTGAAGGTCACAATAGCCCTCCGCTTCTATGCCTCCGGCTCTTTCCAGGGCTCAGCGGGTGATTTGTGTGGAGTCTCCCAATCAGCTGTCCACAGTTGGGTCAAGTTGGTGACAGAAGCTCTTTTTAGGCGGATATTGACTTTCATTCATTTCCGTAAGGACGAGGCCAGCCAGGCTGACTGAGCCTTGCAGCCATTGCTGGCTTCCCCTGCGTCCAGGGTGCTATAGACTGCACACATGTGGCCATCAAGGCGCCAGCAGGTGAGCCCAGTGCCTTCATCAACAGGAAGGGATTCCACTCCATGAACGTGCAGATAGCGTGTGACCACAGGATGCAGATTCTACCAGTCTGTGCAAGGTATGATGTGTAACAGAACCAGTTCAAACTGGTCCTTCTAGTGTACAAGGCAGCATGACAAGTTAAAGAGTTCTGATCTTTCCAAGCTTAATGTGTGATTATGATCAACATCAGGGATCCAAAAGACAACAAGAATACATAGCACAGGGGAAAAATGAACAGGGGTTTGAAAAGATTTGAGTTAAAGAGATCCAGCATGGGTTTCTAAAAGACAAGTTGTGTTTATTAATCTAATTAAATCTTTTGAAGAAGTAACACAGAAGGTTGATGAAGGGAAAGCATTGGATATTGTCTATATGGATTTTAAAGAAAGTGTTTGACGAAGTAACACATAAAGCACTAGTTAACAAAATTGAGTCTCGTGAGATATTAAGGTCTGTGTCAGTTTGGAGAAAACATTGGACTAATGTAAAGGAAAGGTCACTTTTTTCCTAATATTACTGTGGGATACTTTAAAGCAGGCTTATATGGACTGTGTATATGTTTGTGTGTGTGTGTCTAGTTTAATTAAAATGCAGATAGTTAGACTGCAAGGTTTGGATCATCAAAAGTGATTAGGTATAAAATAGGCATTTGAAATGGAGATAGGTAAGTTAAGATGAAGTCTCAGCAGATACAGGATGAATGGAATTTGCATTTTTAGATAAGCTGAGAGGTTGTTTGAATTTCAAAGGGACATGATAAGATTTTTACAACTGGCAAGATAAATAAGGCAAAGTTATTAAGTATATTTTTCCCGAAATTGTTGGCTATAATGACAATATGAAAGATTTTTATATTCTAGGAAATGTAACTTCCAAAGAAGGGTTGAAACAATGGGATTTACAAATCGAAAGGGAGAAACATATTTAAAGAAAGATGAAAAGCTTTACCAGATGTAGCCATGTGAGATCTTGGAAGGTGAACTGTGTGAAACAGACCTGTGGGAAAAGCCTGTAGCCACACTGGGAAAGTTTGCTGTTCCAGTAACCAAGGTTTCGTTAAAAGCCTTTGGAGTTCCATTGTCAAATGAGAGGAAGAAAGAAGCTGTGAAATATCTCCCTTACAGCAACAGTGGGTGCTGTGTTATTTTGCTGGATGTTTTATAGATTAAGGGCGGAATTTTCCCAAATTTGCACTAAGTGTGGTAGTGGGCGGGTAAAACGGTGTCGTCCCGAACCTGCCTCATTATTAATGCACTCCCGGGAATCATGCCGCTTCATGCCAGGTGGCTCTCATTCGCCCGCCCGCCATCACCCCACTGCTGCATCACGCCGGGCGCCATGCTTAAAGTCCAGCCATAAGCACACATCTCAGTGCTTCCAGCTCACCACTGCTGCATGGAAGACATGGCCCTAAAACTGAAGAAGACTGCAGCACCCAGGTTTAGTGACACATCTCTCGAGCGACTTTTGGATGCCGTAGAGACAAGCCGTGTTGTCCTCTAACCCCGTTCTGGCCACAGGATGGGCAGCAACAGCACTAACCGGGCTTGGGAGGAGGTGGTCAGTGCCAACTGCAAAAGATGACAGCCACCCAGTGCCACAAGAAGATGAATGATCTCCTCTGTTCTGCCAGGTTAAGTCACTTATCTCATCACTCTCAACTCACACACTTACAAACCCATCACACATCCACAGGGCTCGCGCTCACTGCCAGTTCAAGGGACATCACCATTCACTCTCTCACACTCACCATCATTGTCCTCATCCCGCTCATGGGGCCACTCAACACCCACACAGGACAGGCATACTTATCATCTGGCCTGGCAGGCATCCTGCTAACACTCTCTCCATCTCTATCCATGCAGGACAAGCTGGCACATAACAAAAGCGAGGGGTCACAAACCAGTGGCGGAATGCCAGAAATCAAGGTCCCCATGTACTTGAAGAATAGAGCCATCCAGCTGGCCGGTGAGGATCCAGACCGGTCCTGTGCTGACAGTGAGGTCCGCGCTGCTCTACCAAGTGAGGATCCAGCAGTGCAACATCCATCAGACAGCCATGCTGTGAGTGATGTGTCCTGTTTCACAGGCCACTGCCATGCACTAATTATCCCCCCTTGCTTTCGCAGGAACATCTGCCAAACAGCCGACAGAGTCCATGACCCAGGGCCTCCAAACAAGCCCCAAAGAAACCTCTGGAGAGGAGTCTGGAGGCACCCTCCCTGAAGCCCCGTCACAGCACTCACCCAAACCCTCAAAAGTTGCCTCAGAGGCAGGGCTGCACTTTCCCCCGATCCCTCCCCTGCCACCAGTCGGGAAGGGTGGCACTTAAACCCGGCCCCCCGGTGCCCCTGAAACATGCACAGCAACAGACGACCCTGGTGAGCTCTGCAGAACGTTGCTGTGCACTGACTCCAGTTCACCCAAAACGTAGGCTGCCAAGTGCATGTTGCCTCTGTGCTGTTGTGAAACATGTCAGTGTCCTTTCCCGCCGACTGAAGGTGGGAAACATGGTTTGCCGTTGGCAGTCTGAGCAGACAATCACGATCTGCCTTCCCACCGTCATGAAACCGATTACGCCATATTGTCCGGTCACGCCACCTATCACGCCCGCTGCCAGCGGGCACGGAAAATTCTGCCCTAAGAATCTATTTGGAGTGTTGCCTGAGTGTTGGAAGCCTGGTTAAGTGGAAATCTTGTGAGAACTCTTATAAAACTAAATGTAACAGTGTAACTGTAATCTTATGTGCTGAAGTTTTCTTTTCTTTCGTTAATAAATGTTTTCATTTAATCTTTAAAATTTCTAAAGGTGGTAGTGGACTCATTACTCCTGACTTTTGTGCATAAACCGTCTTGTAATAAGTACAAATTGCAAAATCGTTGTGCTAGCCTGACCAAGTTCCCCTTTGGGATTTGGTCAGCCTGGCAAATACCACCTGCTGTATTATAACACTAAAAACAGAAAAAGGAGAGTCATGATAAATGATCATTTTTCAGAGGATGGTGAACAGTGGTGTCCCCATGGGTCAGTGCTAGGACCACTGTTTTTTATGATAAATATAAATGAATTGGATATTGGAATATAGAGTAAAATTTCAAAATTTGCCCAAGATACGAAGCTTGGAGATGTGGCAAAGGTGTGGAAAGGATGAAGTGGATATCAATCAACCGCAACAGAACATAGATAAGTTAGCAGAATGGGCAGACAAATTTCAGATGGAATTTAATACAGAGAAGTGTAAACTGATGCATTTTGGCAGAAGGGATAAAAAGAGGCAAAATAGACTTAAGAGTACAGCTCTAAAGAGCTGGATTTTTCCCATGGAGCTGGGAAACAGGAGACAGATCTATTTTTGGGTCAGGGACTCTCTTCTGGTGGGAAACTGATTAAAGTTCAGATTTTCATGGGGATGAAAATCCCTCATTGATATAGGGGCCCTTTATTGAAATGGAGACAGGTTTCCTGACAATGTAGAGTCAGAATGGAGTTGGGTCAGATGAAATGTGGAACTCATTTAAACAATCCAGGGCAGTCCTCACTGAGGCTGTTGGTTGTCCTGAGGGAGAGATCTTGGATTGTACCAAAACCTTCCATTTCAGAGGGAAGCCTGAGGGCTGGCACCTAGGGCACAGCAGACCCTCGCTTCATCAATGCTCGCCTGGATCTAATGCTGGAGGCCCTGAGTGAGAGGAAGGAGGTTCTCTTCCCAGAGGGTGGCAGGATGAGGCCACCACATTATGCAGCAGGGGGCACATCTCTGTTCATTGTTTTCTCCCTCCACCTCCAGGTCCTCCTCCTCTCTGACTTCCTGCTCCTCCCCTGATGAGATGTCTCCTTTCAGGGCCTTACCATTCTCAAAGTCCACTCCTCTTTGGAGGACAATGTTATGGAGAGTGCAGCAAAGCATCCCAAGGTCCATGAGCCTTGCAGGAGGGCATGGAAGGGCACCATCCAAATGGTCCAGGCATTGGAATTGCATCCTCAAAAGCCCAATGGTCTGCTAAATAGTTGCCTTGCTGAGCAGGTGGTATTGGTTGTATCACCTCTGTGTCTCTGTCTGAGGCTTCTGTACAGGGATCAGTAGCCATATCGTCATGGGATTTCCTCCAACTCCTGGGATTCATCCACTCACTGTAGGGTTTGGAGTAAAGGCCTGAGGTAGTCTGGACTGGCAGAGGATGAAGGAATCATGGTAGCTACCAGGAAAGTGAAAGCACTCATGAAGGAAACTCTTGTTGTGATCATAGACCAATTGCTTGAGGAATCGGAAGCCCATCCTGTTGATGGATCTCATTGGCCAGTCCCTCAGTGCCTTGATGGTCACATGAATGCAATTGATGATGCCTTGTACCTCAGGGAATCCAGTGATGGGGGTAAAACACTATCCTCTGTTCCTGTGAGGTTGTGTCTATTGTTAAATTAATGTGTTATCCAGCTCTGGCGAAGAGGACACCAGTGACCTGTGAGATGCAGTGGCGTGCAACTGTTTTTGAGATGCCGCTAAGGCCACAGCTGATCCTTGTAAGGAGTCAGAAGCTCAGAAGTTCAAGGTCACACTGACTTTGACAGCTTCTGGAAAGACATGGTGAGCAGTGTTGCAAGGTGCCAGGTGTTTGGTGACAAGGCACAGATGTTTGTGGCCATCTGCCAGGAGAGGCACAGTGCTGCACTGGTTCTCGGTCATCTTCAATAGCTTGATCTTCTGCGGTTGAGCCTGTGACAAGGTTTGGCCTCTTTCCTGATCTTCTTTCCTCTCCTGTGTCCTCCTGATGCCCAGGGTTCTGCACTTCCTGTGAAAGGTGTTGCCCCTCATCGCCATAAGGCCCAGAATCTAACAGTTGTGCCATCTTTTGTTAGATGGAGGCTATCTTCTGGGCATGTTGGTGCCCAGATGCCCTTAGCACCCTTGCCCCCTGCTCGTCTGTCCTGATGATGCCAGGGGGTTGCTGACAACATTCAAAACCTGGGCATTGAGTTCCGACCAACCTTGTCACCTGTACAGTGCCAAGAGGATCCACTCACTAAGTGTCCAGTTCCCCTTTGCCCAGCTGACTCTCTCATGAGGCTGGGGTGATGCCTTGCAGCAGCCATGACTCCTTATTATTAGCTGCGTCCCCTTACCTGTTCTAAAATTGATAGCTTCTAAAACCTAATGGGCAATACTTTTACCTTGGCGGGTGGGCGCACACCCGACCCACTCAAGCGTAAAATTACGTGCATTAACATGGGGTGAGCACCCCGACGTCAATGCGCAATTGTGTGATATTTCGGTTGGCTGGCACTCGCCGGAGTCGGCAGCATGCCCGCCGACAATTAAAAGGCCTATTAAAGCCATTAAAGGATCATGTTCTGTTGAAGAGTCATACAGACTCGAAACGTTAACTGTGTTTCTCTCCGCAGATGCAGTCAGACCTGCTGAGTTTTTCCAGGTATTTTTGTTTTTGTTTTGGATTTCCAGCATCTGCAGTTTTTTGCTTTTAACTTAAATTTTTCGCTGCCTGTCCAACCTTATGGTTGGCGGCAGGCAAAAAGGCCAAGCAGCCTTTGCACCTTTTTGGAAACCTCATCCATGGGCGGGATGAGGTTTCCAACATCAAATAAAAATAAAATAAAATTTTTCCAATTTCACTTATAACATGCCCCTGTTCCTGTGAGAGAGTCACATGAGGGGACATGTTTTATTTCATTTTTCTAATCTTTATTATTATCTTTTAGAACTCTTCATCTCGCTGAGGCGCAGAGCAGCGCTCACTCGCGCGCATGCATGAAGTTCACGCTCGCACTCACCCCCCGCCCGCACAGGCAGCGCTGAGCGCTGCCACTTGCCTTTTGCCCTGGTGGGCTTTAATTGACCCGCCAGCATGAAATTGCCTTCCGGTTTTGATTGCGGGTGGCGGTCAGATTCATGACCATTCCCGCCTGCCCCAGCCAAGGGCTAAATTCTGCCCCATGCGTCCCTTTTAAATGTCCCACCCTCCATCTTCAACAAACTCTAAATGAGCTTTTAAACAAGTTTTCAATGGAGGGTACAGCACGATTCCTTTCCCACCCTCTCAGCCCTGGTGATCATTGCCAGTACTGGGTTCAGTGCTTTAAAATTAGCACACTGACCTGTGCTGGTATTTTTGGGTCCCCCCCTCACCTTTGTTTCTGCTTTTGGGGGGATATTCAGTCCAATGAGTGTGCAGGAACAAAGGGACTTGGGGGTTCATGTGCATAGATCTTTGAAAATGGCAGGACGTATTGAGAGACTATTTAACAAAGTATATGGGATTTTGGGCTCCATAATTAAGGGATTGAGCACAAACAAAGGAAGTGATGCTGAACCTTAATAAAGCTCTGGTGGGTCACAACTGGAGCATTGTGTCCAATTCTGGCCACTGCACTTTGGGAAGATGTGTAGGTCCTTGAGAGGGTGCAGACGGACTTATGTAAATGGTTCCAGGCATGTGGGAATTTAGCTACAAGGTTAGGTTGGAGAGGCTGGGGTTGTTCTCCTTGGAGCAAAGGAGAGGAGATCCGTTAGATTATGACAGGTTTAAGTAGAGTAGAGAAAGAAAAGTTGTTCCTAATAGCTGAGGGTACAAAGTCTAGGGGATATGGATTTAAGATTTTGGGAAAAAGATAGAGGAGGAATGTGAGGAAGAACTATTTGACTCGGTAAGTGGTCATGACCTTGAACTCGCTGCCAACGAGGGAGGTGGAAGTAGATCAATGATCTCAAAAGGAAATTGAGGGCACATGAGGGAAATAACCTTGCAGGGCTTCAGCAGAGATAGAGCTGGAGAAATGGACTACACTCTATTGCACAAGGGAGAATCGGCATGGTCTCATTGTGCTGAAAGGCCTCATTCTATGCCATCATAGCTCTATGATTACTGGCTGAATTTTCCATGGTCTGAGAAGGCAAAATGGAGGAGGGCGTGCAGGTAATTTCGTCCAACAGAACAGGCATGCCCTCCACCTCCAGGCCAATTTGGAAGAGGCTGTGTCAAGGGGGGGGTGTGACAGCTATCTACTGGCAAGCAGCGAACAGCCAATTAGGCCATGTAAAGCGCCTATTAAGGCAATTCTCCTGATGCCAACTGGAATCTACTAGTCAGTATGCAAGCCCCTCGCTGAAGCCAAGACTCTGCAGGTGGATGAAGTGGCCTCCTGGCAGCAGACCAGGGGAGGAGCATGTCATCATACAATTTAAATCCCACCTCCCCCCAGTTGCCAGCCGTAATTGCCATAGGGTCACAGCTGCAGCCTCTTTGTGTTTGTAAAATTTGAAAACTCATCAGAAAGTCCCTCCATCTTGAGGCGTCCCCTCACTCTCCACCCTATACTGGCAACTCCATCCTCTGACAGTGGAACTGACAATCTTTCAGTGCTAGAGAGCCTCCTATTAACCTTCCAGCCTCGGGTGCCTGCCCGCCATCCTTAATTGCCTGGCAAATAGTGAAATGCATCATCTGGCCATCCTCTTGAACACTGCATCAGGCAGCAGACACTGATGCAGTTCAGGATCTGGAAATGCTCCCGACATTGGTGTCCTGATTGAGAAATGAAAATTCGGCTCTAAGTGTCTCTGTACCTTAAAAAGGTGCTTCCCTCCGTGAAATTGTACGAAAGGCATCCTTTATTAATTCGTACTCTACGTATGTGATTGCTCAGCCAAAAGAGTACGTGCTATAGTTGGCTGTTGAGAATTAGTCCTTGCCTGTTAAGTTAGAGGTACTCCTGCAATTTCTGGAATCACTGGTGATGCTGTAGTGACTGCATCCTGCACCCTATTTGGCACAAAACAAGTCACTTGAGCATGCCAGCTAGGTGGACAAATGTCACATCACCTGAGTGAGAACTCCGCCATTTACATAAATCCCTGCTGCTGGGCACTTTTTTACACATCCAGTGATTTGCCTTCTAGGGTTTTCTCCTCCTGCATAATTACAGGATCAAAAGAAAAATCATGCATTACAATATAATCAGTAAAACAGCTCTGAAACCAGGTATTGTTTAGCAAGATAATGTGCATTATGCTACTGAGGTACCAGTGCTTAACTGTATCAGTGAGTGAATAGGGGGAAGAAAAAATAAGCACTAGCCTGGAGTTCAGGATCGGCCAGACCTCCTCATCGTCTCCTAACTTCGCTATGGGCTTTTTTCAATGATAAATATTTTTATTTTCAAATACAGCAATAAATGTAAGTGGGAGTAGAGCTCAAAACATTCACCCAGTTGGATCACACTTCATTAGGTTCAGTCAATGCAGAGTGAGCTTGTCAAACAGGTACTCTCCCATGCCATTCACAGGGGCTCCCTGTCTCTTCAGGTTGATGATCTGATCCCCAAGCTTCCCAGCCACTTAATTTGAAGGGTACTCAATGGAGACAAATTGTGACAGTTGACCCCTCCCATCCCCCACAACACACAAGTGCTTTAAGAAACAACACCAAAGGTGAGAGTGACATTCTATTGATGCTCATCATTAACGACATTAAAATAGGCAGATTGTGCATAATTTTAATTTAGCAATCTTCAAAGGTTCGGATTTTTGTTTAAAATTTGCTCGCAGTGTATGAACTTCGGAAACTGAGCTCACTTGCTTGACCTCACCCACCCAGGCAGTTTTAAAACAGTGCTCCTGCACAGATGGTTCTTATTAGCACCAAAGAGGGCAAAGTTTCAAAGCAGTCTTACTTCTGGCTAGCCTTAATTCCATTCTCAATTGTCATTAATGTACAGTTCTCCTTCAATTGTAAGTAGCAGTCATTTTGAGATCTGCTTATTTCCTGGAAATCCCATATTATCTTCCCACAACCCCTCTGCAGCACATTCATTATAAATAATTCAATGAGTGACCACATAATTAATAAGCTCACCTTGTGAAAGCTATGGTCAACTATTAAACTCAGCTTCGAGACAGTGGGGATTGCATAATCAACTATATAATTCTTCCCTTATAAAAGAGATTTTCTAAATTTTATGATGCATTTGCAACTTTAAAGCGTTTGCTGAAAGCATTCAATAATGCATTTCCACATTTAGAATGCAGTATAAGTAACCATCTCAGATGCAATGTGCCAATTTGCTTCTTGTCTAAGCAATGGCACTCTATGGGCATCTGGATATAATACTTCAGTGTAGCAGTAGTGTAGGGAATGTATATTTAGAATTTGCCATTTAATAAATTGAACAAAGTGGTTGGAAGAATGTTCTAACTAGTCCAAGTTCTCCATTGTAGGCCACAGATCTATTAGATGATTCTGCTTGAGAACAGGTTCACACAATGTTTAAGAATACTTATTATATAGGATGGTTGAACCAAGGACAAGCTCGTATTTCTGTGTCACAAGGCCCTGTGTAACTAATGAATAGTGTAGCGAACTGAGCGATTGTCAAATGTACTGATTATTGGATAATCTTGTCTGTGTCATTGACCAAGTAGCTAATGGAACAGTGGGCTGTATTTTACTTGCCTCCACTGGGCGTGTTTTGGGCAAGGGGGTAACGTAACATAGGGCAGGTGCCCACCTCACTATCTTCACACCCACCCCCGAGCTCACCCCCATAGTAAGGCGGGACTGGGCAGCCCGATCCTCAAAGGGTAGGAAGAAGGGTGGGTTCGATCTTCGGGGCTGCCTTTTGCCAGCCAGGGGTTGGCTCCCCTAATATCGACCCCTCCTTTCTTTCCTACCTGCCCGCAGCCTTAAAGCCACCCCCTGCCCTCCTCCCTGGCCAGCCCAAACCCTCCCTGCCCATGACCCTGCACTTATCCGCTTCAGGGATCCATGGGCCTTCTTCTCCTGCAGTCCCAGCAGCGGCCAGTGATCTGCTTCTGGCGCTGCTGAGACTGATGGAGCTGCTGGCCTTTCTGATTCCTCCCTAGTGAGGGGTGGAAGTACCACTTGGCACTCATTTAGCCCGCCCACAGAGCTTTATGACTGTGGGCGGGTTGGTGTGGAGCATGTTGGCTCCACATTGACTTTGCTTCTTGGGATGGGGGAGCTGGGGCCGACCTGTTTCTTTCCCCCCGTATTATTCAGCCCAATATTTGCTGCAAAGCTACATTCCACCTAACAAAGATCATGAAGATCTGAATGAGAACCTGATCTTTGTAAGTGAGGAAGTTTGACAAATGGTGGTTGATCAGAATAGATCCTGGTGAGGGCTACAGGCACGAAGGAACAGCATTACCTTCAACATAAGCCACATAAGCAAAATCTTGCAATGCCGGAAATCTGAAGTAAAAACAGAAAATGCAAGAAATGCTCAGCTGGTCGGGCAGCATCAATGGAGAGTGAAACAGAGTTCATGGGCAGAACTTTGTCGAGGTGTCGGGGGTCCCGCCTGCCGACTGGAGTGCCGGCAAGAGGCTGTGCTGCCTATTTTGGGGAAGGCCCACCGAACCATATGTCAATCAGGCAGTGATGGTTCCCCTGGAATCATGACCTGAAGGCTGAAGTCTCGCCGATTGAGATCTGGGCCTGCAGTTCTTGTGCTCAGCAGCGTCACTGGGAGGCTGTGGCTGGAAGGGCAGGTACCGGAGTCCTAGGATCGCAGAGTGACCCAGGCCACAGGTAAGTAATGGGGTTGGGGGTTGGGGAGGCGGTGCTTTGCAGGGTGGAGGTCATGGGGAGAGGCATGTAGGGGGGTCAGCAACAAGGACAGGGGTAGTCCCTCAGTGAGCTCCCCGCACCCCCTGGAGTCCCTCGAGGGACCCTCTCCCATCCCCGGTGGTGACAAGCTGACTGCACAGTTTTAGCTGCCGTGCACACCGCATGGCAACAGATCTGCCTGCTACTGGGTTGATACCAGCAGCAGTGGGATGAGGCCCGTAAATTGTCATAAATTAGCCACCTAATGTCTTCAATTGGTGGTTCGGCAGGAAGGTCGACCATTGGCCTTCCAGCCCAGAACTTAATTCTGGCGCAGCTGGGAAGGCAGGATGGTTCTGGTACACCACTATCCCGCCTAATTACATGCCCTTCCCGCCTCCAAGCTCGCCACCAGTGACAGCACAAGATTCTGGCCAACATTTCAGGACAACAACCTTTCATTGAAAATGGGAAAAGTTACAAATGTATTCAGATTTAAGCAACTGAAAGGGGGGGGTGGTGGGGGCAGGTGTGGAATGCAACAGATTAAATGACAAATGAGTTGGTGGTGCAGGGCCAAAAGGAGTGAATAAGGCATGAATGACTGGAGAGCAGGGTGAAGAATCAAAATGACAGTCAACAGAGCCAAACTGAGCCTGGCAGAACCAAACAAAGCCAAACAGGGCAAAGCGGTCACCCTATCTGCATTTGGTCTCCCCTGAGTAGAGTCGACTGCATGGTGAGCAGTGAACAGTATACTAAATTGAAAGAAATTCACATAAATCACTGTTTCACCTGGAAAGAGTGTAAGGGTCCTTAGCAAGGAGAGGGGAGGCAAAAGAAAGGTGTTGCATTTCCTACATTTGCATGGAAAGATGCCGTGTGTGTTGGGGGGTGTGATTGAGGAGTCGATTAGGATGTCATGGAGAGGACGGTCCTTTCAGAATGCTAAAGGGGGAGAGGAAGGTGTGCTTGGCGGTGGCATCGCACTGGAAGTGGCAGAAATGGCAGAGGGTGATCTGTTGAATACTGAAGCTAGTGAGGACAAGAGGAATCCTATAATGGTTCTTGGGGGGAGGTAAAGGAGGGAGAGCAGAAGTGCAGGAAATGGGACGCACATGGTCAAAAGCCCTGTCAACCATGGTGGACTGAATCCTTGGTTGAGGAAAAAGGAAGGCCTATTAGAAGTGCTGAAATGGAAGGTTGCATCATCTAAACAGATGTGGTAGACAGAGAAATTGGGAGAATAGAATGGAATCCTTACAGGAAGCAAGGTGTGAGGAAGTGTAGTTGAGGTAGCTGCAACAGTCAGTGGGTTTATGGTGAATTTTCGGAAATAGCCTACCCCTTAAATGGAGACAGAGAAGTCAAGAAAGGGAGGGTGAGTTGGGATAAGTGTCAGATGTGGCTCAGTTGGGAGCACTCTGAGTCACAAGGTCCTGGGTTCAAGTTTCACTCCAGGGCTTGAGGACAAAAATTAGGATTGACACTAGTGCAGTACTGAGGGAGGACTGCACTGCTGGAGGTGTCGTCTTTTGGATGAGACTTTAAACCAAGGCTCCATGTGCCTGCTCAGGGGGGTGTAAAGATCCCTTGGCACTATTTTGAAGAATAGCAGAAGGCTCAACCCCGGTGCCTGGTCAATTTTTATCCCTCAATCAACATCATGAATTATCTGATCATTATCACATTGCTGTTTATGGGAGTTTGCTGAGAGCAAATTGGTGCTGTTTCCTACAAAGTGACTACTCTTCAGAAGTACTTAATTGGCTGTAAAGCACTTTGAGACATCTGGTGGTTGTGAAAGGTGCTATATAAATACAAGCTTTTTTAATGGACCATGTGAAGATGAGAGAAGGGTGTAAATTGGAAGCAAAGTTGATGAAATTTAACAGTTCAGGGCTAGAGGAAACTGTATAGATAAAGCCATCAATGCACTGGAAAAGAGGTGAGCGAAGGAGGCAAGTAGAGAAATTGGGAGGGCCGATGTTATGCTGATAGTTAGCAATGAAAAGATCAAGAGAGGGTAACCTTCAAGTTCCTTTCCAAGTCCCATAATGCCCTGAGTTGGAAATACATTGTTGTTCCTTCTTTTGTCAATTATGTCAAAACCCCATATCAACTGTGGAGATACATTCACCACATGGATTCCAGACATTCAAGAAAAAGAATCATCACCACCTTCACAAGGGCAACTAGGGATGTACAGTAAATGCTGGACTTGCTAGTGATGCCATATCCCAAGGGAAAAGAAGGCTGTACATTCAAATGATTCAAAGATCCAGAGGGAAGTATGGTCACTGGACTCTTACAATTCCAAAGCCAGCAACAATTCTTGATATCAGACATTGGATTCTACCATGTTTGTCTTTAGTATGCAAGGACTGTATTTGCTGTTCGTGAGCAAGATGTTTCCTTAACTTCAATAATAAAGCCAGGTCATCATCAAGGTTGTGAGTAGGCATCTAATTTAAGCTTTTGACAGAATCCTCTTTGGAACCTTTATGGATTAGGGTTGAATACTCCTCAGCCTGAATCAGCTAACAGTGCAATACATTGAACTTTACCTGGACTGAATTGGTGCAAGTGCTGATGTGGAATATTGAGCTATTTGAAGTCTTCCTACCTTACTCAGTATCTCACATCTCAAAATGGACACAAATGTTTTATAACATTTATTGGTTTGGATAAGGAAATTTCTCACAAGGCCAGTATTTATTGCCCATCCCAATGCCCTTGAGAAAGTGGTGGTGAACCACCCCTTCTTGAACTGCTGTAATCCATGTGGTCCAGGTACACCCACAGTGCTATTCAGGAGGTAATTCAAGGATTTTGACCCAATGATGCCAATGGATTGGCAATATATCTCCAAATAAGGATGGTACGACTTGGAGGGGAACTTGGAGGTGATGGCATTTCCATTTGTCTGCTGCACTTTTCCTTTCAGGCGAGAGGTCACGGGTTTGAGAGGTATTGCTGAAGAAACATTGCCACAATTCTACAGTGTACCTTGTAGATATTATACAACATCTACGACATACTAGTGGTGGCAGGGGTGAATATTTGAGGTGGCAGGTGGGCTGCTGATCAAATGGCTGCTTTGCCCTGGATGGTGTTGAGCTTCTTCAGAGTTGTTGCAGCTGCATCTATCTAAGTACGTGGAGAATATTCCATTACACTCCTGACTTGTGTCTTAAAGGTGGTGGAGAGGCTTGAGGAGTCAGGTGCTGAGTCTCTTGCCACAGGACACCCAGCCTCTGACCTGTTCTAATAGCTACTACATATATATGGCTTGTTCAGTTTAATTCCTGATCAATAGTGACCCACAGAATATTGATGAGGGATTTGCTAATTGCAACGCCATTGAGCTTCTGGGGTGGTTAGGCTCCTGCTTATTGGAGATAGTCATTATCTTTTAAGTGGCACACAAGTAGCAGGCAATAATTGAATGTTGTCCAGGTCTTGCTGTTTGCAGGTACAAACTGTTTCATTATCTGTGGAGTTGTGAATGGAACTGAACACTGTGCAATCATCAGCAAATGGCCTCTCATCTGACCTTATGATGGAGGGAAAGTCATTGAGGTAGTAGCTGAAGACAGTCAGTTAATGCTGCCCCAAGGGATTCTTATCGTGAAGCCCTGGGGCTGAAATCATTGGCCACTAACAATTATCTTCACAAGACACAAGCCCAGCCAGTGGAATTCTCCCCTGATCCCCATTTACTTCAGGTTTACTAGATGTCTTGATGCCAGACTTGGCCAAATGCTGCCTGCTGTCAAAGGCAGCCACTCCCACATCAACTCTTAAATTCAATTTTAAAAACTTATTCGTTCATGGGATCTGCACATCGCTGCCTAAGCCAGCATTTATTGCCCATCCCTAATTGCAGTTGAGGTGGTGGCAAATTGCTTTCTTGAAGTGCTGCAGTCTATGTGTTGTAGAAATACCCATAGTGCTGTTAGGAAGGAAATTCCAGGATTTTGACCCAGTGACAGTGAAGAAACAATGATATAGTTTCAAGTCAGGATGATGTGTGACTTGGAGGAGAACCTACAAGTGCTGCTCTTGCTCTTCTAAGTGGTAGAGGTTGTGGGTTTGGAAGGTGCTGCTGAAGAAGCCTTGGCGAGTTGCTGCAGTGCATCTTATAGATGATCAACACTGCTGTCACTGTGCATTGGTGGTGAATGAGATGCCAATCAGGTGGGCTGCTGTGTCCTGGATGCTATTGAGCTTCTCGATTGTTGTTGGAGTTGCACTCACCCAGGTAAGCTGAGAATATTGTTATGACGTGGCAGATGATGTATGCTGGGCAGACCAAATCCACAAGGGAAACTTGGCCACACTATTACAACGGTTTTTCAATTTGTATTTATTATGAGGTGTGTACTGAATTCAGGAGTAATGAGTCTACCAAGACCTTTAGAGACTTTAAAAAAATTAAAATATTTATTAACAAAATAAAAGGTTTCAAACACATATATAAGACAATTATTTCTTTAATTCCTAAAATTCCTAATTAACCTGACTCCCAGCTACACACCCCCTTCAAGGCAACAGTCCAAAATAGATGAACAAATGTTCTAGATTTCCAGCATCCGCAGTATTTTGCTTTTATCTTAGGGTCCAAAATAGATTTTGGATTAAAAAAAACAGCAAGTCAACAGTACCCACTTGACAGTGGAATTCCTAATGGCTTTCTCCAACTTTAGTTACTGGACACAACAGACTTATGCACAAATGGCTGGAGGCTTCTTCAAGACTGTTTCACACACTCTTTTTAGACTTTACATGGCCCTCAACATAGCCTTTCATTCTCCTTTATATATGTTTCTCTCTCTTTAATATGTAAACTCCATTATTCCTTATGTCTTTGGAACTATACTTTTCCCATAATATAAAAACTTTTATGTTCCCAATATTGTTTGGGAAAATAAATACACTCCTTAGTTTTTCTTTTCCCACCTATTTCCATTATTTTTAAATGTATTTCCATCCATTGTTTTATCTCTGCCTTTTAGCCTATTTCGATCCCTTCCCCCCACCCCACCCCCGCTAGGGCTATCTGTACCTTTATTATCACATTCCTTAGATAATATCACCAGCTTCAACACCTTTTTGTCCTTTTGTCTCTGACATCTTTTGGTTATCTCCACCTATCACTGGCCCTCTATCCAGCTCTACCTGTCCCACCCCTCCTTAAACCAGCTTATATTTCACCTCTTTTCTATTTTTCCTTAGTTCTGTTGAAGAGTTATACGGACTCGAAACATTAACTGTGTTACTCTCCGCAGATGCTGTCAGACCTGCTGAGTTTTTCCAGGTATTTTTATTTTTGTTTTGGATTTCCAGCATCCGCAGTTTTTTGCTTTTACCTTAGTTTTGCTCATCTGGCTAGTTGTAAACAGACTAACATCCCTTTGAAACCCAAACAATCCCTTCACTTAACTAAAAATGCAAATTCCCTTCACACCTTACATGCTAAGATAGCAACCATTACTCAATAGCATTTCAAGTACATTTCTACACCTAGCTTCTTTTGATAATTTCAAGCTTGCAGTCTACCTGGCTCAAAGTAATTAAATCACACAGACAGAATCATACACCCACCCATAAACCTACTTGACAATAAACCAGAACAATATTATTAAAATTATACTTTTGTAACAATATTCCATCACAATTCTGAACTGTGCCTTGCAGGTGGTAGTCAGGCTTTAGGGATTCAGGTGAGTTAACCTCTACAGAATTCCCAGCCTCTGACCTGCTCTTGTAGCCACAATATTTACATGGCAGGCCTGATTCAGTTTCTGGTCAATGGTAACCCCCGGGATGTTGATAGTGAGGGATTCAGCAATGGTAAATCTATCGAACGTCAAGGGGGATGGTTAAGAGTCTCGCTTGTTGGAGATGGTCATTGCTTGGCACTTGTGTGGCACGAATGTTACTTGTCACTTATCAGCCCAAGCCTGAATATTGTCAGGTCTTGCTGCATTTTTGTCATGTTTGGACCCAAGGCCCTGGATGCCACCACCGGATGGATTACCCCTCCAATCACCAGGGCCTGGTTGCGTGGTGCCAGCATGGCAACAAATTTTTTTTACCTTTCCTTTGTGGGTGCCTCAAAATGGAGGTGCACTCTTATTTTCCATGCAGTTTCAGCAGTAGCCACCTCTCTGGATGGTGTTATTGAGGTTGCAGCCTAAGAGTGGGCTGGGCTGGAAACATGGGGAGCCAGCTTGCCATCCTTATTTGAACAGCAGCCCGATGGCAGCCTTTTAATTGCCGCCACCTCCAAGATTTTTGCTCTGGTCCTGTTGACTGCTCGCAAGGGATTGGGACCTGCACATCGTCCCAATGTCAAGTCACACTGTGCTCTGGGGAAATCCTGGCCGAAGTCTCAACCTTTCTCCTCAGCCAAGGTAGCCCCTTTTAAAATTGTTGAGGAGATAGTAGGCAGCTACTGAAGATGTTAATATCATGATTAGCATCTGGAAAGGCTGTGAAGGAAAAAGGCCTAATGCAATTCATGATTTGTTTAATTTTTTGCCAACGTTCTGCTATTTTGTAAGAGATAGATGAAGAAGACTGAAAATAAATGTTCTCAATTCAGATGTGATCAACTTTCCCCATTGTAGATAAGCTGCACCGATATGTAATCCCAACCAGCAACATAGAACATACAGGACAAAAAAGTGTTTAATAGAGGCAGGACAGGGGGTCACAGGACAATAAAGAAAATTAGTCCTGGAATTCTTTCCTTTGATTATCTGGGTTTATGAAATTAAAAAACATTGCATTGTATGTACAAAACATGCTTCCAAAGTGTGGATACACATCATATGACATTAATACCTTTGATAGGGCAGAAGCCTGATATTTTCAAATCCAGTTCAGAATGAGCTAAGAGCAATGAATTTAGAAAAAAGGTTGATGCTGAAATTGTATTGCAAAGTTAATATGAAAATACTGTAATAATAGTGATTTTTAAATTAATGACAAATTAAAAAATGTAAAGAAATGATACATGAATTTCTGTGGATTTATTATTTTTATTGGCAAGTTTAAAATACAGATTTCTCTGACATATTGATAGATCAAAACTTTCACAAGCAATTACAATTATGAGGAAACACAAGGAAATCAATTACAAATTAAAATTATAACCACAAATTGAATTAAAATTATTTAAAAATCCCAATAATGAACCATCACCCCTCATGCAATCAAGCTACATTTAATTTTAGCATCTCTGGGGTTTCTTCCTAAATAACTGCCAAAAGAAGCTTGTATTTTATGAAAGAGGCTCTTTGAGTTCAAGTGGAAAGTCATCTGCTCTGTCATTTTTTGCTTGCAATAAGTTAGTTCAGCATCTGGAGAACTGAGGGAGTGGAATCAACACATTTTAAATCTTAAGTACAAGCATCAATAAACAACTTAAGACCAAAGTGTTTTCTTTCATTAAACATATTCTATAGATAAATATGTTTAAGAAAACATGATATTTCATCATCTTCCACAATGTAGAACTTCACAAAGCTATTCAGATGACAGAATGTTGTTTAATTGCCATCCATTTCCACATATTTCAAATCAACTTGGTACACAGTACTCTAATCTGTGCATTTTTTTTTTACACAAGGTTTAAAAGTAATTCACAAATCACAAAATACAGTTTTACAATTCTTTTATGAGATGACCTTTAACTAACCTTGACCTCAATTGTGGCAATATAAATAACATTTCAGGATTCCCCATGAAGTATCCTAACCTTGCTAAATTCTTAATTAGTGCTTAAATAAACACAGACAAAAAACTTCACTCTTTACAACTGAATTAGATTTTATTTGCCTTGGGCAATCAGATACACCAAAGACATTGTGCAAAGAAAGCAAGAATTAAGTACACTTAAGGAAAAGCTTATTACCAGCACTGGTTGCAAAACAATATTTTCAAAACAAATTGAACTAAAAAGGGATGTGCATAATGATACAAATTTTCCACTTGAATTATATTTGTCAGAATTTAAAGTTGTGGAGACATTGACCTTTAGGAACACAAAAAAAAAGCTATGACATGTTTTAATGTATATATAAACTGATACAATTCAAAAGCCTTTTTATTCAATTTGACAAGCATAAAGCAAATATATGGTGATGCAAACAGATGTATACTTAGGAAATTATTTTACTGCAGTCATGCCTACATAAAACTAAAGATTATACTGTTCTACTAACAGATTTACTTTTTTAGAAAAAGGACAAGCTGGGAAGGGTAAAGGAGGAGGGGGAGGAATTATGGATAGTTGTGCAACAAAACAGTTGATAAAGTTACTGAAAGCATGAAGCAATTCACATTTTTTTTTTCATTAAATCATTCATCTTCACTTCCACTGATATCAGATTGGTCCTGGAAAGGAAAGAAAATTAATAATTTACTGAAATTTGACAGAGCATTTTTGCAAGAGATTATGACACACTTAAATCTGGGGGCAAGACCTCATTTGCAGCTTCATATCAGTTGTAGCAGCTTGATGTTGACACATTTGGCAAAACTTGCAGTGTTTTTTTCTAAATAATGCAGATGAATCCTCATGAAATAACACATGCAGAACAACTGCTGTGGTTAGCTTCCATATCCTTTAAAGCAGTTTAGCTGGCATTACAGTTTTCATATTTAAAGCTAAATTATGCATACAATATATGCAACATTTGAATTTTCTTGAGTTGCAGCAGTCTGCTATATGTATAGTACCACAGGCACAGACATTTAATGCACATATAACTGATCTGGCAAAATGTACATTTCAGGAAACATTTGCATTCCACATAATCTTTGCTGGACTTTGAATCATTCCTGCTGATGTCAAGTCTCAGCCAAAGTTAAAAATTGAAAGAGATGGGATGTTGTGATTCATTTCATGCTGTTTCATCTGAGAAAATCAAATTACTGAATACATAAATCCCAGGTATTGGTACTTCAGAACTAGAAAGAAAATAAGCTATTTTAAAAATGAACCATTTTGCAGAAAGGTGGCGATGTGGGAACCTTTGATAAATCATACTTAGTTTGGACAGTTTTGCTGAAACTTGTTTTCATAGCTCTCAACTGCGTGAATACTCCTAATATTTACAATAGATTTCTTTCAATCAAATGGTTTAATCTCAAAATTAGCAGTTTTGTACCAGAAATACTCAAATGCACACCAAGCAAGTAATTTAAAACAAAGCATTTAGTTGTATGTAAAGGAAACTGGAGCATAAATAAGTGTATTTCCATATGTTTTGTTACTGTGCAAGTTACAATTAATGTGTTTAATATTTGATTCAGAGATCCAAAATGATGCCTTCCTCCCATTGAAAATTATATGGAAAGGGAGTAAGAACTGTGAACATTTACATAGAACAGTATTTACAACCTGTAACGACATAAAATGTGATTTTGACATAATATCTACAAACCATCCTTACAATAAGATTGTACAAAGACTCTGTCCTAGATTTCCACTTAGCATGTGGACCTGCTATAAAGATGTGCTTGGACCCATTACAGTTTTCTGGTATTGGGGGTAGGAGTTGGACCTTGGTGTAAATTAATGCAGTGTGATAGACAGCATCCTTGTTGCTACTTTAAACAAATAAAAATGTTTATTCAAATTTACGAGAATGGGACTGATGACTCGAATCTTTTGGTCATTCACATTTTAAACAGTTCTTCTACCATCTATTGCAATCCTGGATGTCAGGATGAAATACGCGCCTTGTGATGAGCACTGGTACGGCAGAAATGATGAGTGCTATTTGCATTTAATTACATCTGGCAATATCAGGATGGTTGTATTTTATGCTGCTCTTCCCATCACTCCCAGCCAAAGCGAAGAGATGGAGCAGAATCTGACATGCATTGTTCGGAGCTTGACATCAGCAGAAAATCTAAGCCTGTTCTGTATATTTAGAACAGCTGGCTCTGGTACAATACTAATCCAGAGGGAATGAAAGGTGCAATATTGAGTTTAACAAACCTTTGAATCATATGAATGTGAATGAGTTGTGATGAGGATGCAAAGAGGCTTCAAGAAGATTTAGACTGACTAAATGAATGGGCAAGAACATGGCTGATGGAATATAATATGGAAAAATGTGATGTTATCCACTTCACCAGGAAAACAGAAGTGCAGAGTATTTCTTTAATGGGGAGAGATTGGGAAGTGTTGATGTCCAAAGAGACCTGGGTGTTCTTAATCATTAGTCACTGAAAGCTAACATGCAGATACAACAAACAATTTGGAAGGCAAATGGTATGTTAGTCATATTGCAAGGGGTTTGAATATAGGAATAAGGAAGTCTTGCTGCAGTTGCATAGGGCCTTGGTGAGACCACACCTGGAGTAGTGTTTGCAGTTTTGGTCTCTTTATCTAAGGAACGATATACTGGCCATAGAGAGGGTGCAATGAAAGTTCACCAGACTAACTCCTGGGATGGCAGGATTGATCTATGGGGAAAGATTAGGGAGACTGGGCCTGTATTCTCTAGAGTTTAGAAGAATGAGAGGCAATCTCATTGAATTGTACAAAATTCTTAAAGGGCTTGAAATGGTAGGTGCAGGAAGGATGTTTCCACTGGTTGGGGGATCTGGAACCAGTGAACACAGTCTGAGAATAGGAGGTAGGCCATTTAGGACTGAGATGAGGAGGAATTTCTTCAGTCAGAGCATGATGAATTTTTGGAATTCTCTACCTCAGAAGTCTGTGGAGGCTCAGTCATTGAGTATTTTCAAATCAGAAGCCAATAGATTTCTAGCTACCAATGACATCCAGAGATACAGGGTTAGTGTGGGAAGATGGAATTCAAATAGACAATTAGCCTTAATCTCCTAAATGGTGGAGCAAGCTCGAGGTGCTGAATGGCCTATTCCTGCTCCTATGTTCTTGTATGCAGTGTGTGAAACCAGGGTTAGCTGAATGATAATAAATATTGCAACTTGGTAGCAGGATCAAAACTATTAGCATTTCCAACGTGAACAGAAATCCTATTCTTAATTTATTTACAGTCCAAAACAAGTCAGAATTCCAATATTATTTCAGCTATTGTCCACTAACTAAATTGTTAGCAAACATATTATCAGAGCCCCGAACAGAAGTGTTTCTCGTATTGCAAGGAGCACTAAATGTTTAATGAGCCAAACAATGGGTACATAAATATTAGAGCGTACATGAACAAGAAGAAATGCATAGGCAATGGACTCCAAGCTCAGGTGCATTTTTCTCTTATTGGGATGTGAGGATTGATGGCAAGGCCAGCGTTTATTGCTCTTCCCTAATTATCCTCAGGAAGGTGGTGTTGATCCACCTTCTTGACGTGCTGCAGTTGTGGTGTACATGTGGTTTTAGGGAGGGAGCTCTGCGATTTTAACCAGTGAGTATGAGGAAATGGTGATATGGTTCCAAGTCAGGACGGAGGGGAATTTTGCAGGTGGTGGTGTTCCCATCTGTTTGTTGCCCTTGTTCTTCTAGTTAGTATAGTTCACAGGTTTAGAAAGTGGAGCTTTGGCGAGTTGCTGCACGGCATCTTGTAGATGGTGTGCACTGCTGCCACTGTGAAGTGGTGGTGAATGGGCACCAATCCAGGTGATTCCTTTGACCTGAATGGTGTTGAGCTTCTTGAGGATTGTTGGAGTTTCACTCATCCAAGCAAGTGGAGAGTATTCCATCAGACTCTTGACTTGTGCCTTGCAGATGGTGGAAAGGTTTTGGAGAGTCAAGAGGTGAGTTACTCTCTGCAGGATTCCCAACCTCTGACCTGCTCTTTAGCCACAGTATTTATATGGCGGGTCTAGTTAAGCTTCTGGTCAATGGTAATCTCCAGGATGTTCATGGTGGGGGATTCAGCAATGGTAATGCCATTGAATGTCAAGGGGAGATGATTATACTTTCTCTTGTTGGAGATGGTGGTGCCTGGCACTTGTGTGATCCGCATGTTACTTGTCACTTATCAGCCCAAGTCTGAGTGTTGTCCAGATCTTGTTGTATGCGGGATGGATTGCTTTATTATCTGAGGAATTGCAAATGGTACTAAACACTCTGCAATCATCAGCAAACCTCCTCATTTCTGACCTTATGTTAGAAGGAAGATCACTGAGGAAGCAGCTGAAGATGATTGGCCTCCAACAACCACAACCATCTTCATTTGTGCTAGAAGTGACTCCAACTAGTTGGAAATCAGGAATAAAAATCTAAATCTTGCTGGTGCTCTTTGATGCCACACTCAGTCAAATGATGCCTTGATACCAGGATAGTTATCCTCAACTCACCTCTGGAATTCAGCTCTTTGTTCCATGTTTGGACTGAGGCTTGAGCTGAATGGCTCAGGCGGAGCCCAAACCGAGCATCAGTGAGCATGTTATTGCTGACTAACTGCTGCTTTAGAAAAAAAAATTCATGGGATGTGAACATCGCTGACAAGGCCAGCATTTGTTGTCTATCCCTAATTGCCTTTGAACTATGTGGTTTGCCATGCCATTGCTCTGGGCAGTTAAGAGTCAACCACATTGCTGTGGGTTTGGAGTCACATGTAGGCCAGGCCATGTAAGGATAGCACATTTCCTTCCCTAAAGGACGTTTGTGAACCAGATAGGTTTTTACAACAATCGACAATGGTTTCATGGTCTGAGACTAGCTTTTCGATTCTAGATTATAACTTGAATTCAAATTCCACCAGCTGTTGTGGTGGGATTTGAACCTTTATCTTCAGAACATTAGCCTGGGTTTCTGGATTACAAGTCCAGTGACATTGCCACTAAGCCACCATCTCCCCCTTGATAGCACTGTCAACAACACCTTACCTGTAACTATATTCAGGATGCAAGACTCAACAATGGATGAACTTGTAGGAGCGTCTTAATTTAAAACTTTATTTATACATTTGTAAACAGATATCATGGCAGAGGGGAAGGGGAGCTAACAGTTATTTCCCTTCATGAGTCACATGAATAGGGCATAGTAGAAACTCAGAGCAAAAAAAAGTGGAGGAACAGCCATAAAATCAAATTCTTGATGAACTAACACCATAGATATGTGGAACATTCAGGGAAATTATTTCTGCTACACCATGTAAATGATCTAAAAAGCTACAAAAAGAAACTGCTCTAATTTGAATTCAAAGGCTCATAATGGTTTAAAGTAATGTAGCCAGGCTACACATAAAAATTACCTTTGCAAAACTAAAGATTTTTGTATTCCAAACTGTCTTTCATGCAACTCTACAATAGTAAATTACCTTAATTAAAAACTTACATTGTCATCTTGGTCATCATCGCTGTCATCGTCACTAATGACAGGCTTGATTTTAGTACGACTTAGTCGTTTCTTGCTTTTTCCTTTCTCACGGCTTTTGTCGCTGTCCTTTCGACCAAGCTTTATTTTAACTTTGACTGATTTTGCTGCAAGTTATACAGAAAAAAAAATGTTTTTGAAAGCCTATTTATTGAACAGGTAAACATTATTACAAACATCTACAAAGAATAGCAGATTGGTAGGTGTGTGCTACAAGGCTGTAACACATTCACAGCTTCTGTAACAATATTTAATTTGTATGCTGTGCAAGTCAACTTTTTTTTCAAACCAGTTATCAATCATAATTGCATTATTTTGCCATATAGTTCTGTGCCGGATAACAAGGATAGAAGGTGCTTTACAAGCTTGGAGCACTATCCAATGCTGCCCTCTGATTTCTAGCATAATCTAGACCAAAATATAATATAATTTCAATTAAATCTCCCTTTCTGCCTATATCGACTGAAGAGAATCTAAATTGCCAACCAGCCAAACAAAAATATATTGATGGCATTTCCATTGATATGAGAGAAATAAGATCAGGTTATAATAGAATAAAAAATAATTGGAGCCTGTTCAAAATGATGTCAAAAAACATATGAATTGGGTGAGGTCGTTGAAATGGCCAAGATAGAATCTTCTTACAGGGGCGGCACCTCAAGCAATGTTTCCTTGTTTAACAACATTTATACTGTTATAAAGTCAATGTTTTATATCAAAAATGATTACTTATTGGGCTGAAAGACTGAACAGCAGCATATTTAAAAAATGGCTTTTAAACAGCAGCTAAGATGGCCAAACATATGCATAACTGTACCTTACAAATTCCAAAGCCATTAAAACAGAGTCAGCCTGTCTAGAGACAGCCCATCAGAGACTATCACTTAGAGGAGTGTGCATGAACCATCTTCTAACCCATTCGCAAAACATCCAGACAACCTGTATATTCAACTGGATGTGGACCAAACCATCAAACACAATCACTTTGGACAATGGACCCTGACTAAGAAGAGAACTCTGCCAGCCATGGACCTGGAATCAACTTGCTATGACCATATCTGGGTAATTGGTCAGTTTGTGAAAGGAGATCATGAGATGTGCTTTAAGGAACTGTTTTTTCTCCAGGCCAGTCAGAAGAACAGATGCAGAAAGAGAATGATCCAGCAGGGGCACTCTTTCCCTCTCTCCCCAACCATATTGCAACATGAGCCCTGCCTGTTGTTCGACCAGTCATACCCTACAGACAGAGTCCAAGACATCAACCCAGCAGCTGCTGACTCCAGGAGACCAAATAGAAATCATCTGTCAACATCTTTAAATCGGCCCGTTGCAGGATTCGGAAAGCCCATTGAGCCCAGTATTAAACCATCCAAGTCAATCTACTGGATCCATATCCAAATTACTTTCTTTTGGACTCTTTGACCTACACTCCCACTTTGTAATTTGTGTGTGTACTTGTGAATTCTTGAATGCATGTGTGAGAGAGGGTTGGGGTGTTTTTATTATTTTTATTTAGATTGGGTGGTAAGTACAAAAATGTTATCCTCTTTCCTTTTTGTAAACTTACAAGGAAACCCGTCAGTGTGTCCCCTTTATAGTCACAGCACTTAAACACTCACTGAATTGGAAAGAGCATTCTTTTAAAAAACCTGTTATGGTCAAACGAGGGGTGGAAAGGGGGGGGGATCCATTCTGCCACTTCTCACCTGACCATAACACTACCTATATGTGTAAAATTAAACATATTTCAATTCTTCAAGATAAATAATACTACTTCTTTTACCTCACATTTTCCACTTTTTTTTGTACTGAATTTGGTTCTTCTACATTGATCTATATCGAAAAACATTTACAATGTTGATCAAGAACTTGTGCACCTCAACGTGTAGAACTGGAACCAAATTGGGATGCAGGGTTTATTCTATTAGCCTCAAACCATGCTGGTCAAGGGCACTGCTTTGAAGTTAGCCAATGAAATACAGCTGACCAAGAGCTGTAAAAAAAATGAAACAATGTTGCAAACATCTCATTTCAAAATAATGATGTTACATTAGCCAATTAACCTTGGCTTCAACATTGTGGCGTGATACAAAGTATCTGTAAAATATTTAAAACTAGCTGTGATCTGCAAAGCATTTGCAGCCAAATTAGTATCTTTATTGCAACAGTACCTTAAAATACAGGTTTTCTAGTTATTCTTTCAAAGACTTTAATAGGCATCAAATCTTCTCACTCTGGAAATAGCTATGTAAAGCTTATCCATGTGTAAAACAGACCTAACAATATAAATACAAATTTTGTCAAGAGTCTGAGTTGAAGACAGGTTTATACCTGATGGGCTCAATATTGTTTGAAACATTATTTCAAATAGTTGTTTGGTAGTACAGAACTTGAGCATTGCTGAAGAAGAGACATGTCAAAGCTTTTCATCTTGCACTCAACAGGACACTTCGCAAGAATACCAATATGAACAACAATTTATATTGTTTGTGAAGAGAGTGCTGATTGGTTGGCAAGTGGACTCTGATTGGTAGAGGTGTTGCCATGGAGAATGCACCAGTGATGGTTAACTGCCAAGCATTGTTTGAAATTTAAACCAGGCAGCTTGACATATAGTATAAATTGTTGTTTTCCCCTTTTACTGGTATTCTTGTGAAGTGTCCTGATCAGTGCAAGGTGAAAAGCTTCGACATGTCTCTTTTTTCAACAATAAACATAATTTCCTTGAAAACTGACTTTTTAAATTTCAGCATCTAGCATTGAAGAAAACAGTTTCCTAACTACCAATCTTGTTCCATGATAAATGCCTTGTTTAGGATTCAAGTAATGGAGCAAGATTTTAACTGCTTCTTCCTTGAGACTAAGTTTGTGTGGTGGCATGCCCACTGGCGCCAAGCTATGTAGAAACTCTAACGGTACGGTCTGTTATCATCTTCACCTATAGAATTGATGCTAAAGTATTCCTTTAGCTCAACTGACAGCTTTCTTAAGCTTTTTCATTCAAATTTCGTGAATCTTCATTTTCAGCACAAAGAAAAGCTTTTGAATAACAAGTTGTATCAAATATTTGTCTCTGTCAATTTGTACAGTTAATGTATACCAACCCTAACCCACCTCCCCACCTTTCAATGCCATTCCACCTCTCCCATGCCATTCCCATTCCTCATGGAAATAATCTCACCAGCTAGAATAACTTTGTTGTTCAGGTCCCCTTACTCCTGCTGTTTTTGTTCTCTACCAATCCCCACCGCTGCCACCACCAACCTTCTGCAGCTGCACGTGTAACACATTCCTCCGTGCGCCTCATGTGCCTCCAGGTGCACCAGGCTCCGTGTACCAAATTAACCCACCAACAGGTGCGCCCTTAAACTGACCAATCAACAGGCAAAAAAAAAAGGACAGACAAAATCTGACTATCATGACAATAAATACTAACATCCGAATAGTAGCATTGCAAGACTTTGTCTCTCTGACCCCTTTCCTTGACCTTGTCATCTCCAGTTACTCAAACTAGGTCCTGCTCAACATTCCCCAAGCTGCGCAGCTACCCAAAACCCACTGTGGAGGCTGCGTCCCTTTAAATTATCACAAGTTTAAATGGGCTGCACACTTAAACAAATAGTCTGTGTACTTCAAAACAAAATGGAGGGATTGTTGGTCCTGCCCATTGTTTGTCAGTTGGCTGCCCAATAATTGTACTAGTTCTGGGGTTAAAACCCTGTGAGATGAAACTCTTCTGGTAATTTTTTCTCCCCTCGTTCATGTGAATCACTTGAATGAAATACCATGTTGTCACATCAGCAGAATTCTACACAAAATTGATGGCTTAGAATGAATTCTAACCAACAATATCGCATATCAACAAAAGATGACTGAGGCAGCAAATGTATAGATTAACATTTATAGAATTTGGCAATTCATCAGACCGTTCTTTCCATTGAAAAGGTCAACTGTTGAAATTATATCAGTGCGGTTGAAGCCAGGATGCCTTTCAGTTGTATGGTGAATTCAATCTCTGCTATTTGCTTTCACTTTGTAATGGCTAATTGTTCATCTCCTGTTTCAGATATCATGTAATCTGTTTATACCTTCAAGGTCTAAACCTTCATGATGTTATATCCTCAACAAGAAATAAAATATTCACGCACCATTGTTTTATTTTTGGATTGAATGAACGCTTCTAAACCTTATTTAACCTATATAATTTATGTTAATTTGTTCTTCTATCCAAGAACTTTGTTTCGTGCAATAGGTTTTCCATAGTTGGAGCTTTTAGTTCCAAAAATCAGATATTTAAAAACAAACAGTGCTGTGAAGAGTTGAAAGGATTTTTTTAAACCCAAGATTTTCACATGGGTAACTGCTGCGTTATTCCTTCATTAGAAAAACAATTTTCATCAGCAGCTGAAGAGTCACTCCTCAGAAGCTGATACCACTTTGCCTTTACTTTGGCTGGGTTTTATGTATGCAAATTCCCACCACACCCAGGCAAACTTAAGATGCAGCGTGATGGGTCAGCAATTCCACTTTATCATGCCGGTTTCAAATATTACACAAGGCAATTGGGCACGTAAATCGGAAGCCCGCCATTTTTGAATCACCGATTAACAAGCTATTGAACTTGTTAAAAAATCAATTGTGTGGAGCTTTTTGTTGCCAATTGCATTTTTCAAGCGTTGAACAGGAAAAAAATTGAGTGCGCTTTATGATAAACATAACGAAGCAGTACAAGTGCAGAAGAAAGACCTGCCAACTGGACCATGACCACACGTAGCAGCTGATTCTGGTGACGAAGGTAGCAGCATCTGCATGTTTTCTCAATGCATTTTTGAGTTGTCAAGAAAAAATAGGGGGGCTTTCAGAGAGCACGGGACCTTTAAACTTTTAGCCATGACCGACTTCCTTTTCGCGGCATTAATCCTCTGCTGCACGACGTCCCAGCCTACAGCCCTGATTGGCCATCCAGCTGAAAGGAGGCCACAGACACTTGATTGGATGAGCTGAGATGGTGGAGGCGGCAGCAAGCAGAGTACTCAGTTTTTGTTCCACCACCCTCACCCCACCGAAAAAAGCAAAATCCAGCTCTATCTCTGGGGATTAATTGGTTTTGAGCTCAGTGTGGTGCCTACACACACATTTCAACAGGGATCACAGTTTAGTTATGAGAAATAGAAACGCTAAATAATCTTTGCTTCTCCCATTTTGGGAACATAGAGACCAATTTTTAATGGCCCACCGACACCATCAGTTTTAAAAAAATATTTGTTCACAGGATGTGGGCGTTGCTGGCTAGGCCAGCATTTATTGCCACCGCTCATTGCCCTTGAGAACTTGCTGAGTCAATTTCTTGAGCCACTGTAGTCCGTGTGGTGTAGGAATACCCACAGTGCTGTTAGGAAGGGAGTACCAGGATTTTAATCAGTGACAGTGAATGAATGGCGATATAGTTCCAAGTTAAGATGGTATTTGGCTTGGAGGGAGAGCTTGCAGATGGTGGCGTTCCCTTGCAACCTCTGCCCTTGTCTTTCTAGGTGCAAGAGGTCACGGGTTTGGAAGGAGCCATGGTGAGTTGCTGCAGTTCATCTTGCAGATGGTACACACTGCTGCCACTGTGCATTGGTGGTGGAGGGAGTGAATATTTAAGGTGGTGGATGGGGTAGAGTGACCAATCCTCCCTAATTTTATGGGACTGTCTCAGGTTATTTGATGCCAGGAAGCTGTTTACCCATCATCACTTCGGAGACTGCATCTGACTCATCACTCCCTGGTTTCCGGAGTTCCTTGATTTGCACGCATGCGAATTGTACTCTCCTCACGGTGGCCTGCTGTTGCAGTTTGGACAGCACCCCCTTCTCGCACAGTGTAGACAACCATCCCTCCCAGGTTCTCCAAACAAAGTGTCCTTTATATCCCTCCCCCCCACCAATGGGAGTTGGTCCCCCTTTAAGGAGGTGTCAATCAAGTGGGCTGCTCTGTCTGGATGGTGCTGAGTTTCTTGAAGATTTTTTGAGTTGACTCATCCACGTCTGACGCTAATGTCATATGCCCGTGAAGTTATGAAAATGATAGTTTATTTTTTGAACGAACAGCATGGCATATAGACAATTTACCCTGACCAAAGATGGAGTCCGGGGATCAGGTGACTCCGTGATTTCTGCACAGACAGGAGCTAACTTATGTTTCTGGAAAGTCATCAAAATGTAAATGTCCGTGGGTGGAGGACCCTCCCTTAAAAAGACATTCAACTGTGAGACCACTTTTGGAACTTTCAGCTCCTATTATCGGGTATTTACAGATGCTCAAATAAAATAGTCTCCCAGATGCTGCAAACTAGAAACCTAACAAAGCTATGAATAAACTAGTTTATCCCAAGCAAGTGCGAATGGCCACCTTCATCCCTCATTGTGTGGCAACGGCTTCTAACATTTAAAAAAATCCTTTCATGGGATATGGGTGTCACTAACTAGGCCAACACTTATTGTCCATCCTTAATTGCCCTTGAGAAGGTGATGGTGAGCCATTTGTGTGAAAGATTGAGGTATTGATTTTGTGGTCACATGATCAAAACTGACTTCAGATAACATATTATTCCAAGGCCCGGCCAGCAGAAGGTCAGTCTGAACAAACATGCAGTGAGAGAGGGGCTAATTTGTCCCCAACAGCGAGAACATCTCTCTTTTCTACAGAAGCTCGGCCACAACATTGTAAGAAAACCCAGAGACAGAGACATTCAGCCTCCACTTATCTTCAAAGAACTAAGAGAAGGAATTCATCAGGCCTGCAACGTCTTCATCTTAAAGGACTCATTTAAACCAAGTGAGTGGTTTCTTGTTATTCTGTTAATAATCTAAGTGCATGTGTCATCCTTAGAACTCTTTTTTTTGTGTGCCTGTGTCTGTATATTTGAGGGAGTGAGCGTTTTCATTGTGTCTACATTCCGGGTTTTGCGTAAATAAACTTTTATTCCTGCTTTGTGATTTAAACTCACAAGAAAGCC
The DNA here is from genome assembly GCF_964194155.1 of Cetorhinus maximus. Lineage (NCBI taxonomy): Eukaryota > Metazoa > Chordata > Chondrichthyes > Lamniformes > Cetorhinidae > Cetorhinus > Cetorhinus maximus. The sequence continues at coordinate 124,180,231 of NC_135880.1, read as the reverse complement.
TGTTTGCCTCTATCACAAACCTCAAAGGGTTTAAAACACTCCCTCTGAAATACCGCGAACAACTGAGAGGTGGGAAAAAAGGGGAAAAGTTTCCCACCACCTCTCCCCGTCTGTAACACAGGCAAGCGGAGAGTGCTCCATCACACTCCTGACTTGTGTCTTGTAGAAGGTGGACAGGCTTCAGGGAGTCAAGAGGTGAGTACTCACCACAGAATTCCCAGCCTCTAACCTGCTCTTGTAGCCACAGTATTTATATGGCTGGTTGAGTTCTGTTCCTGGTCAATGGAAGCCCCCAGAGTGTTGATAATGGGAGATTCAATGATGGTAACGCCATTGAATGAATTGAGATCAGCCAACAGCATAGATCACCACCATTCACACTAGATAATTAGTTAATAGGATGAACTACACTTAAAATGTATAAAGATAACATTTCAAACTCACACTCAGATCCTGATTCCTCATCATCATCGTCGTCGTCATTACTTTCCTCTTCACTTTCTTCTTCTTTAGCAATTTTCTGCCTTGCACTTTTGAATACAGATTGAAGAACGATAGAATCTTCGTAAATCTGTAACAAATCAATGTTTAAACAAAAGGAACAACATTTATTTACATATCAAACTGAGAAACAAAACGATTTCCCCTGTGCCTTTTCTCATTTTAGTGGGCCAATATTTAGTCACAATTCATTGTGAAGGATACTAATTAAAATATGTTCTTCAGTTACTGTGCAATGTTACGTTATGATATACAAGTGTAATAACAGTGAAAGCTTCAAGAAACAAATTTTCCCAACTTTCCGGTGAATTCAATTAGTAATTATAAGCCTCTGACTAGTGGGTAACTATAAGGTGAATATACAACTATATAGGCCAACAGAAGCATTACCATAGAGACCATGTCTGAATCACTCACTTTTCCAAACATCTTAGATTTAAAAATCTCCTTTGATGAAAAAGCAATGTATAAGGGCTTGGGCAACATAAATCTTCAGTAATATCACTAGAGACAAAAAAACTGATTTTGATAGCACAGAGCTGAGAACTGGGACGTAGCAGAGTTTAGGTAATTCTAAGTTAGAAACATATGTACTTATATAATACCATTATTTCCATAGTTTAATTTAAACTCGAAATGTGATTTGTAAATGTTTCCCCTCCTTAAACAGTATTGGCCATATATCAGAAAGGGTGAATATTCTAAAGAGGAATGCTATAATCAGATAATAGATATCTCAGAATCTCTAAAGAGATTAATAAATTTGTACGGTACAAGCTAAGAGCTAGGAACAAGACCAAAAAGACTTGTAAGTTCTGACTCTAGCAAGAACTGAAAAGAATAAATAAATAAATGAGATCATCCGTTTTCAGGTTGGCTGAGGAATTGGTGCTGGAAAGAACACTGGGAGAACTACCTTCCTCTTCAAGCAGTACCATGTGATCTTTTACATCTGCGAGAGGGGGCACAGAGTGTAAAGCACCTTGTCTAACATTTGAAGCAAGACAGCACCTCCAACAGTACAACTCTCCCTCAGTGCTGCATGGAATGCCAGCCTGATGATTATGGCCTCGAATTGCTGCTATGGGCAGAATTGGGAAATGCACTGTACATGGGCAGGCTCTGCCAAGGTGGAGTTACAGACAAATTTCCACTCTAACCATTTTATACAAGCCCGAATATAAAATCTCCTATGACTCAGCACAATCGAGCAGGGTTATCAATCAGAACCAGCTCAAGAATATTCAGCTAAACCAAGTTAAAATGAAAATGTGTTCATACATTTACTGAAAAACTAGTCCAATTAGCGGTTTCAATTGATGGTTGGTTACAGCTCTTATGTGCCAAGGGCAGATCAACTGAATGACTGCAAATTCAATGTAATTGTAACATCCAAATGAGAAGCAGGCCTGATTGAGGCTTCAATTGACTATTGGTCACTGCAGCTGTAGGTCATTAACAATGGATTAAGGTAAGCACAGGTGTAATGTGATAATACATATCCACAAATGGGCAAAACCAGCAGAAGCTTGCCATGCTCGTCTGGGAGTGTAGTCAGATTGTGGGTGGGGATTGATCAGGCGAATTGATTAAAGAATCACCTAAAGGATTGCAGAAACTCCAGCGCAAGTGTATTAGGACTAATATCATCAAGTTAATGAAGTGCACAGTCTCTCCTTTTGTACGAGAAGTATGTTAAGGCTCTGTAATCAAGGGAAATCAGCTGTGCTGATCTTTTGCTATTGTCTACTTGATCCCTGTAGCAAATCTAATTCGTAGTTTATAGCTTGAGTCACAATGTCTAATAGTGTTTATCTCTCTGCTATCTTAAAATAATATGAACATGAAAGTGTGTCAATTCAGTAAGCAGATTACAGTAACAAACGTCTCTTTGACTTGTACAATCTGATATTATATGTATCATCATACTTGAGTTTGCTTACAGGAGTCAGCCTTGCTCTCAAGCAGAGAAACATCGATAAAAATATCATATTTTATGATATAATGGTAAACATACAAAGTGAATGGGAGCTGCAACACTACATCCTGAAGTAATAAACAACATTGGCAATTATTGGTATTGTCAATCTCAAATGCTTAAATCTAGAAACATACATTTCTACAGGCCTCACTTAAGAGTTACTTACTCATATAGAAGAAAAAAATATAAACTTCATTATCTGTTACACTGTTGTAATTCTTGTCAATTTATAACAGGTTTTGAATACATTTTATGGGTCAGTCTCCATCAACTAGTCCTTTTCCTGCCAGCAGTTCAGATCACAGGATCGGCATATTTACACTTTACAGTACTACTTATTGACACAAAAGGTTCAGTAAATTCTAATATTAATTGAGTGAAACACTAACCTGTGATCCTTCCAGGTTGAATGTCTGAGCATTATGGCATAACAACATTACATCCTTTTCTAGATCTCCCAGGCTCCGATACTTATGGTTGCGAATACGGTCCTATACAAATTTAACAGAATTGATATATTATTAGAATCAAAGAATCCCACAGTACCTCAGGAGGAGATCATTTGGCCCATTGAGTCCATGTCACCGCTGCAAGGATAATCCAGCTTGACCCACTCTCCCACCCTTTGCCCACAGCCCTGCAAATTCTTCCTTTCAAAAGTACTTACCTAATTTCCTCTTGGAAGCCATGATTGAATCTGCCTCCATCACACTTTCAGGCACAGCATTACATATCATAATCATTTGCTGAGTAAAAAAATTCTTTCCTCATGTCACCCATCTTAAATCGGTGGCTTCAGATTCTGGACCCCTCTGCCAACGGGAAAGGTTTCTTTTATCTACTCTGTCTAGACCCCTCATTATTTGAAAACCTCCATCAAATCTCCTCTCAACCTTCTCTGCTCTAAGGAGAACAGCACCAGCTTCTCCAATCTATCCATGTAGCTCATCCTTGGAACCCATCTGTGCCCTCTCTAAGGCCTTTACATCCATTCCATAGTGCGGTACCTAGAATGGTTAAAAGCTTTGTGCGTGGTGCACATTCTCTATTTGTGAGGGGCTAAGACCTCACACTGTATTCTATATACCTATCTGTGATTCCAGAACAAAATAAGCCCCTTTGCAGTCTTGTGAAAGTAAGCCACTTTGCAGTTATTTCTGAGGAGCCACTAACCTGGGGACTGCTTAGCCCAACTTCAAAGACAGCTATACAAAGGCCATTTGCATTTGATAACCCAGGATTACAGCAGGAGACTGAGGGTCTGCTAAGACAAAGGCCCTTCCAACCTTCCTTTCAACTCATAATGGCTAGGATGTTTAGCAGTCTTTGAGACCCAGCTGAATTCCAGACAATGGATACACATACTTTGTTAAAGGCCTGATGGAAAGGTGGGGGGTCATGTGACATAGACCTCTGGCCTGTTGAACAGGTAATATCACCTTGCTGGGCTGAAAAGCTCAGTCTGCTGCTTTAACATCTGACTAGCAAGCCATACTGAAGGAGCTCTGGTCCAGGTTGGACACCTGGTCCCATCTATCCTGCTTCTGCTGGAGATCCTGTACCATTGTCTACAAAACTGATTCAACTTTGAGTTCCTATTTCATCATGTGAAGTCAACACCACCGGAAAAGTGCATTATATCACATCAGTTTTCAGCCAGCCGACCTCTGTGAAGGAATACTGCAATGGGTTTTGATTCTAGACTCTGAAACCCACGTGAAACAATATTTATTTTCTCTGTGGTCTCTGTACTGTTAATCCTTCTTTTCTCTATCCCTCTCTTCATTGTCTGAGTGTGGAGGCTCCTCCCATATTTTGAGTGTATGAAAATAAACTAACCCTTGAGTTTGCTGTGGGATTACTAATAGAAAATTGGATATCACACAAAAAAAAGGGGTTGAGAAATACGCCACCGCTTATAAAGGGGGAAACAAATAAAAACATTTTTCTGTTTATGGACGAGTAGCAAGAGGAGGAATTAGTGCTGTTTAAATTAAGCCCCCTCCTGTCCCGTAACAGGAACCTCAATTACTTTCTACTTGCATTTATTCTTGGGATTTTGGAAATATTGCTCAGGCAGAAGTTATTGTCCATTCCAAGTTGCCCTGAGGGCAACAAGTGAAAACCACATGGTATATGCTGAAGTCAATTGTGGTTCAAATCAATGGGTGAAAGTTCCCTCGAGGACATGAATGAATCAGTTGTTTTTGTTAATCAGTTGCTGGTTTCTTAGTCATAATTCTGGAACTAAGCACAAATTACCAGATTTATTCAATTTTGCAGATTGTCACAATGGGTTTTGAACTCTCATCTACTGGGCTGGTTCAGTGTAATAACTATTACACCACTTTATCCTTGTAATTCTTGTATCAACACTTACAACAGAACCTCTCTCTGTAACCTTACATATCTCAAGACGGCTGGAGTACGAAGGGATAAAAGTTATGTTACAGTTGTATAAGGTTCTGTAAGACCCCACGTGAAGTGCTGATTCAGTTCTGGGTATTGCAATTTAGGAAGAGTATATGGACTTGCAGGGGGTGCAGCACATATTCACACCAAGGCTAAATGGATTAAATTTCAGGAGTGGTTGCATTGTGTAGGTTTGTATTCCTTTGAGTGTAGAAGATTAAGGGGGTGATCAATTGGAGGTGTTTGGGTAGATAAAGAGAAACTATTTCCTTTGGAGCGAGAGTCCAGAACAAGGGGACATAACCTTCAAATTAGAGCTAGGCTGTTCAGAAGTGAGTCAGGAATCATTTCTTCACACAAAGTATAGAGGAAATCTGGAATATTCTTCCCAAAAAGCTGAGGCAGCTAAACCAAGTGAAAATTTCAAAATTGAGATTGATAGGTTTTGTAATCCCAGATTAGTAACAGTTACAAAACCAAGAGGGTAGATGGAATTAAGAAATAGATTAGACATGATCTAATTGAATGGAGGAACCAGCTCAAAGGGTTAAATGATTTACACCTACAACCTTTTTGGAATTTTCTGGCAGTTTTGCATCACCCCAATGCTGCAGTCACAATATAAATGCTGTTTGAATTTGTACCAGGGCATTCCTGAATCTTCACCAGGGCACAATTTACACTGAAACCAGCATGGAAGAGATAGAGCTACTCAGCTTAATTTCAGAGTTGGTTCAGATCTTGGTGTCCAATCTACATCAGAAGTGCAATAATGGTTTAATAGTTTAAGTTTTCACTATTCACTTCTGGAATGTTAATGCAATCTAAAAGGAATTAAACAGCACCCAAGGTATATGTAAATTTAGAAAAATGTAACACTGAATTCTATAATTAGTCTAATTTACACTTTCTATCTCATGCATTGGCGTTATCACAATCCACAGCCAAATGACAGTATATTTTTGATCTCTCTCTCTCGCTATAGAATACACTAGTTGCACAATGTCTTCAACAACTTATGTAACCAAGCAATCAAAGCCAGAATTCTCAACAGCACCCTACCTCACAAATGGTATATACTAACCATACACCATTTCAAGAACATAGAATGATTACACCTTCTGATTGCAATTATTTATTTTACATGGTATAATGGCTGTCCTTACAGAACAGTGCATCTTCTAACTTAACATGATCAATCCCACTGTAGACTCACTGTATTTTAAATATGGAGCGAAACTACTGCACTTAGTTGCACAATATAGAATGTGTTAAAAATAATTCTAAAAAGATCTCAACAATATGATACAACTGTGTTTATTTCACAGCAATGTGATGTAAGGAATCATTAATAGTGCTATCAGCAGTATTTACTCAGCAATAAACTTGCTTACTAACACTCAGTTTGGGTTCTGCCAGGGCCACTCAGCTCCAGACCTCATTGGAGCCTTGGTCCAAATGTGGATCAAAGAGCTGAATTCGAGAGGTGAGGTGAGTTGAGCATGACTGCCCTTGACATCAAGGCAGCATTTGACCAAGAATGGCATCAAGGAGCCCTAGCAAAACTGAAGTCAATGTGAATCAGGGAGAAAGCTCTACGCTGGTTGGAGTCATACCTGGCATAAAGGAAGACAGCAGTGATTGTTGAATACCAATCATCTCAGTCCCAGCATATCATTACAGGCGTGCCTCGGGGCAATTTCTTAGGCTCACCCACCTTCAGCTACTTCATTAACGACCTTCTCTCCAACAAAAGGTCAAAGGTGGGGGTGTTTGCTGATGATCGCAGAGTGTTCATTACTATTTGCAACTCCTCAAATACAGAAGCAGTCTGTGCCGCATACAGCAAGACCCGGGCAACATTCGGGCTTGGACTCAAGTGGCAAGTGATATTTACGTCACACGTGAGCCAGGAATGACCATCTCTAACTGGAGAGAATCTAACCATCTCCCTTCGAGGTTCAACGGCATTACCAAAGTTAAACACCCAATCACCAACATCCTCAAGGTTACTGACCAGAAACTTAACTGAACCAGTCATATAAATACAGTAGTTACAAGAGTACGTTGGAGGTTGGGAATTCTGTAGCATGCAACTCACCTCTCAATCCCCCAAAGCCTTTCCACCATCTACAAGGCATAAGTATGATGGAGTAGCTTCCACTTGCCTGGATGAGTGCAGCTCCAAAAACACTCAAGACAATCAACACCATCCAGGACAAACAGCCCACTTGATTAGTCCCACATCCACCACTTTATATATTTACTGCTTCCACCGCTGATGGATAGTGGCAGCAGTGTGTACCATTTACAAGATGCACTGCAAAAACTTGCCAATGCTCCTTCGACAGCACCTTCCAAATCTACCATATGGAAGGACAAGGGCAGCAGATGCACAGAAACATTACCACCTGCAAGCTCCAAACCAAGTAACACACCATTCTTACTTGGAATTGTATCACCATTCCTGCCTTGTCACTGGGTCAAAATCCTGTAACTCCCTCCCTAACAGCACTGTGAGTGTACCTATACCACATGGAATGCAGCGGTTCAAGAAGGCCACTCACCACAACTTTCTCAAGGGCAATAAGCACTGACCGTGCCGTCGATGCTCACATTCTTTGAAAGAATAACAAATAAAACCCCAAAAATCTAAGGCAGCCCAGTTACCAAGAGTTTATCTAATCGTTAAGAAGAGGAGTGAATGTTACCTATGGGACTTGCGTAAGGAAAAGATTAATCATACTATCTGGACGATGGCAATATTGATTAAGGATAACATTGTAGAGCTAGAGAGGGAGGAGGGGTCAAGAACAGAATCTATTTGGCTAGAGGAAGGAACAAAAAAGGAGTAATTACATTGCTTGTGTAGTCTATAGGCCATGAACTAGTGGGAAAGACGTAAAGAAAGAAATTTGCAATGAAATTACAGAGAGGTGCAAGAGTTATAGAATACTATGGAGGAACTTAATTATCTGAATATAGATTGGGTTAGATGTAGTATAAAGGGCAGAGGGGTGTGTGAAAAGGGTAGTCAGGGGTGGGGCGGGGGTTTAGTTCTTGGACATTTGTCTCAGCACACATGACGAGTTACGGAGATGGCATAATGCCAGATGACCCTCACCTATAGACAGTGGAAAAGGTTAACTCAAGACTATTTCAAAATAAGGAATGAGACAGTCAGAATAAAAGTTGAAAGCTCAGAATTCCTTGGTACAATTTCACCATCACTGTTGTGGTGTAATTCTTCTGTGACACAGTTCAATATGACATCAATTCGGAAACAGAAGAAGGCATAGCCTGTGCTGGTAGCACTCAAGGACTCCTAGGCTTTTGAGGGATTAAAAAAATCTTCCATGCTGTCTTCACTGCTTTTGTTAAGTATATATAACATCTTGCTTAATAAATTCTACTTGATTCATAAATGTTGCCTATTCATAATTGTTAGGTTAGGCACAATGGAGGACCCCATTGTTATAAATTTAGGATCTGGAACCTAGATATTCGAATTGAAAGGGTTTCATACCTTAAAATCCCCAAAACCTACAATGAGGGGTCTTTACAGAGTAGTCCTCCCAGTCCCCTAGACTCCCCCACCTGCTTAGTCCCTCCCCCTTCAGACACCATTAGTCCTTCCTCCAGCCTTACTCCTTCCCCGACTCCCTCAGACAACCTTACTTCTTCCTCCAGCCTTACTCCTTCCCCAACTCCTCAGACACCCTTACTTCTTCCTCCACCCTTACTCCCTCCCCTCTCCGCACACCTTCCTCCACCCCTACTCCCTCCCCTTGTGCACTCCTTCCTCCTCCCGGACTACCTCCACTCTCAGCACTCCTTCCCCCCTCTGAACTCCTCCTCTTACACCTCCCACCTCTCTTACACCTACCTCCCCAGTTGCCATCTCCTCCCCCATTACCCCCTCCCAATCTCACCCCGACACCTTCAATCCCTCCCTCCTAACCTCACGCTGCGACACCTTCATTCCTCCCCTCCCAACCTCACCCCCGACACCTTCATTCCCCCCCTCCCAGCCTTTCCCCACCGGACACCTCTTCCTCTCCAAGTCGATCTCAGACCTTCCTCTCCCACCCCTCGACCGTCATCTGTCGTGAGCATCAATGGTGACTTTCCAACTTTTGTGAGCTGCTTCGCAGCAGAGCCATATCCATGAGAATCCACCCAGCATGCCATGCATGTTCCTCCATTGTGCCTTTGGTGTCGGGCTCCACCATCTTCTGCTCCTTGGATTTCTGTAATGTGAGCAAGGCCCTGTCGATAAGTTCCAACTTCTGCACGTCACAGTTGTCAAGACATGTTCTGCACTGGCGGATTTGCCTGATGATGTGGGTGGACGTTCCAGCGGGCTGGCCTTATAACAGTATGCTGATGTATTACAATGAGGTTCCCAACATCCGACGACAGGGAATGCGGCCCGCCATCGACTGGCTGAGCAGAAAATCGTAAACTGGTTTCATGACGTTGTGAAACCGATTTTTGGCCTTCTTGCCATATTGTCCGCTCACGCCACCAAACATGACAGGTGGCAGCGGGCACGGACAATTCCACCCAGAGTCGGAATAAATGGGTCTTTTTTGGAGTGGCAGGCAGTGAAGAGTGGGGTACTGCAAGGACCAGTGCCCGGGCCCTTGCTATTCACAATGTATATCAATGATCTGGATGGGGGAGCCAAATGTAACATTTAGAATAAGAAATAGGAACAGGTGTAGACCATTCGGCCCCTCGAGCCTGCTCCGTCATTCAATATGATCATGGCTGATCCTCTGGTGTTTCAATTTCCACATTCCCATCTAACCCCAATCACCTTTGATTCCCTTGCCTAACAAGAATCTATCTACCTCTGCCTTAAAAATATTCAATGACCCCGCCTCCACCACCTTCTGAGGCAAAGAATTCCAAAGTTTCACAACCCTCAGAAAGAAAAAATTTCTCCTCATCTCTGTCCTAAAAGGGCAACCCCTAAAAAGAGCCCCCTAGTTCTGGACTCACCCACAAGAGGAAACATCCTTTCGACGTCCACCTGGTCAAGGCCGTTCAGGATCTTGTATACTTCAATCAAATCACCCCTCACTCTTCTAAACTCCAGTGGAAACAAACCCAGTCTGTCCAACCTTTTCTCATAAGACAACCCACTCATTCGAGGTATCAATCTAGTAAACCTCCTTTGAACCACCTCCAATGCATTTACATCCTTCCTTAAATAAGGAGACCAAAACTGCACACAGTATTCGAGATGCGAACTCACCAATGCCCTGGAAAGCTGAAGCATAACATCCTTACTTTAATGTTCAATCCTTCTCGTAATAGCCTTATTAATTACTTGCTGTACCTGCATACTAACTTTTTGTGACTCGTACTACAATATCTAGATCTCTCTGCACCGTTCTCCATTTAAGTAATACTCTGCTCTTTTGTTCTTCCTGCCAAAGTGAACAACTTCACATTTTCCCACGTTAAACCCCATTTCCCAGACCTTTGCCCACTCAACCTATCTATATCCATCTGCAACCTCATGTCCTCTTCACAACATACTTTCCTACCTACCTTTGTGTCATCTGCAAATTTAGCTACCACGTCTTCACTCCCCTCATCTAAGTCATTGATGTAAATCGTAAAAAGCTGAGGCCCCAGTACAGACCCCTGTGGGACGCCACTCGTCACACCCTGCCAATCAGAAAAAGACTCATTTAAGCATACTCTCTGCTTTCTGCCAGCCAGCCAATCTTCTATCCATGCTCATATGTTATCCACTACACCATGCGCTTTTATTTTCCGTAATCATCTTTGATGTGGCACCTTATCAAATGCCTTCTGGAAATCCCAGTACGTCTACAGACTCCCCTTTATCCACGGCGTATGTCACTCCTTCAAAAAAAAAAACTCGAATACTTGGTTAAACATGATTTTCCTTTCACAAAACCATGCTGACTCTTCTCTATTGCCATGAGCTCTTCTAAGTACCCAGCTATAACCTCCTTAAAAGATCAATTCTAACAACTTCCCCACAACAGGCATCAAGCTAACTGGCCTATAGTTTCCTGTTTTCTGCCTCCCTCTCTTCTTGGGTAGAGGGGTTACATTTGCTATTTTCCAATCTGATGGAACCTTTCCAGAATCTAGCGAATTTTGGAAATTATCAGGGCATCAACTACCTCATTAGCCACCTCTTTTAAGACCCTAGGATGTAGTCCATTGGGACCTGGAGACTTGCCAGTCTGCAGCTCCATCAATTTGTTCAGTACTGTTTCCCTGTTGATTTCAATTTCACCAAGTTCCTTTCTCCCGTTCACCTCCTGATTTGCAGCTATTACTGGAATGTTTTTTGTTTCCTCTATAGTGAACACAGAAGCAAAATATTCATTCATTTCTTCCATCATTTCCTTATTATCTAATATTGACTTCTCACTGTCACTCTCTAGAGGACCAACACTCACTCAAATTTCCAAGTTTGCTGACGACACAAAACTTGGCAGGAATGTGAGCGATGAGGAGGGTGTTAAGACACTTCAAAGTGATTTAGACAGTTTGAATGAGCGGGCAAATACAGTATAACATGGATAGGTGTGAAGTTATCCACCTCGGTAGGAAAAACTGAAGGGCAGATTATTATTTAAATGTGATCGATTGGGAAATGTTGATGTTCAAAGGGACCTGGTTCCAAATGTCTATTGATAACCACTATTTAAAATAAAAACTCTATTCATAAAAACCCATTCAATAATTTAAATTCCTTTAAGTGCTTAATTCGTTATGAAAACAAACATTCATATTCATAGCCCCACATCAAATACTTTATAACCACTTAAAGCTGTTAGTCAAACAGTAAGCTTACAGGCCCCATGCTGTGATAGTGATAGGTTGTGGAATGAGTTATGTAGCACTAAACCTATAATGATAACTCTCAGGCTTATATCAACAGACAGCTAGTGAAATTGCAAACACTGATTTTGTTTTCAGCTACAGGCTTTTTTTCCCAAAACTTTAAAGAGCTTGGGGATTTAAATGCCATGACAACTTGGCTGTTCCACTGAGTTTATCCACTTTTTACACAAATTCATGTCTAATTTTAACAATCCCAAAGGGCACCTGATCTCTCCCAAATAGGCAACTGACCTCTCCCAAACGGGCACCCTACCTCTCAAAATAACTCCGGCAGCTTTAGACCTTTTGCTCAAATGCCTAAAGCCCACAAGTTGTGTTATGGGCATCCCACTAATAAAAATTGCATCTGCCTTGCAGCTGCCTCCGAGAATCACAGATGTGCAAACTATAACCCACCCCCGTTTCTCCCATAGTAAAAATGGTGGGTGCCGGGTTCGGGGGCTGAATTTCCGGAAACTGGGTTCTAGCACCATTTTGGCTGAGGCGTGGAGGTCTTCCGTCGTTTATGAAAATTCGGGCCTTGGTCTTACAAAACTGGGTATACATCATCCAATTTAATTGTCCAGAGTCAAGACATTGACTGGTACTGAATGATGCATAATCAAAGACAGACATATAATTATATGCTTCGGTGTGAAAAACAGAAAGGCAGAGTATTATTTAAATGGTGATATATTGAGAAATGCGGTTGTACAAAGGGATTTAGGTGTCCTTGTACACCAGTCAATGAAAGTAAAAAGGCAGGTGCAGCAAGCAATTAGGAAGGTAAATGGTTGGCCTTCATTGCAACAGGATTTGATTTCTGAAGTAGGGGTGTCTTACTGCAGTTATACAGGGCCTTGGTGAGACCAAACCTGGAGTATTGCGTGCAGTTTTGGTCTCCCTTCCTAAGAAAGGATATACTTGCTATGGAGGGAGTGCAGCGAAGGTTCACTAGGCTGATACCGGGGATGGGAGGATTGTCGTATGAGGAGATATTGGTTCGACTGGGCCTGTATTCACTAGAGATTAGAAGAATGAGAGGGGATTGAAAGGTATAAAATTCTAACAGGGCTAGACAGACTGGATGCAGGGAGGATGCTTCCCCTGGTTGGGGAATCTAGAACTAGGGGCCACAGTCTCATGCTAGGGGACAGGCAATTTAGGACTCAGATGAGGAAAAATTTCTTCACTCAGAGGGTGGTCAACCTGTGGAATTCTCTACCAGAGAAGGCTGTGGAGGCTGGGTCACTGAGTATGTTCCAGAAAGAAATTGATAATTTTTTGGATTTTAGGGGCATCAAGGGGTATTGAGAGAAAGTGGGAATATGGTATTGAGATAGAGGATCAGCCATGGTCATATTGAATGGCTCGAAGGGCCAAATGGCCTACTCCTCCTCCTAGTTTCTATAATTAAAGGTTTCAGCTGGTAAAATAAAAATGATACACAAGGGGGAAACTACTGATAAGGTAAAAATTAAGGAAGTTAGAATGAGCTGATTAGCTCAATGGAAAATTAAGTAAGGAAATCAGTTTACAGATTGGGGTAATTGTTTAGGGAAAAGTTCAAATAAATTCTCCTCGTATGGAGCTGTATTTTAACTTCTGTATAATCACTGTGCAGAAATGGATAGGTTGTCATGTAGTTAGGGTTAATATATAAAAAGTGGCAGTTTATATAGAGTATTTGGGCTTATAAAGACCCAAGTTCAGAACTGTAGCGTGTTTAGATTCTCAACCAAATCATCTTTTGCAAGTACTCTGCTAAGCACATGTTAAGTGCTATTTCATGTACTGTATACTTAATTTATTATCTATGACAAATGACATAAATGATTAAACACCTTATTGGTTTGAGTGGATAGAACATCTAAATCATAAATAAGACTATCCTGAAAACATTTCAGTCTGAATCTCGCGCAAGTGAAACATAAAGCAAACACAGGTAGCTATCAATAACATTATACAGAACTAATTTAGGCACTTTTAGTTTCAGTTCTTTGTGAGCACAAGTCTTTCATAGTAATTATGCAATCTCACTCGCAGAGAACATTGCCAGAACTGGAAAGATGATGCTGGTGCAATTTGGAGGAGGAGGATAGGGAAAGGAGAAAACAAACAAAATCCAGATCCTTGAACAGTGTAATAAAGTTCATGCAATATCCCGTCTCTCTTCGTCTTTAAAACAAAAAGGAAGGTGGTGCCAAATGGCAAAACTCCTCATTCAGGACATTCCTGCCTCCAAAAAAAAATTCCATATTTCATTCTTGTTTTTACGTTTACAGCATGTAAACTTCTTTCCAAGGCCACTTGTATAACCATTTATTTTTAAAAAGCATCTTTAAAATATCCTTGAAATATTTAATTTTGAATGCAATGTCCTACTCTACTTAAAATTTCTCATGTTATACTGGAAGGTGAAAATTTGCATGAGCTCCTCCCTTCAATTTATCAGAACACAATGGTGATTCCAATCAGTTTTAAAGTAAAATCTGATTATTTGTAAGTCGTTTTAAAAAAAAAGTTAGAGAAGAAAAACATTTTAAAAAAATGTAACTTCTGTTATGTGGCAAATTAACCTTGTTTATGGTCTATCCCACCTTAATTTTTTTGAAATCCACAGGTTTTCTGATTAGCTCGTAGTATTCAGGTAGCTCCTTCCGTGAAGGCAATTGGATAAAAACCTCACTCAACTGTCGGCTCAAGCTAGTTTCAAGGCAAAAGTAAATGAAAATAGATCAGTTCTACACACACGTCACCAATACATTACAAAAACAATTTGTATGAATTCAATTTAAATTCCATTTGTACCTATATCAGACATTCACTTTCTTTCAACTATAAATTCACTTTGCACTGACTGTTACGGTAAAAGCAGCCCCAAATTCTATTTGACTGACTGGAAAATCTTCTCCCTCACCCAATCTACTGCTATTAGTCTCAAAAAATGGTGGATGTATTCAGCAGATGAGACGGCATCTATGGTGGGAGAAACAAAGTTAACGTTTTCAGGTTGACGGCCTTTCATCAAAATAGATGCTGCCTGATTGTTGAGTATTTCTAATATAAAAACAGAAAATGCTGGAAAACTCAGGTTTGGCAGCATCTGTGGAGAGAGAAACAAAGTTAACCTTGAGTCCGTATGACCCTCCTTTAGAGCTCTGGATGCATTGTGAACTGTGAGGAGGCCAGTGATAGGCTTCAAAAGGACATAGACACGCTGGTGGAATGGGCGCCCTTCATATCTCTGCTGCACTGAAAAAAATTGTACGGCTATGGGGAATGGGCAGGGAAGTGGGATTAGCTGAGTTGCTCTTACAGAAAGCTAGCATGGACAAGACAGGCTAAATAGCCTCATTCAGTGCTGTAACCATACTATGATTCTATGACCTCATAATTGAAGATTGCTGACCCAAGAACTGGCCTCTGAAGAGAGCTACAATTAAGATCACTTCAGAAGAAACAATTGTGCATTTTTCATTTATTTCTTATATAATTCAAAGATGGTTGCTGCTTTTTATATTTCATTTAACATTTTCACCAATGCAAGTTTGACATTGGAAACTAATGCTCAACAACTTAAAATACCAATTTATATGCTGCTGGGAGGTTGAATTTTTGGAGCAATTGAAATGCAAATGAGATGCTTTTATTTCAAAAGGTAAGAATCTAAATGTGGAACTGATCTTACCTGTCTCTGTAGTTAATAACTGTATCAATGATTACATTCATCTGTTTCGTGATCCTTGGTGGATTTGGAGACAATTTTTCAGCTGGAGGTCTACCTCTCTTTTTCTTCTTCTTTCCATCGTCTTTTGATGGATCTTTATCGACATTTCTTCTGCGCTTTCTAGCTTTCTTCTGACGTATTTCTTCTTCCATTTCTTCTAAATTGCCGTCTTCAATTGCCTAATTGAAAATGTTACAAGCTTACTGTCCTCTTCAAAATTTTGAAATTAAATTTTTATACACGTTTACTATGAGAATAGAGTTGGTGGTTGCCCCTTTAGTATCTGGGCTTAGAAACTTCACTTTGTGGTAATTTCACTTTTTAAATCATCAGCCTCCTCCAATTATACAGTCCATTCATTATCTTTTATTTTTGTCACCATGCGTTTCAACCTAGGAGAACCAGCAAGAAATGCAGATCCCTCAGGACCCAATTATATTCCAGACTTGATTCTGTTCTACTCCACAAAAATAAACTGTCAAAAGATTACCCCACAAGGGATATTGGATCCTTGATAGTCTCAGTTCACAACAGGTTAATTTATTTCTACCAGCTCTATAACTAATAAATCAGTGAAAATCCTCAAACCTTTAAAATGCAAAGTTGCACATCAGTGATTTGATCCCTACATCATTCCGCAAAGTTCAGGTCTTCAGTTTTAAACAAAGTTTGTAGGAAAATTCTACAGTTCATTCAATTTTTGGGTTTCCAAAAACAATGCTGTTCAAGGTCAAAGATGCAGCATAAGTTAACTATTGTACAACACCATTATGAGCAATTTGTCACACATTTTCCAGATCCCATACTTGCCAAGGCCTTAAACCGTAAATTCAGAGGCTCCCCTCAGGAAAATGGCCTTTTACCTGCCTAATTTCCACATCAAACAATTTGTTCAGTTATCCCAAAGACAACCTGCATCTGGTCTCCTTTAGAAATTTGGTAAAGGTAAGGAAACCGGTGCTATGTTTTCAGAGAATTATAGATGCAAAATAGGAGTGCCAAGGATAGATCTTTGGTAAAACCGGAGGTAACTGTGCAGGAGCAGGACGAGATGTCACTGCAGGTGATCCTCTGGCTACTACTTGGCTGACAAGAATGGAACCAGGCAAGTGTAGTCTCACCCAGTCCGCAGAGGAGAGGCAGTAGAGCAGAATTTTGTGATCAACTGTGTCAAAGCCTGGAGGAAAGTAGAGAAGGGTGAGGAAGGATAGTTTACCATGGTCAAAGCCACATAGGATATCATTTGTGACTTTCATTGGGGTGTTTTTGGTACTATAGCGGGTTGAAACCCTGATTCTGGGGATTCAAACATGGAGTTCTGGGAAGATGGGCAAGGATTTGGGAGGCAAAAGAATGTTCAAGGACTTGACAGCAAAGGAAGATTGGAGATGCAGTGGAAAACAAAGGGGATGCCTTCAACTACCTTGCTTTCCTCCACTACTCAATTATTACTCTTTGCCATTAACATTTTCTCTCACTTCAATTTTTCCCATTCCACTTTCTCGATAGCTACAGGATGGGAAAAACCCTAATGATGCAAAATTTTGACATCATAACCAGTGATCGGGCATCTAATGCATCACATGGATTATACATTATTGTAATTTTATCAAAATATATTCGGAACTTTTGAATTTAACTATGGAAATTTCAAAATATACCCATATCATCTACTTTCCCTGCCCTGAAACAAATTGCACCAAATCTACAGTTCAAACTAGATTCATACATTTCCTATTATTGTTCTTCAGTGTGTATGTGATTTACATCTATCAGTTGTGAGCTATGTGCGGTGAGACCAACTCTGCCAGTCAGCGCTATCAAAGAGCAGCCAAATCTCAAGAGGGTCACATTCTCAGGATTAAAGTGGCAGGCTTTGTGGGGAAGTATTTTGGCTTTTTGCTGTGTTTTTATTTGGAAACACATGAAACTATGTCATTTAAATGCACCTCAAGCTGTCATAATGAAACAGAATGTGACACCATTAGTCTGAAATTACTTAAGTTTCACTGAACAAAATTCCATTCCACACAACTGACCTTCATAAATCTTACTCAGGACAAAATTCAAAAGAAAAAAGGTAAATAAGTGTCATATATACACAACTTTCCATTTGTTCATGAGCCTTTTAACAAAAGTTCTTTATTCTACAAGGATAATTAAATGCATCACCTACCCTTAGCCATTGCTTTTCTGTAAGAGCATCACTATAGTCCACATCCCTGCGCATACGTGAACCTCGCCCGAACATCTTCTCCTCCTCCTCTTCACAAGTCAACCGTTCAACCTCCGCATCATCTTTGACAATCCACGAAGGCAAGTCGTCTTCCTCCATCAGCCGTGGTTTACGTTTTGGATTCCGTGCGTCTTCTCTTCGCCGTTCCAGATCCATGCGCTAAGATTGACGGCAGGAGGGAATGTGGCAATTGTTAATTTTAAAACAACTCTGCAATGCCTTTCTTGTGATTAAATAAAACCCAATATTTATACACTGTTTTTGCATTTATACATTTTTTTTTAAAGTGACTGAGGCATACTATAATCAGAATTTGTTACATGGGGTAGTTATTGGCAAACAATTTTGCTACTTGCTCCTCCTTCGATAATGCCAAAAATTTCATAAAATGTCAGAAGATATTTTTCACTAGATTTAGTTAATTTAAAAAAGCACAGAAGATCAGAATGAGGTCATTTGAAGTCCAGAATGCAAAATGAAATAAAAAATGTGTACATTCTCTGCCCTGAAACAAATTACACCAAATTTACAGTTCAAACTAGATTCATACATTTCCTATTACTGTTCTTGGCGTGTATGTGATTTACAGTGATCAGTTGTGAGCAACGTTTTATTTATTCATTCATGAGGTGTGGGTGTCACTGGCTAGGCCAGCATTTATTTGCCATCCCTAACTGCCCTTGAGAAGGTGGTGGTGAGCTGCCTTCTTGAACCGCTGCAGTCCATGTGGTGTCAGTACACCCACAATGCTATTAGGGAGGGAGCTCCAGGATTTTGACTCAGCGAGAGTGATGGAACAGCGGTCTATTTCTAAGTCAGGATGGTGAATGACTTGGAGGGGAACTTCTAGCTGGTGTATGACTTGGAGGGGAACTTTTAGCTGGTGGTGTTTCCATATGTTTATTGCCCTTGTCCTTCGAAATGATAGTGGTCGTGGGTTTGGAAGGTGCTGTCTAAGGAGGCTTGGTGAGTTTCTTGCAGTGCATCTTGTGGATGGTACACACTGCTGCCACTGTTCAGCAGTGGTGGAGGGAGTGAATGTTTGTGGATGTGATGCTAATCAAGCAAACTGCTTTGTCCTGGATGGTGTCAAGCTTGAGTGTTGTTGGAGCTGCACTCATCCAGCTAAGTGGGAAGTATTCCATCACACTCCTGACTTGTGCCATGTAGATGGCAGACAAGCTTTGGGGAGTCAGGAGGCAAGTTACTCGCCGTAGGATTCCAAGTCTTTTGCCTGTTCTTGTAGCCAAAGTATTTATATGGCTAGTCCAGTTCAGTTTCTGGTCAATGGCAACCCCAGGATGTTGATCATGGGTGTTTCAGTGATGGTAATGCCTTTGAATGTCAAGGGGCGACGGTTAGATTCTCTCTTGTTGGAGATGGTCATTGCCTGGCACTTGGGCTGACAAGTGGCAAGTAACATCCATGCTACACAAGCCTGGATATTATCCAGGTCTTGCTGCATTTGGGCATGGACTGCAGTGAGATCAACTCTGCCAGTAGGCATTATCAAAGAGCAGCCAAATCTCAAGAGTGTCAAATCTCAAGAGAGTCGCAATCTGTGTGTGGAAGCAGTTTGACTTTTTGCTGTGTTTTTATTTAGGAATGCATGAAACTGCGTCATTCAAATGCACCTCAGACGGTCAAGATAAAATGGCATGTGAGTCTGTACACCATGGCCAGAAACCTACCTGTGTTGGGCGGGAGTGAGCGCGGAGCCGATCGCTGCCATTTTACGTAGGCAGGCCAATTAAGGCCCGCCCAGCCTGACACATGGCCGGTAGTGCTACCTGTTCTGGTGGGGAGAGGAGGAGGGAGAGTCAGGGCCTGTGCTTTTTCGTGCATGCATGCGAAAGAGCGTAGAAATCTCCCTGAGGCTCGGAGCTGCCTCAGGGAGATTAAGTTTATAAATAATAAAGTTAAAAATTATTTAGACATGCCCCCTCATGTGACAGTGTCACATGAGCTGGGACATGTTTATGAATTGTGCAAAAATTAATAGTTTTATAAAACCTTCAGGAAACCTCATCCCGCCGTGGATGACGTTTCCTGAAAAATGCGAAGGCCGCTTGGGCTCTTCGCTTTCCCACCAACCTTAAGGTTGGACGGGCAGTGCTGTTAATTGTCTAAATTACTTCGCTACTGGCCTTAATAGGCCTTTGACAGTTCGGCGGGCACACAGCCGCCTCTGGTGTGCGCTGAACGAAAGACCTAAATGATGCGCGATGAAGTTTGTGAAGATAAAATGATTGGTGAAGACAAATGTAGGTCCCTTACAGTCAGAAACAGGGGAATTTATAATGGGGAAAAAGAAATGGCTGACTAACTAAATACATACTTTGGTTCTGTCTTCACAAAAGAGGACACTAATAACATACCAGAAAGGTTGGGGAACACAGGGTTTAGTGAGAGGGAGGAACTGAAAGAAATCAGTATTAGTAGGGAAATGGTGTTGGGGAAATTGA
The DNA here is from genome assembly GCF_964194155.1 of Cetorhinus maximus. Lineage (NCBI taxonomy): Eukaryota > Metazoa > Chordata > Chondrichthyes > Lamniformes > Cetorhinidae > Cetorhinus > Cetorhinus maximus. The sequence continues at coordinate 124,160,027 of NC_135880.1, read as the reverse complement.
TGGGATTGAAGGCCGATAAATCCCCGGGGCCTGATAATCTACATCCCAGAGTACTTAAGGAAGTGGCCCCAGAAATAGTGGATGCATTGGTGGTCGTCTTCCAAGATTCTATAGACCCTGGAACAGTTCCTACAGATTGGAGGGTAGTTAATGTAACCCCACTATTTAAAAAGGGAGGCAGAGAGAAAACAGGGAATTATAGACCAGTCAGCCTGACGTCGGTAGTGGGGAAAATTCTAGAGTCCATTATAAAAGATTTAATAGCTGAGCACGTGGAAAACAGTGGCAGTATCGGACAGAGTCAGCACGGATTTATGAAAGGGAAATTGTGCTTGACAAATCTGCTGGAACTTTTCGAGGATGTAACTAGTAGAGTTGATGAGGGGGAGCCAGTGGATGTGGTTTATTTGGACTTTCAGAAGGCCTTCGACAAAGTCCCACATAAGAGATTGGCGTGTAAAATTAAAGCACATGGGATTGGGGGTAGTGTATTGAGATGGATAGAAAACTGGTTGGCAGACAGGAAACAAAGAGTAGGAATAAATGGGTCTTTTTCCGAATGGCAGGCAGTGACTAGTGGGGTACTGCAGGGATCGGTGCTGGGACCCCAGTTATTCACAATATATATCAATGATTTAGATGAGGGAATTAAATGTAATATCTCCAAATTTGCAGATGACACAAAGCTGTGTGGGAGGGTGAGCTGTGAGGAGGATGCAGAGATGCTTCAGTGTGGTTTGGACAAGCTGAGTGAGTGGGCAAATGCATGGCAGATGCAGTATAATGTGGATAAATGTGAGGTTATCCATTTTGGTAGCAAAAACAGGAAGGCAGATTATTATCTGAATGGCTATAAATTGAGAGAGGGGAATGTGCAACGAGACCTGGGTGTCCTTGTACACCAGTCGCTGAAGGTAAGCATGCAGGTGCAGCAGGCGGTAAAGAAGGCAAATGGTATGTTGGCCTTCAAAGCCAGAGGATTCGAGTACAGGAACAGGGATGTCTTGCTACAATTGTACAGGGCCTTGGTGAGACCATACCTGGAATATTGTGTGCAGTTTTGGTCTCCTTATCTGAGGAAGGATGTACTTGCTATGGAGGGAGTGCAGCGAAGGTTTACCCAACTGATTCCTGGGATGGCGGGACTGACATATGAGGAGAGATTGAGTCGATTAGGATTATATTCACTGGAGTTCAGAAGAATGAGGGGGGATCTCGTAGAAACCTATAAAATTCTAACAGGACTAGGCAAGGTAGATGCAGGAAGGATGTACCCGATGGTGGGGGAGTCCAGAACCAAGGGTCACAGTCTGAGGATATGGAGTAGACCATTTAGGACTGAGATGAGGAGAAATTTCTTCATCCAGAAAGTGTTGAGCCTGTGGAATTCGTTATCACAGAAAGTAGTTGAGACGAAAACATTGTATGCTTTCAAGGAGTTGGATATGGCTCTTGGGGCGAAGGGGATCAAAGGGTATGGGGAGAGGGCGGGAGCAGGCTATGGAGTTGGGTGATCAGCCATGATCATGATGAATGGCGGAGCAGGCTCGAAGGGCCGAATGGCCTACTCCTGCTCCTATTTTCTATGTTTCTATTTTGCACGTTGGGCCTGCTCCTGATGGCAATATTTAGGCCCATTAGCCTGAGATTACTCAAGTTTCACTCTTGCTGAGAATGGTGTTTGACTGAAGTCGTCTCACTGTACATACTTAACTGATCAGTGTAGATTCTAGACGCACTAAAGAACAGGAATAGGAAATACAAATAACCCACTTTTTAAACTCAAGGTGCTTAGTCTTGCTAGATATTAGAGATTGTGCAAGTAAATTAATAATGACAACCACCTCCCGCCGCCCCCACACTCACCTGAACTCACTTATTCCCCTGCATCACCACAAAGTAACAGAGACATTGGATTACTAATGAATACCATACCTGCCTGATAGTGTTAGTAGCAGTTTCCAGTATACAGTTAAAATAAAATCATTGGAGGTAGCAAATGCTTATATGTTTAAGTAGCAGCCAGTTTTTAACCAAGGAGGTGGGAAGCAACAGAATTTCATTGTTATTTTTACTTAAAGGCTGCATGAGCAGAGTGTCTGGCTCTAAACTGTATCCACCAGATGGGAGCCTCTTCTGTAATTGGATGTTTTCCAGGGTCCAGTGCAAACAGGAGCTATAAAAGCTGACTATTTGCTCCAAAAGAATTGGTTGGAAACTATGCCATTAGTATTTGGTCTTACATGTAGTTACAATTTGGAATAGTTGATTATTTCTTTTCCCTTCCATGTGAAAGTACTATTTCTGAACTCTCACTTTCAACAGCCTTGGGAATATTAGCTCACCCTAAGCTTCTAGTCAAGTGCCAGAGACCGTAACTATAGCTGAATAAATAAATTACAAGGTCCTTCAGTATAACTTTAATACTCGTGAAATGCAAGCGATTAGCTATATGATACCCTTCCTCTCATGCACTTTAAAATTGTACAATTAGAGTCAAAAAATCTGAGCTTTTAACTTCTTCGCATAATTTTATGTAATTACCATAAACAATTCAAATTCCTCTTCGTGCCGAGCAATCATCTGATTCAGTGTCTCATCATCTGGAACTTCATCTTCTTCCTGTAAGTCAAGGAGTTAAGATGGCAATTAAATATTTTATTCGCCGTTGTAAGCCAACAGAACTAGATTCATTCTATTTACTGAAACAAAATTTTCTGGTTGATGGAAACATCACCTCTCTTCTAAGCTATAATTTTATTTGAAAACTTGTTTTGCAATTGTACTTTTTTAAAAAAAACAATTAATTTAAGAGGCTAGGGCCACTCCACACTAATGAGTCCAGAAACAGGGACAGGGTACACAAAAATAGGATGCTGCTGTTATCTTAAATCTCAGAATCTTCAGTAAGCATTACGTGTAGCACAGCCAATTAGATATCAGAATGCAAACACATTTGAATTCCATGATTTATGCAAGGTTAACATAGCGATGCCCTTCAAATATAATGTGATATATGAATCAATAGCAGCAACAAGCTGAATACCGGGGAGATTGGATAGTTTAGCTAAATAACAATGCTTTAATAAAAAATAATGTTCTTCAGTAACCATACACTGACAAACGTGTTTTTTTTAAATAGAATACATGGCTGTGTGGGACACTAAATGTGTCTTTTGGGTGACTAACTAATAAATGGTACTTATATTTGAGAGCACACCTGTGACTCTGAAATATCAATTCATGTAGTTATGTTGCTACAGCTCTGCAAGTTAGGTATCACATGATTCATCAAACCATCCAATTGGCAACTGCCATGTTGATCTGTCGCTGGCAATAAGCCAAGTCCGGGAATCAGTTTCTGGAAAATTTCTCAATTCTGCTTTGATGAATACACGACTAGGTTTTCAGAAATTTCCCATAGTCTTTCAACACGCACACATCGAATTGGTGGGGATGGGATGCATTGCCAGGCTACAGCAAGAAGCCCAGAAACTTTCTTACATGGATACAAAGCAAGCACTATAGGTGGGTCAAGATGACAGTGTGTTGGGCAAATTTAAAAAAAAACAGCATATTTGACAAGAGAATTGAATTGCTGGACACATTCAGGAAATAACAAGATTGTGCCTTCTCCTCCATAGCTTCTCCACTATTAAGTCAAAACTCCAGTGTTTACCATTTGTGCAGAAAGGAGTGGGCATGATATTTGACTTTTAGTTTATTGAAGGTCAAAATTTGATGTTGGGTATGGGTTACTTAAACACTATCAGCGCGTATTTTCTAAGTACCAGAAATAAAGACTGTACATTCCTGTGAACTAGTTTGACTTTATAGGAGGAGAGAAATATTTCTAGCGCCGAGCAAGGTGCATTTATTTTGAGTTTTCCACCAAGTTTGAAAGACAAAATAATTATTTCAGCAAACACTTTTCCTTTCGTCTCCTGAAATTTGCCAAGTGTCAAAAGGACAAGAATATTTCAGAAATTCAACTAAGAGGATAGGATTTCATAAAGTATATTGTTATGTAGCAATCAGCAAAACATGGAAGTAAAACTAAAATCCAATGAAGGGAAATTCCTGGTGGAAACACAATTTTTCCCAAAAGTATCTAACTGACATCATATTCAGTTTGGTCAAAACTTTGAGAGTACTGAAAATGCAACATGGTAGAAAAGCCTGAATTTCACAAACACTTAATTTTCAAAGCCAATGGATACAATGAAAGTAGTGCCTGTGTATGCTGCATTCAATGAAATTCAAAGATTTATCAAGTTATTCAAGAGGAAATGTAAAACAAAGGCATACATTTTGATAGTCACCAGAATTAAATTGCTTCCCTAGCCTTTTAGGTAATCAAAATCAGCTCAGGATTGAAGTGACAACTATATCTCAGTTCCCTACTTCATTCTATCTTCATCTGTCTCCAGTGCATGGTACAGTGGACCTCCATTTGAAACTATCAGTGTTGATGTCAGGAGTGAGTGAGTAGGCAAATTTGTGTCAAACAATTAACAAAAATCATGTCTACAAGTCCACAAAGAACTTGTAGCATTGGTGAAACCACTAGAATAAAGTAGAGTACAAGATAAAGTCTACATTATTAAAATAAAACATCTTTTCATACAGAAATCACCAGCACACAAAAATTAGATTTTTTTCATCATCTACGTTCATATTTCTGATGATTCAACTTAACGTCACTTTCATTTAACTCTACACAACTGGTGCTACATACCAAACATCAAATTTCAGGCACTAGAAATCAGTCTTTTTTTTAAAAAGAAAAGAATATCTTAACTCCAATGATGGGTTTTCACTCTAGACAATTCTGTACCACTATAATACCACTATGTGATGATGCAGAAGTTTTTCCTTTACACTTCTAAAAAAGATCACAAAGTCAGAGACATGGCTGAGTAAATGCAGCATGGTTCCATTCAAACTTGTTATGCATCCCCCTTCCCTGGTCCATAATATATTTTGAAACTGCAGTTTCCTTGATAGCCTACTGGCTAAATACTGTGGTGCGGTGCAAAGCCATAGAAATCAGGAAGGTTCCAGGCTTAATCCTTGTGGCTGAAAACTGGGGGCTATGATTGACTTTACCCTGGGCTGAGTCAAATCAAGGTCCCCTCTCCTGATTGCTATCCTGCTGGAAAGCGTGAATGTTGATTGGGGTGAAATGGAGGAGAAAAACACGTGATCGTGCTCAGACACTCTTGCCTCCACATTCAAATAGCCTGTTGATTGTGTCCAGATTTGTACAGGAAAAGTGGCCACTTAAGGGCTGCTCGTGCGAATGGAACTATATGCAAGCAAGAGTCAGCATATTCAGAGAAAACAGGTGAGAGCACTGGCCAAATTTAGAACAAAAGCTTTTGAAATATAATTTTAGGCCAATGGAGAAAATAAAAGGGAGGAAATGAAGCACATATCAAATCACACAAACATGCAAACACATAGTAATTAGGGCATCCTTGCAGAATATAACACAATTGCTATGTGTCAGAGGCTTTTTAGATTTATTTGTTCCTTTCATTAGTTACAGTGGCACCTCATTAGTGTGAGTGACCTATAAAAAGATCTTAAGTATAGATTTTCTGGATTATTAACATTCTTTTAAATTTTTGCAATTCTGATTAATTAGAGCTAGCCAATTTCATTGGTCATTATTTGTAAGAATTGAGATTCAATGCTGAAACAAAAATTGTAATATCAGTATCTGCCAAATTTGGATTTAAATCTATATTGCAACAAAAAGGCAAATTGCATGATTCAAATGGTTACATGCTTGCATGTTTTTATTGGTTCTAATTTAAACAATCTTGAAATTATCCCTAGGATGGCCTAAATATTGTGTGGAAATTTAGAAACCAGTCATCATAATATGTCAGTGCAATTAAATTACATTGATCTGGTTTTTAAAAAAAAAAATACACTGACCTTTTGATTTTTCCTCATTATTTTACCTTACTAACGTCCTTACTGCAGATTTCTCATTTTGCATCTCTCTACCTGAATCTCTCACTTAAGCTCTTTGTTTCTCATTCCCCCAGTTTCTACAATTCATGTTTTCTTTCCTCCCCATCTATAATTGGCTGGGAGGACAGCCATTAAATATTACAAATCCTGCCCATCCCCAAAAAATTACATTTATTTCTACAACCCACAGTCAATAGCTTATAATTGCAGATATAAGAACATAACATTGTTGACCAATCGCATTGCCAAATATCATGACATATTGTTCAAGCTTTTCAATAAGCTTCGAGGTAACAAATGTTATAAAAGACAAACTAACAAGGATTTCATAGTAAACATATTTTCTGGTTAACAGAACCATAGGATTAAGCCAATGTGTATTTTGTGCATAGCCATCCATTATTCAGAGTTGGGAGTTTTTCAGCATGTTTATCTATTTATCACTTTTGGTTACAAGATTGAATTGACAAAATGTAATTTTACTGAAAAACTCCAACTCCAATAGTTATTATGCTATTAAAACTAAATCAGCTGATTAAGTATAAAATACAGCGTATAAATAAGACACTGTTTGTAGCATATACTCATTTTTAAAGTTATTGAGCACAGCTATAGATCAAAAGCCGGCCAGTGATGTTATCCTACCCAGGTAGTACTGCAGGAAGGAGAAGCATTGGTGTCCCCCTGGTGGTGAAAGAATGCAATGTTACAAGATTGATTTCTCCAACAATACAGCAGAAGATGCTTCAGAACACTTGAGGAATGCACATGAGTAAACTGAAATTTTTCATTTTATAGGGAAATAATTGGTTATGACTGTTTTGCTGAATTCAGGCAACTTAAAACTTTGGACAATGGGAATGGTCACTCCACGTCACTTTAAAAATAGGAGCTATGTTAGCTGTCGGATTAATTTTAATCCTTTGCCTTTCAAGGAAAAATTTTAACCAAGACGCCACTCCAATGCAAAATATTCTGATGTTTGCAAACAGAGAATTACAGTCTCAGAGCAATTTACATGCAATTTTGCAGCTATAACATCACTAGAGCATTGGTTCTCTTAAAAAAGGTACTCTAAGAATAACATTAAAAAAAAATTAACTAAACTCAGGCCAATATTAGATATTAGCTTGATGAAATTCATTGCATTATAGGTGGCCTACTCAAAAAAGAACTCCCATAAGAACTTGACTTTCTGGCATAGGTCGTTTTTCTAGCACGGTAAGAATTAAAGTTTACCAAAAAGCACATTTGTTTTATTACCAGAAACATCCTCATAACACCTAAATGCAGCACTTTGCTTATGGTCTCCATCCCTCCACAATTAGCTTCTACAATACAACTGAAGGAGAAAATACGCTTATTTATTGACTTTATGAATAGGGCCATTCTTTCATGAAAAAAATGCAAATTACTTTAAGTTTTATTTAAACCACGTCTATTTGTTTTTGTTCATCAGTATTAGCAGCACAATAAAACAGGTCTCCTTATTGTCGGGTTTGCAGCTAAAGCAAATGCAAACTCACTAAAGTGAAAACTTATTATCGCAAGTAAAATTGAAAATCATGATATAGGGAGACAACACTGTTTGACAAAAGAGATGCAGAACTCGAACACAACCAATCGCTGCTGTGCAAAATAGCTCACTGCAGCAAGTTTTCAGATTTGAATAAATCATCCCTCTGCCATCCTACTTGAAATTAGCAATCAAAATCTGAAAGCTGTGGCCCAATTTTAAACTCTGCACAGAAGTGCTGGTAATTGAACATAACACAGAGCTTCACATTAAAGATGTAACTGGATGGAAATGGAATAATCCACATTTCTGTCGCTAATTCATTTTAGCATATGCCTCAAAATCCATGATAAAGGCACATTCTGCAAATATGCAGAAGACAGATCTTTGTAACATTTTTTGAAGGTTTCATGTCAATATTTGTGGCTTTGAGGGGCAAATAGATTAGTCCTAAAGATATTTGTTCAATTTTGATGGCAACAAATCACAGCTTTGTTTGCACAATCACTGAACAATTTGGTCTAGTGTAATTTATATATGGCATAATATACAAAGTCTTGCACTCATATTGACAGCCTAGAAACATTTATTTTACACATTCACTATAAACAAAGGACCGAATAGCAAGAGCCAAACTGATATTAAAAATGAGATGTTTTGTACTTTAACGAGATTATTTAAAAAAACACATCAGGTCTCATAACATTTGTCACTGAATACGAATACATGTGGTTTTTAATTCTACAAAGCCTACATGCATGTTACTGAGATTTACAGATCTTTAACTTACAGAAGCCTTTCTCTCATTTCATAGACTAGTGAAGGTTTCCTCTAGCCATATGAGTGACAATAATTGAGTGTACTGCAGAAATTCATATTGTTCCATCTAGATCTTAGGATGCCTGCACATAGATGAACATAACTTTCGCCTTTGAAATTCTACTGTATGCACTTTAAACTAAGATTTACTGTTGGAATGAAGAATATCTAATTTATATAAACTATCAGACCTTGTCAGCTTAGATATAATGTGCACCAACAATAACAGGACACATTGTCAAAAGTACACATGCAAAAATACTAGTTTGTTCTTTTCACTACTTTAATTTACCCAAGGTAATTTTTCAGTTCCAGGTTCTTTTGATAACAGACAAGCACTGTAGCCCAATCAAGAGAGATCCCCTCCCCTCATCTCAAAAAGGAAGGATGTTCTGCATGTATGATCAAGGCAAGCTAATAGCATCTTACAAAAGGCACAAAGCATCTAGTCCAAAGACATGGATGTATAATTCTTTAGCTAAAAAAAAGACATACATTATTGTTCCGCAGTTTACCATATGATTATCAAGTGCTTAATCTACTTGACTTGCTGGTTTAAAATAAAACTAGTTTTAAAACAGCAACACAATAGAATGCTGTCAATCACCTGCCACAACATAGGATCTATGGGTATTCCATAAGCAATGCTCTATTGATTGAAGTTATCAAGGTGATGTAATGAAGGCTGCATATAGCTAGAGGAACAAACCATGCTAAAATGAGCGTAAACCATGGAACATTTCAGTAAGGAAAAGCTAAATGGTACAAAGTGATCAGATACTCTTTTCCTTCAAATATTCTCCCGAACTCGGTTTGTAGCTACAACTGGATCATGCAGTATGTTTTATAATTGCGATGGCACTTCCTAGTTTGAAAGAATGCTATAATTTTCCATGCTGAAATACTAATGACGGCTTTAAACTAAATGCTAACAATTTAAATATTCTCTACTTATACTAAGGTATTTAACACATATCCAATATCTCTCATTCCTTTTATAAACATCAATCCTCATACCATTTAGTGAGATGATTTTTTTTGCAAAAATAAAATTAAACGTATCCTGGTGCAAATCCCTGCAGATGTATAGACTTTGCTTCAAACAGATCTCAGATTTCAATCATTGTAAAAGGTTACACATACCTCATTCTGCTCCTCATGCTCCAGCAAAGCCTGCAGGAAAGCTCGGCGCTCATGACTTGAAGATTTTTGATCAAACATACCAGCCTGGATAACTTTCTGGTCCACATTAAGCTTGTATTTGGCAGCGGCAAGAATTTTCTCCTCCACACTGTTGACTGTGCAGAGACGCAAGACACGGACTTCATTCTGTTGACCAATACGATGAGCCCTATCTTGGGCTTGTAAATCCTTGGGAGTGAGCAGGGGAAGGAGGAGAAATGCGGATAAAGGAAAGAAGTTTCAGCAAAATTTGAATCCAATAGCATTAGTCAGAGAATCTACAATTATCCTTAATATCCACAAGTGCTGCTCTTAATTTTTTGAGATTTCTCTCCCTCTGGAGATGACCCAGCTCAACATAAAAGGATAGGATGATTTATGCTTTTGATGCTGCACAAGAGATAGCCAAGAGACAAGACAGAAGCAGCTTTGTTATTGCATGGAGTTGCAGAAGTCCAGAGAGGATCAACAAAGTGGATTGGCAAAGAGGGTTGTTACACGAATAAGTATAATTTGATTTCTAGGTGCTTTAGGATCCACTGTTTCAGGAACAAGCAACAGAATGGGTCCAAACTGCCAAAGAATTTAAACCTACAATTTGTTATTAAATGATGAGATACAGTTGAAAATTCTGCAATGCTCTTATATAGTTCCTGGCAAACAGCTGGATTGAAGCGCTCAGAAAGGAGGTGCTTTTCAACCTCTCAACTAAAGTTTTAATGCAGTGAGAAAAATATCTTAAACAATTTACACTTGTGTAGTGTATTTAATATGGTAGAAACTCCCAAGTGAATAACTTGTTTAACAAGGGTGATAGTAATAATAAAAAAAATTGACACAGACATTGAGATAAAAATCAGGGTAGATAAAGAAAGCTTGACCAAAGAGGTAGGCTTCAAGAAGCATCTTAAAAAAGGAGAGAGAGGTACAAAGGTGGAGAGGTTTAGGGGGTATTCCAGATTTTAGGGCAAAGGCAGCTATAAGCAAAGCCTTCAAATGGTGGAGCAATGAAAATCAGTGATACTTGCAACTCCCACCATTCGCGGGGTTTCTGTTCCTGTGAGATCTTGCGAAGGGCAGAATTGTGAACAGTGAACAGTTTATATTGGGACCGAATCAGATATTATCCAGCCATCCCCAAATTTCACATTTTGATATTAATGGAGTCGATAAACGTGCACCATGGAGACTGCACATGCGCAGTGAAGTGACATTTGCAGTGCACACTTTCTTCAAGGAAGAGGACAAACAGCCATTTTTTAGGGCAGAATTTTGCCCTTGATGGGCGGGTGGGTCCCACCGGCTCGGCCGCCGAAACAGGCCCCGCCGCTATTTTAAGCGGGCAGGCCAATTAAGGCCCGCCCAGCGGCCTGCCTGACGGGAAGTGCTATGTGCTTCCTGTGTGTGTGTGGGGGGGGGAAAGAGATTCCCCAACTGTCAAAGTGGGTACTTTCGCGCATGCACACGAGAAAGCGCACATCTCCCTGAGGCAAAGTGCTGCCTCAGGGAGATCGCTGGAAGGCTGACAAATATAAAAAATAGAACAATAAAAAATTAATTAACACGTCCCCCTCGTGTGAAAATGTCACACGAGATGGGACATGTTAATGAAATAAACAAAAAATTTATTAAATGTTTTTAAAACTGCTATCAAACCTCATCCCGCCACTGGATGAGGTTTCTAAAAAAATCACTTACCCGCCTGCCTGTTGGGCCCGCGCGCCGAGCCGAAGTTTGCATGGCCCCCTCAAAATCGTCAACGATTGGCAAGTTAAGGGCCTTAACGAGGCCTTTAATTAATGGCGGGCGCGCGTCCTGCTGCACAGCATGCCCGCTAACTGAAACAACGCGATGCCGCACGCTGACGTCGAGATGCGCACGCGACATATTAAGCGCTGGTGTGCGGGCTCCGCCACCCACACATCAGCCAGAAAACTCTGCCCTTATGGTTTCAAGAGAATTTTACTCAGTAAGCTCTTTATTAACCTTTCGGGACCATGTGTAGAAACTTGAAAAGCTTGCTTCTGTAAGTGCTGTTTAGTTTGTGCTACAGTATTTTAATGGTTGGAGGGCAAGGGAGCAGCGATTCTCTGACTTTCAATGTTTCTAAGTGTGCAGTAACACCAATGTTTTAGGAGGGTTCCAAAATGTGGGATTTGACACCCATTACACAGGTGTGTGCTGTTTAAATTTCACCGGGAACTTGTGGCTTTCTACTGGTTTGAAAGGCTGCATGAGCTTGAAGCACAGGAGCAACAAGTTTGTCAACAGCTCGAAGATCTGCAAAAAGAGGCAAGTTTGTGCCTCTCAAATGCCTGTAATAATTGGTGTATTTTTATTTTTGGTTTGACTTTTTAAATTGATTGCACCTGGATTGTTACATTTTTGTAGATGAGCAAAGTTTTGGGGGTGCGAACTGCAATTGAATACACAAACAGATTCGCGAGGATAAGCAAAATTGTGATGGGGGGGGTGCATGAACAGCGAGAGTTGACTGTATTCAAGAGATCAGAATTGGAGTGCAGAGATTTCAAAAACTTATAGGGCTGAATTTCCGCCCCCCCATGGGGGGGGGGGGGGGAGAGAAAGTTGATGGGCGGGCGTGCTTCCAATCGGCGCCCCCAATCGGAGGCACGCCGCCATTTTATGTGGGCGGGCCAATTAAGGCCCACCCAGTGTGACATCTGCACAGAAGCACTATGTGCTCCCTGTGCATGTGCACTAAAGACTGCACTCATCTCTCTGAGGCTAAGTGCAGCCTCAGGGAGATAGGCTGTACATGTAAAACAGACAAAAATAGAAAAATAAAATTTCCCTTACGTGTCCCCTCATACGACAATGTTACGTGAGTTGGGACATGTCCATAATTTGTACAAAATCTTTATTAAAATTTTTTAAAGCCTACATGAAACCTCATCCCGCCCGTGGATAAGGTTTCATATTTTTTCTAGTTCCCACCGGGGCTCCTGGCCTGCCCGCCAAAGTTAAGGTTGGACGGGCAGGTCCTTTAATTACTTAACTGACCCTGTCAATGGCCTCAGTTGGCCACTGACAGGTTGGCGGGCATGCAGCTGATTTCGCTGGGCTCCTGCCTTCCTGAAAATTTAAATCGGGCGCAGTGACGTCGGGAGCTCCCCCTGACGTCACAGCACATCATTTTACGCGTCGGCGAGTGGACCCCGCTCCCGCTCGTAAAATTCTGCCCATCTGGAGGAGGCTACACAGCTAGGGAAGGGTGAGGCCATTGAGGGATTTGAAAACAATGAGGACTTTGAAATTGAAGCAGTGTCAAACAGGGAACCTGTGTAGGTCAGTTAGTACAAGGTGAATGAGATTTGGAGCCAGTTAAGATATGGACAGCAAAGTTGAGCAAAAGACTATGTAGGGTGAAAGTTTAAGGGCAGCCAACATAGCAATGGAGTGGTTAAGTCTCGAAGTAACAACTGGGATAGGGTTTCAGCAACAGATGACCGAAGGCAGGGTTGGAGTTGAGTGAGGTTATACAGGTGGAAGTAGGCAGTATTGGAGTTAATATAACAAAAGTCTTTGAATAACTCTCCTGCAATTATATTTATGATGTACAACCACAACTTAAAAATGACAATTATTCTCCACAGGCATTACAAGATGAACAATTTTTTAAAATGGGCACACATGTCATATTGATATAACATTAAACAGCCACTGATAATTTAAAAATTCTCATGCTTGCTGTTTTTAATACATATAAAGTTAAAACAGCCAATCTCTTTGCATTAAAACAAACATCACACCTGATGTGGATTCCAGTCACTGTCAAAGATGATAACAGTATCAGCAGCTTGAAGATTCAAACCCAGACCACCAGCTCGGGTACTGAGCAAGAAAATGAAGTACTTGGAGTTTTCTTCATTGAACATTTTCAGCAAAGCACCACGGTCCTCTGCCTTAGTTGTTCCTATGTGTACAGGATAGATAGAGAGATTGAGGGATCAAGACAAAACAACTTGGGAATACATCCTTTACCACAAAAATAAGTCAATTCTCAGTTCTTGTGAAATTCACAGGTGTAAAATTCCAACCACATAAATCTAAAAATAATTTGTTTTCAGGTAATAAAAAAAGTCCGAGCCAAGAAAAGATTATTCACTCCATCAAGAATTCATTTGTGGTTATTCCATCATGGATGTCTCTCCCACTTCACATGTTTACCCTTTCCCTTTCAGTGAATCTAATTTCTTCTACTATCTCCCATAGGGAAAACAAAGTCAAGAGTCTGTAACTATTATGTTAGGCTTTTTTAAAAAAAAGATTATCAATCCAGCTCCTTTAAAAAAAAACACAAATTGACCCAAATTAAATTGTCTTTGCTTCCCACATTCTGTTTCTTCTATGCAGGAAAATTCCTTATAGATTAAAAAATCCAAATAACCTGTATCAAAACAAGATTCATTCTACATTTATGTGCTATTAAACACATATCACAATGTGTCAATGTAAATGATTACAAGACAATTTTTATTCTCTTAAATTATACTCTGGCTATCCAAAAATATTTATTGTGCAGTTTTCGGCATCAGTCAAAGTGTGAGCTTTGAAATGCGATCAGCATAGAATGCTCACATTTGTGCCTTTTGCAGATGTCTGCTGCAGGTCAGCAAATATATTCACAAGCCTCTAGATAGCTTGACACAATGACAACATGGGTTGAAACAAACTGGGCTTTTGAGTTTAATGTGACATGTGTGGTGGGCTTCACTGGAGTAAGAGTCATGGCAGCTTCCAGGAAACCTTGTGCACACGTGCATGATGAACTATGGTGATGACAAACAATCTGCACACAGAGCATGAAACTCCTTCCTGGTGAATAAACAAGCCAGAATTATCTGATGGTGCCTTGATTGTTACAAGGTGCAGTCCATGATGCCTTGAACCTGTGGAAATCCAGCTACTGCAACATAGGCAAGAGCTCTCCGTGTCAAACTGGCCTGAGTGTCAAAATGCACACACTGGACAGTCTTGGCAAACATGGCCTCTGTTAACTGGGAGACAGACTTGTGGGCTACAGATAGAGAGATTCTCATGTTCTCAGCTTGTGCATGAAAAGGAGCCAGAGATGAAGAAATTCAAGGTCCAGTGCCCCTGCTATTGTTGGTGTTGCTGGTCCTCCTGTTCCTCTTCAGAGGTTAATATAATGGCTGCATAAGTTGTTTCCATTCTGCAACGAAGGCTGAGAGCAGTTTAGTTTACACCAAGGTAAGTAAGGTGCAAGGGTAAGACAACTGACTTCCAAAAGGTTGTGTCTGTCTTGAAATGAATGAATGAATGAATGAACCAACACAAGTGCTAAGAATGCAAACCTTTACCATCAGCATGGCTGCAATTTCTCTATTTAAATGTTTTCTAGCATGTTAGTTTCAATGCTTAATAACTTCCCGCTGTGATCTCACCTTGTACATTGTGGTGAGCTCCACACAGCACAGGAAATCCATGTCATGGCTGTTAATGCCAGAATAGGTTATACTGTCACTTTATCGGTATTTAACATATTTAAAATCTGACTCTTACACCTTCAGGGGGACTTCCCACTCGCTTCCTGGACTCCCCATGTTCATAAAAAAAATAGGAGAAGGAATAGGCCATTTGGCCCATCGAGCCTACTCTGCCATTCAATCAGACCATGGTTGATTGGATTGTGGCCTTATCTCCACAAGCCTGCACCATAAGCTTGTAGAACAAAAGTCGGTCTAACTCAGCCATGAATATATGACCCAGCCTTCACTGCTCTCTGTTGAAGAGAATTTTCATGCCTCTGGTGATTTGTCTGACAATGGGGAAAACTCAGTGGGCATGGGGGAGGGGGGCCATGTTGCAATTTTACCAGCAGGGGTAGGAAGGGCCGTTGAGTGGCTCGTGCACCCGTGGATTAATTGGGGGGGCAGGGTCCCTCCTTAATGGGCCATTTTGGGACCCATCGGAGGGCACCCCACCACCCCAGGTTATCCTACCCCACTCCCCGCCTTCCTAACCCAGCCTCCCAACCTCTTGCCTGGGCCTGCCATCCTGGCCCATGCGAGGTCCTCATACTTACCTCCAGTCCCAGCTCCAGCACAGCACTTCTTCCTGCAGATCTCGCTGTAGTAAAAGCAGCGGCCGCTGCTTCTCCCGGCTTTTAGCCAGGGGTTGGGCTGGAGGATGAATAACTAGGTGCCCCATTAAATCCAACCCCTTGTGTGGAGAAGGGTATGGGTGAATTGTGCCCATAATTCACAATCATGTGATATGCCAACGTACCTCATGCTGGAAGCATTAATCTCCAAATTGAATACTCAAGGTCAGTATGTAATCAATTATAAGCAAAGGTAAGTTTGGCCTGTGGATTCTGGCCTATCCAGGACTGATTGGAGAACACCCAACACATGCTGAAGTATTGAACTCATTTTCCAGTACGCACTTCCACTGGACAACTAGAATTTTGAAAGAATGCCTCATCATATGATTGAAAATATGAAACAGATGATGATCAATCAGTGCAATTTTAACAGGCATGCTTGTTTAGGAAATATCTTATATTTAATGAAAAATGTCAGATTAAAAGATTTCATAAACAAATGAACACAGAGCCAATTATAAACTGAGTTGTAGCAGCATTTGGGGAAATTTGGTTTTGAATTAAGGGCAATAGCTAATGATGCCCAAATTATAAATCTATTGCCCTAAGCACTAAATGTGTGATCTCATCTAGCTACAAATTAGTCATTTTCATTAATTACAACTGAGTGGTATTATAAGCATTATTTACCAGTTCATATTGGATTTTCTCTGTGTACACTTCTATATAAATCATCTCACAATGACTTCAATCATAATACCAAGGCTCTATTAGTGCAATTGAGATGCAGCCAAGTTCCCACATGAGTGGAACATACCATCAAGTCGCAAGTATGGAAAACTTCTGAATGCAAAATAATCTTCCATAATGGTCATCAGTGAGGTCATTT
Organism: Cetorhinus maximus; assembly: GCF_964194155.1. Classification (NCBI taxonomy): domain Eukaryota; kingdom Metazoa; phylum Chordata; class Chondrichthyes; order Lamniformes; family Cetorhinidae; genus Cetorhinus; species Cetorhinus maximus. The sequence continues at coordinate 124,143,545 of NC_135880.1, read as the reverse complement.
GGCAGAACAGCAGTACTCTGTGGTTAGAAACTCGCAGTTTTGGCAAAATGCGGTCCAATAATTCAAATTTTCCTGAAGCCCGATATAGGTCAGGACTAAATGGAAATAACGGAAGCATCAGTATATTAAATTGTTGTATGGTTAGACAAATGCTATAACTTTGAACATTTATTTGCTCAACATTTAATCAACATAAAGACATATTCTGTCTAACAGGGTAAGCAAAGGTACCAAATTTAACTAATTATGGCATAAAACAATGAGCTAGAATAAATAGCATTGCTCCAGCCATCCTAAACTATTTTTCTCCTTTATCATTGCAATACATTCTACTGATCATATTTCAAGAGAAGTACATCAACTATAAGTAACTAAATACGGTGATCCATCTTACTTTTCCTGCAAAAGGACAATGCATGAAACTGCACCATTAGGAAAATTTTGAAATTGAAACCAGTCTTCCTAATGATTACATGATGCAGCATAAGACAAAGTCAAATTCTGTTGTAAGCAAATATCCTTGCTCCAAGCTTCACCGAAAAGAGGGGTCCATTCCCACACTTCAAACAAAAGTTTATAGGATTTGATCTCCATCCACACAATAAAAGAGTATTTCAAGTGTTTTTCTAAACATTTAAGTGTTAAAAAGTTGTGTCCTTTTAAGCATTCTCTTATCTTCTCCTCACCACGCGTACATAAATAAAAAGCAGAGTAAAAATAAGCAACCTTGTATTTTTTTCTCTCTTCATCAAATATGATAGGCCTGATGATAGCAATATGGGTGGATGAAGGAGAAAACATTTCCCACATACCCTTTAACTTAGTGTAAAAGTCAATTAAGTCAATTTGTGCATGAAGTACAAACAAACCAAAACTGGCTCTTAAACACAAATGCATATACGCCACTTTGAATTTAACTTTCAGCATTTGGGGTTGCATCACAACTTTCAAAATCTGTACAAAACAAAATGCTTTACCACTTACCCAGTAATGAGCCCGCCATTATAACCCAGGTGTTCAGCAAAAGATTCCTGCAACAGGAAAGCAAAAAAATGGTCACTGCAGTGTGTAATTATTAAGAGCAGTGTAATTTTTTTGAATAATATTAGGAACATCAAACCTAAAAAAATTACATAAAAGAGGCACTTAGAAAGGAGTGAAAGAAATCAGTTTTCATTTGCCCTAATAAGTGTTATGCTATACTAGTGGGACTGGTGGAGGTAAATAACTGTTCTTTCACTAGGCTGGCAGATCAAAATATAATTAAGCTATCTTCAAAAAGCACACCATTGCTTTAGCAAACTATTTAACAGCTAAATTATACAAAAATGGAAAGCTTCCTTGTTGCACTTTGTGGAAAAAAAAGTACTCCATCAAAGCCAAGTCAATTTTTTTTTGCCCATAAATATATGGGGGCACAGGTTTGATGAAATGTATTTTTCAACATAAAATAATTTTTCCGTTCTCTAGCTTTTTTTATCCTCCACCACTTAAGGATTTCTTGCTGGAATACAATTCCTCAGGTGGACATCCCTCAGTTCCCGATTCATGTCCAAAATCAGACATCAAATGTCAGGTCAGGTGGGGAAATTACATCCTCACCTCCTCCCACACTTCACACATTCTCACTTGTAATTCATTATATATCTTCTCTAATTGATAAAAGGCTTGCAAGGGAGAACACCAAAACCAAGGCAACACGTGCATTACTAGGAGGAAGTGCTTTACTGTTTAATTGATGACAAGAAGGGATAAGAAGGAGCATATACAGACTTAGTGAAATAAATTAAAAACAGCTTCTCCAAATGCGATACATGCTGTTTTTCGAGCCTTGCTCAATACATAAGGTAAGTCTATTTAAGATCTTGGAAAGATCATTGAAAGAGGACTTAATGCTGAAAGACCTCAGTTGATCTATACTCAGTTCTGAAAATAAACTCGATATGAAATAGTAATGTGTTACAATTAAGGTTTACAAAAATAAGTTGTCATGGATAGTTTTGATTGAGTAACCAAGGAGAAATATGGCAGAAGGGACGGTGGCCAGAGGACACAAATGGAAGGTTATTGGCAAAAGAATCGGAGGTAACATGAGGAAGCCATATTTTACAGTTGTTATGATCTGAAATGCACTGCCTGAAAAGGGCGGTGGAAGCAAGGTTCAATAATTATATTCAAAAGAAGTAGATAACAATGTGAAGGGGAAAAAAATGCAGAGTTATGGGGAAAGAACAGGAGACTGGGACTAACTGGGTATCTCTACAAAAGAGATGGCACAGGCACAACGGGGTGAATGACACGTCAAAGAATGCCATTCTATAACAACCTCCAATCTTCTAGTCTATTAAGTCTAAGCTACATTTGCCCTTTCTGCCATTTATTATGGGTTTAAGCAAAACAGTGTAGGAATATTCCTGTTAGATGGCATTGGGAACTTACCTCTATGTGCTGAAACATGAAGGGATGATTGCATATTTTTCTGAGCTGCATTATGGTATTCATTAGGGTTTTAGCACCACCTTTACCCTAAAGGGAAACAGAAGAAATGTTAAACATAAACAAGATAACATAGAGGGACCACTCCCAAGTAACCTTTAAACATATATATGAGCATTTGACTAGTGGAAGGATCAGCTCAGTTTGAAAAGTGGCTACTTGACTTTGACCCTGCAGGATAAGTTAGTTTATTGTTTATTATTTACCTTTAATAGGACACCACAGGTATATTGGGAGCATCACAGCAAATATACATGAAGGAACAAACAAATCAGAAATAAAAACAGAAAATGCAGGAAACACTCAGCAGGTCAGGCAGCATCTGTGGAGAGAGAGAAAGCAGTTAATATTTCAGGTCGATGACCTTTCACGGAACAGGGAAGTTCCACAGCCTTTCTGACCTATTGAGTGTTTCCAGCATTTTCTATTTTTATTTCAGATTTCCAGCATCTGTAGAATTCTGCTTTTAAACAAATTATCAGGTTTGTTACTTTAATCACATAGTAGAAGGGAGTGGGACTGATGGAAAGTGCTATAATATTAGCTAACCCAATTATTAACTGATTGCTCGTACATTTTAATTGCTTAATCCTATGTTAGAAGAAATGTGAAAATCGCAGCACATGGATTTAAACAGAGTACATTCACTTGCATACCAATAGGGGAAAAATTCGACAGCACCCCCCCCAACAACTGGCATAGGAATTGTGATGCAGGATTGACCTGTGCCAACTGCCCCAATGCAGACAGCACATGGACTTTATGCTGCCTGCTAAGTATAGCAAGTTTCTGTTTTAAGTTGTCCAATTTAAGTTGTTCTGCTTTAATGTCAGTTAGTAGGGCCGGTATCTGTGTTTTGTGTCAGGAGTTTTGTTTTAATGTTGCTTTGTACTGGGTCTGGCATAGGTTCGTGTGACCCGATTGACACATTTTGGATCAGTTTCTCCCCCTCGCTGACCCTCCCAGTCGTTGTTGACCTTCCCTCATGCTGCCTCTCCAGCTTGCAGTTTACTTGTGTAACCCTGCAACTCAAAGCTGCTCTTACTCCAAAGCTGTTCTTCCTGCCTCTCACTGCTCATTTTGCAAGCCCTTGCTCGCACCGAGGGTTCAGGAGGGGGAAAACGGTAAGCGGGAGAGTTGGTGAACAGGATGTGTGGTGAGTGAGGTGTTTGGCGAGCAAGATCGGCAGCGAGCAGGAGGGGCAGCGAGCTGGAATTAAGTAGGGAGTGTCAGCATATTTCTTTTGTATTTTCTAATTTATTTTATCTTCAAAATTATTTCATTTGCAAATATAGGATTTTAGCAATGTTAAGTGTTTCAACTTACAGGGTTGAATGTTTCAACTTTTTTTCCAATGAGAAAGGTCCTATAGAACATGACTACAGCTTTTACAGTAGTTATAATTGGAAAATCTGGTTTGCTTAAATTTGTTTCACTTAAAGTTGCACTTCTCAGGAATACAACTACAATGTTAAGCGAGGACTTACTGGAACATGATTGCAGGGTCCAGAACGTGCTAACCACACTGCTGATTAGCTACACATATCAGCAAGAAATCAAAAATCATGAAACAAAAGCACCAGTTAAAGCTAGCCACACTACTTAAAGCCAGCTTGTATCTCTCAAAGCTTGCATTTTTACTGGAGCAGGTGATGGAAGTCATTTTGCAACTGATTCTGACCTGGGGAACACTCAATAATACCACATGTGAGACAGCAGACTCCAAGATTTTTCTCCATGGCACTAGAGACCCTGATCGAGGAACTGCAGACACTGGAGGCCCTCTGGACAATTATTGCAAAGGCAGTGAGAGCAGATAGCTACGGCAGCCAGCACTGGTATCAAGCCTCGAGAACCTGGATGCGATGCTGAAACAAGTTCTATGGCTTCGCATGAGTGATCAAGGTCAGCGAATAATCTTTAAATGCCACATTCCACCAACTACACCATTAACCTCACACATTGCTCAATGAACCACATCTTCACTCAACTACAAAAAAATGACTATTAATCAAGACTGAGACACAACAATTGTAGCTTCACCTCACCATCACACACAGCACTGCTGCAAGCTGCACTCAACTTATACACACTTTCAGCTATTCAACCTTGACAGCAGTATCACTCAAACACATTGCACCACACCCAATGGCACACTTCCCTCTTTCTTGCAGAGAAAGATGGCACACAAACAGGGGGCAGCAGATGCTAACCTGCAGGGCAAAGGCACAACTGCATATCCTTTCCCCAGAGGAGGAGACAGTGTCTGCCATCATTGGAACCCATGACAGAGGCTGTGGCCAGCAATGGTGCTGAAACCACAGAAAATGGCGTCATCCTCATACCCAATTGTCCTTCTCACACCCCATTTCCCCTCATCCCATAATCTCTTCTGATTTAGGAGCTGCAGATGGTGTAAGCACGCCTCTCTTACTTTCCTTCACATTCCCTCAACATAACCCACCCTTCTCTTTTCAGATAACCAAGAGTTGCCACCTGGCTAGGCAGTGGTGGAAGAGAAACAGGAGGAAGCACAAGACAACAATGATGATGAAGAATCATCACTTGATCTCACTCACAGCACCTGCTCGGATACTGACTGTGCATCTAAATTAAAGGATAGCTTAGTGGCAGGATCCGTAAGTAGTTAGGCAAGCATAGAGGCCTGCAGCCAGAGCAGGGGATAAAGGAGTGCAGATGCCAACTCATCAGGTGGCGAGATTGTACATGAGGGTGAGATTGTATATGAGTTCTACGGCAGAGGACACAGATGAGCACTTCGATGGGGCAGGTGACAAAAGAAGGCTGATGGGTACGCACAATGAAATATTTGCCACATTGACAGCACGGTCAGAAAGCCTGAGTGCATGTCAAGAAGCATGGAGAAGTCTAGCACCATTCTTCACAGGCCTTTGCACAGGGCCTGAAGCCCACCTTTTCCAGCATGGAAGTGGCAGCCAATTTCATTAGCGCACTTGTGAACTCAACCATTATTAAGCATTACATAGTCGATGTGTCCATTGCCACACAAGCATAAATTTGCCCAACTATGTCCTATCCACAAAAAGCAGGACAAATCCAATCCAGCCGATTATCATCTCATCAGTCTACTCATCTGCAAAGTGATGGAATGTGTTATCGGCAGTGTTTTCAAAAGCCACCTATGCAGCAATGACCTGCTCACCAATGTTCAGTTTGGTTTTCACCAAAACAACTTGGTTCCAGCCTTGGTCCAAACAAAGACAAAAGAACTGAACTCAAAACTTGAGGCAAGAGTGACATCAAGGCAGCATTTGACCCGGTTTGGGATCAAGGAAGCCTTACAAAATTGAAGTCAATAGGGATCCAGGGCAATTCTTTAGAGCTGGAGTCATATCCAGTACAAAAGGAAAATGTCGTGGTGGTTGGAGGCCAATCATCTCAGCCCCAAGACATTGCTGCAGAAGTTCCTCAGGGCAGTGTCCTAGGCCTAATCATCTTCAAATACTTCATTAATGGCCTTTACACCATCATACATTTGAGAAGTAGGGATGTTCGCTGATAACTGCAAAATGTTCAATAGCATTTACAACTCCTCAGGTACTAACGCACTCCGTGCGCACATACAGCAAGACATGGGCAATATTCAAGCTTGGGCTGACAAGCGGGAAGTAAAATGTGCACCATGTGCCAAATAATGGTCATCTCCAAGAAGAGTGTCTAACCATCTCTCCTCAACATTACAATGGCATTGCCATCCCTGAATTCCCTACCATCAACATTCTGGTGTCACCAGCTTAACTGGACCAGCCACATAAATACTGTAGCTACAAGAACAGAGGCTGGGTGTTTGTATGTTCGTATTCTCCTGACTCCCGATCACCTTTCTCCCATTTACAAGGCAAAGTCAAGCGTGTGATGGAATAGTCTCCATTTACCTGGATGAATGAGCTCCAACAACAATCATGGAGCTTGACGCCATTCAGGCCAAAGCAGTCCACTTGATTAGTGCCCCATTCACCCCTCCACTATGACCCACTGTGGCTGCAATGTATACCATCTACAAGATGTACTACAGCAAATCACCAAGATTTCTTTGACATGCAAGAATATAGGTAGCAGGTGCACGTGAACATCACCAGTAACTTTCCCTTTAAGATACACATCACCCTCACTTGGAAATACATTTCCATTCTTGTATCATTGCTCGGTGAAATTCCTGGAACTCCAACTTAACAGCACTACGTATATAGCTACACTACTCGGACTGCAGTAACTCAAGGTGGCGGTCACCTTTGCCTTCTCTAGGGCAATTAATGTTACAAGCACACTCATACCCCATTACTAAGACCACATATCCCACCACTACAATTGTTTACATTCACCTCCGTAATATTGTCAGATTCCATCCCTGGCTCAGCTCATCTGTTACCGTAACCACCCACCATCTATGCCTGTGTTACCTCTAAACTTGGCGGTTCCAGCACATTCCTGGCTGGCCTTGCATGTTCTATCTTCTGTAAACCTGAGATCATTCAAAACTCTGCTTCCCATGTCCTAACTCATACCAAGGCCTGTTCACCAGTCACCCTGTGCTAGCTGACTTACATTAGCACCTATGAAGCAATGCAGTGGATTCAAAATTCTCATCCTTATTTTTAAAGCCCTTTGAGTTCTCCCCCCTCCTAAGCTCTTTAGTCTCTGCCAGTCCTACAATGCTCCGAGGTATCTGCACTCCTCCAATTCAATCCTCGAATATCCCCAATTTTAATTGTTCCATTGTAGGCAGCTGAAGGCCTGGCTACCAAAGCCATAAACTCTGGAATTCCCTTCCTCAGCCTCCCCAACTCATTTTTCCTCTTCAAAAGCTACCTCTTTGGCCAAGGCCATTTGCCCGAATATATTGGATGGCTTGATGTAAAATTTTGTTTGATAAAACTCCTATGAAGCACCTTGGGACATTTTAATATGTTAAAGCTGCTAACACAAGTGTTGTTCTGGAATGCACTACCTGAAACTTCCCAAGTGATGGAAACGGAATCAATAGGGACTTTCAAAAGCAAATTAAATATATGTTGAGAAAGGAAAAATTTACAGGGATTTGGGAAAGGAGAAGAGTGAAACTAATGGATAGCTCTTTCAAAAAGCTGGCATGAGCACAATATGTATAAAGATCTGTAATTTTTTACATGATATATAGTTGTCTCAGAAGTGATAAAAGTAATACAGGACATAATCCAAGACAATGTTTTTAGTACATCATCTTTTGCATCCTTACCTTCTTGTCTTTCTCAGAACCATCTGTTAGAAGAATTCCCTTAGCTTGCATGTGACGGTATAGAATCTTCTGTAGAGAAGACATGTCACATTTGATGACGTACTCAACCTGAGAATAAAATTTAATTTGTTATTACACAGAAATAATACAAAACAATAATAGGTGAATAAAATAATTTTAAAAATTATATTAAAAATATTCATTAAGAAACACTGAAGCTAGCAGGCTAGAAGTAAATCTAAACTCGTTAGACCATTTTTTGCAAATTAAGTCTTTGGGGGAGAAACTTGTTTGTGCAGCGCCACTTCTAGCGATACTACGTAGATTCCCCCAGGGCAGGCAGCACCATGGGCTACGCAGTTAGCAGCCTGTGCGGCATTTTTAAATGATACCAATGAAGAAAGTAGGTGAGCCATAGTGCTGTTTCCCTCAGAGAATTGACTAGAAGCGGTGCTACACAAATGTATTTCCCCCACTATTATTTCTAATGGATTTTACATCTTTATAATGCATGGAGTGTTAGACAAAATTGAATTAGAAAGCAGGCAAATAGACTTGGCAGAAAAAAAGATACTGAAAAATCAAATACGAACATTTAAACATAATACCCCAATACTTCCTTAGATTATTAATATACATAGGTGAATGACAGCAGTTGATATTTAAATTTGATCGTTAGCCAGTATTGGGCACACTAATGACAAATTTTCTTCATAGGAACAGGAGTGGCATTAATACGGTAATCAACCAGAAATCTGCTGATCGCTTGGGGTGGGGGTAATGGGAGTGAAAATTAAAAATGACAGATCAATTTCCTAGTTATGTGCCCGCTATTATTGCATTAAACACAACATTTGAGATCTAACCGGCAAGAATATTTAATGAGGTACAGGAATGATTATTTCTGGTGATAAAAGCAATCCGTCATCTATTCCTGCTTTATAGTTTATTCTACCTTTTATTCTACAAATGTAGCATCCTATTCAGACTGATGTAAAATACCATGAGGAACATTTTTATTACAGTAAAATCTGCACTCCAGGAACTTTAAGTAGTTGCCGCCATAATGCTTTCTAAAACTGCATTACTTTGTTTAAAGAGAGGAAAAGGTTGTGTAGGTTACTGTCACATCATTAATGGAACAGCTTCCCAAATTCCACACACCACAAGTCTCATTTGGTATCTTTTTGGCGATGCAACATGTTTTTAGATGCACATTAACTAGTCATATAATTCAAAAATCAATAACAACTGGCACTTAAAAAGTCACAAGGTGTTTCACAGAGGTGTAATCAAAAATTGATGCCAAGCCAAAGGAGCAAATTAGGCAGGGTGAAGAAAGTTTGGTCAAATTGAAGGTTTTAATGCGGTGCGTGGGGGTTCAAAAGGCAGACGGAGTTAGAGAGAAAATAAGAGAGCATAAGGCCTTGACAGTGAAAGCCCAGTCACTAATGGTAGGGCAAACGGAGTAGGGGATGCACAACAGGTTAGAGTTGGAGCAACACCATGTTTCCAGAGGGCTGTAAGACTGGAGGAGGTTACAGATAGGGAGAGGAGGTGCCACAAAGGAAGTTAAATGAAAAGATGAGCATTTCAGGTTTCAGGAAATGGGGAAAACTTGAGATAATGCTGGCTAGCAAGGACAGAAGACAGAGGATGAGCAAAACTTGTGGAGGAAAAGGGTGCAGGCCACTTAGTTGTAAATGAGTTGAAGTTTCATCTTGGGGGAGGTTTGTGGCAAAGGATGGGAAGCCAGCAAGAGAGCAATGGAACAATTGAGCCTGGAGGTGACAAAGCCAGACGAGAGTTTCGGCAGTAAATAGGGTAGGGATAGGCGATGTTAGAGGTGAAAAAAGATATGGAGGGGAAATAAGGTCAGAAGTGCAGCACAGGTCAAACAGGATATCAAGCCTGCAGAGTCTGGTTCAACCAGAGGCAGTAACCGCAGAGGCGTATGATATCATTGGCGAGGATACGCAATTCATGACAGAGGCAGAACTTTTCCCTCGTTGGGCAGGTGCACGCCCGACCTGAACGAGAGTAAAATAGTGCGCAATGACGTCAGGCGAGCGTCTCGACATCATCACGCACTCTTGCGATATTTTGCTCGGCAGCAGCACGCCCACCGACAATTAAGGCCTATTAAAGGCCCTTAATCAATTAATTAAATCGTATTTTTCACTGCTTGTCCAACTGTTCGGTTGGCAGGCTGGCAAATAGACCAAGCGGACTTTACATTTTTTACGAAACCTCATCCACGGGCAGGATGAGGTTTCAACTACTGATTAAAAAAAAACTTTTAAAACTCATTTTTAACATGTCCTTGCTCGTGTGACAGTGTTGCATGAGGAGACATATTTTAAACACTGTAAAATTTTTAATTTATGTTTTACAAAATCTTCAGCTCCCTGAGGCAGCTCTGTACCTTCCAGGAGCTTTCAGTGCACCCTCCCCCACGCATGCACAAACTTCCGCACTTGCACTCCTCCCGTTCCCACCACCCCTCCCCCAGCGGTGCTGTGTTTCAGTGCACGATTCATGCCAGTTGGCTGTTAATTGGCCAGCCAGCGTGAAATCGCTGGCGGCAGTTAGTTTCATGCCCGCTCCCGCCTGTTGCCTCCGCCCGACGAGGTAAAAATCCTGCTCTATGGGTTTGATCTTCCCAATGTTTAACTGGAGGAAATTGCAGCTCATCCATGACCAGAAATTGGAGAAACAGTCTAATAATGGAGGCAGTGGAGAGGTACGGGATGTGGGTAGGCCAGCATTTATTGCCCATCCCTAATTGCCCTGGAGACGGTGGTGGTGAGCCATTTTCTTGAACTGCTGCAGTCCATGTAGTGTAGGTAAACCCACAGGTCTGTTAGAAAGGGAGTTCTAGGATTTTGACCCAGGGACAATGAAAGAACAGCAATATAGTTCCAAGTCAGGATAGCGTGTGTCTTGGAAAGGAACTTGCAAGAGGTACTGTTCCCATGCATCTGCTGCCCTTGTCCTTCTGGGTGGTAGAGGTCGCCGGTTTGAAAGGTGCTGTGAAAAGAGCCTTGGGGAGTTGCTGCAGTGCATCTTGTAGATAGTACACACTGCTGCCACTGTGCAGCAGTGGTGGAGGGGGTGAATGTTTAAGGTGGTGGATGGGTGTCAATCAAGTGAGCTGCTTTGTCCTGGATGGTGTTGAGCTTCTTGAGTGTTGTTGGAGCTGTACCCATCCAGGCAAGTGGAGAGCATTCCATTACACTCCTGACTTGTGCCTTGTAGATGGTGGACAGGCTTTGGGGAATCAGGCGGTGAGTTACTTGCCACAGAATTCCCAGCCTCTGACCTGTTCTTGTAGCCACAGTATTTATATGGCTGGTCCAGTTCAGTTTCTGGTCAACTGTAATAATCCAGAGGATGTAGATAGTCAGGGATTCAGTGATGGTAAGGCCACTGACCTGACTTAATGTCTTTGGGTATTATTGTCTAGGTGCAGATGCAGATAGGGAAGAGGAAGGGGGGTCAAGATAGATCTTTGAGAGATTCCAAAGATGGCGGTGTGAGATGGAAAGAAAAGCCATTGCTGGAATACTCTGGCTACAATTGGATAGATAAGAATGGAACCAAGCAAGGGCAGTCCCACTGAGCTTGACAATGCTGCAGAGGCACTGCAAAAGGATGGGTTGGCCAAGAATATCAAAGGCTGGAAAAAGTTTTGAATAGGATGAGGAGGGCAGTGCATTACTAATATACAAAGGATGCCATTTGTGATTTTGATTATGCCCGTTTCAGTGCTGTGGCAGGGAGGGCTGGACTACAAAGAGTTGGAAGTTATATTACAGCTGTACAGAGCGCTGGTTGGATTCCATCTGGAGTACAGCATTCAGATTTGAGTACCGGTCCCAAGGGACAATAGATTGGCCTTAGAAGGGGCACAACGTACTTACTAGAATGATACTGGGGCGAGAAAGCTTAAATTATGAAAGCAGGTTCCACGGATTAGGCTCGAGGTGTTTAAGATGATTAAAAGATTTGATAGTTTCTCTTCATCTGCTCTACTTCCTGGGGAGTTCAGAACAAGGGGGCTTAAACCTTAAAATTAGAACCAGGCCATTTAGGGATTATATTAAAAAGGACTTCACAAAAAAGGTAGTGGAATTCTGGAACTCGCTCGCTCAAAGACCTTTTCAGCTAGGTCAATTGAGAATTTCAATATTGAGAATGATAGATGTTCGGTAGGCAAGGGTATTCAGACTTAAGGAAACAAAGTGGATAGACAGAGTTGCAATACAGATCAGACATGATCCAACTGAATGGCAGAATAGATTTGAGGGGTTGAATGGCCTACTCCTGTGTTCAAATGTGGAGTTGTGAAAAAGATTTGCAGCATTTGGGAAGGGACATGGTTAAAAACTTAGAAGGAAAAGGAGGTTGATGAAGGGGCAGTAGCCTGCAAGGACAAATTAAGGAGGTGACTTAACAAACAAAACTTAGGTCAACAATCTTGTAGAAGCTCCATTATTGAAGTAATTTTCCAGGTTAAATCTACATGTGAAAGTTTTACTTGTAAATTATCAATTCTGGGTTTCTTGAAAGCTTTGCAGAAAATATTACCTTTTCTGGTAACTGGGATTCCACTTCTTTTTTCAGCCTTCTCAGAAGGAAAGGGCGCAGCACTTTGTGAAGACGACGAATGATCAGGATTGTTTCCTCCTCATTTAGGTCCACCTGCAAAAAAAAAAATCCAAAACATATACCTCTGGATACTTGCCCTCCTTAAAGGTTATATAATAAATTTTAAGTTAAAATCAAGTTTTAAAAAGCACACCAAGGCTTCCTCCATCTGGTGAAAAAATAGCATTAAAAAGAAGATACACATCATCCAGTTGTATGGGCACCATGAAATTGGTTACTCTTATGTTAATTATAAAAAAATTAGGGTGAGAAAGGAGAGAGAGGCAATTGCCTAGTTTATAAAGTTTATTCTTATTTCTGTAAACTAAAGATTTTTTGATGCTGTTAACAGAGCACTCCCTTCAAGGAAATGTGCGTGTGCAAGAAGGTGATCAAAAAAATATCCTGCATTCAATCTTTCATTTTAGTTTGGACAAATGAACTGCGCAGTACATTAAGAACATAAACCAGACGGGCCAAGTTTAATCCCTGGTCTTTGCTCATTTAGCTGTTCTCGTCTGAGTTACTATAATTAGTTTCAACACACTAGCCTTGGGTGGAGAAAGGTATGTTTTCCCATTTCCAATGCTTATTCCCAATGCAGATATTGGATGAAACAGGATCAGGTTCAGCTTTGCTTCCTGAGTCATCAACGCCAAAGCTAATTGGACTCTTACATGACTAGTTGAGTGCAATACCAGAAGGCTGCCAAGTCTGTAGAATCATATTTAACCTAGATTCAGCACTTGAGACGATGAGGAAGAAGTGTTTATTAAAAGTCGCACCAAATTCTGATTCTATCTAGCCTCTGCTTGAAACAACTTCACAACTCAAATCACTCTGATTCAGTGTTTCCCTATTTCTTCTGTAATAAAATTGCTGCCTGTGATTTTATTAAAATTCTTCATTTTAATCCCATAACGATGAGACACGTGCTTATACAGCAAGTTTATTAAACTGAAGACAGTGTGAGGAATACTTGAGCAAATTCATTAGGTCAACCTTTACCATACTCCCACCAATCCCTCCCCTACTTTGCACTTCAGAAATTGAAATAGAGTAGAAGTGTTATCAATGTTACGGTTGATTTCAAAACAGCAAAAAAGGGTCCATCTGCCTCTGAAATCATGCAGCAATATTTCAATAGAAAAAAATCACACCACTTCACAGTTGTGCTTTTTTCAGAATTTATAACGATAGATTATATGCATATGCAGTATAAACTGAACTGAATATTTTTGAATGTTTATATTTGAGTATTGCTGGAAAAAAGAGACACGCTGCCGAAGCTTTGAGTCATAGAGGTCTACAGCACAGAAAAAGGCCCTTCTGCCCATCGAGTCTGTGCCAGTCAAACAAGTACCTAACTATTCTAATCCCATTTTCCAGCACTAGGCCCATAACTTTGTATGCCATGACATTGCAAGTGCACATCCAAATACTTCTTAAATGTTATGAGGGTTTCTGCCTCTACCACCCTTTCAGGCAGCGAGTTCCAGATTCCCACCACCCTCTGGGTGAAAAAATTCTTCCTCTAAACCTCCTGCCCCTTACCTTAAATCTATGCCCCTGGTTATTGATCCCTCCACCAAGGGGAAAAGTTCTTTCCTGTCTACCCTCTCTATGCCCCTCAATTTTAGACACCTCAATCATGTCCCCCCTCAATCTCCTCTGCTCCAGGGAAAATAACCCCAGTCTATCCAATCTTGCCGCATAATTAAAACTCCCCAACCCAGGCAACATCCTGGTAAATCTCTTCTGCACTCTCTCTAGTGCAATCACATCCTTCCTATAATGCGGATTCCAGAACTGCACGCAATACTCTAGCTGTGGCCTAACCAGTGTTTTATACAGTTTCAGCATAACCTCCCTGTTCTTATATTCTATGCCTCGACTAATAAAGACAAGTATCCCATATGCCTTCTTAACCACCTTATCTACCTGTCCCGCTACCTTAAGGGACTAGTGGACATGTACTATCATTCATTGTGTCTTGTTTGCCCTGCCCAAGTGTATCACCTCACACTTGTGCGGATTAAATTCCATTTACCACTTATCAGCCCATCTGACCAGCCCGTCTATATCCTCCTGTAATCTAAGGATATCCTCCTCACTATTTATCACCCCACCAATTTTCATGTCATCCACGAACCTACAGATCAACCCTCCTACATTCAAGTCTAAATCGTTTATATATGCCACAAACAGCAAGGGACCCAACCCCGATCCCTATGGAACCCCACTGGACACAGGCATCCAGTCACAAAAACAGCCCTCAACCATCACCCTCGGCTTCCTGCCACTCAGCCAATTCTGGATCCAATTTGCCAAACTGCCTTGGATCCCATGGTCTCTTACCTTTGTTAACAGTCTCCCATGTGGGACCTTATCAAAAGCCTCGCTGAAGTCCAAGTAGACTACATCAAATGCATTGCCCTCATCTACATACCTGGTCACCTCTTTGAAAACTTCAATCAAATTGGTCAGACATGACCCTCCCTTAACAAAACCATGCTGACTGTCCTTGTCCCTGCCTCTCCAAGTGTAGATTAATTCTGTCCCTCAGAATTGCTTCCAATAGTTTCCCCACCACTGAGGTTAGACTGACTGGCCTGTAGTTCCCTGGTTTATCCCTTCCTCCCTTCTTGAATAACGGTACCACACTGGCTGTCCTCCAGTCCTCTGGCACCTCTCCTGTGGCTAGAGAGATTTGAAAATTGCCAGCGCCCCTATCTCCTCCCTTGCCTCACTCAACAGTCTGGGATACATTTCATCCGGGCCTGGAGATTTATCTACTTTTAAGCCTGCCAGACCACTTAGAACCTCCTCCCTTTCAAAGCTAATTTCTTTAATTGTAGCACAGTCCTTCTGCCTGATTTCGATATCCACGTCGTCCCTTTCACTTGTGAACACAGATACAAAGTATTCATTTAGAACCTTACCTACGTCTTCCGGCTCCACACACAAATTACCATTACGGTCCTTAATGGGCCCTACTCTTTTCCTAGTTATCCTCTTACTCTTAATGAACTTGTAAAATAACTTTGGATTTTCCTTTATTTTAACCTGCCAATGTTTTCTCATGCCCCCTTTTTGCTCTCCAAATTTCCTTTTTAAGTTCCCCCCCTGCAATTTCATTTTGCACCATCAGGATAGATTCACAAGAACATCAAATCTCAAAGGGAACAACAATTTATACTGCATGAGAAGAAGGTGCTGATTCATTGGCAAGTAGACTCTTGATTGGTAGAAACATTGCCATGGATGGATGGATGGATGGGTGGCAACACCTCTACCAACCAATCAGCACCCTCTTCTCATGTAAATTGTTGTTCCCTTTAAGGTTTGGTATTCTTGCGAATCTGTCTTGATGAGTATAAGACAAAAAGCTTTGACAACATCGCTCTTTTTTCAGCAATACTCAAGCTCTGTCCTACCAAGCAACTATATGAATATATTTCTTAAAGCTATATTTTAAACCTTTAAATGCAACTGTAAAATACTAGTGGCATTATCTTTACCCTTTCTCCAGTCATGGCAAATGGGGCATTAAACCACTGTTCAAAGGTGCTGCAGCTTTTGAAGATAGTTGGCAAAAGAAAGTTGAGAAGGGCCCAAAGTTCAGGAAGTTTGTTCTGTAGTGGAGTTCCAGTCAAAAGGACTCGACGAGGTGCAACATAGTGAGTATTCAACACCTGGGTCAGTTTACAATGGTGATTCTTCATACGATGACCTTCATCTACAATCATGTATTTCCATCGAAGCTGTAACAGAGGGACATCTGGTGATTCAAAACATCTGTCACAAATTCAACAAAAGGTTGAATTATGCAACTGGGAATGTACAACAAATTAATATAGCTGCAGCATTCAATGGGAAAATCTTAATCTGGTTAGCATCTTTCCTCTTACAGACAAAATCATCAAATAACTAAAGTTATGATTTTGTTAGAAACCCTCATTCGTCATTTCTTTACTTGAAATTCCTAGTCAATGATGCATATAATTCTAAAACTGATTAAGTTTGGAATCTTGTCCGCAAAAGAAAATTAACTTTACAAAGTTAAACAAAAATAGAATTAAGGTTAATTTCTGACAGTAACCATCATAATAATCAAATGATAGCTCAATATAGCCTGTCACTTACAACTTGTGAATAGTTTGTCAAATATGCCGAAATCGGTCTTACCTTAGCAAGCACGTGTTTGTCCTTAATAATATATTCGTACGTGGTTAGAAGAACATTGAATTTTCCACTACGTAATTGCGGAATAAATGACCGGCGGAGAGCTGGCGTACCCTTAGACATAATGAGAGCTATGTTACCATAACACACCAACAAATATTTACCAGTTTTTCTACTATAAGCTGTCAAATTTATATAATAGAGAAATTGTGCACTTAGTGCAAAATTACAACGTATTTGCAGCTGCAGTAATACTAAGTTACTCTCCACTAATTGCTTTCTTCAGAAAAAAAATACATTGATCACTACTAAAAGCTTTAGAAACAACTTTCCAGTTAAACTTTCCATCATGTTTACTCATTGTAGTTCAGTCCGCACTTATCAGTACAATTTCTTCCCAGTGCCATGCCAGTGCTCAACCTGTTCACTGCAAAATGTAAAAAAACTAACGTATAATAATGTTTTTAAATATGCCAATACACATTTGACTGTATTGCTCACACAAATGTGAATTCCAGTCAAGATTTTTATTATAATTAAATAAAAAAAAAACATCTTGACAAATAGTCAGTCCAACGCTCATTTTTACTTGGATCTGAAAAAGAGCATGTAATATTCACCTGAAAATGCCAAATAGCTCACCACAGCATTAACTACTTCAGAGTAAACGAATAATATAAAACTTGTATAGAGAACTGAAAGCAACAGGAAAATCACAGTACTTCTTATACCAAAGGCAGATTAAAAAAAACTAACCTTGTAAGAAATCTTCACAACAGATGGGGCCCACTTATCAAACTCATATACCCAGTTGGATAAAGTTCTAAAAGGGAGGGAAAATGTCTAACTTATTACTACTTCCAAAATATAGTTATTCCATTTCTAAATATTACAGAAACTTCAAATTGGAAACAAGCTTTAAATCACAGTCACATTGTCAATGTATATATTGTCCTAGCATTTCAAGGATTAAGATGTTACATGCACAGCATAATTTGATTATATATTCAGTTCCCAACGATTGGGAACATCAACAAATCCTCAATCAGACACTAATTACATCAACAATCAAGAGTAAAATCTGGAAGTTGTACTGGTAAAATGTACGTGAGAATTGAGCTTTATTCATTTCGCTGAGCAATTAGTTTGAAAATGCTCGTAACCTTTTTCCTGTTTTAAACTGACCAATTTTCATTGAAGATTGTTTGCAGAACACTCAGGACCTTTTTGTATTTGTTTAAGTTGCAAGCAAGGGTGCATATATATATAAAAAATAAAGTTAAAATTGAAGAAATAGCTGTGTGCTTAACAATATAAGACAGCTGCAAGTCAAAAAAGCAAAGCATGCAAGGCATGTTTCATATTTTAATTTTGGGAAAAGAACTGTGCAGCCATGAGCCGCAAAAATAGAACATGCCTTCATAGAGATAGGGCACTAGTGTTCTTAATATAAAATGTATCTGTTATATAAAATGTATCTGTTAAGTTTCTTTAAACTTTCCTCAGCTTTATTTTGCAGGTTTCTTTGCACAGGGGTCAGAAACAGCATCCTCAAAATGATCTTAAAGAAATTATTTCAAAATGCCCAACTTCTTCTAATTAAGGAAAAATATCTAATAATTCCTTAAGTTAGATATTTCCACAAATGAGCAGTTAAAAACTATTCAACTTTAACTTTAAATAATTTGTGGTATTTCCATTCTATGTGCAATCCATGCACAACTATTTCCGAAGTCCTCAGGAATAGTCATTTTGCATCAAAACCTAGAGTTAGTTTTCAGGCATGAAATGTTTTGATCTAATTTTATGTAAATAGTCTAATATCATTTCTTAATGTGTTATAAACAGTCTGAACCTGCTCTTGCAGCAAGTGTCAATTACAGTGGTCCAATTCAGCTTCTGGGTCATGTGACCCCCAAGATGCTTAGTGGCAGTTTGGTGATGGCTAAAGGTCACGAAGAGATGACAGGACTTTTTTTTGTTTGAGATGGGCATTTGACACTGGGTGGCAAAAATGTTACCTGCCATTTGTCAGACCAAGCTTGGATGTTATGGTTGGATGTAAGCTGACATGAGCTTCTTCATTATCAGAGGAATGAAGTCAAACATTGCAGCATTATGAGCAAACAATCCCACCAGAAGGTCTGGCAACCATGCTTGGATCAAAGTTATGGTAACAGTGGTTCTGGCAAAACCCAAACTGAGCATCAAAAAAACTGATTACTGGTGGGGATATGTTGCTTCATTATAGTACTAAAGACTTTTTAAAAAACAAGATGATCGGGAGGAGGTAAACAGGGAAGTAAGTGGACACATTAAATTCATCCTGGATGTTATGAATAGGAGAAATCTTCTGCATGTTTGGGTAGATGCCAGTGTTTTGGTTGTGCTGAAACAGGCTAACTAGGGAAGCAACTAACTCTGGCACAAGATCAAGTGGTTGGTTCCATCTGTCAGTGTGTCCCAAAGTCACTACTATCCAAGTAATTATTTTCTGATATGCAATCAGACATGTAGATAAACACAGCCAAAAAATTGTACAGGGCTGTGGATGCACAAACAGCAAAGAAAAAGGTATGTCAATCAGTTTTCTGGTCATGTTTGTTGGAGATGAATGTGGGTAAAGACAAGAGAAAAAAGCTGCTCTGCTCTCCTCTTAAAATAGTCCCCTGAGGTCTTTCACATTCCTACAACAGTGGCTACATTTCAAAAGTGTTTCATTGGTTGTGAAACACTTTTGGATGCTCAGAAGTGAAAGATACATGATGTATTTTTTTTTTTAAAAACCCAACAAAACAGGCAGCCTAGCCCTCAGCTTTAATGTTGTGCCAAAAAGACAACATGACAAACGATACAACACATTTAGTACTATACTCAAATATCAGCTTAGATAATATGCTTAAATCATGACCCAGAAACCTCCGACACATAGCATGGTGCAGGGTGGCTATTCTAGTTTTATCCCATTTTTATATCATCATGGTACTGGGAGAACTCATGCAGGCAATCACCACCTGTTCCAGATATTCCTAGTAGTGTGCTTATGTGGTTCCAATAAAGTACAGAAGTCTATGTTTGTTGTTAACTTGAAAGGCAGGGCTTGGAACGTATCCAAGTATTTATACTTGTCCACACAGAAAAGGTCCCCCGTGGCATAACTGATCAAGAAAAATCAACATGACAACCAGTGGGACAGAAAATA
Organism: Cetorhinus maximus; assembly: GCF_964194155.1. NCBI lineage: Eukaryota > Metazoa > Chordata > Chondrichthyes > Lamniformes > Cetorhinidae > Cetorhinus > Cetorhinus maximus. The sequence goes on along the minus strand of NC_135880.1, from coordinate 124,123,755 downwards.
TTAACCCAATAGAAATTCAGCAAGGAGTTTATAAGCATACTAAAAAAAAAATAAAATTGTTAAAAGGCAGGAAGGCAGCAAAGGAATGATGGGGCAATCTAGTCACGATGGATGAAGATATGTTGTAATGTGATGTATATATACCTTTAAGGGTGCACATCTTAAACTGCTGTCAATCACTATGGCCTTGTCACAGGGTGCGATATATTAGTCCCATGACTTAAATTCGGTCTACAGCAGCAGATGGTTGGAGTCAAAAACATATACTTAGCCCCCTTATTATTATTTGGATGTAATCCTATATTTAAATAAAGAGCCCACATTATTGTTTTACTAATCCTTAATGTGTGATTGGTACATTTACATTGAAGAGAAGAACGTAATGGATATGACCAATAATTTGTATCAGTTTTCACACATGGTGGAAGAGAGAAGCAGATTTACAGGCTTTAGAAAAGTTTCAGAAGAAAGACATGAGAATGATATCCAGCTTAAAACACTGTTATTCATAAAGGCTGAAAAACAGGGTCTCGGTGCAACAGGTCATAGAGTTAGCTACAAAATGAAGCCATTCAGCCCATTTATGGCTCTCCATAGAGTAATCCAGCCAGTCCCATTGTCCCGCTCTAACTCCATAGCCCTGCAAGTTTATTTCTTTCAAGTGCCTATCCAATTTCCTTTTGAAATCATTGATCATCTCTGCTTCCACCGCGTACTTGGACAGCGAGTTCCAGGTCATTACCACTTGCTGGGAAAAAAAAAGTTCTTCCTCACAATCACCTTGCATTTCTTACCCAAAACCTTAAATCTGTGCTCCCCAATCCTTCATTCCTCATATCTGCAGCCATGCTGGTAAATCTCTGCACCCTCTCAAGGACCCTCACATCCTTCCTAAAGTGTAATGACCTGAACTGAACAAAATACTCTAGCTGTGGCCTAACCAGAGCTTTAAGGTTCAGCATAACTTCCCGACTATTATGCTCTATTTTACTTTTATACCCTATTTATGAAGCACAAATCTTCACTTCTCATCTTAATGTTGAAGGGAAGGTCATTGATGAAGCATCCGAAAATGGTTGGGCTTAGCACATTATTCTGAGGAACTCATGCAGCAATCTTGGGGCCATGAGTAAAGGTTACACAACCACAGGATTAGTTTAAAAACAAAAAGCTAAAAGCTAATGCGGATGCTGGAAATCCAAAACAAAACAAAAACAGAATTACCTGGAAAAACTCAGCAAGTCTGGCAGCATAGGATTAGTTTAGATGTTTACAGGTTTGTCATTTTCCAAAGAGCAGCAAACCAATGCAACAAGTGCTAATTTGCAGCACCCTTGGAAATAGAGCTAGATAACTTCTTGGCTGGGGCAGTGCTCACATGAGGTAATATATATATCATGGATAATGCAGGGTCCCAGGTTTGTTTTAGTTGCAATGGGGGAGAAAGAGGAAGTTTTCTTTCCCTAAATTGGTCTTGGGTTTTTTAATATTTTGTTTGCCTCTCCCTGCAAATTGCCATAGCAGTTAGCGGGTGGGGACTTTGTGAATCATTATGTAGGGTAGGCTCAAGTGACCGGTTGGTCTTTTCCTGTCCATTACTTTCTTATGCTGATATGTAGGTGCACTAGAGGAGGATATGGAGCTGTTGCCAGAGAAAACCATTAGAGAACCTTAGGGGGAATTGGTTCTGAGAAAATTGGCAGAATTCCAAGTGAATAAGTCACCAAGCAGTGATGCGATATATCTTGGCTGTCGAAGGGAGTCAGAGAAAAGCTGGCAATGTTTACAATTTTTCAATTCCCCTTGGATATGCAAATTATGCAAGGGGACTGGAGGATAGCCACTGCAACTCCTTTGTACAAGAGAGAATGATAAGCCAAATGATTATTTAATTGTTAGTCTATTAACAGCTCTAGGGAAACATTTAAAATCCACAATATAAAACAAAATTAGTGAACATTTAGAAATGGGCGGTTTAATAAGGGCAGCCAAAATGTATTTGTTAAAAGCAAATCATGATTGATAAATTTAGAAGCTTTTTACTGAAGTGACACATTGAACACATGAAAGGAAGGCAGACAGTAAATGTCATATGTATGGATTTTTAGCAGTTAAGATGTTTATAATGAGAATAATGGCAAAAAATTAAGCTTGTGGATTAGGAGGAAATGTAGCACCAGGGATGAAAAAGAATAGGTGATGGACATGGGGGCCCTGGGGTTGGAGGAGTTCCGTACTATAAAGTTAGAAGTGGTTTTAATTCTAATTTTTTCTGAGTAACTACTGCTGCAAGACATTCAAAACCATTTGAAGTTTGCGATTTAAATTGGAGTTTCGGACGGTTCCCATTAATGGAAGTTTGAACTTTCTGGGCAATTGCCGTGCAATCCTTATGTGGGGACTTCCGGGAGGGATGGAGATGAGGGTCCCAAGCACACCTTTGGGGTTCCCCCGACCCCAGTGGCGACGCTCCAAAGCTCGGAAGTTATGGGCGGTTGTCTAGGACAAAGGGAGCACGATTTCAAATGTAAGGCATTTGGTATACAAAAAGATTTGTAAAAGACTTCTGAAGAATGTATATAGGTTAATGGAATGGACAGACAGGAAGCAGAAGTAATTTCATGTGGAGAAATATCAGATAATACATTTTAGGAGGTAGAACATGAAATGGAAAAGCTCCAGAGAACCATATGGATGAATAGAGAAAGTCAAAGATTCAAATGTAAAACTCCAGAAAAGTACAAGTCCAGGCAGATTTTTGTAAAAAATCATTCATGAAATGTAAGCATCAAGGGCAAGAGCAGAATTTACTGCCCATCCCCAACTGCTGTGAAAAGTAGGTGCGAACCGCTTTCTTGAACCACTGCAGTCAATCTGGTGTGGGTACATCCAGTGCTGTTAAGAAGGGAGTCTCCAGATTTTGAACAGCAGCAGTTAAGGAGCAGTGATATACTTCTAAGTCAGGATGGTATGTGGCTTGGAGGGGAACTTGCAAGTGGTTGTACTTCCAATCACGTGCTTTCCTTGTTCTTTTAGCTGGTAGAAGTCAAGGGTTTGGAAGATGCTGACTGAGACGCCTTGGTGAGTTGCTGCAGTGCATCTCGTATATGGTACATACTGCTGTCACTGTGCGCCATTTTTAACGTTTAAAGTAGTGGATAGGGTACCAATCAAGCAGGCTGCTTTGTCCAGGATAGCACCGAGTTTGAGTGCTGTTGGAGAGTGTTACATCATACTCTTGACTTGTGCTTTTAGATGGCTACTTGCTTTGGGGGAGTCAGGTGGTGAGTTATGCGCCACAGAATTCCCAGCCTCTGACCTGCTCTTGCAGCTACAATATTTATATGACTGGTCCAGTTCAGTTTCTGGTCAATGGTAACCCCAGAATGTTGATGATGGGGAATTCAATGATGGTAACACCATTGAACATTAAAGGGAGATGGTTAGGTTCTTTATTGTTGGAGATGGTCATTGCCTGGCACATGTGTGGGACAAATGTCATTTGTCACTGATCAGCCCAAGCCTGAATGTTGTCCTGGTCTTGCTGCATGCAGGCATGGACAGAGTATCTGAGGAGTTGAGATCACCAGTGAACATCCCTGCTTCTGTCTCTTGGGTCTAGGACACTACCCTGAGGAACTCCTGCAATGTTTGCCTGGGGCTGAGATAATTGACCTCCGACAACCACAATCATCTTCCTTTCTGCTAGATAGGATTCCAACCAGTGAAGTGCTTTCCCTTATTCTCATTGACTTCAATTTTATTCCTTGATGCCACACTCAATCAAATGCTGCCTTGATGTCAAGGGCAGTCACTCTCACCTCACCTCTGAAATTCAACTCTTTTGTCCATGGCTGGGCCAAGGCTGCGTTGAGGTCTAGAGCTGAGTGGCCTGGCAGAACTCAAACTATGCATCGGTCAGCAGGTTGTTACTGAGTAAGTGCTGCTTGCTGGAACTATCAATGACACCTTCCATCACTTTGCAATGATTGAGAATAGGCTGATGGGGCAGTAATTAGCCAGATTGATTATTTTTGTTTTTTGTGGACTGTATATACCTGGGCAATTTTCCATATTGTTGGGTAGATGCCAAGATTATAACTGTGCTGAAACAGCTTTGCTACGTGCATGACTAGTTCTGGGCCACAAGTCTTCAAATATTACAACCGGGGTGTTATCAGGGCCTATAGCCTTTGTTTTAATACAAAATAATGTAAAACAATGCTGTTTTGAAGTGGCTTTTGATGAACAGCACATGGATCTTGCCCAAGCACGTATTTATAGATTGGCAGAGATTTACAACTACCAGGTTCCTTTTTGTGAGCCTTAACAACCAACACAATTTTCCAAAACTGCACTTTGCTTCTTGAGAATTTGTTTTAAATTAAATTTAAAAAGCCGATGAAATGGGATGAAGTTCCTTTACTTGCACCCCCACCAACCGACTCAAGAGAAAACAATTAACTCTTCTGAGTTTTTCTCCCTCCAAATAACTTGGGGTTGCAATCCACAGTCTTTTTCATAATGTATGTAAAATAAAATGATAAAAAAGCCAGGTTGCACGTTTTGGGGTTTATAACCAGGGGCATTGTGTAAAGAGATGATAACTTGGTAAAAATGATTATGTCAGTTAGAGGGCAGTTTATAATTCCGGAGACCCAATTTTCCCAGGCAGTGAAAAGACTGCAGTTTCACTGGGAAGAGCAAAAACAACTGAGAGTAGGTCAAGTCCCATATTACTCAATTACAACTCTTGACCAACTGATCAAAAGTATGAATCAGCTCACACTTGCAACAAAATAAATATTTGGAGCACAATGCTTTTAGCAGACTTACGAGAGGGGTACAATAATGAGATAGGGTCCGTTGAGTCTCTTGTGTTCCATCAGGTAAGTAATGAGCCCAATAGTCTGGATCGTCTTTCCAAGTCCCATCTCATCAGCCAGAATTCCATTCAGATTGTTATTGTAAAGAGAAACCAGCCACTCTAGCCCTTGAAGCTAAAGGTTGCAGTAAAAGAATGTTTATTTATCACATAGTACTTGGGATAGGACTAAATTTTCTTTTTGGAAAAGTTATAAATTAACATTTCAATTGTAATCAGAAACATTATACTTCAACTATTGTCCATGTCTGTTTAAAAGTGGCTTGTGATGAGCAGCACATGGATTTTACTCAAGGATGTATTTATAGATTGGCATGAGAGATTTACAATTACAAACTTCTTTTTGCAGGCCTTAACCAATGCAACTTTGCAAAACTTCAGTTTGCTTCTTGGGCATTGAGAATTTGTTTCAAACCAAATATAAAAAGCAGATGAAATAGGGTGAAATTTCCTTTAACCCACCCCACCAACAACTCAAGGCAATTAACTCTTTTGAGCACTCCTTCCTCCAAATCCCTGGGGGTTGCAGTCCACAACCTCTTTCAACCAGGATCTGGATGACACTTAAGGGGTGTAGATTTTTGTTAACATCACAAAACCAAACCTTGATAAGCTGGATAGAGATATAAAGAGAGTAGGTAATTGCAATTCCACTTCCACTCAGTAAGGGATAAACATTCTACAGTTAAGTTTAGAATGGGCAATTATCATCAAAAGAGATGGATTTTGCATTCTTAAATACTACGCTCCAAATGCTTGTAACACATTCTTTTATAATTTACATTTCAAAAAACTTCAATAGGACCCAGAAAGCTATGAATCACTTCAAGTTGATTAACTTTAAGCTACAAAGCAATACTCTAATGTTGTGTATTTATTCAAAGTAAAAAGGCAGATGTAATGGAATAAATACTATTGTACTGTACTGCTAACTACTCTCCCTCAATTTTCACCTCTCTGATAATGCTGCCATCTGTTGCACCACACACTGAGTGCCTTGTACAGTAACCATTTCTGTCTTGTTTGAATAGTTATTGTTGACAAGATGACCTAAACAATCAGTCCTGAGAGATTATCCAAGCACATGAGGGGCTTTCTCAAACATTTAAGTTCTGGCGAATAGCAGAATATTTTCTGCTGAGCTCAATTTGCCACGGTAATGTACATTTAGTTTGGGCAAATAAAAACAGGACTCATTGTAATTGGGAGATCAAAAACTTCCACCGTAATTACTTGCTGGAACTATTCATACATAATACTTATTGTCATCTCAGTACTTACCTGGTACTGTTTAAGTGATCCATTGATCAGCAAAGTTGATTGTTTTTCTACCCGCTCCGTGACAGCATGTGCCACTGCATAATATGACTGGGAACCTTTCATTCCTGCTCGCATGCTGTATTCATCATCAACATCTTGTTTAGCACACCTAAAATGAACAAGAAATAGTAATAAACAATCACGTCAGTCCATTAAATCAAAAAATCCTTAAACAACAAACCAAATCATCTACTTATGGGGAAATCCAGAACTACTGTTCCACAAGTAAAATAGAGCAAATGCCATATTTAAAGAATACTGATCAGTGCAAAAAGTGATCATGCATTTTGCTGCCACTTTCAATTCTGTTTTTCTCCTGTGCCATTTTCTTACTACCCTTAAAAGATGCAGGCTCTGGAAAAGCTGTGGGGTTTAACTGATCGCCTTGATGAGAAACCAGTGGAACCAAGGAAACACAGGTGCTCAGTTATGATCCTGCCAGTTGTCACAAATGATAGCTGTGGGTGGAGACTTCCACAGCTTTTCCCACAGCCATGTCAGGGCCAGATAGTTCAATGGCAGACAGTACACCAAAAAAAAAATGAAGTGTGTGGCCCCCTCATGGATGCTTGTATACTTCACTGATGGGATTCTAAAAGGACTTCTGTTTTTGGAATGAGGGTAATGGCCAATAGGAATTGTCCCAGTCTCCTGATAACAGGCAAAGGAATTATTCCAAGTAGCACTATTGTCCCACCAAGGATTACAGGTATCTCCGGGACATAAAACGTTTCTCGGACTGCTGTTCCCGTCGCATTCTGAGATCCACACACAGTGCCATGCGCTGCCATATGAACACACTCGACCTCTCCCTCCAGCTGCACCGCCGCACCCTTTTTCAAAGCTGCGCGTGCCCCCAGTTTCATTTTATTCTTCGTCTCATCCAACGCCTCAACAAGAAACTTTTTCTCTTTCTCTCAAGTGCTAAGGAACGCAAGCTCCAACAACTCATCGACACCAACACCCATCCAGGACCCTCCACCCCTGCCTGTCCCTCTGTCCCCACCCCATCTTCCAATCCCAGCCCCGGCTGTGTATTCACTATACTCCCTGACCTTCCCCTCTCCGACGCTGAACGTTCAGTGCTCAGCAAAGGACTTAGTTTCATACCCTTACGCCCTCATCTCAATGAATTTCGGGCTCGGCATAATGCTGAACTCTTCTTCCGCCACCTTCGTCTCCATGCTCACTTCTTTGGGCAGGAGTCCTCTCCCCGTTCAACGGATCTTTTTACCCACCGCCAATATTCTCCCTCCACCTGGACCCCTCCCTCTGGATTCTTACCTTCTCTTGATCTTTTCATTGAGAATTGTCGGCTTGACATTAGTCGTCTCAATTTCTCTGCTCCTCTCACTCATTCTAACCTGTCTCTCTCTGAACTTGCTGCACTCCGTTCTCTCAGGTCCAACCCTAACATTGTTATCAAACCCACTGACAAGGGTGGTGCTGTTGTTGTCTGGCGCACTGACCTCTACCTCGCGGAGGCTGAGCGTCAACTCGCAGACACTTCCTCCTACCTCTCCCTGGACCATGACCCCACCACTGAACATCAAGCCATTGTTTCCAGGACTATCACTGACCTCATCTCCTCTGGAGATCTTCCTTCCACAGCTTCCAACCTGATAGTCGCCCGACCTTGGATGGCCCGCTTCTACCTCCTACCCAAAATCCTCAAACAGGACTGTCCCGGCAGACCGATCGTGTCAGCCTGTTCCTGCCCCACGGAACTCATTTCTTGTTACCTTGACTCCCTTCTCTCTCTCTCCTTGTCCAGTTCCTTCCAACCTACATCCATGATTCCTCTGACACCTTACGTCACATCAACAATTTCCAGTTCCCTGGCCCCAAACGCCTCCTCTTCACCATGGACGTCCAATCCCTCTACACCTCCATCCCCCACCGGGATGGTCTGAGGGCTCTCAGCTTCTTCCTCGAACAGAGGCCCGAACAATCCCCATCCACCACTACTCTCCACCGTCTGGCTGAACTTGTTCTCACGCTGAACAATTTCTCCTTTAACTCCTCTCACTTCCTCCAAATAAAAGGTGTGGCTATGAGTACCCGCATGGGCCCCAGCTATGCCTGTCTCTTTATGGGGTATGTGGAACACTCCTTGTTCCAGTCCTACTCCGGCCCCCTCCCACAACTCTTTCTCCGGTACATCGATGATTACTTCGGTGCTGCTTCATGCTCTCGTCGGGACCTGGAAAAATTTATTAATTTTGCTTCCAATCTCCACCCCTCCATCATTTTCATATGGTCCATCTCTGACACTTCCCTCCTTGACCTCTCTGTCTCAATTTCTAGTGATAGACTGTCCACCAATATCCATTACAAGCCTATCGACTCCCACAGCTACCTCGACTACAGCTCCTCACACCCCGCTTCCTGTAAGGACTTCATCCCATTCTCTCAGTTCCTTCGCCTCCGTCGCATCTGTTCTGATGATGCTACCTTCAAAAACAGTTCCTCTGACATGTCCTCCTTCCTTAACTGAGGTTTTCCACCCACGGTAGTTGACAGGGCCCTCAACCGTGTCCGGCCCATCGCCCGCGCATCCGCCCTCACGCCTTCTCCTCCCTCCCAGAAACATGATAGGGTTCCTCTTGTCCTCACTTATCACCCCACCAGCCTCCGCGTTCAAAGGATCATCCCCTGCCATTTCCGCCAACTCCAGCATGATGCCACCACCAAACACATCTTCCCTTCACCCCCCCCGGCGGCATTCCGTAGGGATCATTCCCTCCGTGACACCCTGGTCCACTCCTCCATCACCCCCTACTCCTCAACCCCCTCCTACGGCACCTCCCTATGCAAACGTAGAATATGCAACACCTGCCCCTTCACTTTCTCTCTCCTCACCGTCCAAGGGTCCAAACACTCCTTTCAAGTGAAGCAGCATTTCACTTGCATTTCCCCCAACTTAGTCTACTGCATTCGTTGCTCCCAATGCGGTTTCCTCTATATTGGAGAGACCAAACGCAGACTGGGTGACCGCTTTGCAGAACACCTTCGGTCTGTCCACAAGCATTACCCAGACCTCCCTGTCGCTTGCCATTTTAACATACCACCCTGCTCTCTTGCCCACATGTCTGTCCTTGGCTTGCTGCATTGTTCCAGTGAAACTCAACGCAAACTGGAGGAACAGCACCTCATCTTCCGACTAGGCACTTTACAGCCTTCCGGACTGAATACTGAGTTCAACAACTTTAGATCATGAACTCCCTCCTCCATCCCCACTCCCTTTCCGTTTCTTCCCCCTCCTTTTCGTTTTGTTTTTTTCCAATAATTTATATAGATTTTTCTTTTCCCACCTATTTCCATTATTTTTAAATGTATTCCACCCATCGTTTATTTCACCCCACCTCCACTAGAGCTATCTGTACCCTGCTTGTCCTGCTCTCCACTCTTAATTAGCACATTCTTTTAGATAATATCACCACCTTCAACACCTCTTTGTTCTTTTGTCTGTAACATCTTTTGGTTATTTCCTCCTATCACTGCTTGCTTGTCCCAACAATCCCCCCCCACCCCCCACCCCACCCCCCCCTTAAACCAGCTTATATTTCACCCCTTTCCTATTTCTACTCAGTCCTGTTGAAGGGTCATGAGGACTCGAAACGTCAACTTTGCTCTTCTCCGCCGATGCTGCCAGATCTGCTGAGTTTTTCCAGGTATTTCTGTTTTTGTTTTGGATTTCCAGCATCCGCAGTTTTTTGTTTTTAGCACTATTGTCCCACTGGTCCCATGTAAATGAGCTGCCTTCCCACTGATCTCAAAATCTGGCACTGTGCAGTGTTGGAATATGCCAACAGGTATGACCCTAGCTCAACCACCAGGATGGCTGTCTGGAGAATTCTGGAGCCAAAGTTTGCAAATGGAAGCTTACATCAGCTAGGTACAAACTCTCAATATCATAATTCTACATATTAACCCTTCCTCGTGAACTGCACTATGGGCAGTCTGGGTGGGGTGGGGTGGGCAGAGGGAAGGAAAGCATTTCATTAAGATACAATACAATACAGGAGATTTCTCTGTACTGACATCTCAACCACAACCCTAAGTGTCTCCTTCCAAAGCATACCAAATTGTGCCCATATTCGTGGTAGAAGTGGAGAATAATATCTTGCCTTTGTTAAGCACCGGTGGCATTGAAACATTTTCTAAAATGTTTCACAAGGGCATAATCAGACAAAATGGATGCTGAGCCAGAGGAGGAATAATAAGGAGCAGTGACTAAAAGCCTGGTTAAAGAAAGAAAGGAGTTTGAGACGCAGAAGTGTACAGGAAAAGAAATCCAATGCATGAGGGCTTTGGTGACTGAAGGCATGGCCACCAGTGATTGACTAAAGGCAGGGATCAAAAGTACATTTGGCCAAAGAAAGAGGGAGAACTTGGGAGGAATTTAAACACGACATTTTAGTTGTTGGAAAACCAGGAACCAATATGGGACTTCAAGGGCAGGAATGATAGGTGAGCAAGACCTAGTACAAGATACGGGCAACAGAATTATGGATGAGCTGAGTTTGCACAAGGTGGTTAACGAGAGGTTGAGCAGGAGAGTAGATGAACAGCTAAATCTGGTGGTGACAAATGATAGTTTTAATGGCCAAATGTGTTGAGGCAAGGGCAGAGGCAGTATTTGTGACAAAGAAATGGGCCGGAACATAATGGCCATAATAGGGGACTAGTCCATTAGCTGGAAAACTGGTGACAACACAGCCACAGCTGTTTCCGAGAGGCCCAATGGGATTTAATCCCAACCTGGCACCTACCTGATCGCTGGCTCGTATGAAGGGAATTACATCCTCCCTACCCTATCCCACCGGAAATCCTGGCGGGGGGACAGATATCCTGTCTCTGAGAGTTGCCAGCCAGAGGCCGGCAGCTCTCCAATACCTGCATTGCCAGTGGGTGCAGTGGCCACTGCTGGTATTGCAGTGTGGCCTACACCAAGGATCAATGGTGCATCCCAAGGAAAAAGGCTTTGCAAGGGGTGGACAGGCAAGCTTGGCGAGGGAGGTTGATTTAAAGGATGTTCTTGGTGGGTGGGTGGGTGCGGGTAGTGTGGGTCTTACTGGCCTCTGGACAGCAATGACATCTTTAAGCCTTCCCACCCTGGACTAAATCAGAACGAGTTGGGAAGGTGACGGGGTCTTCACCCTGCACCTAAGTTAGGGTTGAATAGAACAAGATTGTCAACAGTCTGGGTTATTCTGATACTGTTGCGAAGGAGGATGAATTGATGCCAAGACTATGGTGTTTGTGCCAGGAGCCAAAATTGATGACTTTGGCCTTACCAATGTTTAACTAATGAAAATAGTGGTTCACCCACAACTGGATACTGCCCAATAGCAGAGACAAAGTGGAGCAGTTGAGAAAGATAGTGAAAAGGTAGTGCTGGGTGTCATCAGCAAACATGTGAGAGCTGACCCCATGTCTGCAGATGATGTTGCTAAGGGAAGAGACCTGGATGGAGGACAAAGGATACATCCTTCGGAGATTCAAGGTAACAGCGGCAGCTGAAACAGAAGCCATTGCTACTGATCTTGGATTTGATGGATGAATTGCTTTTATGATTCTGTAAGTGAGAGCAATCCCACTGATTTGGACAATGGAAGATTGTGTGATCGGAAGTTTCAATGGCTGAAGAAAGGCCAAAGAGGGGTAATGCCTCATCAGTCACAGGATGCCATTTCTGACTTTTATTAGTGCTATGGCAGGGATAGAAACTTAGCAATTTACCCACTTATTATAATTTTCCCCCCCATTTTAGACATTTCTGGATCAGCCAGGAAGTTGCCTTGAGTGCTCAAGTTTCCAAACAGAACAACTCCCTAACAGCAACCATAACAGAGGAGTTTTAAATGTGTCTCTTGCTCAGTTTCAGGGTATTACATTGAGAGTTTTCTTTTTAAGATGTGGTAAAAAGGTAGAAAAAGCTTCTACTGGGAGGACCCAACCCTATATTGTTCTCCTTTTTTAAAATCATGCCCTTGGTGTAGAGACTGAAATAATGTGAGAAAGGGTCTCAGTCTGAAAAATTAAATTTTCTTTCAGATGTGGAGGGATTTATGCATGCACAGACAGGATAAGGAAAATTTCCCCTCAGTGCATCAGGAGGTCTTCTTATTTGGCAACATCATTCTTAGTCACACTTGCAGCTTCACACTTGTACCACTCGATGGCACTTACAGCTTACACAGATTTTCTGCTGTAGACAAATGAATATTTGAAGAATTTGTTTGGCTCGCTTCTTTAATTGGTAGTGCTGGCTGCCCATTTTGGATCTGTAGTTTCTTTTAAAGCTTGTGATTGGCCATTTTCACTCCTGTTAACTCCTTACAAATAAGATCCTAAATAAATTGCAACAGGTTCAAGTTTTAATACATACTCAATTATCTGCTTTGCAAAAAAGTCAGATACATCTTCGATGTTAGGAACAATAATCTTCTTTTCTTCACTCTCTGGTGCAACTGGGGCTTCTTCATCTTCCTCCTCAAAACAAAAACCCAACAAACCTTATATTCCAACCAAATAACACATGGAGGCAGAATATCAATTAGAATTTATATAGTCTTTTTTTGCCTCGGTGCACAAGCACTGGGGTGAAATAAATTAAAGGGACATACTGAAGAGTGACATCCCAGAAGTATGATTCATCAAATGGGGATGGAAACCTTTGTGTGTCTTTGACAATAAACTCTTGAACAAAGGAACAAAACACATCTAATTTAATAGGTTGCAATATGACTTGACATGATGAATGTTCACATCCACAATCTCTTATCCAGAAGTTCCTGAACTTATACAAGCAATTTTGAGGAACCAGGAAAACGTCAATCAACCCAGGCTGTTCTTCCATTCAGCATGCCATTGGATCACGTATTACCAGGAGTAGGTCATTCAGCCCGTAGGCTGGTTCACCATTCAATGAGATCTGTGTCGCAATCTCATTTATCTGACTTTGCTCCCAATACTCTTAACACACAAAAATCTATCAATCCTAAGTCTTAAACATCTCAATTAATCCAGCACCCACAGCCATTTAGGGTAAGAGCTTCAGATTTCTACCATCCTTTTTGTAAAAAAACTTCTGTTTGAATACATAATGTTGACCTGTTTTTTATACTATTAGTGGAGACTCAAAATAATTAAAGCAATATTCCTCAATATCTTTAGAGTTCCAAATAAGTTTGCTAACCATAAAGGAGGAGCAAAAAAAAACAACAAACCTTTTAGATGCTGAGATTTTGTAAAGCAAAGACTGGAAAAGCTCAATTTTTGTTTGTAACTGGCAATAAGTCAAGATGGCAATTGGTGGTTCAGGCGCAATTTGTGCCAAAAACAGTGCTAGTTTTATGAAGTTCCTCTCAAACACGCTGCATATCACCAAACACAAAATCTGCTATTGGGTATGTTTCAAAAGGTTTTTTTGGAAATGTTGCTTTAAAAAATATTTTTAAAAACTCAAAACAGTGTCCAACATTAAATGTGATTCTGCGATGGGACAACATTTGCTAAATAATCCTTAGCGTGCTAAGAATTACGCTGACAACCAATTTAAGATTGCCAGTTGGGCTAGCACTGTGGCACATTTGCGTGTACTGGAAGCTTCATATATTAATACACAGGCCCTGATCTTTGCAGACAGAAAGAACATGTACACATATTGTGCCCGTTTCAGCTAGACAAAGTAAGTGAAAGCCCTTTGCTGGTTCACTCCCCAGGGCAATGTCTTGACCAGAGTTAAGCTGTTTGATTTAAATTTCAAACAATGCTTGGCTGTTAGCTGTCAGCCACCAACAGCTGGTGCATTTTGAATGGCAATGCCCCTACCAGGGTCCATTTGCCAACCAATCAGCACTCTCTTCTCATACAGTATAAATTTGTTGTATCCTCTGACATTGGCATTTTCTTGTGAATTGTCCTGATGAGTGCAAGGTGAAAAGCTTCTGCAAAAATGTCTTTCACCAAACGGCTATAAAAAAATTCCTCAACATCTTTAAGAATTACTTGCAGTTTAATACAGCTGAAAATGGACTCATCGAAAAACATAACCACTTTTAATCACAGTTTTAATCCATTAGCTATAAGTAACAATTTTTACAATCTCCTTAAAGTCTAGCAAATGAATACAATTAGTGGAAATGCCCAACAGTGATTATTTCTTTCTGGGGAGGTACCAGTTTTATGGGCAGACCCAGCATTTAACATCTTTAAAAAAAAAACTAGCTCAAAAGATTGCAGAAACTAGACTTGTGCTGGATGTAATTAGCACTAAAAATTCTGCAGTCTTTTACACTGGTTATGCTAATTTCAGGTGAACTGCACTAAAAGAAACTAGCAAAGCTCTAGGCCAGTAAAGAAAAGCATTAGAAAGGAAAGTTCACAGCAGTGTTTTTTCATCCAGTAAAGTAAGCCATATTTTACTTTGTTTTAATGCATGTCAGGGTAACTGCTACTCAACTTAAATAGTATTAAGAACCTTAAGACCACTGTTTCAAAGTACTTTATAAAATCACTGTTTGAAACCATCTTCAGCCCATACAGTTGCTTCCAGCATGCTCAACCTGAATAAAGTTGGCAAGCAGCCAGAAAATAAATCCTTGGTCATAGCTGCTAGCTTTTTCAAGAGGCCTTGAAGAATTACTAAGTGGGCCTTCCACAGCATGCTGCCATATTTTTTAAAAGCACAGATTTTGGATTTCTTTTTAAATGAAACTATTGTATCAACATGCACAACAGAACTTTTAAACACAAAACCAAACAGGCCGATTGATGCAAACCTTTGGTATGTTTTAAATTCATTCATGGGATGTGGACATCACTGGCAAGGCCAAAATATATTGCCCATCCCTAACTGCCCTTGAGATGGTGGTTATGAGCTGCCCCCTTGAACCCCAGCAGTCCTTGTGGTGTAGGTACACCCACAGTATGGAGAGACTGTGGCATGGTGGTAATGTCACAGGACTATTAATCCAGAGGCCCAGGCTATTGCTCTGTGATTATGGGTTCAAATCCCACCACGGCAGCTGGTGGCATTTAAAACTTAATAAATAAATCTGGAATTGAAAGCCAGTCGAAGTAATGGTGCCCATGAAACTATCATCGATCGTCTTAAAACCCATCTGATTTGCTAATGTCCTTTAAGGAAGGAAATCTGCCGCCCTCTAGATACACAGCAATGTCGTTGACTCTCAACTGCCCTCCGAAATGGTTTAGCAAGCCACACAGTTCAAGGGCAATTAGGGATGGGTAACAAATGTTGGTCATGTCAGTGACACCCACATCCCATGAAAGAATAAAGAAGAAACACAGTGCTGTTCCAGGATTTTGACCCAATGGTAGCACAGGGTAAATCATGGGTCATTCTAAAGGCATCAAAAAAAAACAAACGCACGCCGTGGATCTACCTTCACAGGCAATTATTAAAACAAATCAAAAAGAGGACAGCTAAAAGTAAAGTCTTCTCAAAGACCATCTCAAATTAGTTAGCAGCCAATTTGAAAAGTTTAAAACTGTAATTAGAAATAGCACTAACAGGTTCCACCAACAATGGGCTTACAATAAAAAGCTGAGCCCAGCCTATTCTGAGTTAGCTGATGTCGAACAAGGGAGTACTATAATTAATCTCAGCATTCCTGAGTTAGGAGGGGAAAGGATTCCTGTTTTTGACCATAATATAATCATCCCTGCTGTCAATTCAAGCTTGCGGGTGTCAGTTGAGAAGAGATCAGGCTTAGTCATGATGTCCCTGTAAGTCAACATAAGAAATAGGAACAGGGGTAGATCATTCAGCCCTTCGAGCCTGCTCCGTCATTCAATAAGATCATGGCTCATCTTGTGTGTCGATTTCCACATTCCCGTCTAACCCCGATAACCTTTGATTCCCTTGCCTAACAAGAATCTATACAGCTCTGCCTTAAAAACATTCCCTTAAAAAATGACCCGCCTCAACCACTTTCTGAGGCAGAAAATTCCAAAGTCGCACAATCCTCAAGAGAAAAGTTCTCATCTCTGTCCTAAAAGGGCGACCCCTAATTTTAAAACAGTACCCTGGACTAGTTCTGGACTCACCCAGAAGAGGAAACATCCTTTCGACGTCTACCTTGTCAAGGCCGTTCAGGGTCTTGTATGCTTCAATCAAATCACCCCTCACTCTTCTAAACTCCAGTGGAAACTCTCACAGGGATAGTGGTCATTTCAGAGAGGTACTGGAAAGCAACTGTACCTCAAGTAGTTTATGCCATCAGCAAAAGAGAAGAGATAAAGCTCTACTGTAACATAAAATTGAAAGAAAGCACATACCTCCTCCTCGTACTCTGATCCACTCTCCTCACTGTCTGATCGTGGAGCTACTTCATACCTAAAGGAAGTTTAAAAAATGTCAGGAAGTTATTACCACAATTAAAATATTTAAAATGAAACAGCTAAAGGTTTATCACCATAAATACAAAATCATTAATAAGCTTATAAAAATGATGAATTGTGGATAACCTGAACAAACATATTTTGGTTCTTACTGTAAAGCTTGAAAATTGTTTTTCATTGGTTATTATTTTTATATAATTGAAGGACATGAGCTTCTGTTTACTAAATTAAATATTTTTTTTCAGAATATATAACAAATTAAACCATTCTTGCCATAAACACTATAAGCATCTATTTGGGTTTTTCTATTAAAAGAGTTATTGCCAGTTTTGTAGTTATTGTGGTTCATAATATCAGATGACCAGTTCAAACAACTTGTCTGACTTGCACTTTTATTTAA
This sequence comes from Cetorhinus maximus, assembly GCF_964194155.1. Taxonomy (NCBI): domain Eukaryota; kingdom Metazoa; phylum Chordata; class Chondrichthyes; order Lamniformes; family Cetorhinidae; genus Cetorhinus; species Cetorhinus maximus. Next base: position 124,106,776 of record NC_135880.1, on the reverse strand, counting down.
TCAATAAATTTGGAAATTTATGCCCTGGCAGATCTCTTCGGTAACCCTGGGTTTCAGTATAGTTATCATGCTCAGTTTCTGACCTGATCTATCCATATGAAGCCACTGTCCAAATATCCCCTGTGGGGATGTAATCTGAAAGAGATTAACTGCCCAGTTAACTGCCTTTATTTACAACTGCAGAAGTAGGGGGTAATTGTAATTGCTTGTAAATTTCCAGGTCATCGTCAGAAACACCTTTTGTGAAATGCTTCAAAGATTCGAAAACTAAAAAACTGTTCGCCATTTGTAACAAAGTGCGACGCATGTGCTAGATGCAATTAAAATAACTAGCCATCCTACCAGCATTGCACATGGTAAATTTGTTGATTCATAACTTCTCCAATAGCATCTTGGCCTATTCCAAGCTGCACTTGTTGACTTGCATTGGCACCCTATCCCCAATGTGCTGAAATTAAAATCCTGAGACAAAACACGCCATAGTTTCATCCCACCCACTCACTGCAACCACCACTCCTTTAAACCACCTCCTGCATCATTCCTGTTGATTTGTCTTCAACCTACTCTGCTATAAATGGCAGAGCTTCACTTTTTTAAATTCCATGGCCAAACTCTCGTACCACTCCCACCTTCCTCTCCAGCTTGGGAAAGATATTCAAAAGGATATTTAACGAAGCTTATGGTCAGGTTTCCTAACCCTCCTATAATGTCTTGGCATCTTTTCCTTTCTCTTCTTCCCCTTTAAAGTGTAGTGGGAAGGTATTTCTAAATTAAAGGTGCTTTATAAATGCAAGTTAAGTACAAATATAGTTACAAGGCCATGGATTTGTAGTGTTTGAATAAATTATGGTGCTTTTATTAGAATATTGTAGGAGAGTTTTCATACTCAAATTACAAGATTATATGCATGTGTGCGTGTGTAAACTGTAAATAAACACCATTAATCAATATTAAATGGCAGCTTAACTGTGCTATTGTTATCTCAAGAATATTTTTCGAAAACTCAGGATACAAATTAGATATTATGCCCCCATGATCAAGTACATTAATCATGGGTGACTTTAATCTTCATGTAGATTGGGAAAATCAAATTGGCAGAGGTAGCCATGAGCAAGAATTCACAGAGTGTATTCGGGACAGGATCCAACTAGGGATCAGAATATTTTGGATCTGGTAATGTGTAATGAGGCAGGTTTAACAAATGATCTTAGAGTAAAAGATCCCCTAGGCAACAGTGAACATAATATGGTAGAATTTAGCATTCGGTTTTAGTGAGAAACATGGATTGCAAACAACTGTGCTAAACTTAAATAAGGGTAATTACAAAGGAATGAGGGCAGAGTTGGTTGGAGTGGACTGGGAAAGGAGCTTAGCAGAAAAAACAATTGGTGAACAATGGCAGACTTTTAAGAAAACAGTTCATGACTCACAACAAAGATACTTCCTAGTGAGGAAGAAGGATGCTAAGGGGATCAACCAGCCATGGTTAATCAAGGAAGTTAAGGATAGTATCAAATTGAAAGAAAAAACATACAATGTGGCAAAGATTAGTGGTAAGCCAGAGGATTGGAAAAGTTTTTTAAAAAACAACAAAAGATGACCAAAAAAAAATAGGAGAAAATAAGCTTTGAGGGTAAACTAGCAAGTAATATAAAAACAGACAGTAAGAGCTTCTTTAAATATATAAAAAGGAAGAGAGAGGCAAAGTGAACATTGACCCCTTAGAGAATGAGACTGGGGAAATAATGGGAAACCAGGAAATGGCAGAGGAGTTAAATAAATACTTTGCACCAGTCTTCACAGTAGAAGACACTAATATCATTCCAAAAATACTAAATAAGCAAGGGGCAAAGGGGGAGGCGGGAAAATGAGGAAATAAATACGATAACTATCACTAGAGAAAAAGCACTAGGGGAGCTAAAGGCCGATAAGTCCCCTGGACCTGATGGGTTACACCCTAGGGTATTAAAGGAAGTAGCTACAGAGATAGTGGATGCACTGGTAGTAATCTTCCAAGAATCTTTAGATTCTGGAAAAGTCCCAGAATTTGGAAAGCTGCCAACTCTTATTCAAAAAGGGAGGCAGACAAAAAACAGGTAACTATAAGCCAGTTAGCTTAACATCTGTCATTGGGAAAATGTTAGAGTCAACAATAAAGGATGTAATAGCAGAGCATTTAGAAATGCATAATATAATCAAGCAGAGTCAGCATGGCTTTATGAAGGGGAAATCATGTCTGACAAATTTATTAGAATTCTTTGAGGAAGTAACAGGCAGGATAAAGCGGAACCAGTAGATGTAATATATTTGGATTCCCAGAAGTCATTTGATAAGGTACCACACATAAGGCAGCTTAATAAGATAAGAGCCCATGGTGTTGGGGGTAGTATATTAGCATGGATAGAGGATTGGCTAACTAATAGAAGACAGAGTTAGGATAAGGGGGTCATTTTCGGGATGGCAACCTGTAATTAGAGGAATGCCACAGGGATCAGTGCTGTCTAGCTATTGTACTGCAATATGCCATATATTAATGACTTGGATGAGGGAAGTGAATGCACTATCATCAAGTCTGTGGATGACACAAAAATTAGATGGGAAGTCAAGTGGTGAGGATGGCAGTCTACAGAGGGATATAGACAGGTTAAGTGAGTGGGCAAAAACTTGGCAGATGGAATATAATGTGGGAAAATGTGAGGTTATGCACTTTGGCAGGAAGGATAGAGGAGCTGAATATTATTTGAATGGCGAAAGACTGCAGAAAGCTGCAGCACAGAGGGTTTTGGGGGTCCTTGTGCATGATTCACAAAAAGCTAACATACGTTCAGCAGGTAATAGGGAAGGCAAATGGAATGTTGGCCTTTATGTCAAAGGGAATGGAGTATAAAAATAGGGAAGTCTTGCTAAAACTATACAAGTTACTGGATAGACCACACCTAGAATACTATGAACAGTTTTGGTCCCCTTCATCTGAGGAAAGATATACTGGCATTGGAGGCAGTCCAGAGAAGGTTCACTAGGTTGATTACGTATATGGAGGGATTTTCTTATGAGGAGAGGTTGAGTAGGTTGGGCCTGTACCCATTGGAGTTTAGAAGAATGAGAGGAGGCAACCTTATTGGAACATGAGTCTTAGGGGGTTTGACAGGGTGGATGCTGAGAAGTTGTTTCCCCTTGTGGGAGGGTCTAGGACCAGAGGGCATAATCTCAGAGTAAGGGGTCACCCATTTAAGACAGAGATGAGGAAGAATTCTTCTCTCAGAGGGTAGCGCATCTGTGGAATTCTTTACCGCAGAGGGCTGGAGAGGCTGGGTCGTTAAGCATATTCAAGGCTGAGATCGACCGATTTTTGATCAAGGGTTATGGGGAAAAGGCAGGAAAGTGGAGTTGGGGGTTATCAGATCATCTCAATGATCTCATTGAATAGCGGAGCAGACTTGATGGGCCGAATGGCCTACATCTGCTCCTCCGTCTTATGGTCATAAGTCCAAATTACTTAAGAAAAAGCAATCATCCCTGCACTAATTTTGGAGGACACCACTATTTATAAATCGCTAACCCAAAAAACATTAGCTAGCTTATTGATTCCAGTCATTTAGCCAACTTTCGACCCATGCTACAATATCCCTGTTAATACTTCATGCTTAATCTTTATCAAGTCTCTTATGTGGCATCTTGTCAAATCTCTTTTTGGAAACCCAGAAAGATAACTTCTATTTCATTTCCTTTTATTCATACACTTCACTGACTTATCAGAAAAATCTCATCTTTACAATGAATGATAAGCCTTTCACAAACCCATGTTACCTGGCCTTAAGTTAACCCATTCTCTCCTAAGTGAGCACTAATTTTACCTTATAGCCTTTAGAAGCTTACCTCATACCAATGTTAGACTGAATGGTCCATAGTTTGCCAATATACCATTCATATTTAAGAAATGATTAAATTGGCTATCTTCCAGTTCTCTGGTCCAATTTTCATGTTTAAGAATAACGAAAGACTATGTTAAAAACATCTGCTATTTTCTCCCTGACATTTTGCAGCATTGTAGGATGCTTGAAATCAGGGTCATTTCCAGAGTTGTGCTGATTTTTTCATAACTAATTCCTTATCAATAGCTAGTTAATTGTTTCACCTCTTTTCTTAGTTCCTAACTTTCTATGAAAACAGAGGCAAAATACTCATTTTGCATTTTGACAAGGCTTTTTTTTAAAATTACGAACCAGACACTTTAAAAATCTTTCACTTTTTATATTTATAAAATCCTAACTGCCCCTCTTACATTCCTGGTTATAAGATATAGGTGATCTCAAGGTCAGAGAAAATCAGAAATGTGTGGGGGCATTTCTGATGGTTAGGTACCTGGATCTAATGAAAAAAAGCTACCAGAAACTGGCAGAAACGAGATTGAGCTGCAAGATAGGGTATTTAGATAATGGTCACTAGAAGGCAAGTGAAGAGGCAGACATAGGGTGTGGCAGCACAGCAGTGGCAGATGGGGCACCATGAGTGGTGCATTGTTGGGTGTGAGAGGACAAGAAGAATTGACGCTGTCGCCAAAAAAACGAAGATGTAGATTGGGATTTTCGGGATGAAGAGAGCACCAAATGACAATAGGTGCAGGGAACAGAAGGTTCCAAATAGGTGCCCCCAGTGATTAATTGGAAAAAAACTATTATTTAAAAATAGATGCAGCTGGCTATGTGTTCATCCTTAATTCTCTCCCCAACCCTTTAGCCTACTGCTGGTGACCAGACTCTCAGCAAGTCTCTAAATCACAAGAAGTGGCAGCAAGAGGGAGGAGTCACATAGTATCAGAAGGATGGTGTCTGGAGCTAGAAGGCAGGTGCAACTATGACCAGCATAGCACTACCCAAGTTGGTGACAAAGGGAGATCTCAGCAGTTTTTAAAAATTCATTCATGGGATGTGGGCATCGCTGGCTGGGCCAGCATTTATTGCTCATCCCTAATTGCCCTCAAGAAGATGGGTGTGAGCCATCTTCTTGAACTGCTGCAGTCCATGTGATGTAGGTACAGCCACAGTGCTGTTAGGGAGCGAGTTCCAGGGTCTTGACCCAGTGACAGTGAAGGAACGACGATACAGTTCCAAGTCAGGATGGTGTGTGGCTTTGAGGGGAACTTACAGGTGGTGGTGTTCCTATGCATCTGCTGCCCTTGTCCTTCTGGATGGTGGCAGTCGTGGGTTTGGAAGGTGCTGTCTAAGGAGTGTTAGTGAGTTTCTGCAGTGCATCTTGCTGCCACTGTGCGTCGGTGATGAAGGAGTGATTGTTTGTGGATGTGGTGCCAATCAAGCGGGCTGCTTTGTCCTGGATGGTGTTGAGCTTCTTGAGTGTCGTTGGAGCTGCACTCATTCAGGCAAGTGGAGAGTATTCCATCACACTCCTGACTTGTGCCTTGTAGATGGTGGACAGATTTTGAGGAGTCAGGAGGTGAGTTGCTCCCTTCAGGATTCCAAGCCTGTGACCTGCTCATGTAGCCACAGACAGTATTTATATGGCTAGTCCAGTTCAGTTTCTGGTCAATGGTAACCCCCAGGATGTTGATAATGAGGGATTCAGCGATGTTAATGCCTTTGAATGTCAAGGCGCGATGGTTAGATTCTCTCTTGGAGATGGTCATTGCCTAGCACTTGCATGGCACAAATGATACTTGCCACTTGTCAGCCCAATCCTGGATATTGTCTAGATCTTGCTGACAGTAAGTAAGTGTCTTTTCAGGCCAAGCTTGGAGGACTTGAATTTACCAATTCACTTTTATGTGAATTATGTCAGAATAGCATGAGAAGACAGCAGTGCCCCCACTCTGAAAGCACACTCTCAAATCTATTTTATTGCAGTTACACAAAATACAAATAAGATTTACTTACCCAGGGTTCATTTCCAACCATGTATCCAGTTGGACAGCTTTTGGAGCATCAGCTCCCTGAAGGACTTTCCCAGTTTCAACATGAATAACTTTGACTGGCAAATCACTCATCTGGCTGCTTTCATCCAAAAGCTTAACAAATAAAGAAATTTTCTTTTATAAATAAAAGTCGATAAAAGAGACTACTACATCAGTTCAAGACATTATCAATAGATTTTCAATAAATTTCTGGTCATTTATTTTTGGGAGGGTGGAGAGAAGCTAAAATGTATGGATTAAAGTTAAAGTGTATGGCACCCCAATTGGTCAAAGAAATGCATAAAATTCCACACAATATATTAAACTAATTAATACCTAAAAGCAAACAAAACTTTTTAAAAAATCTACAAAGCAGTCTTTCTGCTCTGAGGAAACATCTATTGCATCAATTTGGATTAGATTTAGCAGTGTGCTGACTGCAAAATCCTATAGGAAGAAACTTTAGACACAGGACAACAGCATAAATGTCAAAAATGGTCAATTTCATTAACAGAATGACTCCTGTAGAAAATGTTATAACAGTGCGGCAAGAGAAGCTCTTGGAGGTTCGAATAGGAGTGCGAATGTGATCAAAATTTTTTCTCTCTCCTCTTTTAACTAGCAAAGGTTAGGTCATTATCTCATGCAGAACATTTACAATAACTGAACCCATATTTCGTGGTTTAGCAATTTTAAATATGCTGTGTAGACAGTAGGTGGGGCAATTGTCCAGGAATCACTCCTTCTCCAAAATTAAGGGAAGATCTGGCTGCTTCTCAGGTCTTTGGCAGCATAAAATCCAAGCCCCTCTTGGCCTATTGGCTGCTGTCAGAATAACAGGGCATCTTTTGGATGAATGGATGGAGGCTAATAAAAAATTGACATGGCTTTGAAGCAGATTGCTGAATATTTACTATAGATCCTCCAATAGAAAAGGTTGTCATACTTTGAGGTGGGGAGGTGGGGGTGATTGGGGGAAAGAGGAGACAAAGCAAACATATGCCAGGGACATTCCCCACCAACTCCCAAAAAAATGACATGGAGTGATGTCATAATGGTACATGCATTCACTTTAAAATGCTCCCACATTTTTCAGCTAGGACCTTCCTATCCGTACCCCCTATGAAGTAGGAAACTGAATATTGCTGTAAAGAGAGCCATGTTGCTGAAGCTTTACATCTTGCACTCATCAGGGCAAATGCATGAATGCCAAATTTCAAACCATCACAACAATTTATACTACAGGAGAAGAGAGTGTGCCGATTGGTTGACAAGAGGACTCCGATTGGCGGAGGCATTGACATGTAGAAAGCAACGGGAACGACAGGCTCCCCAAGCTCCTGAGTAATTCAAACAAGTCTCAAGGCTTGAACTTATTCCTTTTGTTTGCAGAGACCAGATCCATGTATGTCGCTTCTGGCAAGCAAAGCCGAGCCATGTTATGAGCTCAACTGATTATGGTAAATTGGTTGTTAGAATAGCTATTAGTTCACCGAGGATTGTTCAGCAAGTGCACCCAATCGCGGAATTGCATCTAACAGTAGACATTTTGTTTTGGGTTTTATAAATATGGGTTGAGTACAGTCTGTACTTTGCCTATCACAAACAAAGGAACATGCTGTTGCATTCGATTAGCCAATTGTTGGGACTACGGCCTACATGTCTGGCATCACACCGACATTAAATTCATACAGGACATTAATTTTGGACGCTCTTGTTAGTAGAAAATGCCACTTGCATAGCCACTGCATAGTAGCAGCAATGAATGGTGCGCTTAACCTGTTGTTCACATCTTTCAGATATTTTTCCTTTCCAGGGTAATCTGAGGTGGACCAGACACTTTTCAGGTCTGAAAGTGGCAGCCTTCGGTCCATTTGCAAGTTTGCACGATACACAGCGAACAACGATCTGATCAGGATAACCACTGTCCCGCTGGATAGCTTTGATGCGTTCTGTTCTGTGTTAAACTTGCAAGTGAGCAAATGGCAGGGCCCCATTTACAAGATTGCTGCTATATGAATCCCAATGCGTAAACTTACCAGTGAAGATAGGCTTGCAGTAGACAGCAGTGGCAAACCCATCTGTGGATTTCTCAATTAACACAGAGGAAAGTGAGCACGTTAGATTGTTCAGTCTTAAAAGTGAATTGGAGCATGGGATGGAGCATATTAAGGTGTGTAAGGAAATCGGCGTGGCTGCAGATTCATAAATCACAAACATATCTACGTATTGGGAATATGCACGGGATAGGAGGTTGGAGTATGTTCCGTAAAAAAAAAAGTGCTTCCGCGATTGGGCAGCACTTGCTGAACAATCCTGACTGTGTTAATAGCTACCCAACAACCAATTTAAGATAATCAGTCATGCTCACAATGTGGCTCATTTACGCTTGCTAGAAGTGACACAGGACAGGATTTTACAGTCGGTGTGTAAAATGACACTCGATGACGTCGGGCTTGCCCTGACGTCATCGTGATGTTTCGCTCAGCGGGTGCATGCCGGAGTCGGCTACACGCTTGCCGATAATTGATAGGCCAATTAAGGCCATTAATGAAGTAATTAATGTCAAGTTAACAATGCCCGTCCAACCTTACGGTTGACACGCAGGCGGAAAGGCTAAGCGGCCTTTACATTTTTTGGGAAAGCTCATCCGAGGTTTGAGCGGGATGAGGTTTCCTAATGCCTTTATGAATTAAATAAAAGTTTTTCTGAAAAAAACATGTCCCATCTCATGTGACACAGTCACATGAGGGGGTATGTTTCATTAAATTTTTATTTATTTTATTTATTGTTTTGAAAAGCAATTCAATCTCCCTGAGGTAGCTCCGTGCCTCAGGGAGAATGAAGCACTCTTATGCGCACACGCGCGAAAAGAGCGCTGGCCCCAACTCTCCCTCCTCCTCCTGCCCGCACAGGTAGCGTCGACCGCTCGCATATTACGCTGGGCGGGCCTTAGTTGGTCCGCCTGCGTAAAGTGGCGGTGCGGAGCAGATCGCGGACAGCGGTTGACTCCCCAACTGCCCCCGCCCGCTTCTGTCGAGCCCACCCGATGTGGGAAAAATTCAGGCCATACATTCAAACGTAGGGACTGTTCTCTGCACATATAAAGCCTTGCATCTTTATTGAATTACGTGGGAGCTTGGGGGGCATTTGGTTCCCCACTGCTTTCTCTATGGCAATGCCTCAGGCAGTGTCGAATTACCAACCAACTAGCATCCTTTTCTCCTGTAGTATGAATTGTTGTGATGGTTTGAAATTTGATATTCCTGCGTTCGTCCTGATAAGACACAAAGCTTCGGCAACATGTCTTTCTTCAGCAATATCTAGGAAAAACTTGGTAAAGGTAAATAGGCTGGCAAGCTAATGGCATGGGTAACCACATACATTTCCTCTCTTGAGTTACGAACTGACACTGGCAATCAAAAATGAAAAAAATTGCCCACTGGGTATTGAAAATAAAAAAAAACTACTCCATAGCTATTTTAATATTTCTTACATTATAGGCCACAAAAATCTCATTTCAAAGAAGTCTGCAAGCAGTGATGAAAGCAACTCACCTCTCCATCAGGAGCAAGGCTAGAACTTGCTCCTTCTGCAGCTTCCTCAGTTTTCTGTTGATTTCGAAAAAGGATAAAAATATTATTTAGGATAGAAATGTTATTATGAGGGGCAGCTTTTAAAGACAATTTTAATAACAACACCATAACATTTACATCAGCGGAAGAACAGAAGGGAACCAAGCCAAGTTTGATTCTTACAATATTTTCTGCAGGGCAACTATATCAAATGGGAAATGTATGATTAAGAAGGTATTTGCTGCCACCATTACTAATTTCAAAGCAATAGTAAAATAAGAGCCAGACACAACTTAATTAGCATAGAGAATACTTGTACTTTTGTGTTGTACTTGAAACTGTTTGGTGAAGTTATGTTTGGAGGTGGTGGTGTCAAGAGAGAGCAAACAACACAAAAACAATTTTGAAAAGACAGAACGGAGACAGACCAAAGGGACAGAGAAAGAATTTGCACAAATTTTGATGTGTGAATACCAAAAGCACTTTGTAGCTAATTAAGTACTTTTGAAATGTAGTCACTGTTGTAATTTACGAAACATGGCAGCCAAATTGCACACAGCTAGTTCCCACAGCAAAGAGTTAATGACCAAGTATTCAATTTTATTGACTGAGCAATAAATATTGGTCACACCAAGGAGAACTTCCCTGTTCTTCTTCAAGTAGTGCCATGGGATTTTTTACATGCACCCAAGATGGAAGACATGGCCTCGATATAACATCATTTGAAAGACAGTACTTTCATCAACGTAGCACTGAGTGCCAGCCTAGGGTGCTACTGAGACAAGACTAATTCTATATGGAGGGGAGGAGCTGGAGATAAAAACACAAAGGTCCAAATCTTCTGATCAGGATAGGAATGCCTATTTCTGACCCTGATCAGACAAAATAAAAAGAACACACTTGCCTTCCTCAGACTTTTGTAGGCAATTTTCTGTTGGATGATCTTTCCAAACTGACTCAGCACAGGAAACCTCAGGGGGAGCAGTGGAGAGAAACCACACCACTGCCACTGTCACCGTCACCCCACCCTCTTTAATGGCACTAGCTACCATATTCTGGTAAGTAAAGAGTTTAAATGTCCTAAACTTTCTTTGAAAAGCTATGGAGAGGACGTAATTGGGTAAGTTAAGTAAGTAAGGTTGGTAAGGGTAGGGTAGATAAGGTAAGTGGGAAAGAAGGTAGGTTGGTGAGGTCAGGTTGAGGGGGTAGTCAGGTTGGCGAGGTCAGGTGGGGGAAGGAAGAGGAGTTTGGGGGTTTGCAGTTAGAGTGATTGAGGGAGGTCAGTTGTATAGTTACCCAAGAGTTAGACTACAATTTTTCTGTCTAACATTTCCTGGGTAACTATTCAGCTAAGTAAGTCGGAAGTCTCCAGTCTCAGGGTGCATGGGATGCGAGGTCAGGCTGCCCTTCAGGGACCAGGGGGGGCAAATCCCATGGGTCGAGAGGTCTCGTACATTGAGGGTGGTGGAAGTCCCATGGGTGTGGGGGGGGGAAACGGGTGGTCAGAGGGTGGTGGGGTGGAGGGAGAGACCTGAGGATCGGGGGAGCAGGGTCATTGTAGGGCTATACAATAGTTACCCAGGAGTTAGAAGAGATTTTAATTCTTCTAACTTTTCCCGGGTAACTATTGATGTAACCCAGTCGGAACTATTCGAGCTTTGCGATTTTTAAAAAAAAAATCACATTTTCGGATGGTTCTCAACTTTGCACCTCTGGGAAATTGCCGCGCAAACCTTACCTGTGAACTTCCAAAGGGGATTCCCCAGTGCATCTTTGGGGTACCCCCCCAATACGACGCCCTGGAGCTCGGAAGTTACGGCTTAATGAAGAACAAAGGAATGGGGAGGAAGGAATGAAAATGGAAAATAAGAAATATTGATTATTACAAAAGCAAAACTTGCAGTAGGTACACTTTCCAGATACCTAGAGAATCATTGTCTAGCCGTTTCTGCCCAACATCAGAGATTAAACAGGGATGAGGTCAATTTTATGTTTCCGTTTAGATGACTGAGTAGCCAGAACAAAATTGTCCCTGGACACTGCATATGTGCATTAATGTTTAAATGGGAAATACAAACCTTCTTTTTCTTCTTCTTTTTCTTCTTTTCTTTAGCAGCCTGAGCAGCTTTATGCTCATAGACCAGTTTAGTAAGACTTGCAACATATTCATCTGTTTGCTGAAGCAGGTATGCCAGGCGTTTATCCTTTTTCTGGTCAATTAGTTTACGATAGCCTTCTTCATCTTCAGCCTGTTTGCAGAAAATTAATAAATTAATTTACACAGTGCACATGGTATTTTCAATACAGAAAAAGGACATTCAGCCCAACAGGTTAGTGTTTATGGTCCATATGAGCCCTCTTCCAGCCTTCTTCATCTAACCCCATCAATATACCCTTCTTTTCCTTTCGCCCTCATGTGCTAAATGCACTTACACCAATCGTTTCAACAACCCTCGGCAGTACCAAGTTCCACATTCTAACCGCTTTCTGAGTAAAGAAGTTTCTCCTTAATACCCTACTGGATCTCTTGGTGACTATCTTACATTTATGGCTCCTAGTTCTGGTCTCCCTCTGCAAGTGGAAATATCTTCTCTACTCCCCTCAGCAAATTCATTCATAACCCAAGGATCTTTATCAGGTCACTTTTCTGTCTTTTTTACTAGAGAAAAGTCTCAAGCTGCTTTAATCTGTCCCGCTAGGTTTAAACCTCTTAGTTCTGGTATCACTAATAAATTTTTTTAGCCTTTGTGAGCACCTCTATCTCCTTTTTGTAATATGGAGACCAGAACTGCTCAGTACTCCAAATTAGTTTTGTCTAATCAGTGTTCTATTTTATCATACCTTCTCTGTTTTTCAATTCTATCCCTCTCGAAATGAACCCCAGCGCTTTGTTTTCTTTTTTTAATAAGTCCATTAGCCTGCTTCACTTCTTTTAGTGATTTGTGTAACTGTGTCCCCAGATCCCTACTTCTCCTCTATTTACTTTCCATGGAGTGTGTGGCTGCTATATCCTTCCTACCATAATGCATCACCTCACACTAATCTATACTGAAGTTCATTTGCCACTTTAACAAACTTGTAGAATGGATGTGTAATTTATGTCATCCTGCATTTTGTCACAGCCCTTTTTTATTAACTACAACCCCATTTGAAGTCATCTGCAAATTTTGAAATCGCATTTTGAATTTTAGAGTTCAAATCGTTGACATAAATAACATGGTGTTTTCAGCACCGATCTTTGTGGAACACCACTTCCCATCTTTTGGCGGTATGAGGAAATAGCTTTAATCCTTACGCTTAGTTTTGCTGTCAGCTTGCTATCCATTCTGTTATTTGTCCCCAGGCATCATATGTTCTGACCTTAGTCATAAGTTTACTATGTGGTACCTTATTGAAGGCCTTTTGAAAATACTAGTATATTATGTCTAGTGCATTACTCTGATCAACGTTGATACTTTCAAAAGAATTCAATAGGTTGGTCAAGCATGATCTTCCCTTTTGAAATCTATGCTTGGTGCTCCATTTTATTTTTAGTTTCTAAATGTTTGAGTGGGGGTCCAGTTAGCTCACTTGGCTAGTCGCCAACATACGGGGTTCGATCCCCAATTCGGCTGAGTAGACTCAGAGTCAGCCTCCTCACCCAACCAGTAGTAAAAATTCATGGCACTTTGCTGCAGTTTGGTAAATAATCGCTAAGGACATCCCTTCGGGCAAAAAATTCAAGAAGTGTTTGAGTAAAGGATTTCATGATCATTCCTACCACCCGCATTCAGCTAATTGGTCTTTGTTTAAAATTGACATTAGGAATTGATGTGCAAACATTCCAACTCCAGAAGATGACTAAACCAACTGAATGTTTATTACAGGATAATAACTAAAGAAGTTACGATCAGTTATAAAGCAGGCATTGTCCAATTACCCATCATTTTATATAAACCAGACACTACAAGTACAATATTATAAATTGTAGCCACGGATGCTTCTGAATTTGGACCTCAGAGCTTGGTATGTGCAATCTGGCTCTTATCACAGCCATTAAATCAAACTCCCATACCTGATTACAGAAACATCGACCAACAAAAAAACCACTCAGTCAAGGGAGCCAATTTAAACAGAGCAAGGACAGCAAGTTTGCTTTTACACACTGTTCTTCCAGAATCCAAAGTAAACAAATGCCAGTGTTGCCTTTAAGTGCACATGTGGTTCAATACTGCAACTAGTTCTACAGGCACAGCTTTTAGATAATAGTTCTATTCTCTATCTTTACAAAAGGTCATGAGAACACTGGTAAATGAACACTTTAAAAAAATGTATCAAAGTTCAATCCCTCACATTGTAATGAGCACATTATTTACCCAACAGGATTCAAAATTGCCAATTTCAGAATGACAATGCCCATAACCCAAATTACCATTACCTGGGCAGATTTGTTCATAATTGAAGTGTACAAATATGTTAGGCATTACATTCTTGGAACTAAATAATAAATAAAAATAGCAGATAACAGTTTTTATTACTGTTTGCAACTGGTGTACTTTGGGAATAGCCTTTTGTGCGTGTGTGTGAGTAGCACGTAACAGAACTTTGATTGCTAACGCTTGTCAGGAACTTAACTTCTTCAATTTCCAAATACTAATAGTTCAGAAAAATGCAGCATCACAGAAACCAACAGCAAACTTCAAGCTAAGCAGTAAACCACTCAAAGTGGTGGTTCCTTTGGTAACTTTCAATTTGGTAACCACCAGCCTATTTTCTATATGCAGCATGCTTATTTCACACAAGACTTCTGCTGTTCTGCATATGTTTTATTAAATAGAACCCTCTAAAATAGAATAATACAAGAACAACCAAAACAATTTATTTAACATTACCATCAGCCTCCTCATTCTTTCTTTCTCAATCCTCTCAGTTTCTTTCTTCTGCTCACGCTCTGTGTTGGCATGCCAAGTACCAATTGCTCTGGAAAGTTTCTGAATTTTTCCAGTGACTGAACGGTGATATTCCTTGAAGTCTTTTGCATGCTGCAGTATGCTGTTGAGATATTCCTAAAGCATAAATATATCAGTGAACAAAGAGTATTAAAGTATTGTGTCTTCATATCCTTTGACAATAAATTACTCTTGAAGTGCAGACACTTAGTGAAAGAGGTAAACAGCAAAGCCCTACCACAGCAAATAAGAAGAATGACCTCCTTTGTTTTATGGTGTTGAGCAATGCTCTCCCTAAAGTGCGTGCATGCACAACCACGCAGTAATCTGCAATGTACTGCGCACCAAAATAGAATCATACACAGTTTACAGCACAGAAAGAGGGCACTTGACCCATCGTGTCAGTGCCAGCTGAAAAACGAGCCACCCAGCCTAATCCCACTTTCCAGCATCTGGTCCATAGCCCTGCAGTTTACAGCACTTGAGGTGCATATCCAGATGCCTTTCAAATGAGTGGAGGGTTTCTGCCTTCACTACCCTTTCAGGAAGTGGGTTCCAGACCCCCACAACCCACTAAGTGAAAAAAACTTTTCCTCATTGCCCCTCTAATCCTTCTAGCAATCATTTTAAATTTATGGCTCTGAGTCACTCACCTCTCTGCTAAAGTAAATAGGTCCTTCCCATCAATTCTATCCAAGCCCTTTACAATTGTGTACATCTCAATCAAATCTTCCCTCAGACTCCTCTGTTCAAAGAAGGCCAACACAAGTCTATCCAATCTTTTCTTATAGCTACAATTTTCCAATCCTGGCAACATCCTTGCAAATCTCCTCTGTACCCTCTCTAGTGTAATTACATCCTTTCTGTAATGAGGTGACCAGAACTGCATGCAGTACTCAAGCTGTGGCCTAACTAATGTTTTATATAGTTCCAGCATAACCTCCACTGCTCTTATATTCTATGCTTCTGCTAACAAATGAAAGGATTCCATATGCCTTAACTACCTTATCAACTACCTTCAGGGATCTGTGGACATTCATCCAAGGTCCGTCACTTTCTTTACCTCTCTCAATGTCCTCCCATTTATTGTGTAATCCTGTGTCTTGTTTGACCTCCCCAAATGCATCACATCACATTTCCCTGGGTTAAATTCCATTTGCCACTTTTCTGCCCACCTGATCAGTCCACTAATATCTTCCTGCAGTCTACAGCAATCCTTCTCTCCATCAGCCATGCTGCGAATTGCATTGTCTGCAAAATTTATTGACCACTCCCACTACATTTATGCCCAAATCATTAATACATATCACAAAAAGTAGGGGGCCCAGTACCCCCACTGGAAACAGCCTCCCAATCACAAAAACATCCATCAAAAATTACCTTGTTTCTTGTCACTGAGTCAATTTTGTATCCAGCTTGCTACATTCCCCTGGATCCCATGGGTTTTTATTTTTATAATTAGTCTGCCATGTGGTACTTTGTCAAAAGCCTTGCTAAAATCCACGTAGACCACATCAACTGCACTACCCCCATCAATCCTCCTTGGTACTTCCTTAAAAAATTCAATCAAATTAGTCAGGCATGCCCTTCCCATAACAAATCCTTACTGACTATCCTTGATTAATTCATGCCTTTCTAAGTGACTGGTTATCCTCAGAATTGATTCCAATAATTTGTCCACTACCAAGGTCAGGCTGAATGGCCTGTAATTATCCGATCTATCCCTTCCTCCCTTTTTAAACAAAGGTACAACATTAGCAGACATCCAATCCTCTGGACCTCACCTGTATCCAGTGAGTATTGGACAATGATGATCAGATCCTCAGCAAGTTCCTCCCTGGCTTCTTTTAACAGCCTGGGGCACATTCCATCCAGGGCTGATGATTTATCCACTTTCAAGGATGCTAATTCCCTTAATAATTCCTCTCAATGTTTATCACATCCAAAAGATCACACTCCTCCTCCTTAACTACAACGTTTGCATTGTCCCCCTCTTTTGTGAAGACAGACGTAAAGCATTCAGGTGCAAATAAATGGGTCACTCACAACAATGAACTTGAGCAAGGGGTAGGGATGAGTTTCAAACTGCAAATGCAAAAGCATAAACACTTGGAGAGAGGTTGTGGGACAAAGTGCAGCTGTGGCTGGAGGAGCTGTCAGCACAGGAGATAAGAATCTATGATCTGAGGAGCAGTATATTTGAGTTAGTTGGGAGTGAGTGCTTGTCCAGAAGTGAGCAGTGCACAGGAAAAAGGGCAGGTGAGGGAGCCCTGGAAGAGACCGAGCTTCAGAAGGTGAAGGTGCTCCAAAATCATCAGTCCATGATTGTGGGAATGGGAGAGACTCAGAAATTTGCCAGTAGCCAAACATACTGTGATGGAGATTAAATTGGTCAAATGATTTAGTCTCAACGAGCACCTAATATCTTCTGATAGGCAAATTCATGATGCAGATTAGGTTATTGATCATGTATATACATATGCAGCATTGTCAATGAAGGGCTACCTTTAGCATTGTCTGAGCCACATGCACCAAACTGGAAACTGTAACTCAATTTAAGGCACTTAGACTAAGGGATAAAGGATGACAGGTGCCATTATGTGATTTTCTCTTCACTATCTGGCGAGGTGAATGGATGTTGAAGGTTGTTTATGATCCAAGTCCAGATTTCAAGCTACATGCATCCTCCCTGCTCCTGTCACATTTCATCTACTCTCATGAAATAAATAAGAGAGTTCAATGACTTTTAAAGTGTAATCTGTCCGTGGACAAAAAAATAGTGCTCAGAGGAGTTTGTAGCCTGTCCAGTACATCGGGGTTGGGTGAGGAAAGAATGATATTCAGAACTGCCTACTTCGGGTGTACTACAAATTTCATGATTATACGTTTTAACACTATTTGGTTCAGTAGTTCATTGTTTATAGAAGATTTACTACATTCAGTGATGAATTACTTTACCTTTTATAAACAAGAGCTAGGACTATCCTGATTGTGAATTTTTTTTAAAACTGCAAGTAGGGTGGTACAGATCGCAGAGAAGGGGTAATCAGCAGCTTTTTTTTACAAAAATACATCTGAATTGAAGACAGAGACAATTTTCCTCTACTTACTTATTCCGAACGGCTGGCCCAATCATAATTTTAAGAAAGACTATGAGCATACCTGATGTTTCTGCCTGCGCTTGCGCTCTTGTTCGATCTTCTGTTGCTTCTCCAACTTTTCTGTGATACGAGCCTCTCTCAATGACTGCCGTTTACTACGTTTGTAGGCCTTCACATTGAGTGCTGTCTCCAGAGTTGTGTCACGGCGCATACAGGCAACCACTTCTTGCCTCAGCTGTGTTGTTTTAAAAAACAAAAATTCCAACTTTTTTATGCAGTCTGTTATGAAACATTGAGATTACTTGCATTCTAGTTAATTTTACCATCTGCAGTTCTAGTTAGTCAGTCAGTAGGGAAATATAAAATTATAATTTATACATTTACAGATTAAAACAAACAATTATGTGAATTATGCTACTGTTTGCACCCATAGAAGCTTATTGATTACAATATAAATTTGAAAATTAAAATGGTTCAACATTCAGAAGGTATGAAAGATATATGTTGTACATGAGTCAAGCCTCCAACATCGCTGTAGATTTGAAGCTTATGATGTGCTTAATCTGTATTGGGAATTAAAATTATTGGTGAATCTGAGCAGCACTGCAGCAGTTCTGCAAGGTCTGATACATGCCAAGCCAGTTTAGTAGGGTTCATGAGGTATTTTGGCATTGTAATGTAAAGGTTCATGATGAGCATCATGGTAGTTCAGTAAAAGTTAGCCGATTGCTTAAACTGCACAACTCACAGTAAATCTTTTAGGCTAATAAAGATTTGTGAAATTCTACTTCCTAATCTGAACAAAACAAATTAATGCTACAATTTTAGAAACCATGCAGGAACAGAGACACCTAGGGTATATGCACACACCTGGAGGGTGGTGGTAATATCACTGTCTAGTAACCCAAAGCCCCAAGCTATGGGGACATGGGTACAAATCCCATCACAGCAGCTGATGGAATTTAAATTCAATTAATAAATTTGGAATTAAAAGCTAGTCTTAATCACCATGAAACCATTGTTAATTGTCATATCCATCCGGTTCACTAATGAATCTGCCACACTTACTTGGTCTGGCGTACATGTGACTCCAGACCCACAGCAATGTGGTTGACTCTAATGCACCCTCTGAAATGGCCTAGCAAGCCACTCAGTTGTATCAAATCGCTACAAAGTCTAAAAGGAATAAAACCAGATCAACCTAGGCACTGAAAACAACAACAGCAAACCCAGACCTGTTGACCCTGTAGAGACCCCCTTACCAACATGGCGAAGCAACCAACAAAAGGGGAAAAACTTCATCCTCACCAATCTACTGGGTGCAGATGCATGATAGGAGTGACCACTGCACAGTCTTTGTGGAGACAAAGTCCCGTCTTCACACTATTTTTGCTATGCTTTGTGGCATTACCACTGTGCTAATTGGGATAGCAACTCAAAGCTGGGCATTCATGAGGTACTGTGGGACACCAGCAGCAGAATTGTATTCAATCACAATTAGTAACCTTAGGACCCAGCATATCCTCCATGATACCATTAACATCAAGCCAGGGGATCAACCCTAGTTCAATGAAGGCTGCAGAAGGGCATGCCAGGAGCAGCACCAGGTATACCTAAAAACCTGTCAACCTGGTGAAGCTACAACACAGGACTATGTGCATGTCAAACAGAAGAAGCAGCACGTAATAGGCAGAGCCACACGATCCAACAACAAATGGATCAGATCGAAGTTCTGCAGTCCTGCCACATCCAGTAGTGGACAATTAAACAACTGACAGGAGGTGGCTCCACAAATATCTCCATCCTTAATGATGGGGAAGCCCAGCACATCAGTGCAAAAAAAACAAGGCTGAAGCATTTGCAGCCATCTTCAGCTAGAAGTGCCGAGTGGATGATCCATCTATCCATCTTGGCATCCTCTTGAGGACCCTAGCATCACCGATGCCAGTCTTTAGCCAATTCAATTCACTCCATGTGACATCAAAAAACAGCTGAAGGTACTTGATACTGCAAAGTCTATGGGCCCATCAACATTTTGGCAATAGAACTAAAGACTTTGCTCCAGAACAAGCTGCGCCCCTAACCGAATTGTTCCAGTACAGCTACAACAATGGCATCTACCCAGTAATGTGGATAATTACCTAGGTTATGCCCTAGCCACAAAAAGCAGGACAAATCCAACTCAGTCAATTACTTCCCATCAGTCTGCTCTTGATCATCAGCAAAGTGATGGAAGGGGTCATCAACAGTGTTATCAAGTGCACTTATTCAGCAATAATCTGCTCACTGGATGCTCAGTTTGGGTTCCAGTCAGAGCCACTCAGCTCATGACCTCATTACAGCCATGGCCCAAACATGGACAAAAGAGCTTAACTCAAGAGGCGAGGTGAGAGTGTCTGACCTTGACATCAAGGCAGCATTTAACCTAGTATGGCACTACTGGCACAGTATCATCAACAAGATGCACTGCAGCAACTCACCAAGGCTTCTTTGACAACACCTTCCAAACCCACAACCTCTACCACCTAGGACAAAGGCTGCAGATGCATAGGAACACCACCAGCTCCAAGACATATACCATCCTGACTGGAAACTATATCACCATTCATTCACTGTAATTGGGACAAAATCCTGGATCTCCCTTGCTAACAGCTGTGTATGCATCTACAACACATGGACTGCTGTGGTTCAAGAAAGTAGCTCACCACCACCTTCTCAGGGCAATTAACGATGGGCAATAATGCTGGCCTAGCCAGCGATGCCACATCCCAGGAACGAATAAAAAAAAACTTTTGAAGGTGGCAGGACAAGTTGAGAAAGCTGTCAAAAAATTTATAATAGACCTGTGCTTTATAAACAAACAGAGGCACACAGTACAAAGGCAAAGAAACATTTATAAATCACTGGTTAGACCCCATCTCTCATATGGTGTGAGATTCTGGACAACACACCTCAGGAAGGATATCGAGGCCTTAGAGAGGGTGAAGAGATTTTAGAATGGCACCAGGGATGCAGTCCTTCAGTTTGTGGAAAATCTGAAGAATCTGGGATTGTTCTCTCTAGAGCTTAGAACATAAGAACGCAAGAACTTGGAGCAACAATAGACCATGTGGCCCATCTGGACTGCTCTGGCATTCAATACATTTGTGGCTGATCTTTGGCTTCAACTCCACTTTTCCACCCATATCCCTCATTTCCCAGAGGTCAAACATCAGTGTCAGGCTTGTTGGAGCATCCACAGCCCTCTGGGGTAGAGAATTCTAAAGATTCATATCCTTTGAGCAAATAAATTTCTCATATCAATCCTAAATGATTGGCCCCTTACCCAGAATCTGTGTGCTTTTATTCTAGATTGCCCAGCCAGCGGAAACAACCTCGCACTATCTAACCCGCCAAGCTGCTTCATAATTCTGAATATTTCAATGAGAGCACCTCTCATTCTTCTAAAATCCAGAGTATAGGCCCAATTTACTCAACCCCTCATCATAGGACAACTCTCTCATCCCAGAGACCAATCAAGTGAACCTTGGTTGTACTGCCTCCAATGCAAATATATTCTTCTTTAAATCTGAAGGCCATAACTGCACATAATTTTCCAGGTGTGGTTTCACCAAAGGCCCACACAAGACTTCATTATTCCTGTACTCCAATCCCCTTGCAATAAAAGGTCAATATGCCATTTACTTTCCTAAGTGCTTGCTATATCTACATGCTAACTTTGTGTTGCCTGTACAAGTGCACCCCAGTCTCTCCGAACAGCAACAAGTTTCAAGTCTTTTAAAAAATATTCTGCTTTTCTTTCACCACATTATACTCCTTCTGCCACCTTGTTGCCCACTCACTTAACCTGTCTATATTTCTTTGCTGCCTCTTTGTGTCCTCCTCATAGTTGTATCTTCAGCAAACTTAAATACATTACTGTCTCTTCATTTAATCATTAATATAGATTATAAATAGCTGAGGTCCCAGCACTGATCCTTGTAGCACTCCACTAGTCACAGCTGTCAACTTGAAAATGCCCCATTTATCCCTACTCTCTGCTTTTTGTACACTAACTAATCCTCTCTCCATGCTAATGTATCACCCCTAACTCCATGAGCCCTGATCTTGTGTATTAACCTTTTGAACTGCATCTTACGGAATGCCTTTTGGAAATTCAAGTATACACCTACTATTTTTTTATCTAGCCTACTAGTTATATCCTCAAAAACTAATAAATTTGTCAAACAGGATTTCCCTTTTGTAAAACCATGTTGAGTGTTCTAATCATGCTTTTCTAAGTGCATTGTTAAGACTTCCTTAATAACAGATTCCTGCACTTTAACAATGACTGATGTCAGGCTAACTGGCATGCAGTTCCCTGTTTTCTCTCTCCCTCCTTTCTTGAATAGGGGTGTTACATTTGCTACCTTCCAATCTGCTGGGACTGTTCCAGGATCTAAGGAATTTTGGAAAATCAAAGCTGTAGAGATAGTGGATGCACAGGCTCTCTCTTTTAGAACAGTAGGATGTAGGCCATCAAGTCCCGGAGATTTTTCAGATTTTAGTCCCTCAAGTTTCTTCAGTACTTCTTCTCTGCTGATGTGTCTTCTACCAAGATGACAGACACAAGTTTCTGCCATTTCCTCATTCCCAATGGTAATTTCTCCTGTTTCTGCTTCTAAGGGACCAACATCTACTTTAGCTGCTCTCAGAGAAGGCCAACGGAGTATTTAACTGAGGCGTTCAAAATCATGATGGGTTTCGATTGAGTAAGAAAAAACTGTTTCCCGTGCTAAAATGATCAGTAACCAGAGGACACAAATTTGATTGGTCAAAAAACAGATGAGACAGGAAGATTTTTTTTGAATGCAGTGATTTGTCATGACTTTGAATGCACAACCTGAAAGGTTGCTGAAAGTAGATTCAATAGTAACTTTCAAAAAGGAATTGAATGAACAGTTGAAGGGAAAAAGATTGCAGGGCTGTGAAGGAAGGGTAGGGAAATGGGACTAATTGCATAGCTTTAAAGGCACGATTGGGTGAACAGTATTCTGTGCTATATCATTCTATGATTCTACGAATACAAACCTGCCGTTGGAAGTTCAGTAGTCGAAGAGCTTTTAACTCAACAGTAGCTTTATTGCGCAAATCCGGCGGCAAAGAACCAGGCAAATTTTCAAGCTCTTGAATACGATGAGCAATTCGAGCTTGAAGTCTTTGTGAAAAGAAAATTAAGATTAATCGTACTATTAAACTTGCAAAAGAGGTTCAGGTTCGAGTGACATAATAACTTAATGATAAATGATTTTTAGAAGTTTAAAGAAGTTAAAACAGTATATTCTCAAATATTATGTAAGTGATTTCTACACCATTTTCTTCATCTAATACAATTAGATAGAACAGGCATCACTTAAACAGGCCATTCAGCCCAATTAGCCTGTGCTGGTTGGTGTTTATTGTCCACGTCTCCTACCATTCCATCTCTCATCTCAACTTTTCAGTACATCTTTCCACTCCCCTTTCTATCATATACGCGTCTAGTTTCCTTTCGAAAGCATCTAAGCTAATTGCCTCAACCACTACCTGTGGTAGTGAGTTTCACATTCTAACTACTTAGAGTAAAGAAATTCCTATTTTCCTGTTTGTTTTATTGATAACTATCTTGTGCTTATGGCCCCTATAGTTTTGGATTCTCCCAAAAGTAGAATCAGTCTCTCCACATCTATGCTGTCCAACACATTCATAATTTTGAAGACTTTATCAGGCCATTTCTATGTCTTCTAAAATAAAAAGCCCACTTTGTTTAATCCTACCTGATACTTGTTTAACCATGATTGGACTTGCAAGGCCATTTTAAGAGAAACTACCTTAGGAAGTATAAATTAAATCAACATTATTGAAGTTGAATATCAATAGAACTATTCATGCAAATGAAATTATGGAATTCTGTTTTTTTTCAACAGTGTGCATTAAACCAATTTAGCTTCTTCACACTGATGGATTTCTTCAACCCAGTTTGCAAAGGGAGATCACTAGCATTCAGCTTAAACAAATGTGCAAATGAAGGGTATTGAATCGTTAGGAAAGTTCCCAAAACTCTCAAAATTTTTTGATGGTATTAGCGCTATTCAAAGTGAAGTAAATACAAGGAGAAACAGTAAGTTTTTTTACTACCAGTAAAACATCTAGGCAAGCTTGCAGGCTAAAACAAGCAAAAATCAGTCTTAGTAGTACACAATATGTTCCTACATTAAAAAAAAGTTCTGCAGAACAGCTGATTCATGTAGCTAAACGAGATAATATTAAAGACAGATGGATGTGATGCCTGGTGAACAACAGTGATCCCAATATTAACAATTCAACTCACCTGTACTCACGTTCTTGAAGAATTTCAACAGGATCCAACCCTTGTGGTTTCTGGATGGGTGTTATACGGTTTTGCTTCTGATGGAGTTGGATGGTTGGTGAAGGCTGGACAGCAGGCTGTTGCGACAATGAGGCTCCAGGGCCAGATGGAGTTGCTTGTACAGCTGGTGCAGGAGAAGGTCTTCCACAAGTAGCTTGAGCAGGCATTTTCTGAGGCGTATTAGGAATGCCCATTTCATTAACTTGACCTCAAAAATTAAAGCCAAATGAAAGATGGTTTATTACTTTATCCATTTTAAATGCAGTGTGATAGAAAATGTATCCATTCTAACTTGAACTAATCGTTGGCTTTCAAATTATTCACCTCAAAAATTAAGCTATGTCTCAATTGGTACACCTGGTACAGGAGTAAAATTAAAAGGGTGGTGGCATGGATTGAAAATGAAGAGAAACTACCTTCCTATGCCTTATAACGCTGGAAGTAGGAATGATCAGTAGACTAAACTATCAAATTATTCTAACCTAGGATAGCACAGATGTAAACTGAACTATCACATACTTTCCCCTTTCATTGCATTTTACAACATATCAAGGCTGCTTTGCTTTCAGCAAATTGAGCAATTTAATTGGATCAATGTACACCTCTTATGGACTAATGGAAGGAGGGTGGGTGGGAAGGGAGGGAACAAAAACAATTAGACAAATGCATCCTATTATGATGAATTCTAACCCAGAAACTGAAGCACCACAAACCAAGTTTCCTAAAGTAGCTATATCAATATAACAATTAGAATACAACTAAAACTCATTTTCAGCTAAAATGTAGCATGCATTTATTTAGCAGGGCCATCAGTAAGCTTCTGTACTCTGCGTCTCAATGACATGACAGCTTATTCTGAATATCAGTTTGTTGCTAAAACCAATAGTTGCACCAATCAACCAATAGGTAAATTTAGGAAACTGACCTAATAATAGTTAATTTTAAATAGTAAAATATATTTATATAGTTAACAGGGTTCCTAAACAATTACAGCAGATATGTAGTACAAAAACATCAATTAGTCTGGAAGATTTACTTACCTTCTGTCCAAGGCTTGGGAACATTAGGAACATGTCCTGGCATTATTTGTGAGGGTCCTACAGTTTGGCCAGCCATTGAATGCATGCCCATGCCTAAAAATTTAGGAAATGTATATTAAGTCTTAACTCTAGATCAAAAAAAATCTAGTAAATCCACTTTTGGAGGAGGGGAAAATACCACAAAAAGTTGGTATGCAGGTACAGCAAGTGATTAGGAAAACAAATGGTATGTTGTCGTTTATTGCAAGGGAAATGGAATGAAAATTAGGGATGTTTTGCTACAACTGGACAGGGCATTGGTGAGTCCACATCTGGTGTACCGTGTACAGTTTTGGTCTCCTTACTTAAGGAAGGATATAATTGCATTAGCAGTTCAGAGAAGATTCACTCAACTGATTCCATAGATGAAGGGGTTGTTTTATGAGGAAAGGTTGAACAGGTTGGGCCTGTATCCATTAGAGTTTAGAAGAATGAGAGGTGATCTTATTGAAACACAAGACCTTGAGGGGACTTGGCAGGGTGGATGCTGAAAGGACGGATGCATCCCCTTATAGGAGAGACTAGAGCTAGGGGACACATTTCCAAGATAAGGATTATTAGTCTGTGGAATTCTCTTCCCCAGAGTGCAGTGGAGGCACGGTCATTCAATATTTTTAAGGCCAAGTTAGACAGATTCTTGAATGATGAGGGAGTCAAAAGGTATTGGGGTACACAGAAAATTAGATTTGAGGCCACAATCAGATCAGCCATGATCTTATCAAAGCAGGCTCGAAGGGCTGAATGGCCTACTCTTGCTTCTAATTCATATGTTCGTATTTATGATGTAAACACATTTTAAACTGTAACCACCCCATGGTCACTAAAATACAAATTTCTCAATATTCATAAATTATACATTAATACAATGTGCTGTTAAATAAATTGTAAATTTTAGATATTTAACATAGATATGACTATCATTCATATGTCAATTAGTGTTGGGGCGGTGACAGTTGGGGGTTTGGGGGAGGCCACACCAGCAACTAATGGGACCATTGCTTTTAGGAAATTCATATTTATTGCAGTCATTTTGCTCAACTGATGTTTTACAAACTGCCCTGCTTCATTGTATAGAAGGTTGCTTAGTTCATTAACCAACAATTCAAGAGATTAAAACAAAGAATGTGTAATTATATAGCATCTTCGTGACCTCACAATGTTCCAAAGCAGTTTACAGCCAATGAAATGAAGCATAATCACTTGATTTTTAATCCATATGCAGCACCAATTTTGCACACAGCTGGATCCCACAAACAGCATTAAGATAAACAATCAGTTAATCTTTTTTATTTGACATCGATTGAAGGATAAATGTTAGTTAGCGCACCAAGAGAACGGTCCTACTCCGAATAGTGACCTGTGGATTTGAATATTCAATTGCCTTAAGGGCGAGTTTGAGTGTGGGCCAGCCCAAAAAATCATGTGCCTGAAGGCATCATTGGATCCTGACACTTTCAATAGGAGGTGGCGAGGAGGGAGCCAGCAACCCACTACTTTCAAATTATTTGCTTGTTGAACTCGTTAGTATGGGGAGCAACAGTTAGCAATTTTCAAAAGGCAAACACTAGGAACAAGGAGGGTCTGGGACACATTTGGGCATAGATGTCAGCAACACAGCAGGGAGCCATTAGTGCTCATGACTGCAGTGTGAAAAAGTTGTATAAAAAGGGAAGATTTAAACTCAGCTGCTCATGCAGCGGCACAGAGTTGCCATCTCTAGGGCTGAGAGGCTTGATTTTTGAGGAGAAAGTGTTTGGGCTTGAGAAGAACATGAGGCTGCTGGAATCCTTGGCCATTTCCAGTCACGTCTGTTTGGTCTGGCTTGCTGGAACTCTTTTTCCAGATGGAAGGAAGAGTACAGCTCTTCTGCCACAGCCTCAACCAGGGCCTCAAGGGAGGCATCAGAAAAACGTGGGGCTGTCCGAGGATGGCTGTCCAAAGCACCACTGGCCCTCTACTCTTCCAGCTCACCCATTTCCAAAGCCAATAGCAAGTCCATGCCTGTTGTTTGCCTTTTAAAACCATACCTCAAGTGCTTTACTCCTGTCGGCACCTGATACCCCCCCAAGTGACGCAAACACAGCTCTGGTCCAATTAGTGGATGACAATTTGAAAATTGCATTGCATCACTGATGCAGTGTGGGGTCAGAAATCCAGAAATATTCTGTGCGGAGATTCCCAAACCCAGATGAAATTCGGCCCGGGAAAGCTTCAAGTTAACATTTCGTCTGAAGATAACGCCTCAGACGATTCAATACTCCCTCTCTACAGCGTACGAGTCAGCCTAGATTATGTGCTCTAGTTCTAGAGTAAGGTTCGGCCCCAGAAACCTTTGTCTCAGAGATAGGAGTTCCACCAGTGATTGACACCTCATTGCAAAAAAACAAAAAATCCTAATAGCTTCGACGGGCTCTGTCAAGAGAGAATCAAAGAGCAGTTGGTTGGTAGCTTTACAGGTGGTTTGTCAACTTCCTCCAATGAACAAAGTTCATGACTAAGATCGATGATTAGTATTTGTCCTTATTTATTCACCTTCCAAATAAATAAACAGATGTATACTAAATTAGCCTGAAATTGATTTGGAACACTGATGAGATAAATGTTCAAACTTGGGCTTCAGGATATCAATAAATGCTTCCAAGTGCGATCTTGCAGATGGCATCAACAGAAACCCTTCAAATGTTGGCTCATACTTTCCTCATCATTCTTCCCCAGCCAAGAAATTGGAGGCACATTCTATCACCATTCAGCATCTCTGTTTCATGATTGTGGACTATAACTTTCCCAAAGGACCACAGGCATCTCTCTCCATTAGAGGGAGACAATTGATTATATATAGCTTGAGGGGCACTACTCCACAACCATGGGGCAAGGCAAGGAGTCAGTCCTCCATGAACTACCATAGCTGGCATGAAGATTGAACCCAGTGCAAGATGAAGCGATGAAAATTTAGGCTCTCAGGTTCAAATGATTTGACATTTGATCAGAAAATTTCAAATCTCAGCTACAATTTAATTGTCAAATGAAGGACATAACTTTCCAGGCACCCTTCATAAATCATGGACCACGGAAAATTTTCCAACCAACAATGCATCAAAAACAGGCAATAAAAAGTAGCTGTAACATGAATCCTAACAAGAATATTTTTGATTTAAGATATTGATAATAAATTTCTGCAAACATTAAATGACCACAAGCTGCAGTTATAGTCACAATATCAGTTCAGAAATCTTTGTCATTTAGCATTCTGAAATATTCTGGTTGAGGCTTTCCACTTTAAAGCAAGATGTATTATAATTAAAAAGTGTTTAACAAAACCCTTCATTGCTACAAAAGTTGTGTATAATAAAAAGCTTGCCAAGTTACATGCTAAATGCAAGAAGTTTGGTGCAAAAGTCACAAAAACTTATACTTCAATCAATTGAAAATTAGGCACAGTTTCCACATGTTCATTGCTCCATAGACAGATAAGAACCTGACCCCATCTACAAAATTGGCTAAGATCACAGATCAAATTAATCACCATTGCAAATTTCTACTAATTGTGCCTTTTTTGGTTTTTGGTGCAAGGATACAAATAGGCACCTTTTAAAAACTTTTAATTTAAGAAATGGACTTGCACACAAAAGTATCAAACAAATGTTTTTGTGTAACTTTTTATATTGATTCTCGATTTTTAAAAATAAGGTTACAAGTCGTAGACTCAACAACGATTAAAAATGCTTACTTTTGTGATAAACCCATTTTCAGCTGTATTCATAAACTGTAAATGCTTCAAATAATTTTTTGATGTAACTTTTTAAATTGTGCTTGAAAAAATTGCCAGATTGCACTGATTCATGGATGATTTTAAACTCGTCTGCCATTGCTGAATGCTGGTAGAAACTTAGGCAAAACCAAAGGGACAATGGACAATTGTGAACTGAGAAAAGCCACAAACCGAGGACCAATTGATTTAAGTTTAAAGGTTAAAACGCCAAAGAATTAAAGAAAAGGTGGAAAAAAGCATTCAATGTCTACGAAATAGTGAACGCATGGAAAACATTCACAACTGTAAAGTGTGCCTAATTCTCAACTAATTCAAACACAAGTTTTGTGACCTTTGAACCAAGTGTTAATATTTCTTACTTAACACGTACTTAGCAAGTTTTTTTTTAGTCTACACAATTTAATACATTTTTATCAAGTCTACATTTCAAATGTGTCAAGCCACAAACTATTTCTGTGCTTGAAATTTCAATGTCTAAATCACATAGGTGCTCAGTGAAAGATTTAAGTTAAACATGATGATGTAAATGCATTACACATTTTTAAATGGAGGATCTGCAAGGTGATAATTATGCCTAGATAACTCTCATGTTCATAACTAAAAAAAAACTACTAGTCTGAGCTTAAACACACAAGTTTAAGCACATCTAATTAAGTACCGAAACATATGCCACCATTGCTCCATAGCTATCACTAATTGTAACACTCATATCAAAAGTATACTTGCTGGCAGATAGGATGATATTTAAATGTATTTTTGTCATTTTTTAAATGCACATATCCATATTCAAAAAAGCGTGTTCACACTTTTATAAAATGCAAAATTGAGGTATCAAACTCCATTTTCAAAAGTGCATACTTCTAAAGTACACATGAAAATGCTGCTCGCAGCCACACAGCTCCCTGAAGACAACATTTTAGGTACCTGAATAAGCCACGAAAATACTGCGAAATCCAAATTTAGATCAATATGGACATGAAAAAACAAGGTAGAAATCTTAATTTAATCTAAAAATATTGGTTACCTACACTTCTATATATGTAAAAAAAACTACACAAATAGGTTTGCTGGCAAGTAGCCAAAAACAAGCACAAAAAAAATAGGATACCTCAGGGAAACATACTCCGAGGTTCAGCTAAGATTCAATGACACTGGTTAATTTAGACAATTAGGATTTGACCCGCCTGAACTAAGCCTTTAATTACATAGTAGTAGACTCATGCTTACAGGAAAAAGTCCAGTTTCAAAATATTATATATGATGCAGCATTTTTTAATTGGAACTGCCAAGTCCCATCAGCAACCATTCATGCCACCTCCTATAGTGCCAAATATGTGTATCCCTTGCAACAGGGTTTCTCTTTGCTTTCCTGCAGATTGTGAGTGCATCTGTCAGTCTCCCTTCTCATTATGTATACAGACCCACTCAACAGTCACCACCTCAACATAATCCATCTCCAAACAGGATTTCTATCCCCTTCTCTCACCCCTGCTCAAAAAGGAACTCTCTCTTCTTCATATCACTTCCCAACAGATCATGTCAGGGCTTCGCTGCCTGCCCTTCTCCATTCCATCTTCCCCCAATGCAAGTCCCTTCCTTTTCCTTCCTTTGTTGTTCCCGGAGTTGCAGCACAACCATAATGGAGGTCAGAAGTTTGTTCATTGCACACCAATTTCTCTGCATACTATTTCTCCCACTTTGCTCCCACTTTCCTCCTTTGCTCTTGTTACAGGAGAAAGAAGTGAAACAAAGTAACTTTTTGCAAAATTACCCCTACCCAAAAACACATTTCCTGCTGTGTTTTCATATTGCTTAGGAAAATGGTCACAAACAAAAATACAAATTGGGAGAGTCAGGTCCCCAGCAGCTTTGCTGCTGATAGTCATGGGGATTGTAGTCATGAAATCCATATATGCAGAGAGCAGATGATCAGCACATGGTTCCTTCTGGGAGTTTGCTGTTAAGACAGCGCACTAACAAACTTTAGTAGATAAATTTTTAGGGGTATTTACTGAAGGAAAGGGGAAAAAGTGGGTCGATCCTAGGAATTCTTCTGCTTAATAAAAAGCCTCCATGGAATGTAAACAACTGTTATCCAGTAATTTGCCAGAAGATGTATTTAAATGTTCAGAAGCCTGGCAGGTTGCATCATGCTACTTATGAAAAACAGGGAGTCATTGGAGCCAAGTTTGGATTATGAATAAAATTTGTGTTAAGTATTTTTTTTTACTAGTTTGTACTGGTGTGAGTGAGGGATTACCATGGTGCCTACATTTTGTAGAATGAGAATGTGCAGCCTTTGTTCTTGGAGGGATGCAATTGTTAAAGTTAAAATTGGAGAGAAAGGTTGTGTATAATACGGTAATGAAGTAGAAAATTATTTAATTTGATTTGCTGGATAAATTACTTAAAAATTCAGATCAAATTTATTACGGGGCTGGTCCCTTAACTCCTAATTTGATTTTCTCCAAGACAAAAGGAAAAAAAATAGAAATCTATCCTCAAAGTTACCTGCAATTGTTCATCTCTTTCAGGAAATTAACACTTGCAAGGTCCACAATGGCAAGAAGATTATTGGCAATATCTTCAAATGTACAGTTTAACAGTACCTTATAGAAGTATCTAAGATGAAATTAATCAAATTTAATTGCCATACTATTAGTGAAATTTCTAAATTTACAGGCTTGGCAACATTTTGGTGTCCCTTCCCTAGAAATCATGGCTGTAAGCAACTACTCAAAGAAAAAAAGCTTTCGACAGTTGCAGGAATTGGTGCTATATTAACTGGTAAAGAAAACAATGGCATATGCATCAAGGCCCCAATTCTCTCATTTTAAAAAAGTTAAAATTTGCTTTCAAAAACACCTTAATTGAGTTGTTCCAGTGTAGAACAAGAAATAGACCCCTACAATGCTCAGTAGTCATAACATAGCTTCCCTAAACCCTGAAATTTTACTACATCCTCCAGAAAACTGAATGGAGACTATCCTTTAAAAGGAAAGGGAGCTTGTGAATAGATTAACATCCTTGTAATTTTGACTGATAACTACACTCAATCCAATATATCCAAGTTATCCAAACACCACCTATTCAAATAGTTTCATCATTTGAACTCCATTTAATTCCTGCATTTTAAGGCAAGTTATACATTTTTTTTAACATGTATTCTTTCATGGGTTGTGGGTGTCGCTGGCGAGGTCATTTTTTGTCCATCCCTAATTGCCCTTGAATTGAGTGGTTTGCTTGGCCATTTCAGAGGGCAGTTAAGAGTCACAGAATGGAGGATTTCTTTCTGTAAACGGCATTAGTGGAACAAATGGGTTTTTATGACAATCGATTATAGTTTCATGGGTCACCACAACTGGGACTAGCTTTCAATTCTAGATTTTTAACTAATTGAATTTAAATTCCACCTGCTGCTGTGGAGGGATTTGAACCCATGTCCCAAGGGCATTAGTCTAGGCCTCTGGGTTACTAGTCCTGTGACTTTACCACTCCACCACCATCTCCTCGATGCCAAATACTCTCCCGTTAGCAGTGACAACATGACAGTAGCAAAGTTCTAAAAGTGTCATTGTTTGTATCAGGAGAGAAGAAACATGCAGCTATTTTGAAAGAAATTTGGATACTAAAGGCCCTCTATATTCATTGCAAACAATCAAAATTAAACACTAGACTTAAGATTATTTCCACAGCAAAATCATACAGGTATATTTGAATATCAAACTGTGAAAATACTCTTCCGTGCAGTTTTGGATAGCTGGGCTATACAGTATTTTATATGCAATCAGTAACAAATCACACAATAACAACATTTTAAAAGAGGCTAATACTTCCAATAAGAGGTCAGTAATGCTATATGTAACAGAATAACATCCAGATTTTTAAACTGTTTGACCTTGAGAATTCTAAACTTCTTAGTGTATTATAATGGTCCGTATCTTCTGCACTACCCAGCGTTAGATTTGAGGTGTACCCCAAAGATGGGCTGGGATATCCCTCTGGCAGGTTCCCAGGTAAAGGTTTGCATGGCAATTGCCCAGAAGTGCACACTTCCTCTGGACAATTGCGCTGCGCTGGGAACCATTCGAAAATGCAAATTAAGTCGCAACCCAGATGGTTCTACCAGGGTTATACCAATAGTTCCCCAGAAAAAGTTAGAAGAATTGAAACCTCTTCTAACTTCTGAATAACTATTGTAAAGACCCATACTGACTCCGTGGAACACAACTCCAACCTTGGACACCCCACCTGACCTCAGCCCAACCAACCCCTGAGCTTTCAACGCCCCCACCCCACAACCCCCAGGACCCCACCCCCCAACACACCCCCGGCCACCCCGCCCCTCCAACCACCCCACCCCACCCTGGACCACCCCACCCCAGCTCATGCATTAAAAAGGGGCACGTGGCCCCCTTGAACACCCTGGAGCTAGACTTTGCTGGGGCCTCCGAGGATTCTTTTGATGCAGGCCCAAAGCAGCTCTGACGAACGGAAGTGTCAACGTTATTTTCAAGACCAGTTAGGTAGGTATTTATTTCTAATTTCTGCGGGCCAGCGATTTCTGATGCAAGTCAGAGGTTACGGCCCAGTATGTAAAATCCATGAATCTTTAATAAAAATCTCAATACAAAATATACATTTTTTTGTCTGGACAAGTTCAATTCCATGGAATTAAGAGCTAACTTACACAAATCCAACCTCTCTAGCTGTTCATTTCAATGTTTTAATGGAATTGGCACAATTGCATCATTGCTGGCCTTAATTTCCTGAGATGGATGAGCAGGTTACATTTCAAGCATAAAACTCTGCAAAATGTCCCAGCAGTTTAAGCAGCACCAAAAAAATGTTGGCATTTAACATTGATCAACTTGACCACTACCACAGCCCCAACAAAAGAGCAACAATGGTATTCCATCAGCATCTGTTCTACATTTAAAATGAGGAGTGGTCTCATATTTTCAATAACTTTGGCAGCAGTTAAGCAGATGCAATATTACATGACAAATTGAAACAGTGGGACAAATCAAATGTTAAATGACAGTCCCAAATAAAATCTTAAGTCTTATTTACATTTCCCTGTATCCATTAAATGTAGCAGAGAATAATGCAATCAATAATTGTTTTGAATTAAGTTGAAAGTAAAGTTTATATGCGAATTGCGTTAAACAGTCTTTGAAAAGCCAACAGATAAAGTGGCAGCCTGAAACAGAACAATGCAAACAGGAAATGAAAGGAGGAATGAAATTGAAACCGAATGGAAACGGAGACCAAGTGATATTCTGTGAAAGCCATCATTCCCTCACTGATATCTTCCCCCACATCATTCCCTCACTGATATCTTCCCCCACATCATTCCCTCACTGATATCTTCCCCCACATCAAGCTTCCCCCCCACTCCACCCCAACCCACCCTTTCCTTACTGCAGCCAAGAGTATATGTCTGCCATTCAAGAGCTATACTGCTCATTGCCCATCACTTTAACAGAAAGTCAAGGATCACAAATGTTTTTCTGCATTGAATCAGAAATCATTCTGAATTCTCAGACCAATATTACCTCCTGTAGTTGTCTCTGGAATTGGAATTTGCTAGAACTTCCTTCAGAGCAATGTTGGGGTCTGGTGAAGGAAAAGGTATCTGTTTACACTACTCCCCCCATCCCATCCCAGCCACCCATAACACCAAATGGGTGGCAGAGGTATGGAAGGAGTACACCTTGCAACCCTTCTCCCACACTAAGCAAATGTAAGATCTTGTGGAGGAAAGGGACCTTTTCTGAAGAGCAGAAAGCCCAAGACTGGTAAAGTGAATGGCAGCAAACCTGACCCACCATTCAAGTTATACATTGTGAGCCAATCCCGCTGAAATGGGAGGAAAGGCAACATTGCTCCCCACAAATTACAATTGCGAAACTTAACCATGCTGAGAGTTCGAGGCCCTTCCAGTGCTGTTCCCCTATTTTTCGCTTGTATCCCTTGCCCATATTCTTGCACAGCTCCATGCCTTCTGAGTTTTGTTATGAAAACTTTACCTGCACTACCCCTATACACCATTACAAAAGCTGAGATTAGTAGGAATGTAGAAATTGCTAGGTGAGGAAAAAAACCCATGGCCCATCTAGTTCCTAAATTACAAAGTACAATGAACGACACAATGAAAACCCTGGTGGTGAGCTTTGGGAATCATAGGTCCAAACCCAGATTTTTCCTTCCGAGCATGCAACACTTACTAAATAATGTCTCAAAAATATTTATATACTGCATCCCAAAATTTTGTTCACAAGAAATCTATCCAATTTGCATTAGAATGAATCAATGCCAACTGCTTTCAACATCCAACTTGAACACAACGTCTCTAGCTATCCAAACGTCAAATGTCTGAATAACTCAATTATTAGAACTCAAGATTTCAACTTTTAAGTCAGATAAGTGAAAAATCTTTTCCTACTGCAAGTAAACAACCCTCAATTCATAAACAACTTTACTGCCTGGATGCTAGACTAATTCAAACTGCTTTAGTTTTGAAAAATCTGATAATACATTTAGAATAAAGACACTTTGTTTTCCCCCATATGAAAGAAATAACAAAATGCATACTTACTGGGTGGTCTGTTGTATGCAATGGGGGCTACTTGCTGTTGCATACTCGGTAGTGACCGCTTTCCTTGAACAGCAAGCTGCAGGTTATCCGGTAACGGTTGCCCTCTAGCAAGCATTTTATAAGCCAGAATTTGAGCCCTTAATTGATGAAGCTGAACTGGATTGAAAGGTGAAGGACCTCTGTTCTGCTGGCTCATAACCTGAGGATCTCCTTGCAACATTGGTGTAGCCTGGGCTGGTGGAATCTGAGGAGGAGTAGGGCCACCTGCTGACATTGGACTGGGAACGTGCTCTGGTACGCTCATAGGAGATGGATGAGGAGATAGATAACCTGCACAGAAAAATATTTTTGTGACCAGATTCTAAATGCAAAGATGAACACAAACTAATTGTACCATTATCTTTATATTA
This sequence comes from Cetorhinus maximus, assembly GCF_964194155.1. NCBI lineage: Eukaryota > Metazoa > Chordata > Chondrichthyes > Lamniformes > Cetorhinidae > Cetorhinus > Cetorhinus maximus. The sequence continues at coordinate 124,071,020 of NC_135880.1, read as the reverse complement.
CACTAGAAGATCTGTGATATTGTTCACAAGTAGTTAGGCTTGGAGTGCATTGTTCTGTATGCAACCCACAATAACTGAACTCACCAATCAAGGTCTTGCAGTTGTCTCAAAGGATTCAATTACTCACCAGAGATTAGAGGTAAGGGGTGGATTTTGGGCAAGCCAAGATCTAACTTGTTCTACTTCTTAACCATTTTGTGATTTCTGGAAGAAATATTCAGGAACCCCAGGCTTGTAAGCCTCGTCAAGAGGGTTTTTGGGGTACCTACGGTTGTATTGCTCTTTGTATTACTCTATTACAATCTAATTGTGTCTTTAACCTTTCTCTGTTAATCTGTTCCTATATCTGGATTACTCTTTCCACCTGTTTCTATCAGTTATCTTCTTCCACATTTCTCTCTGCAGTTAATTGCTGGCTGTCACTTGCTCCTAGTACTTATATCTGTTTCCTCCAGTCATCCTCACAATGGGAATAGAGTTACAGGAATCAGAATCAAAATAGCAAAGCTGAAGAATTGAGAGAATTGGAGTGGACACCAAGAGAAAAGCTGTGAAACTGAAGAAGTGAGGGAGTATGGAGTAGCTGGAAGCTGCTTCGGAGTGGGAGAGGGGGCGAGGGGAGAATTAATTGACTGCACGTGTCTTTGGTCTGTTAAATGTCCATTTTCAGTTTGAGCCTTATGTTTCAGGTTCACATTTAGCTAGACCATGGAGAACAAGGGCAAAAATGTTGCTGTGCACGAACAGGGCCAAGGCTGCTGTTTTTGGGTAGAGCCTGGATAAGGGAGTAGAAAGGAAGAGCAAGTGGAGAAGTTAAATTAGCATGTCTGAGGGTTTTTATTCTGTATTACTGAATTGTGCATGTGCGTGTTTTTAGGGATATGTAATGGGATGGATGAGGAACCATCTTGGCAACTATATGAAATTTGATACATTGAAGGTGAACTGGCAACAGCTTACCTAAGCTAATCTTCAATAGGTGAACCTGTCTCAGATGATAAGACAGTTAAAATACATAATGCAGAACACCAAAAATGTTCTGGAACTGAAAGCTAATCAGCCCCATTTGAAAGCTAATGAGTCAGCCAGAACTCAACTTCAATGCAGCCGAAAATCAAGTAGGGTGCAAACCAGGCGTCCAGCGTGAATGCACCTGGTCTGCCAAGCACATTAAATTAAAACTAGGGTTCTGGTTAAACTCTGTGAAGGGCTGCAAGTACATTATAGAATCATACATTGAATCTTTGGGTTTTCCTCATAAACATTCTTTTGGGGATAATTTTTATTTGGCACATATCCACAATGATTACACACCTTATTTTGAAAATAAATGTTTTTAGAATTTCTTTTTATAACACTTTTTAAAATCACAGCTTGTATTTTGCTAATTAATTCTAAATCAATAGAATTTTGCAATTTAAATTACATTCATAGTTAAAGAAAAAGAACTGCATTTATTTAGCACCTCATTGCAGTTCTCAGAAATACCTCTAAGCATTTAACATCAAATGAGAACTTAAAGGCAGTTTAAATAAACACTATACATGCTGATTTTTAAAAAAAAAGATACTGCTCTTAGGATAAAGTAAAAATTGAGTAGGGGAAGAAAAAAAAAAAAGTAGAATTCCAATCTATTTACAAGAGGTGGGAACAGGAGTGGATATTATCATAGCAGATTGTGCAAAATCACAGGATATATCAGCGAAGATCATGCCATAACAAATTACTAGTCCTAATTATTATGCATGGCAGGTCACAGCCTCTCAGCATGGCTGTCCAAAAGGGGTGGGAAAAAATTAGTATTTTTAAACTAATTTTCTGACTCAAATCAGTCATTGAGGAAAATAAAAAAATATCTGAGTGGTTTACAGAAAGCCATATGTGCTATGGCTGATATTAATTTATGATCACCACTCAGGAATCTATATATCCACTAACAACCTGCCTTCAATTAGTGACTGACACATACCCGCCCACCCCTCACACTGAAAAATATATTAGTTATCCTAGTCTTAGAAGAAGGATCACTGCAAATTCTGATACCAACATCATTTCTTTGTCTGGCAGTGGCACGATGAGGAAAGGATAAAAAGGAAGCAGAAAACTAAGAACTAATTAGAGTGTAGAACCATTTTATCCAGAAATATAACTGGGATAAATTTTGCAAACATGTTCAAAAACAAGGTGACTGTTGACACTGACAATTCATCAGAATATGATATTGTAATTACAAGCATTTAAAATTATCCCAAGGTATGGATGCAACAGCAGTTCTCCTATGGCACTTCTCCCAGCAAATTGATGGAAACACTGTTTTACAGTAAGTGAGTATTTATGCCATTTGCAGCATAACATTAAGACCGAATTATGATGACTGAATTCCATGGTTTTCAGAGATTTTGTTGTCACAGCTTTGGGGATTGAATTCTGCATTTTGTCCATTATTCAGAGAAAACTCTAGAAGTGATATATTTCTTTACCACTGCATATTTAATTTTTAAAGCTGAGGATCCACAGCAAGATGGTATGCAAGATGTACCAGCTGGAGGTAGCTACCTGGTATTCAGCAGTACTTGGGCGATCCTGGGATTTGGCAGAACTGGGCTGAGATGATGGAATCCTGGCATCACTATGAAAGGAGAACCAAGCATTTGGCAGAACTGTAGAGCACAGAATGTGCGTTTTGGCTCATTCCAGTATATCTCATCTATCTTTCCCTCTCACACAACTGTCATACGAAGGCTTACATTTTCTAACTATCAACAGAACACAGCTGAGTACAATCAGAGACTGTTTGCTTGAGAAAATCCAAATATTAAACTCCATTTCTTAGAAGAGAATTCAAATTAGGGTGATGAGGAAATGATGGCGTATGGCAGCTGGGTGCCTTTATTGAAGCAAAAAAAAAGCTTTGATTTTATGTTTAATTGAAATTTTACTTAAATTCACCATCCAGTTTGCATTCAAAACCTTTCCAAAAACATAAAAGTCAAATTGTGTCCATAGTAAATGAATTGTTTAAAATTCAAACATAATGATACTGTGTGTAAGCATCATTTTATACATTAAGTGAGACCATGCCTTTACACAATGCAAAGTTTACTTGTGTTGGCCTTCCGGTTGCTCACTATTTTAATTCACCACCTTGCTCTCGCGCTCACATTTCTGTCCTCGGCTTGTTGCAATGTTCCAGTGAAGCTTGATGCAAGCTTGAGGAACAGCACCTCATTGTCCAATTAGACACTTTACAGTATTCTGGACCCAACACTGAGTTCAATAATTTCAGACCATGAACTCTGTCTTCTTATTTTGATTCTTATTTTTTGCCAAGTGCCAGCCCGTACCTTGTTTTCATGTTTTACTTTTGCACAGGGCTGTGCTTTATTCTGCCACGAGCACTTACTCTAGGCTAATGCCTCGTTTCTTTACTACAATCATTATATCTCCCTTTGCCTTTTGTTCCACGACATCTTTCATTTAATCTCTCCCACCTTCTAATTTATCTTTGACCTTCCTTTTTGTTCTACTTGATCCTCTCCTTTTTTTTCTCCCCAATCGGCATAAAACCCATTGCACTTCTACCTCTCTTCAGTTCTGAAAGAGAGTCATATTGGACTCAAAAATTTCTCTCTCCACAGATGCCACCAGGCCTGAGTTTTTCCAGCACTCCTTTTATTTCAGATTTCCAGCATCTTTAGTATTTTGCTTTTATTCAGATTAACACAAATATGTATAAAACATACCTTGAGAATGCTGATCCATAGGACTCTGAGGTGGTCCCATTCCAGCATGAGCAGCCCTCATTCCCATGCCTTTCATCTGACCATAATGCATCTCGTCCGGCATTCCCTTGTCATGCATTGCATCTATAGGCTAAGGAAGAAAATAAGCCAAGTAAATGACATTTAACATTTGCTTGATAAATATTACCATTTAGCAAATTCTTTTGAGCAGCTTTAGGAAAAAATAGAATTAGATAATATTTCAACAATACAGTATTGTCTGTAAATGATTTAGCTTGAAGTTACAGTCAATTGTATAAATGGTAGTTTTCCAGACAAACATGGACTGCTATTGAGTACTATTCATGAACCATGAATATTCTTGAAGGTCCAGACACCATGTCCTAATGTAGTTATACCTTGTTCCCATTGCAAAATATGTGAGCCAACGTGAAAAAAATCTAATAAACTTGATTTGTGGAAACTGGATACAAACAGTTAAACTAATTAATGGTTGAAATGTACTGTCCTGCAGATTCTTCTCCCCCACACCCCACAATTACCACCTTGCACATACCAAAATCAACAGGATGGACAAGCAAGCAACCTCATATCAAGAGTTGGGTAAGAAGATGCCAGGAGTTAGGCAAAAACTCAAGGCTTCTCCCTTTCACTCTTCATCCCTTTGGGGAAGTGGTGGCATGTGTCCTGCACCTTTCCTTAATTACAAAAGGTCAAGAATAAAATATAATGTAGGTAATTAATTAATCAATGCAGGCCAATACATACAAATACACTGTCCAATGTCGTTCATTTTAAAATGGAGCTGTGTGTTCAAAAATAAGACTATAAAGCTGTCAAGGCATTTGGGAGACCACTTTATATAGAATACAGAAACAGAAGCAGACGCAGACTACTCAGCCCAACTAGCCCATGCTGGTTGTTTCCACTCCACAAGGCTCCTGCCATTCTAGGTGTCTTTTCTCAGCCTTTCACTATATCATTCTATTCCCTTTCCTCTCATGTGCTCTTCTAGTTTCCTTTTGAAAGAATCCACTTAAAACTGTAGGCGTTTACATCATCAAAGCCTTTAATTAACTGGAGACCTTAACTGCAGTGAAGATTCTCCAAACACATTCCAAAATTATTCCCAGCATTGGTGGTGTGCAGCCATGTGGATGTTTTAACCCACCACCTAGGCATTACATAAGACTTTAGGCTGCAGCAATGAGGTGCGTTAGGGCCTGCAAAAGCTTCAGAATCAATATTCACACTTGATCTTTGAGTGCCAGCTTGGTATGACTCTCATCTCCAAGTCAAAAGTTGTAGGTTCAGGCTCTATTACTGTATTTCAAGCACATAACCTACATTGATACTTAAGTGTGGTAATGAGAAAGGATTCCCTTTTCCTAAGCACACCTCTACGTCAGAAAAAGAATCAAGGACAAATTTCTGGAACCTTTAATTTATAGTGGTGATCCACTTCAGGTAGCAAGAGCCGAGTGAAAACACTGATGTTTTACAGGATTTGTATGGCCTTCTTCGCTCTTTCAATCTCCATCCCTTTGGGGAAGTGGTGGCAATGTGCCCTGCACCTTTCCCTAATTACAAGGTTAAGAATAAACGATAATGTGGGTAATTACAGGTACAAACCTAGGATATGTGGGGCTCGATGTTTGCTGCATGCACCTGACACTAGCTAGAGAGAGAAAGTGAACTGAGTCAATGTTCCCAGTGATAATACAGACATGATTTCTATTGAAGATTAGACTTATGATGATATAACCACCAGTATCCTGATACTGCAATCCTGCCATGTAGTTTATACAACCTTGCCACGAACAAAATTTAAAGGAATTGACCTTGCTTAGTAGAATATACTGTTAAATACAAGTTTCATAAATGTGGAGAGAAATCATTTGCATGCATTTTCCACAGCACATTCTTAAAAAAATGTCTTTGTCTGTTTCTCAACATATAGCAGGTTTTGTGGAGGTTGCAGTACAAAAGCTGTCTTGATACCAATTCTAGTACCAATATCAATAACTTCTTGTCAGAGTTTTCCTAAATTGCTGCACTATATGAAACTATTGATCCAAAAAAATGATCTCAAACACTAGAGGAGCCATATCCCATCAGGAAAACACTTAACCTCAATACTCATAAAATACAATAGACACTGGTCAGTGATTATTGAATGTAGTTCCTGTATTTTTACCAAATTGAGGCTTTGTCTCTGACACTAGCAAAGATTCTGTTCTCAATTTATGCCTTACATTTTTGTATTTTCATACACTTGAATTTTTTGAAAAATTCATTCTTGGGAGATGGCCATTGCTGGCAAGGCCAGCATTTATTATCCATCCTTAATTGCCCTCGAGAAGGTAGTGGTAAGCTGCAGCCCATATGGTATAGGTATAGCCACCATGCTGTTAAATAGGGAATTCCAGAATTTAGACCCAGAGGTGAGGAAGGGACAGTGGTGTATTTCCAAGTCAGGATAACGTGCGAATTGGAGTGGAACTTGGGAGGTGGTGTTCCTATGTACCTGTTGCCCTTGCTCTTCTAGGCAGTATAGGTCTCAGGATTGGGAAGTGCTTTTGAAGATGCCTTAGCATGTTGCTACACTGCATCTTTTAGGTGGCATTCAGTGCAGTCAGTGTGCTGGTGTTGGAGGGAGTGAATATTTAATGCAATGAATGGGGTGTCAATTAAGTGGAATGCTTTCCACTGGGTTGATAGTAATAGTCAAGTGAGGGATATGATAGGCCACAAGGTTACAGATTGTGTTGAAACACACTTCTGCTGCTGCTGATGACCCACAGTGTCCCATGGACGCCGTTTTGAGCTGCTAGATCTGTTCTGTACCTATTCCAATTAGCATGAGTGATGCCACATAGTACAATGGAGGGTGTCCTCAATGTGAAGACTCTACTTTGTTTACACAAGAACTGTGCAGTGATCACTCCTACCAGTGCTATCATGGATAAGTACATCAACAACAAGTAAATTTGTGAGGATGAGATCAAGCAAGTTTTTTCCTCATGCTAATTTTCTTACCACCAGCTGCTGGCTCAGTCTGGCAATTGTGCCCTTCAGAGCTCAGTCACTAGTGGTGCAACTGAATCACCCTTGGTGATGGACATTGAAGTTCCCAACCAGAGTATACTAAGTGCCTTGCTACCTCCAGTGCTTCTTCCAAGTGGTGTTCAACATAGGGGAGTACTGCTTCATCAGTTGAGGGCAATAGGCGATGATCAGTGGGGGATCTCCCTCCCTATGTTTGACCTAATGCCATGAGACTTTATGGGGTCCAGAGTCAATGTTGAGAAATCCCAGTGCTACTCCCACCCAATTGCATCACGACCTCTGGTGGATCTGTTCTGCCAGTGGAATGGTGCTGGAATCTGGAACAATGGCTGAAATATATTAATCTCCAAGTACAGCCTAGGTTAGGCTGTTGCTCAACTAATCTATGGGACAGCTCTCCCAATTTTGGCACAAGTCCCCAGATGTTAGCGAGGAGAACTTTGCTGGGTTTATTGGGCTGGGTGTACCTTTCTCATGCCTGATGCCTTGGTTGAGGTCAGGTTGTACATTGGATTTTATTCTTCAACTTTTCATAGTGGCTTGATAGACCCAAGTGATTGCTTGGCAAATTCAGAGGACAGTTAAGAGTCATCCACATAGCTGTCAGTCTGGAGTCGCACACAGATCAAACTAAGTAAGGACAACAGATGATATTCCCTACTAGGACATTACTGAACCAGATTGGTTCTTATGACATAAGAACAGGAGTAGGCCATTTGTCATGTCAAGCCTGCTCCGCCATTCAATAAGGTCATGGCTGATCCTCTTGTGTTTCGATTTCCACATTCCCATCTAACCCCGATAACCTTTGATTCCCCGCCTAACAAGAATCTATCTACGACTACCTTAAAAATATTTAATGACCCTCACTTCCACCATCTTCTGAGGCAGAGAGTTCCAAAGTCACACAGCCCTAAGAGAAAAAATTTCTCCCCATCCCTGTCCTAAAAGGGCGACCCATAATTTTAAACAGTGCCCCCTAGTTCTGGACCTGCCCACAAGAGGAAACATCCTTTTGACGTCCACCTTGTCAAGGCCATTCAGGATCTTGTATACTTCAATCAAATCACCCCACTCTCTTCTAATCTCCAGTGGAAATAAGCCCAGTCTGTCCAACCTTTCCTCATAAGACAACCCACTCATTTCAGGTATCAATCTGGTAAACCTCCTCTGAATCACCTCCAATGCATTTACATCCTTGGTTATATTTGCTACTTTCCAGGCTGATGGAACCTTTCCAGAATCTAGCAAATTTTGGAAAATTAACATCAGCACATCGACTACCACATTAGCCACCTCCTTTTAAGACTCTAGGATGTAATCCATCTGGACCCGGAGACTTGCCAGCCCGCAGCTCCATCAATTTGCTCAGTACCGTTTCCCTAATGATTTCTATTTCACCAAGTTCCTCTCTCCCTTTCACCTCCTGATTTGCAGCTATTTTTGGAATGCTTTTTGTATCCTCTATAGTGAACACAGAAGCAAAATATTTGTTCATTTCTTCTGCCATTTCCTTATTATCTACTATTAACTCCCCACTGTCACTCTCTAAGAGGGCCAACACTCACTTTACTTACTGCTTTCGTTTTTAAATACCTGTAGAAACTATTGCTATCCGTTTTTACACTTCTAGCTAGCTTCCTCTCATATTCTAACTTCTTCTTCCGATTAACCTTTAAGTCATTCTCTGCCATTCTTTATATTCTGTCCAATCATCCGTCTTGCTACTCATCTTTGCAGAGTTGTATGCTTTTTCCATAAGTTTGATGCTTTCCTTAACTTCTTTAGTTAACCACGGATGGTTTTCTTTATAATAGGACTGTATTTATTATGGATACTCTGAAATATCCCCTTAAGTGTTTGCCACTGCTTCTCTATTAATCTATCCTCTAGTCTAGTTTTCCAGTTTTCAGCTAGTTCAGCTTTCATCCCCACATAGTTGCCCTTATTTAAGTTTAAGATACTAGTCTTAGACCCACTCTTCTCCCTTTCAAACTGGATGTAAAATTCAATCGCTGCTACCTAGGGGTGCCTTTATTCTGGAGGTCATTAATTAATCCTGTCACGTTACACAATACGAAGTCTAATATAACCTGTTCTCTGGTTGGTTCCAGAACATGATGCTTGAAGAAACTCTCTCAAAAGCATTCTAAGAACTCATCCGGGCTACTACTGCCAATCTGATTTTTCCAGTTTTGTGTGTAAATTAAAACCACCAATGATTATTGCCGTCCCTTTATCACAAGCACACAATATTTTCTCTTGAATACTTTGTCCTACATTGTGGCTACGGTGAGGGGGCCTGTAGACCACTCGCACCAGTGACTTTTTTTCTGCATCAATGCCCTCTTTGATTAACAGTGCTACTCCTCCACCTTTACCTAGCATCCTATTCTTCTTGAATGTCATGTACCCCTCACCAACGACCCAATCTTTGTTGTCCTGCAGCCACGTCTCCATAATTGCTATCAGATCATATTTATTTACTTCAATGTGGGCCATCAATTAATTTACTTTGCTATGAATGCTACATGCAGATAGAGAGCCTTCAGTTTTGTCTTTTTGTCACTTTTGTAACATCTAGTCTTGACTGTTGATGTACTCTTAGGTTTTTTCTCTCTGTCCCTTCCTGCCATTCTCTGACCCTCATTTCTCATATTAGTTTTGCCCTCCTGTCTTGACTCTACACTTTGAATTACTACCTCTACCCAAGCTTGATCCCTCACACCTCGTTTAGTTTAAAGCCCTCTCTACTTCCCTAGTTATGCAATTTGCGAGGACACTTGTCCCAGCACATTTCAGGTGTAAACCGTCCCAACGGTACAACCCCACTTTCCCCAGTATTGATGCCAGTGCCCCAAAAGCCGGAACCCACTTCTCCCACACCATTCTTCGTGCCACGCTTTCATCTCTCTAATCTTAGTTTCCCTATGCCAATTTGCATGTGGTTTAGGTAATAATCCAGAGATTACCACCTTTGAGGTTCTGCTTCTTAATTTGGTACCTAGCTCCTCATATTGACTTTTCAGAACCTCTTTCCTAGTTCTACCTATGTCATTGGTACCTACATGGATCACGACATCTGGCAGCTTCATGGTCACTATCACTCATACTAGCTTTTTAAATTTCCCAGCTGCTGTGGTGGGATTTGAACTTCTGTAGCTGAATTGTTACTGTAGTAAATACTGTTGATGTTAGTGAAAGGTCACCGATCTAAATTGCTAACTGTTTCTCTCTCCATAAATGCTGCCAGACTTGCTCATTATTTCCAGCATTTCTGTTTTTATCTCTGGATTACTAGTTCAATAATATAATTGCTAAAATTGTTTGTGATTCACCACAAATGGAAGTTAATGAACACTTTTAGGACAATTACTCTTTATTCTTCATTTCAGAAAATAGTCTAAATCTGATCTAAGCATTAAAATAAATCTTTGATCAGTTTAGGCTAGCTTTCTCTAAAGAAAATGGTTAACTGGAAACTTTGTTTGTTGTCAGTTCATTGAAATATACAGTTGATGTACTTTAATCCTAAGAGATATTCTACATATGCGCATTTTATGTAAAACTTGTGAAAATTTTTTAGTTACTGTGCTTCATTTGAAATGGACCACATTAAAAACAAATGCTGTTAAGTCCTTCTTTCAAAGTGTGTTTCCTTAAGGCTGAACTTTAGATTTAAATAAATTTGCCTTTCAAAATGGAACCAAAGTTTGAGTCGAAGATAATAGTATGGATGTGAATTTAAAAATTAATACATGAATTTTAAACTGTGAGCAAGGGATTGGCTTTCATATTTCTTTGATAGCACAAAAAAAAAATTGTTGGTCATTATTTTCTCGGTTTCACAATTGCCCTGACAGCACTACCATTGTACCGCATTAAAAATGAGTATTTTTAATCTTTGTGAGGAGCATACAGATATTTTCACACCGAGGGAGAAACATATATCAATTCAGCTCAAATCTTGTGTCAATTGATGGCTACAAAATCATTTTGTGAGCATCTTACTTTATGAACAACAACTCTTACAGTAATCTTGAAAGCGCTTCTTCTCTGTACATCAAGTTTCTGATCGTCTCTTTCCCCCGCCTCTTGATTTTTTGAAGCAAACATACATTTATGTAGCAACTTCCATGTACTCAGTGCATCCCAAAGGACTTCTTAGCCAAAGAATTATTTCGAAACGCACTCAGTATTGTCACAAACATTAGTGAGAAAATGGCGAGTTAATCTATTTTCATGGTTTTGATTGAAGAATAAAAGTTGGCCAGGACAGCAGGAGAACCAAAGAAAATTGCAACAAATTAGTAAATCTTTGAATTGTAATCATGTGTTATATGGGCAAACATGGCAGTCAATTTCTGTAAAACGGGGAATGAACCAATGGTCAGTTGAAGCAAGAATGGCTGCCAGAACAACTGAGAGAACTCGCATGCTCTTCAATCTGTGCCATGGAATTGTTTATGCTCAACTGAGTAGATACTTTTAACATTTCATCTAAAAGACTGCACTTCCCAACAATGCAGCATCCATGGTATTCACTGCAGTAACAGCTAGATTAAATGAAGTCCATCGTGGTGCTTGAAATCATAACCTTGTGACTCAGAGGGAAAAGAGCAAACAGTTGGACCAAATCAATACTGAGGGCTAAATTTTAAAGGACGCTGCTCATTGTGAATTTGGGGAAGTAGTCGTCGTAAACTCAAGAAAGTACTTGGGTTTGTGTAATATTTTCATGTTCTCAAGACATTCCAAAGCACTTTACAGGCAATTTTTATTTTACATGAATCCATTACTCTGTTGACACACACAGCAGCCAATTTACACTTAGTAAAGCACAACAAATGACAACGACATAGATAGCCATTTAATTTCTTTTGGCGGAATTGGCCGAGGAATAAACACGGATCAGGAATTCTTCATAGAGTGCCTGACAATGCAGGAATTCCCTAGTGCTACACCGAAGTGTCACCCTAGATAATTTTCCCAAGTTTTTTAGTGAGCACATGACCATCTATTTCAGAGGAGAAAATGCTACTGCTGAGCCAAAATGATACTGAGGATTTAACTGTCAGCAGTGGGTATCTCAGAGAACCTGGAACACGCTTTAAACGTTGCTGACATTAAGCAATCGAACAATATTCAAACCAGAATAGAAAATCAGGTGTGAGCTGGAACTAAAGTTGTTTCAACCAGAAAAATACTCCTCCAATTGAGCTGCAGCATTGATAACTTTTCTATAAAGTGAATAAAATTTAGTAAAATCAGCTGGAAAAAAATCACCCCCCCACCCAAAAGGCCAAACCCTCGTAAGGATACAAATTTAACTGCACCAGAAAATCTCCAGTACCACTTCCAAGTCACTATTCTTCATAAATACTGCATAGTGACTATGAAAAAGATTTGAGGGCATGCGGGCTGACTTTCTTAGTTCTCCCACCACAAACTAAACACACATAACACTTTGCAACAGTAGTCACTAGATGATCAGTAATGGGAACACTAGCAGGTTTGCTACTTCCATAACCTAGGTGCCTATTGCTGCCCTGGTTGAAATCAGGAATTTTAACAGAGACCTACTGACACTGACATTGGCCTTTATCATGTGGGCTGCTGCCCGAGTACCTCTACAGAACTTTTCTAAAGTAAAAAACAAACAAGAAAAATAAAAATTAAATTAAAAAAAGTATAAAGAAGCATATATTTAAAGAAACAAAAATAAAAATAGCTGTAAAACTCAGCAGGTCTGACAGCATCTGCGGAGAAGAATACAGTTAACGTTTCGAATCCGTATGACTCTTCATCAGAACCAGTTCTGATGAAGAGTCATACAGACTCAAAACATTAACTGTATACCTCTTCGCAGATGCTGTCAGACCTGCTGAGTTTTTACAGCTATTTTTATTTTTGTTTTAGATTTCCAGCATCTGCAGTATTTTGCTTTTATATATTTAAAGAATACTTGACTGGGCTAAAAAAACTCAAGTGTTTCCTTGTACATAATAGTTCCTGTTAGAGGTTGGAACAGAAAAATAGTGTGGTTCAGGAGAAAGGAAAAAGCACTGACTCAAGATGTCCAATTAGCTATTTCCCTTCCCCTTTCTTCTCCCTTTTTTCTTTAAAAGGAGGTAATTTTTATTGTACGAGTGCTAAATATGTAGGGAACTGCCAACACTCGCCCCAAGTATTCCTACAAACAATGGGGCAGAGTTCCTAATTTTAGAGCATTTCAGGCACAAAATTGCTTAAAACTGGACTTCTTTTCAAAGAAATGATTTTGTTTTGCTCAAGTATCTGCTCAAATTCATTTGTATTTCGCCAAACATAAAATCCGGCAAGAACCATCTTTCAATTAGGAACAGCCTTCTGGACTCAACATAGAGTTCAACAATTTCAGACTGTAATCTCTGCCTTCCTTTTTTTGTTTACTTTTCTTTGCATGTTTCAGTTTTTCGCTTATTTTTGCTTTCATACAGTAGCACACCTACTCTCAGCATATCTTTTGTTTCTTCTCATGTCCCATCACTATTCCCTTTGGCCCTAGAAGACTAGCTCTTTAGTCATTCAATCTCTCCTGCCTTTTACTCAATCACAAAGCTTCCTTTTGCCCTTGTCCTAGCCACAACTTGCTCAAAGCTTATTACATCTTTAACTTTTCCCAGTTAAGATGAAAGGCCATTGACCTGAAACATTAAGTCTGCTCCTTTCTCCACAGATATGGCCTGACCTGAGTATTTCCAGCATTTTCTTTTTATTTTAGCATTTTAGAATTTTATTTTGCATTAAAAGAATATTCCTTGATTTATTTAAGAGTGATAACCTGGCACAGTTTGATTAATACAGCTGAAAAGGGTTTAACAAAAACAATTGTTTTAATCAGAATGACTAGTCCACCTCCTGTGACGAACCTGATTTATAACGGAAAATGATTTAAAAACTGTACAGAAATATTTACTAGTTTCATAAGTGTACAGTAATCAATTTTAGTAAATTTAAAATATTTCAAAGTTTTTAAAAAGGTGTCTAGTAGTGTTTTTGCGTGTAAAAATAATTTAAAGTCTCCTCAAAGGACTGCAAACAAGTGCAATGATGAATAATTCAATCTGAGGACATGGCCAGTTTTGTGGCTGAGCTTGCCCCAGTACAATTACATTGTGCAGTATTTATAGCACAGAAACAGGTCATTTGGTTCAACAGATCTATGTCAGCCTTTATACTGCATACAAGACCCCTCCTACCCTCCTTCATCCAACTCAATGACATATCCTTTTTTTCTCTTTTCCTTCATGCACTCATCTAGCTTCCCCTTAAATGCATCCATGCTAGTCACCTCATCTACTCCTTCTGAGAGTGAGTTCCACATTATAATCACTCTCTGGGTAAAGACATTTCTCCTGAATTTAGTATTTGATTTATTCATGACTCTCATATTTATGGCCCCTAGTTCTGGTCTCCCCCTCAAGTGAAATCATCACTACAACCACTCTATCAAATCTTTCTATAATCTTAAAAATTTCCATCTGGTCACCCCTCAATCTTCTCTAGTCAAGAGAAAAAAGCCCGTTCAATCTATCCAATAGATGTAACTTCTAGTAAATCTTTGTACCACCTTTCCAATGCTTCTAGGTCATTCGAATAATATGAAAACCAGAACTGTTCACAGTGCAAGGCTCTATGTAAATTTAACATATCTTCTATGCTTTTCCAATTCTATTCCTCTAGAAATGAATGCCAGTGATTGGTTCACTTTTTTTACAACAACTTATATAGCTCATTTAACGTAATGAAACCTCCCAAAGTGCTTCACAGGAGCATTTTAAAACAAAGTACGACATCGAGCTACATATGGAGATATTAAGTAAAATGTCCAAAAGTTTGGTCAAAGAGGTAGGTTTAAAGAAGTGTCTTAAAAGAGAAGGCAAGGTAGAGAGGCAGAGAGGTGCCAGGAGGGAATTCTAGAGCTTGGGGCTTGGGCAACTGAAGGTACAGCTGCCAATGGTGGAGCAATTATAATGTGCAATAAAAAAGTGGATTTATCAGCCTGCATTTTACAATAATAAGGATGAAAAAACTGTCACTGCTCACCGACATTACTTCTCTGAAACTGACAGCAACTTCTGCAGTCCATGCATGTACAGTTAAATGTTAAAATCCAGAGGTTTGTGTCTACTCTACACTTTCCCATTAGGTTCACTGTTGAAGTCCCCACCAGACTGCAATCAAGTAGAAATCACTGGATGACAAGGATTTCCACCCTTACGCTATTGGTCTCACTGTAAAAATGCTTGAAAAAGTAACAGCTAATTAAATGAGATGTAACTAGATTTTTTAATGGTTTACTAAGTTCATAATTGCTGCTAAGCAGCCTTAGAGGGCCTGAAGAACTAATTTTAAGTTTTTGGAATGTCAAATTTCTCCATTGTGATATATTAAAAAAAAAATCACATTTCTAAAATAACTTGATGAAGTTTATGATACTCCCACGTGAAGGTCCAATCATTCCTTTTGCTTTCTGAAAAATTTAGTGCATTTTACTTTCTGGTTTGTTTTCTGTCAGAATGTATCAATCTGGTTGGTTGCTTGCCTTACTTGATGGCATCACTGTTGTTGGATGCCTGGAGATCCCCTTGACTTGACACCAGATTCAAACAGGTGTCAGGAAAATGGAAAATTAATGTCACAAAAATCAGTAAAACTTTGTGGATAGCTTTCTTCAAGGTCAGCGGCAAGTGCAAATGACGGTGAAATCTAGGCCAATAGCTTCCGTCGCTACTTTTAGTGATATATGTGATCCCTCTGTTCTTCTACTCATTTAGACACATATTTTCCAAGAGTATGTGGCCTCCCTATTCTTCTCATCAAAATCTACCACCTCACACTTATCTTTACTGAAGTCAATTTGCCAATTACACACCCCTACTGCAAATGTGTTAATATCTTCTGTATCTTGTTGCCTTTCCCTATTAAGACCCTCCTAATTTGATGTCATCCACAAATTTTGAAATTGTACATCTGATTCCAGGGCCCAAAGCGTTTATGTAAATTGTGAATAATTGTGGCCCCAACACTGAGCCCTATAGAACGCCATTTCCTACCTTTTGCCAGTCTAAGGTACTAGCTTTAAACTTCCTCTGTTTTGCGTTTTATAATCAGTTTGCTATCCATTCTGCTACTTGTTGCCTGACTTCACACTTTCAAAGATTTACCTTGTGGCATCTTATTGAAGACCTTTTGAAATCCAAATATATTATTTCTATTACATCACACTTATCTACATTTCTGTTACTTCTTAAAAGAATTCAATAAGGTTGATTAAGCATAACATTCCCTTTTGAAATGCCTGGTGATTACTCGCTATTGTATTTTCAGTTTCCAGATATTTTTATATTATATCTTTAGATTCTCTTGTCTTTTCTACCGCCGACATTAAAGTAATTGGTCAATTACTTATCTGGACTTCTCTCTTTCTTTTATATATAGGAATGAAGTTAATTGTCCACCAGTCCTCTGGCACTGAACCTTTCTAATGATTTTTTATATTGTGATAATGCCTTTGCTACCTCTTCCTTAAAGTAGTTTTAAAAACACAGTTGCAATCCACTGGACCGGGAGTTTTATTCTTCTCCCACCCCGTTGAAGTTTGACAAGTTTATCAATTGTCTCCTGCCTTCCTACCATAAATGTCTTTAGAAGAATAAAGCAGAAAGATATGGGCTGGGATTTTCCAGCCCCATTGCGGCGGGGCCGGAAGGTCCCAGAGGCGGGTGGATGTGGAAAATCCCGCCCATAATGTTACGTCCACCACGTTTGTCTCCCTGGCAAATACCAAGGCTCAATCTTTTAATACTTTTGCACTGCATTGTATTACCTGTGTTTATTGTGTGCATCTCCAATGGACCTTTCCCTATACCGATTTTTCTTTTGCTGTTTAAGCATCTGCATGTTTTTTTTCAAAACTAGCGCAAAAGTAGTCAATTTGTGCTTAATGAAATTTGCATTTGAAATTCCTCGATTGTTTGTGGTGGGTTGGGTGATTTCAGGCAAATTGCACTGAAAAAGCATAGTGCAAAAATACGGCACAACCTAGCAGGAACTCTAGGTTGATAATTGAAAGATAGATTTCTTTTACTTTTAAGTGTACTCGCTATCCAGAATGTGGTCAAGGTTCATAGGAGCATACCTGTATACTGCATTCTGCAATATGCTGCATTATCAAATGCCCAGGCAACCTCAACAAAATTTAAACCTAAAAGCATGTAAAATGAGCATAAACACAGTACTGGGAATTGGAAATAAGAAGAGAATTCTGGAAAAACACTATGTGTCAGAATCAAGAAAAAGAAAATCTAGCTTTTACATATTGGGTACAGTCCTTTGTCGGAATTGCATTGCTTAAAAATGTCAAATTTCAAGCTTATTCATGTATTATGTGCTTTAGTACATAGTTCATAAGTGATATTTTTGATTTTATTCAGACAATGTTACCTTGTGCATCTGATGCATGCTGTCCTGCTGGTACTCACTCGGACCCTGGGGTGGTATCGAATGGGTTACGTTTGACGGCCCTGGACTGGGACCCATCATACTATGTACTGATCCTGGTGAAGGCCCCGGTCCTGGGCTTGGGCCAAGAATAGGTCCAGGAGATGGACCTGGTCCTGGAGAAGGTCCAGGGTGAGGCATCCCACCAGAGGGATCTGTAGGAGTCGACATCTATGCCAGTTTTGCTCGTTATCTTGAAGAATTCTATTAGAAAAAACAAACATTAGAACACAAATTTCTTACTTGAGTTTATTTTACGAAACAATTTTCTTCTGCCCCTAAACACAATGGTTTGAACGGCAAACACAATAATATTTTGAAAGTCCTTTCATTGTGCAATCTCAATTAAGAACCAAAAGGAAAATTGAAAAAAAAAGAGACATGTCTAAGCTTTTCATCTTGCAATCAGGATACTTGTAAGAATACCAATATAAGGGGAAAAACAACAATTTATACTGTATGTGAAGAGAGTGCCGATTGGTTGGCAAGTGGGTTTGCCATGGAGAATGCACCACTGATGGTGATTGACAGTTTGCAACAATGCTTGGCAGTTAACTGTCAGTCACCATCAGTAGTGCATTCTCCATGGCAACCCCACTTGCCAACCAATCAGCACTCTCTTCACATTCTGTATAAATTGTTGTTTTCCCCCTTATATTGGTATTCTTGTGAGTGTCGTGATGAGAGCAAGACAATAGCTTAGACATGTCTCTTTTTCAGCAATACTCAAGTTCTGTACTACCAAGCGACTATTTAAAAATAAAACGTTCACACACTTGCATGCAAAAGTATAGGAAGGTAGCGAAAACGATTCTGTATCCCCAGAATTGCTGCAAAGTAACAAATATCATGTAATTGCTAGCTTAGTCAAAAGAAATCTTAATATGAAAAATAGATGGTAGCAAAAACAATGTTACACCTGACATTTTACACGAATACTATCAGATTACATTTATCTAATGTGCCCATTTTCTTACACGATATAATATTCAATGGTGGCTTTTTTCTCCCCTATGCTAAGGTGCTATTTTTAGTCATTCAGATTTCCAAAAATTCACACTCAAACTGCAGAGTATAGAAGGCAGCGCAGCAGTTTACATACATAATGCAATTATGCATACCAACATCTGTGCTTTCATGCTAGACTACCCACAATCTCAGATCTCTGAAAAACAAAATAAAACACTGATGCTGGGATAATACTATATGCATAAGACATCAGGGCTGTCATTTTAGAAACTGTTTCTCTATGGCAAGCTCTGAAGCAGATCTAGAAAATGTCTTTATCCACCGTATTCCTGATTACTACCAGAGCCCCAAGGCCCTTAACTTATTGATGCTACCCCAAAAAATTGCTGTATTGTAAATGTGATTGACTGTCCACAGAAACAGGACAACCAATAAACAAAAATAAAAGGATTCAGCAAAATAAAGGCAAGGACTGATGCCGAATTTAACATTCTTTGCAGTACTACCGCACATAATATTGTCCATAGTATGAATATAAAATCAAAACATCCTCCTCATTACAACAGCCTGACAATTGGATTGTTTAGAGAGCCTGCATCATTTTTGATGGCTCCAGTCTGCAGATAAGTTATTAATTGTCAATTATTTAGTAAAATCTCTGTTAAACCAAATAAACAGAAAGAACACACACTGCAAGTATCTGGTGGTTTCTATTCAGTCATTTTATTCAAGATTTGAAACTAATAGCTGCCAATCAGAAAATGTCAATTAATGTTTGGACTTTCGTTTGAATTCCTGACCTTCCAGGAAAGGGAGGGGTGGTGTTGGGGGGAGAAGGGAGGAGAGAGAAAAAAATACAGCAGCAAATCTCCAGTGGAAATTTTCAACAGTTCACAGTTTAATTTCACGTCCATCAAAAACCATAATAAGGATGAAGGATTCCTTTCCCTGACAGTCATTACTGAAAATAGCTTATGCTAATTAAAAACGATAAATATGAACTGACAAAATCAACAACCTCACAAGGTGTATGTGAAAGGCTACATTATGCACAGTTGACTGGTTCTCAAGGTTTGGGTACATCATCTACAAACCCTAGAAAATCAAACTTGTGCCGTGAATATATTTGCCGCTGTCACCAAATGCCAAGTTTAAAATGGCTCAAAATACTCTTCCAAAGGAAAACAAACAGAATATAAGAAATTAAACCTAATAAGCTCCAGGTGCATCAAGTAACAGGTAAAACAATTTGTTTGTATCTCTTTATTCACTCTGGAGGGAGCACCACCAACAGGATAGCAACTTCCTGCAGTGCAAGAGATTGATGTGCCAGTTTACTTTTCTCCCTCAGGGTTCCCTAATACCTATTCCTGCACAACCAGCTGTTCCGTTGAGAAATTGTGCATGTACAGTAGTGGGTTTGAGTGACAGTCACTGGTGTGCCTCAAACCTAAGGCCACAACTGTTCAAAGCAACTGTCCTTAACTGCCTATATTAGGATAGTCTGGGCAAAAGAGTTTCAGGCATATCAGAATTCATCAGAAATTTATCCAAAAAAAAGACTTCCATCAGGTTTCTGCTAATGAAGAAATTGGATTTCCACTTTCTTAAGTAGACTTTCACAAGCTTCTGAAGAATAAAGTTGCATTTCTATAGTACCTCCCACATGCTAAATTAATCCCAATGATTTACAGCCAATGATTTATGTAATGACAGTTGTCTCAAAGGCAAACAACTAATTTGCATCCAAAGTCTGACAAAATAAAATGAATTACCAATTAACCTGCTTTTGATAGTGTTCATTGATAGATAAATGTTGGCCAAGACACACAAAAACCCTGTGGCTCTAATTATCACCACTGGCATCCATCTGATAAGGTAATGGCATCAATTTAACCTCTCATCCAAAAAACGCCTATGTTGCATTTCCAAAGTACAGCACTAAAACACCAAGCTAGATTATTTTCTCAAATCCTAAATCCTTGAATGTATGATCACCTAACTCAGAAGAAAATGAACTACCACAACACCATGATTAATACTTAAAAGAAAAAAAGTAAATGCTACATATTTTAAATATACTAACATGCAGATGTTAAATGAATGGTTTGGTAGTAAGTACTACAATATTGTGATCAGTAACACTGCAATGCAAATCTACAGCAAGAATTTACATATATATTGCATCTTTAATTTAGGAAAACTTTCAGAGGCAAGAAAATTGATGCTCGTCAAAGGAAAAATTAGCAGAAGTAGCCAGAAACTTGGTTGAAAAGGTAGATTTTCAGGAGGGTCTTTAAAAGAGGGAGAGCTTGAAAGAGGGGAATTGAGAGCAGAATCAACACAACTAGCAGACATTATGACAATAGGTACAAGAGAGGCAATGGAATGAATTAAAGACAAGGACTTTACATTTGAGTCATTGAGACCTGAACCAATATAGATTAACAAGGCTCAGTGACAGGCAAGTAGAATACATGCAGACCTTTTGAAAAGTTCTAGTTTATGAAGCACGTAGGTTGGGAGACCAGCAAGAACACTGGAGAAATCAACATCGAAGCTGTTGAAGACCTGTATGAGGGCTTCAATGGCAAATAAGCTGAGCATTACCTGTCTCTGCCATACCTAAGAGGTTACAGTCAGCAATGGAACCAACATGGGGTTCAACAGAAAGCACAGACAGTCTAGTTCAACCCCAAAACCGTGGCCAGAAAGGCAAATGAAGTCAATGGTAAGCAAGCAGAAGACAATGTCTTTATTTTTGTCCACTGTTCAACTGGAAGAGGTGAAGACTCATCCAAAACTAGATATCAGATAAGCAACCTAACACAGGCAGTTAAGGGGTTGTGAAAGCTGGTGGGAAGGTGAAGCTAGGTGTCACGAGCAATAATGTTGAAGCTGACCTTTTGGCTGTAGATAATGTCATCAAGAGACTGCATATAAATAAAGAGAGGATTAAGGATGGATCCTGGGGACACATTGGAGTAACTGTGCAGGTATGGAAAGAGAAACCATTGCTATAAATCCTCCAATTAAGATCAGTTCAGCAAGAGTAGAATCAAGAATTGGCAGCTCCAAGAGCTAAGCAATGGAGAAAAGGCATTTGTATTCGATTAAAGAATCAGTATGATGCCAAAAGACCCAGCTTGGCATTTATAATAAGAGAAGTAAGATAGGTTTTACACCTGCTGTATTGTTACTATAAAACGTTTAGCATAGGTTTGCATAAATGTCTTTTGCTAGTACATACAATAGTTTTCCAGGTTTCCTCAGCAAGGAATATTGACAAAGGCTAGATAATGCAAGCCTGAGCTAACCTTAGGCATGTATGCGCAAAGTAAATCAGATTTAGAATATGTCATGATTTTGTTTTAAAACCGAAGCTAAATGTCAAACTACAATATACATATTACTGGAACAATTGTTTTCAAGTAACTAGTAGTCAGCTTTTAGACTCTCCCTTTTGAACACTAGAATGCAGGAACATATCTATCAGCCATATTTACCCCTTCTATCAGAAAGTGGTGATCAGATGACAAATTACAATAGAAATTCCTAAAGATTTGAAGAAAAAACATTCAGACACAAGTGCTACTCAACTGACTTTACGTCTGGTTCTCTGGGTGTAGCATTTCATTATTTGCCACATAGATTAAAGAAGCACCACAGCCGAATGCTTTAATGGTCCTCAACAACAGGCTATGTTAGCGACAATAACCTCCAAGTTTGAACCAATTTTTACCACTACCTTTGGTTTGAAACTAACCAAACTAGACAACTGTAACAGGAAATCCTGGAACAGAATCTAGCTTGTGTTTGGGTTTATTACTTCAATCAAATTCCTTTTAAAAGGTGAAGATAATATTGCACTAAGTTATAGGTAGAATAAAACTTGTCTGATAAGACTAGTGGGCACGCAGTAATACACAGTCTAAACCTCTTTGTGAGCACAGTAAGCTTCTTACACTTGTTGGAAGCTTATACAAAATAACAAGACATCAAAAAAATCTTAAAGGCACGAGTGCATTCTGCTTGTTAGTGCTAAAGGTTTGTCAACTTGATTCTGCCCTGCATGTTCTATGCAATTCCATGTTTGGAACATTTTCCTCGGTAACATGATTTTCAAGTATGATAGCCATTTTATGACGAGGGATGTGGCATGATTTCATACGAGTCCCACTCTCCTTTAGTGGCAGCTACTGAAAATGAAGGTTACAGCCAAATAGTAGTGAGAGCTGCTATATTTAAAAATTAATGGCATATCAGACCCAATTGCAATAATTATTAAAAAAAAACTGCTGGCTGAGATGTGTCAGATTCAACCCTCTCAGTGCTGAATTGCAGCCTCTGCACATCACATTTTTAATCAAATGGTACAGCACCTCCAGTTTCTGAGCTGAGCATTCTGGTCAATAAGGACCAGACAACTTAATTCTATAAGTATTTACATTTCCTATTTACTGGTTTCTCCCACTTTTACTTTGTGGCACTGGAAGTTTTTTTTAAAATGGCATTCTTAGCAATGTTGCCTCAGCAGTGGATACATCCTAAAGCAGAAGGGCAAAATCTGTTTGTATGAGCTATTTGAGATATATGCAAATTAATGGAAACATGAAACTAAACTTTATATCTAGTCCCCGAGGCACCTTGGTATGCACATAAGTGGCCCACCTGGACAAACAGCAGGAAAACAAGCCAAATAATAAGTCCAGAGAAAAATAATGCTACGTCAGGTTACTAGCTACAGCATTGCAGTAAATTTCATCCGAAAGAATTAATTCCTTGACTATCGAGTGCACATCAGTATATTTAAACAAACGGGATTACATTATCTTCCTTTCTCAGCACTGATCCATCAGTAGAATACAGAACTGTGTAACCAAACAACCGGTGAGCAGTACAAGCAACAGAAATAGACTCCAGTAATTTATGACCAACAGCCCTGAAAACTGAAATGTAAACTTGCTGCCAGGTTTTTTTTTTATTGTACTTAACATAGGTATAAATACGTGTACATTAAATACATTTCTGAAATCTATTTTCACACAAATATGCAGTCGGCATATGTAACTGAAAAGGGAGTGCAGTGCGGCTGAAGAGGTAATAAAATGAGCGATGTGGCTAAGGGTGAAGTTATTCAACGCAATTCCTCCATCCCCCTACCTCCCCACATTGCATTTAATCCACTTTGCAGCAAAATAGGTTATACAACACACCGCAACATGTTCAACAAAACTTTATAGTGACTTTTACCCTTAAATTACATTTTTCGGACGCAAAGCGCCACCGTCAAAGACACTGCTCGCTGACTATTTGATCTTTTGTAGGAGGTTTACAAGCCTTTTTGGATTACGCTCAAACTTCCATTCATTTAGACCAATGAAACAAAAATGAACACGAAACAAATAATCTCCGGGGGGAGGGGATCATGGAGATGGGAGAAAAGCTGCATTAATGACCCAGAGAGTCACCAGGAGGAGCCCAGAGGCCGGGGACGGAGCTCACGGCACCCGGGCCTGGTTCAAACTCCAGGCTCGGCGAGAAATTCACCCACATCCCCGGCCTCAAAACAAAAGGCGGCGGGATGACGGAGACCGGACCCTGTTTATCGAATAAAATGCAAGATAATCCCCGGTGCTGAGGAGCGGCCGGGCCTGGAGCCGCTCACAGACATTGAGGAGGGTAAAACCGGCCCCGGGGCCCCCAAGGGAGAGAGGAGCCGCCGCCGCCGGAACCTCCCCTCGATCCCCGGGCTTTGGGGCCTAAAGACTGAACCGCCCGGAGAGAAAATTAAACAACAAAAAAAAACCCCAGACAACAACCCCCAGCGAGCGTCGTTCAGTTAAAGATTAATTCAATTCGCCTTCGCCTGCCTCGCCCGGACTATAGTCCGGGGCCGGGAACCGGCTCCAACAAACCTGTAGCTTCAGTTTATCAAGGCGAGCGCGGCTCAGGCCCGGCTCAAGCAGGCCGGGAGGCCGAGGCCAGTCAGGACCCGCACACCGAGCACGAGTTAGGACTGGAGGCGGAAATGAGTCGGAGAGAAGCAGCTGAGGGGAGGAGGAAAGGGTGGCGGCAGAAACCGGGCCCCGGCCGGGATAAAACATTCCATAAGCCCGGCCGTCCTTCCCTCCCTCCGCCCGCCTCCCCTCCCTCCGCCCGCCTCCCGAGTTCCCGGTCCCACCCCGGAGCCGCGGCTCCGATCCCCCCCCCGGCCCCGGCCCCGGCCCCGGCCCGCCAGCTCCGGCTCCGGCTCCAAGGTCCCAATCCCGCCCCGGAGCAGCAGCTCCGAGCCCCCCCACCCCCCGGGTCCCAACGCGAAGCTCCAGCCCTGAGCTCCCGCTCCAAGCTCTGGCCCCTGTTGCGGTGCTGAGCCGCTAAGTTAAACAAGTCGCCAGCTTCACAAACCCACCACCGGCCCCGCCAAAAATAACATGCGCCCACCTCTGAAAGTGCAAAAAGGTTAAAACTGTAATAGTTTCAGCTTTTTGGAAAAAGAAACACTACAGCAGAAAAATTAAACTGCATCGAACATGGAAATCTTACCCTTCAATATCGCATTCACTGACTCACTCCAGGGCATCGGAATTTGTGAAAACAGTTGGGGGCGCTTTTACTTATATATTTATTATTTTTTTATATATTGTAACCTTTTTTGAGGAGTTTTTTTTAATTGAGTGGCAAAGAGTTGATCTCATTGGTGAAGTGACAGCCATCAACTTCCTCTTTCCTTCAATCCTCTTCCTCTTATTTCGTTATTTTCTCCAACTGGCCACCAACTCGCTTGGCAGGAAATCCCGCCTCTACACTCCACGTTCATTGGATACTGTACTTACAACACCCATCATTTTATCAAATCCCACAAACCCTGCATTTGTTCAGAAAATACCAGAACTTTTGTGTGTAAAAAATCAAATGTAAGGAGATCTATCTGTTCCCTCTCCTTCAGTCCTATTCCTTTTCTCCTTACTTTCAATTTCTTCATGTTTTCTCTTGCATTTCTACATCTGCAACAGGAGGAATAATGTATTAAATAGATAATCATAATACTAAATTGTGACCATGCACTGTTGGAAATGGGGGGAGGTTGCAAATCTGCAGAGAAGCTGGTCTCTATTTTGCCTGGATCAGTGGAGAATCACTGAACATGAGTCAATGAATTAAAACAAAACATGGAGGGAAGCTGGCATCTGTGGGGTAGACAAAGGTTTCCAACACTCCAGGACTGTTCTGGAGTCTCCAAGAATTGAAGATTAATTTCCAGGGCATCCCTGGAGAAAAATCATAGAGGCATTTTCTTTGAATACTTTTGATGATTAGTTTTTAAAATATTGGAAACTGGAAGACTAATAGTCAAGAATCATCCAATGCACTTTTGAAGACAACGGTAGTGAGGGTTATGGAACCAAGTCGGGTGTATGGAGTTAAAACATAGGATGGCAGGACAGTCCTACCCTGTTTCTATTCTATGAATAGTCTGTTTGTGGAAATTAGATAGATAGATATAATTGGTTTATTGAAAAATCATCATAATGCACATGCCGAATTGTGATGACAATACAAAGAAAACAAGTAATCATAATTCATAATAGTTATAGACAATAATTAAAATAAGAATAAACAAATTAAATATAAAAGAATTGCACAGTTGCAAACATTTAAGTATAAAAATGATTATAATACATTGAAAATGAAGGTGTCCTTAATTTATAGAATAAAAAATGAAAGGTCTACTGCACTCTGCAATTTGTATTATTGTCCATAAATCATATAAATCAGATTGAGTTCATTAAATTCTCAATCATTTATACGTTTACTTTACAAATGGCGTGGGAAGATGTAATGCCATAATGATGGATGTATTGGAAGACCAATGATGGGAGTGAGGGGTGATGTTTTTGGAAGTGGGAGGTTATATGATGAAAATTCCAGGAATACATCCAACCAGAATTGGTAACCCTAAAATGATTAGGATGTTAAATTTCACTTGATATATTTTGTGAATCAGAGAATATTTACAAAGAATTTTAGGAGACTAAACTGGACAAAATCCACAATGCATTGCCTGAAAGCAGGTTCAATAATAACCGTTAAGAGGGAACTGAACCTCTGAATAGAAAGGAAACATGTCCTGGTCTATGGGGAAAGAGGGATTAATCAGTAGTTCTTTCAAAGAGTTGGCACAGTCACAGCGGGCTGGATGGTCTCCTATGAATAGGGTAGAATGTATATGGTCTACAGAAGGATGATGAAATTAGGTTTGCCCATATTTGATTGGCACATTCAACAGCAATTTGCATTTATATTGCTGGAGGTATTTTTTTACTAGCTCATTGGATGTGATCATCACTAGCAAGGCCAACATTTATTACCCATCCCCAATTGCCCTTGAGAAGGTGGTGGTGAGACGCCTTCTTCATAGGTAAACCATAGGTATACCCACAATGCTGTTAGGGAGTTGCAGGATTTTGACCCAGTAACAGTGAAAAAATGGCCTATTAGTTCCAAGTCAGAATGATGTATGGCTTGGAGGGAAACTTGCAGGTAGTAGTGCTCCTTGCATCTGCTGCCCTTGTCCTTCCGGGTGGTAGAGGTTGCAGGTTTTGAAGATATTTTTGTAGGAGCCTTGTTGAGCTGCTGCAATGCATCATATAGATCATACACACACTACAGCCAAGGTGCACCAGTGGTGGAGAGATTGAATGCTAAAGGTGGCAGATAGGGTGCAGTTCAGCAAGTTGTGGAGTTACAGAGGGTCAAATGTGGGAGGCCAACAGTTTCTGTTGGAATAGTCAAGCCTGGAGGTAACAAAGTCATGGATGAGAGTTTCAGGGCAGAAGAACTAGGGCACGGGTAAAGATGGATGGTTTATAGAGATGAACGTAGACAGTCTTAGTGAAGAGCTCATTTCAGGGTCAATTATTGACATCGAGGTTGCGAACACGCAGTTCAGCCTCAGACACATGCCAGGGAGAGGGGTGAAATCGGTGAGGGAACAGAGTTTGTGGCAGGAAATGAAGACAATGGCATCAGTCTTCCCAATATTTAATTGAAAAAAATTCCTGCTCATGCAATACTTGATTTGAATAAACAGTCTGACAGTTGAAACTGTGGAAGGATAAGAGAGATGGTGATAAGGTAGAGCTGGGTTTCATCAGCATACATGTGAAAATAGACATGTTTTTGGTTGATGTCACTGAGGGGCAGTATATAGATGAAAAATAGGATGGGGCCACGGATAAAGGACAATCCTAGTGGATTGGCAACCTTAAATGAAAGGCATAACATTAATTTCTAAATAAAGAACATTTCACCAGTGCAGATGGAGAGCTAAATAGCACTTTCATGAGTCTCCCTGTACCACATGCATTTAATGAGTATTTTTTTAAATCAAAGGGAGGGCTTGAGCAAATGTGCTCAGTATGGCTAGGTTATTTTGAAAACAGACATGTCAACTTCCTCAAATTCAATATAGAAAAGGTTTACTTACAACAAAACAAAGAGTGAAATACTGCACTTCTGAAAATTGGGTCTCCATATTATAAAAAAGATATGGTATTAGTGAAGGTCAATAAAAGATTCATATAGATGATAGCAGAACAGAGAGAATATACTTGGAAGAGTCTGAACAGCTTGGAGCTTGTTTCTCCAGAAAAAGAGAGGCTGAAGGGTAACCTGATGGAGGTTTTTTTTTAGGGTACAAGTGGAGTAAATTTTCCCGCTTGTAGGGAAAGAAGAAAACTAGAGACTATGAGATAGTCCCGAATAATCCAATAGGATATTCAGGAGGAAGGTTTTTTTAAATCTAAGAATGGTAAGAATGTGGAACCCACTATCAGAAGAAGTAGTTAAGATGAATAGCATGGATACATTTAAGGGGAAGATGGATAAGCAAATAAAAGAGGGAGAGGAATAGATGGGTATGTTGATGGGACTTGATGAGTAACAATGCTAGTATGATTATGTGGAGTTTAAACATTGCATAGACCAGTTGGGATGAATGAGTTTACAGCAAAGAAATGGACCAATGTAACCCAACAAAAGAACATAAGAAATAGGAGCAGGAGTAGACCACACAGCCCTTTGAGCCTGCTCCGCCATTCAATACGATCATGGCTGATCTTGGGCTTCAACTCCATTTTCTTGCTCCCTCCCCATGGAATTGAAGCCCAAAATCAGCCATGATAACATAAAAGGCTGGAAAAATTCAAGAGCTTATGCAACATTGGTAGGGAGACTTTTCATCATCAAACTGAAACATCTTTACCTCCGCTGGAGTTTAGAAGAGTAAGAGGTGATTTAATTGGAACATAAAAGATCCTGAGGGGTCTTGACAGGGTGGATGTGACAAGGATGTTTCCTCTCATGTCAATCTCTCAAAGGGTAGTGAGTCTTTCTAAAAAGGCAGTGGAAAGAGAGCTTTTGAATATTTTTAAGGCAGAGGTAGATGGATTCTTGATAAGAAAGGGGGTGAAGGTTTATTAGGGGTAAGCGAGAATGCAGAGTTGAGGTTACAATCAGACCAGCCATGATCTTATTGAATGGCGGAGCAGGTTTGGTGGGCCGAGTGACCTACCCCTGGTCCTAATTCATATGTTCGTATGTTCCCTCTCTCTAGAAGTACTACCTGGCCTGCTGAGTATTTCCAGCATTTTAAAATTATATTTCATTTACAGTAAAGTTAGTTAACAATGAAAAATTGGGCATTTAGTAGCAATTGTGCTTAACTTAATTTTTTTTGATAACTTGCAGGGCAGTCAGCTAAGTTATCACCGATTGACACTATTCCTCATCCTATTAGACCTGCATGGAATATATACTACTGATATGTCAAACTTTTAACAAAAACTAAAACACTTAAAAATGTTACTTGTAGTCACCATTAAAATGTAGTTGCAATTTATGTACTACTCAGTGGGCAATCTTACCTAAAGATGCCAAATTACACAAAATGTTCAAATTATTTGCAATGCTCTTTGCAGGTTACCTGCCGGCATCATAAATGCCAATTATTACTAGAGTATCACAGAATATTTACAGCGCAGAAGGAAGCCATTCGGCCCATCGAGTCTCCACTGGCTCTCTGAAAGAGCATTCCACCTAGTCCTACTCCCCTGCTTTATCCCAGTAACCTTGCACATTCTTTCTTTTTAGGTAGCAGTCCAATTCCCTTTTGAATACCATGATCGAACCTGCCTCCACCACCCTTTCAGGAAGTTTGTTCCAGACCCCAACCACCCTCTGGGTGAAAAATCTTCTCACATCACATTTACTCCTTTTGCCAACTTATTTGATTCTGTGCCCTCTAGATCTTGATGTTCTCTTGAGTGGGAACAGTTTCTCACTACTTACCTTGTCCATACACCTCAGGATCTTGAATACCTCTATCACATCTCCTCTCAGCCTTCTTCTCTCCAAGGAAAACACCCCCAACCTCTCTAATCTATCCTCATAGCTACAGTTCTTCATCCCAGGAATCATTCTTGTGAATCTCATCTGTACTCTCTCGGGTGCCTTCACATCATTCCTCAAGTATGGTGCCCAGAACTGGATGCAGTACTCCAGATGAGGCCTAACTAGTGTCTTATAGAAGTTCAACATGACCTCCTTACTCTTGTACTCAATGGTCCTATTAATAAAGCCTAAGATACTATATGCTTTATTAACTGCTCTCTCAACATGCCCTGCCATCTTCAATGACCTATGTATGTATACTCCGAGGTCCCTCTGTTCCTGCACCTCCTTTAGAGGCTGTCCCTTTATTTTACACTGTCTCACCATATTCTTCTTTATTTTACACTGTCTCACCATTTTTTATACTTCTCTGTATTGAGCTTCATCTGCCACTTGTCTGCCCAATCCACCAACATGTCTAGGTCCTTTTGAAGTTCAAGACTATCCACATCACGGTTGACAACATTTCCAATCTTTGTATCATCTGTAAATTTTGAAATCATGCCCTGCACACCACAGCCTAGGTCATTAATATATATAAGGAAGAGCAAGGGCCCCAACACTGATCCCTGAGGAACCCCACTATAAACCTTCCTCCAATCTGAAAAACAACCATTTATCATTACTCTCCGTTTCCTGTCACTTAGCCAAGTTCTTATCCAAGTGCCCACTTTCCCTTTTATTCCATGAGCTAGAACTTTGCTCAAGTCTTATGTGGCACTGTATCAAATGCCTTTTGAAAATCCATATACACCACATCAACAGCATTTCCCTTATCAACTTTCCCTGTTACCTCCTCAAAAAATTCCAGCAAGTTAGTTAAACATGATTTCCCCTTAATGAATCCATGCTGGCTTTCCTTAATTGTCCTGCACTTGTCTAAATGACTATTGATTTTATCCCAAACTATAGTTTCCAGAAGTTTCCCCACCACCGAGATCAAACTGACTGGCCTGTAGCTGCCAGCTTTATCCTTGCACCCCTTTTTGAACAAGAGTGTAGCATTTGCAGTTCTCCAGTACTCTGGCACCTCTCCCGTGTCCAAGTAAGACTGGAAGATTATCACTAGTCCCTCTGCAATTTCCACTCTTACTTCCCTCAGTACCCTTGTATGCCTCTCACCTGGTCCTGGTACCTTATTTATTTTAAGCAAGGATTTATTTTGTAACGCCTCCTTCCTCTCAATTGTAAGTTCTTCTAGTGTACCAGTTACCTCTCCTCTCACCTCAGCCTCGGTAGCAAATTCTTCCTTTGTAGAGACAAATGCAAAGTATTCGTTCAACACCTTTGCTATTTCTCCAGCCTCCATGTGCAAGTCCCCATTTTTGTCCCTAATCAGCCCTACTCTTTCTTGTACCACCCTTTTATTATTTACATGCTTTTAGAAGACCTTGGGATTCCCTTTTATGTTTGCTGCCAGCCTCTTTCCTTGCTTTTTTTATTAGTTTCTTCATTTCCCCTTCTATATTCAGCCTGATTCTCCATTATATTTTCTACCTGACATCTGCCGTATGCGCACTTCTTCCTTTTCAACTTTACCTCTATCTCTCATGTCATCCAGGGCGCTCTGGATTTATTTGTCCTACCTTCCTACCATCAGAAGCTGCCAGTTAAGCTTCAACCCATATGTCAGCTTGTTAGCATTTCAAAAGCAAAATTAGCTTTATCACTGGTTGGAGGTTATCAATATCAACCAATTCAATCTTTTGGAAAATGGGGTGAGAGGCTGTCAAATCCAGACTGGTTGGAGAGCAGTACTTGAGCTTGTCATTTGGGAGCAGGATTGATGGCTGTTAGAACAAATCAGGTCAGTTGAAGTGCAGGACTTGAAGCTGTCAGAAACAGATTGGTCGAAGACAATCAATTTCAGGTTATTGCCTCCCAAAGAAGAGCTGATGGTTATTGAGAGTCACAGTTACAGATTTGTTAATTTAGTGTTAGTCTCAAAAGAAACAATCTGCTATAAATGTTTCTTCAAATGAACTTTCTGAGATGTGCAGCTCTTGACTGTAATGTGCATAGGTTTCCATAATCAGGATTTTATTATAGTGTACTATAGTAACATATCAAGCAGACTTTTTGTCTGTTTGTGGATGATTTGCAACAGGTATTATGTTCTATAATTTGTAAAGCTATTTTCAGTTATGATTATGAATTGATGATTAAGTTTCATTTGCTATTATGTAAGAACCGGAGAGAACCCACATTATGCATATTAGATCAAGCAACATCTGCCAGAAATGTAAAACATGAAATGAACCAAGAACAGTATGAGATTACAAAATTCATACTGAAAGCTCCCCATACCTGTTATTAAAAAACACATTTAACATCTTTTTTACTAATGATTACAACATACAATGATTGCTAGTTCCAGTCCATTTTGAATAGCATCAAAAGATCACTAAAGGCTTGAAATTATGATTGGTAATAATTGTGCACAAACTCTTATTGCATTCCACTGTTCAGTATTTTAACAGCTCTATGAAAGTGAATAGAGGAAGGTCCTATAATGTGGTAAATATTTGTCCACTATTATCACCAATACTAAATTCTAAACTCATCAGGAAATGTTTAAAATCAAGAAATGTTTGAAATTCACAACTGGTTGATGGACAACTTGCATTCATACAGCACCTTCAACATAGGTATACATCACAAAGCACTTCACAGGAGCATTATCAGACATAATTTGATGCTGCATCGCATTATATTAAGACAAATAAAGAGGTCAGTTTTAAGGAGTATCTTAAAGGAAGACAGAGAAGTAGAGAGACT
Source organism: Cetorhinus maximus (assembly GCF_964194155.1). Taxonomy (NCBI): domain Eukaryota; kingdom Metazoa; phylum Chordata; class Chondrichthyes; order Lamniformes; family Cetorhinidae; genus Cetorhinus; species Cetorhinus maximus. Next base: position 124,038,462 of record NC_135880.1, on the reverse strand, counting down.
GAGAGATTTATGAAGGAAATTCCTGACTTAAGGGCTGAGAGGTCTGAAAACAGCCACCAAGCGAAGAGACAAAGGGAATCTAGCTGCACAGAAGACCAGAATTAGGGAATGCAGATATCACAGAGGATTGTAGGAATGGAGGAGGTTACAGAGATATGTTGGGACAAAGCTGCTTTGTGTTTAAAGCAGCAGTGCTTCTCAGTGTCAGGACTAGATTGAACTAGTCTCAAGATAGCAGCTTCCTGAGAAACGGCCTCATGGCATAGTGACATGACTATGGCAAGCCAGATAGGACACGTAGAACTGATTGTATTTCAAACCCAAACATTCCCCATTTCATACCAAACAAAGATACAAACACTCCCCTTTTCCTAGCAAACAAAAGACAAATTTGCATGCACGATCATATGTAACTGTGAGTTACCCCAGTTACCCACTTTTCTCATGCATTAACAACTGTTTGTTCTACTAGTTAGTCTCTGCTGGGCTGATGACGTCCAGATCATGTTGGTAGCTCCTCATGTTTTTTCATGTCTACATATTGATTCTTCAAGGAATCTTTCTGGTAGCAACTTCTTTACGTGCCTTTTCTGCCTGTCATTTTGCCTGGCTGTACATCTGGCTGAGCTTTCTCAAATCTCGCTTTGTTGTTGCCAACTGTGGAATTGAGGGTCATTATTTCCTCCTCATACCTTTCTGTCTTTGAAATTTGTTTGTTGAGATCTTGCACAGCTTTGTTCATTGAAGACTTCAGTTTATTGTGTGTTTTCAATGGTATATACTCAGCTTGAATCTTGCACTTCAAATCACCCAGTTCAGCTCTGATGTGATTATTTTCCTGTAGAACTGCTTCATTTACCTTAGACATTTCATTGCACTGACATCTTTGGCAACCATCTTGTGGTTTACTTGAATGTTGTCTCCCTCTCTCTGGGGTTTTCTGTCACCTTCTCTCCAGGACCATTTGTTGCCCTCCCTCTGCGGTCTTTTGCTGTCTATTCTCTGGGGTTCTTTGTTGTCCTTTCTCCATTGGCACATTAAATGTTACCAGTCCAAGTTTTAGACTTGCTTCAGCTGAGATGAGTGGCTGTTGCATCCCATCTATGACCTGGAATTCAGGATCTTCCTTCTTGCCATTGCATTGGGATCTCAGACTAATTTGTCTTTTGGTACGAGCATCGTGCCATCATATAGCCTCAACCTTACTTTTGAGGGCTTCATTTTTGGATCGCCATGTTGAGCTACTTCACAAAGGTTTGTGAAGGTCATTATGTTGCATGATGCACCAGTGCCTATCTGACACTTCTTGTTCACTGGATACTCTCCTTTTGTGATCATTATTGCAACAGTCACAAACCATTTATCCCCAATCGACTTGATGGAACCAACCTTTTGGATCATGTATAGTTCTTCATCAGACTCTTATGTTGATATCTTTCCAGTGGCCTTCTGCATAGGTTTGTTTTGTTTCTTTCTTGCCAAACATTTATGTGTGAAATGATTCTGCTTTTAGCTGTTAAAACACTACTTCCCCCATGCTGGACAATCCTTCTTTTCCTAGTATGATGTCAACCACAGTATGTGCATCCTGCCCTTTGTCTGCAATTGCATCTCTCAGCATTATGTATCTCCTAGTATGCTTTCCCATACATGTGCTCTAACTGATGTTTTACAACTTCTGCATTTCTACACACATCTATTGTTTTCTTGAGCATCAGTTTCTCATCTTTCAGTAGAGTTTCTCTCACCAAAGGTTATTGCATGCCTAAGACTAATCTATCTTTAATTAGATCATCTTTTAGCTGTCTGAATTCACAAGATTCTGCAAGATGTTTACTGCAGTCACATACTGATCCATGGGTTCTGTTTCACCTTGAGCTCTAATGTTGAATACACAGCATAAATAAATTCACTCAGGGTTCCAAGCATTCATTCAAGGCTTTCAAAATCTATGCTGTCTGTTTTCTTTGCTTGTCGGTTAGATTGTGGGTGGTATACAACTTGTAGCAGTCTCTTCCCAGCAATGTTAGAAGTATGGCTACTTGTATCAGTTCTAGCTTGTTAATTGAATCTGTTGCTAGCTCGTAGTTTTGCCATGGCAGGTGGAAAACTGCCAATTCTGCCACATATCGCCTTTCATTTTGACAGGAGCTGGGAGGGGAAAGTTTACAGCAGCTATGTTACTCACTCAGTATTTTACTTGCAGCCTTTGGTTTGTTTGCTTTTCCTTATCCTTTTTCAGTAGCTTTTAACAGATTTGAACATTTCTGTGTGCCTGGGTTTCCAGTGTCTTATTTGCGGGATTTCAAATCTCTATTTTAGTTCCACTTCCTGACAGCAGTGCTTCTCAGTGACAGGTCTTTATTGAACTGATCTCAAGATGGCAGCCTCCAGAGAGACTGCATCACGGCATAGTCTCTTAACTATGGCAAGCCAGATAGGACATGTAGAACTGATTGCATTTCAAACCCAAACAAAGATTATGGAGGGATTAGAACACAAGGAAGTAAATTTTAAGTTTGAAGCATTTCTGGACCCAAAGCCAATATAGGTCAGTCATGATGAGTGAATGGAACTTAGGCCGGGTTAGTATACAGCCAACAAAACTTGGGATGAGCTCAAAGTTATAAAAAAGGATGATAAAAGGCTCAGCAGAAGAACACTGGGATAATTGAGTACTAAAAGCATGGTTGAGTGTTTCAGCAGCCCATGGGCTTTAGCAGGGGTGGAGAGGGATGATATTACAGAGGTGAAAGTAGGTGGTTTTAGTGATGGATGGGATAAGGGATCAGAAGTGCAGGTCAGGGTTAATGAAGTTGAATTTTGAGGTGACTTCTAATCAGAACCTGGCCGTTCAGAATCTGATATCAAGTCACACCTTGCACTGGAAGGAAGTTAAGTGAAACTTCTTGGAGAAGACACTATCAGCTGCATCTATGGATAGAAAAGCAGAGTTAACATTTCAGGTCAATGATAGTTCTTCAGAATTCAGTCATTGGTCAAGGTCAATGGCCTGAAATGTTAACTCTGCTTCTTTCTGCAGGCGATGCCCAACCAGCTGAGTATTTCCAGAATTTTCTTTTCTTAGTATTAGTGCTCCAAAGTGCCTTTATGTAATTTAGTTTTTTAACTCTGCAATTAAAAGTGATTGAACATTGGATAAGTCTGCAGCTTAGGATGTGATTGAAAAGCCACTACACTTTCAATATAACTTCTCCAGGCTTATTTTATAGTATTTATTATTTTTTAGTTACAAGGTTAGGTTGGAAAGGCTACAGTTTGTTCTCCTTGAAGCAAAGGAGACTGAGGGGAGATTTGATTGAGGTGTACAAGATTATGACAGGCTTAGATAGGGAAGACAAGGAAATATCTTTCCCATTTGCTGATAGTATAAGGACTAGGGGGCTTAGATTTTGGTTTTGGGCAAGAGCTGCAGGAGGAATGTGAGCAAGTGCACAGTAAAGATCTGGAACTCACTGCTCTCAAGGGTGGTGGAAGTGGAAAAAATGAATGATTTCAAAAAGAAATTAGATGGGCACTTAAAGGAAATAAACTTGCAGGGCTACAGGGATAGAGTGGTGGAGTCGAACTGACTGGTATAAATGACTCTATGGGGAAATTTTATGGAGACCGCAAGAATGGGAAGTGTCGTGTGTGGGGTGACTGAATTGGGCCGGATGCGAAATTTCGATTTCCTTTTGGTGGGTTGGGATACAGAAATAAAGTCAACGGTGTGTTAAGCCTCATGCTGGTCTCTGGAAGGTTTGTACTTGCAATACATTTGCATGCCATGGATACTTATTAGCATAAAACTATTTTTAATAAAGTCCTGCCTTCAAGATAAAGTCAGCAGCGCACGAGAATCTCGCCGCACCCCCAGTTCATGTTTGTTTAAAAGTAGTGTGCACCAGTCAGCTTTTTGCAGATGTGTCTGAGGCCAGCTGTTTACCTTGTTTAACTCTATGGCACAAGGGAGAGGAGCAGGAGAATGGCAGCTTGCATGGAGGCTTGAGACAAACAAGGGCGAGTCAGTAGCAAGGGGGGTGGACTCTGTGCAGTTGGGTTATTGGCATGAAGGAGTGAAAGAGAGATCCAAAGGAAGACAAAGGGTGGGGTCCAGGCACGGAGGAGTGATTTAGGAAGGGCTTGGCCTCTTGAGTGTCAGTCAGTAAAAAAATGAGGGGCCTAAAGGGCAGTGTCAGTACTGTTCAAATGTGGGTCCATCTCAGGGTGTTGGCTGACAGAATCCTTGCAGGGCTTTGACTTGACTTATAACATTTCAATTATCCCTGCTCGGGTGATCTTGGACAATGTCCTTTACAATGCATAGAAGGGAGGGCCAGCTGAGCATTCAAATTCAGCCAGGTCCCACAGAGGGGCAAGTACAACACTAGACATTAGCATGAACATTCAATAAAGAGTGAACAGAAAAACACAGCATTGTTTCTTCCACAATAAAGGAAATGTCCCTTCCATGTATCCATCAATGTGTGTCAACCATGAGGTGTTTACATTTACATGAGCTACATTTAGCTCTCTGACCAAGCTAGTCTCAACAAATAACAATGCTACACATGAATAAAATGATACCAATGTAATTTATATTATATACAAGTGAAATTTTAATTGAAATAACATCCATGCCACCACTGTACTCTCAATAAGTCTTATGAGAATGGCAATGGAGTTGGGCAAGAAAGTTTTGGCTATGATGCAGAGACTTCCTGTTTGACCTAGGAGGCTATTTTATAGCCCACCTGTAGCTGCAGCATTGTCAGCTGACAATGGGTTTCAGCACTGCCTAGCTTCCCCCACTGCGTGATCACATATGTCTCCCATGCACAGCGCCAGCACTTTAAATTTTAATTGTAATCGCATAGGAAATGGACGGCAAAACTGGCGCACACTTCTGTTATACCGTCAGGAACGGCCATTGACAAAATTCTGCCCTTTGACTCTATGAATCTATTTTTCAATTGTAAGTTTTTGGATCTTTGTAATCTTTTCCTCATGTTGTTGGTTAGCTTTTAACTGATTTTCTAGGTTGGTGTGCATTTAGTATTTACCAGGAATAGTAGCACTGAAGCAGTGACATATTTTGCATCTGGTGTTTGTAGTAACGCTAACACTTTGAATGGAATAAGCAGTGATAGAATAGACAAAGAATGGCAGCAGTGGACTGCAGACAGCAGGGAAACAGAACATAGTGGATGTTTCTTTATGTATGAACAAATGTTTTATTTGTACCTATAGCATCCTGATTTTTTTTATATATGAGCTTCAAGGGAACAGTGCTCATATTATTGTCAACACTCACAATTCCTCTGATATTTGGACTGCTTTAGATTCCATATCTGTCTAATCCACAACTTTGTTGTTTTAATTATATATGACGCATGGATACAGCATCTTGTTCCAATAGATTGGTCATCCCTGCCTTATAGTAACAATGCAGAACAGCCATCTTCATATATGCCCAATATTCTTGTTAAATAAAGCATCATCAGCATAGGGTCTATCTATAGGTCAACATCTATGAGTCTCATATAATTTATCCCAATAATCTTTATCCAACAAGATAACTGTTAAGGCACATTGCAAGAATCAGCCAAAACAACTTTTATTAACACCTACGTGTTTTGCCCAAGCATTTCCCTAAATGAAAATTTATGTTGCATATTTTCTATTCCTTAACCACATGCTCTGACTAAGTGTACACCAAGTAGGATAAAGAAGTGATAAAAGCAAAAAACTGCGGATGCTGGAAATCCAAAACAAAAACAAAAATACCTGGAAAAACTCAACAGGTCTGGCAGCATTTGCGGAGAGGAGCACAGTTAACGTTTCGAGTCCGTATGACTCTTCAACAGAACTAAGGAAAAATAGAAAAGAGGTAAAATATAACAAGGCAAAAGAGAGATACAAAAATCTTGACGGAGAGAAGAGCAAAACTTCTTCAAGGTAGGCATTCCTTGAAGAGAAGTGGCAGTCAATTAAACACTAAGATAAAAGCAAAAAACTGTGGATGCTGGAAAAGTTTTGCTCTTCTCTCTGTCAGGATTTTCGTATCTCTCTTTTGCCTTGTTATATTTTACCTCTTTTCTATTTTTCCTTAGTTCTGTTGAAGAGTCATACGGACTCGAAATGTTAACTGTATTCCTCTCCGCTGATGCTGCCAGACCTGCTGAGTTTTTCCAGGTATTTTTGTTTTTGTTTTGGATTTCCAGCATCCGCAGTTTTTTTTGCTTTTATCTTAGTGTTTAATTGACTGCCACTTCTCTTCAAGGAATGCCTACCTTGAAGAAGTTTTGCTCTTCTCTCCGTCAGGATTTTCGTATCTCTCTTTTGCCTTGTTATATTTTACCTCTTTTCTATTTTTCCTTAGTTCTGTTGAAGAGTCATACAGACTCGAAACGTTAACTGTGCTCCTCTTCACAGATGCTGCCAGACCTGCTGAGTTTTTCCAGGATAAAGAAGTGAGTTGGATGGCTGCTGGATGTCATTGTATGTATCTAGGAATGCAAGTGGTACTGTACCTTCTTGTGTTTCATCAGTAAATGAAACTACTGCAGGTGGTGGAGTGACTGAAGCTGACTGAAAGCTTATGTTATATAACACATCTTCTTCTTCAGCTCTCTGCCCAAAGGCAGGTCCAACCTACAGTGCCACAATCTCCATCAAGGGCAGGGTAAGGAGGCAGGTCCCAAATTCGCCCTAATCAGAATGGGGATCGAATCTTGTGCTGTTGGCATCAACCTGATCCATACCGCCCATCCAGCCAAATGAGCCAACCCAAGGAGTCAGAGTTTCTGTGGCAACATACACTTTTAAATGCATGTTGTAGCCCAGAACTATGAATAGTGATGGTAGAGGCTCCAATTTCTTTCCATCACATGGCTAACCAGGAGTCCCTTCTGCTCTTACCACCTACCATTTGCATACGTTGGAAGGATTTACAAGTTGATACTCAACCTATTTGGCCACATTATGAACACACCTTCCTTTGGTTATCAAGTCCTGGAGTAGGGCTTGAACCCAGAGCTTCTTGCTCAGAAGCAGGGATGCTACTACTGCCCCACAAGACCTCCAATGACATTTCTACCATCATTTAAGTGGCATCTGAATGTGAGGGATGTGGCTTCAGTCTGAGAGACATCAGCATTCATGTCAACTCTTGCCATTCCATTGCTGCTGGGAACTGCCTCAATGTGGTCAGAATGTATGAACGGAATTTTCAACTGATAGTTCCAGCTAAACAAGGATACCTATAATGGGTTGGGAAGCCAGTTGCTGCTGGAGTGGGTATTGGCATGACTGTTTAACTCAATCACAGCAATAGCATCCCACTTCTGGGTTTCACAACTAATCAGAGAGCAAAGGCCAAGATGGAGGCAGCAAGGGCCAGGACAGAAGTCCTTTTCTTTGAAGAAAATAGGAAAAGGCAGAAGTGGCAGAGTTTGTCACTAGAAGTAGTGTGGTACCCAGGACCTGGATTTGGAGCCAGAAAAACAATAGGGTGGTGCAGCACAGAATGAGGCTATTCACCCCACTCTCTGACAGTCATTCCAGATCCTAATCGCTTGGTGTGTAAAATAGTTTTTCCTCATATCACTGTTGCTGCTTTTGCCAACCACCTGAGATCAATGTCGTCTGGTTCTTGACCCCTCTGTCACCAGGAACTCCCTGTCTACTCCATCATGATTTTGAACACCTCTATCAAATCTCCTCTCAAACTTCTCTTCTCTTAGAAGAATAGTCCCTGTTCTCCAATCTATCCTGGCAACTGAAATCTCTCAATTCTGGAACAATTCATGTAAACATTTTCTGTACCCTTTCTAAAGACTTCACATCTTAAAGTGTGGTGCCCAGAATTGTATACAGTACTCCAGTTGAGGCTAAACCAACATTTTATAAATGTGCATTATAATTTCCTCGCTATAGCACTATTTATAAAGCCCAAAATCTGATATGCCTTTTAACCACTTGCTCAACCTGCCTTGCCACCATCAACAATTTGTGCACATATACCCCCAGGTCCCTCTGGTCCTACACTCACTATAGAATGATACCCTTTAGATTGTATTGCACCTTCTCATTCTTCCTATTAAAAAGTATCACTTCATATTTCTCTGCGTTAATATTGATCTGTGATGAATCTGACCATTCCATCAGCTTGCCTATGAACTCTTGAAGTCTAACACAATCCTCACATTTCACAATACTTCTAAGTTTTGTGACATCTGCAAATTTTGAAATTGTGCTCTACACACCCAAATCTTGGTCATTAATATATACCAAGAAAAACAATGGTCCTATTACCAACCCCTTTAGATTCAAAAACAACCGTTCACACTGGTCTCTGGGCAGAATTTTGCCCTGGGCAGGCGGGCTTGGCAGGGGCGGTTGGGAAGCCGACCACTGCCTGCAATTGGCAGCACACCACGATTTAATGCTGGTGGGCCAATTAAGGCCCGCCCAGTGTGAAATGCAAGCGGCAGCGCTTAGCGCGAGGGCACTAAATGCGAAGGGCGAGTAGCCGAGCACGAACCTCGTGCATGCGCGCAAGTGAGCATCTCCGTGCCTCAGGGAGATGAAGGGATATAACAAAAAATAATAAAGAAAATAAAAATGTAATAAAACATGTCCCCTCATGTAACTCTGTCACATGAGCAGGGACATGTTATTAATTCAATTGCAAAACTTTTATTTTATTTTTATTTGCTTATGGAAACCACATCCTGCCTGTGGATGAGGTTTCCAAAAAAATACAAAGGCTGCTTGGCCTTTTTGCCTGCCCGCCAACCATTAGGTTGGACGGGCAGCGAAAATTTTACCTTAATTGATTATTTAATGGCCTTAACAGGCCTTTTAATTATCGGTGGGCACACGCCAGAGTCAGCAACGCACCCGCTAACCGAGCTATTGCGTGACTGCGCGTTGACATAGGCATGCTCTGCTGACGTCAACGCGTGTCATTTCATGTTCGAGCGGGTTGGGCGCGTGCCCGCCCACCGAGTGAAAATTCCTGCCCTCTGTTTTCTGTCACTCAGTTAACTTGGTATTCATGCTGCCATTGTCAATTTTATTCCATGGGGCTTTGAGTTTGCTGACACACCTATTATGTGCTGCTTTGTCAAATAACTTTTGGATGTCTATGTACAACACATCAACCACATTTCCTTCATCAGCCTCCCTGTTACTTCATCAAAAAGCTCATTCAAGTTAGTTCAGCACAATTTTCCTTCAACAAACCATTGCTGCCTTTCCTTAATTAATCCACACTTATTTGAGGGACTGTTAATTTTGTCTTCGATTATCATTTCAAAAAGCTTTTCCAGCACTGAGGTTAAACTGACTGGCTTATAATTTCTGGGTTTATCTTGCACCCTTTCTGAACAAGGGTAGAACATTTATAATTCTCCAGTCCTTTGATACAACCCACTACCTAAGGAGGATTGGAAGATTATGGTCATATTGAACTCCACAATTCCCACCCTTACTTCCCTCAGCATCCTCAGATGTATTCCATCAGGCCCTGGTGACTTATTATCTTTAAGTATAGAGGCAGTGTGCACCCTTGGAGTTCCTCTCCAATATGAGTACCATGATGCTTTAGGCATTTGCGCTGATGTCCACCTCCATGGAAAGAGTGGTCACCCTCATGGAGAGTCAGACATGGCAGATGACCAGATGCATGCTGGCTTGGATCAATGGCCTGCATACTGTAGCTGCCATATCCACTGGATGGAGCAAAGCCTCGCCTTGGTGGCTCAACACCTTCCTGACATGCAGCCAAGTGCCCTCCAGCTCTTGGTTAGCAGGGAGGTGCAGGTGGGCTCTGAGAGGGAAGATGGAGAAAGGACACATGGCAGTGGGGATTCTTCTTAAGGCGCCCCATTTCTAGGCCCTGATGACTGAGTTTGCCCTTGCACAGGTGCAGGTAGAGCAGCATTCGATGGCAATCTTACAGCCTCCAAAACCCAGAGGACATCTGCCAAGGGCATCTCATGTCTCAGAGTAGTAGAATGAACAGCCAGCCTCCAGTTCTGCTGAAGCCATTTAGGGTTTCACCATATAGGAGTAAGAGGGAATAGATCAGAAAAATGCCTTATTTGCACAGAGAAATTCATTTCGGTGCTTATATCAATGTTAATGGAGTTATAATGATGTTTATTTTAATGAATGAAATACTTAATTTGAATTACTCATCTCATGGCCTCCTCTTTATTCCAGTCGCCATTCACCCTGAACAGTAGCCTTCAGGTCACTATGATCAGCCTTTATGAGAAAGAAAGGTTGTGAATGTGATGATTGGAGTGTTGACTGTTGGAATGAGACATATCTTGGAGGGCAGAGAGTTTCTGATGGAGCTCTCAGATAGCTGCTTGCACACATATTAGGTGAAGCATGCATGGATGAGTCCTTAATAGGCTTCTCTGTCAGTCAGGTGAGTAGCAGCAGGCGTTAATTGCACATTTGGCTCCTCCACTTCATCATCCTCCTCTTCTCCCTCCTCCTTTGCCTTGGAATGTGCCAGCCGTTCCCCACCTTCCTCTTGCTGCAACTCCACTCCTCCCAGTATCAGCATGTCTTGGAGAACTTTCTAGGCGTCCCTAGATTTGTCGAGGCAACTGAAGTGCATCTTGAGAAAGCCAATTGCTTGCTCTATTATTTCCCTGATATGGCTCCTGTTGTACTTGTCCTCTGAATTAGTGGTAGATTTCCTCACAGGAGCCAGCAACCAGGTCTTCTGAGGGTAGCCCTTGTCCCTAAGGAGCCAGCCACTGAGACTGTCTGGCAGACAGAAAACCTATGGAGATATGATTGAATGAATGAATGGCAGCTCCCTGGATAGCTAGCGCAAATTTGTATGATCACGTTACAATGGTCATAAGCTATCTAAACATTGTGGGAGTGGAATCCCTTTGCGATTTATGAAGACTCCAAACTGATCAGAGGCCGCTTTGATTTCCACATGTGCGTAATCAATGACTCCTCGCAACTGTAGGAATCCAGCCACTGCAGTAAATCGGATAGCCCTCCATGTTTGGGTGGCCTAATCTGTGGCGAGGTTGATATAATTGGAGGCTTTGGCAAACAAGGCAGTGGTAATTTGCAAGGTTCACTTGTGAGCAGTTGACTGATATCATAGAGATTCCTCTAGCAGATCCCTGGAACGAGCTAGAGACAAAGACATTTAGGGCAGCAGTGGCCTTGATCGGCACCTGTAATGCATCCCAACTGGGTCCTCTTGGGCAGGTGTCTTGTTCAAGGAAGTTGCAGATGCCAGCCATGCACTGCTGCAAAATCCGGAGCCATCTGAGGCACTGTTGTCCCTTCATGTTCTGGAAACTCAGCTCTGGCGTACAGACCCCCTGTGCTGAATGGCATTGCCTCCTTCGAGCAAAGCTCACTATCCATTCCTTCTGTCCTGTGGAGAGCTTGCAGCTGCAGAATAGACAGCTGCTGCCGGTCGTGTTGGTGCTGTTGTTGCTTTAGTTACTGGGATGGCTGCTCCTGTTGTTCCTCTTCAGAGGTCAGGCTACTGCTGCATCGATTGTTCCTATGCTGTGAAGAGGGCTGATAGCAGGCAAGTTGAAATGCAGGTGAGTAAACTCCAAGGTTGCAATTGACTCTCAAACTAGTGATTTCAGGCTGAGAGAAGTAATCCTGTCAGCACAAGCTTTTCACAGTGCCTAACCACAAGCTTGCTGGTTTCAGTTTTTAAAGCCTTCCAGCATGCCAATTTCAGCAAGCAATCACTGCCCTCTGACTTTATGGATCTTGGTGCAATGCAGAGAGCTCAGGAACCTGTGCACTGGCTGTTAAAGCCAGGATTCAGGCTTACAGTTAGATTTAATGACCTCTGAATATTTTAGTTTCCTGGCAGCTGCACAGGTGTTCCCCACTCACCTCCGAATCTGTCTGAGTCATACCCGAAAATAGGCAGCATACTGTCAGGCTTCCCACCCACTGCCACTTTTTAGGGGTTTCACCCCATGCCCGCCTCCCCTTTTCCCATTAAAATCCCTCCCTATGTGTGAACAGACTAGCTGGCTGCAGTCAACTTATTGAAGTATTATGTTACGACTGTCCAATTCAATTCTTCAACACGTTGAATCCAGGCAAGACAGAGTTTTGGTGCTTATAGCCATTATAGCCCAAGCCAGAGTTGTTGCTGTGGAAGCAATGCCTGTACCTAAGACCTGAGTCAATGAGGGCCTCATTACAATGATCTCTGCATGGACTGACCAAGTTGTTCCTGGTGGTCTGCAACCTCAGTTGGAAGTCACGCTCCAGCTGCACAGATGTCCACAAACTTTCCAGAATTGCTGGAACAACCTCAAATATCTCCATGAAATGTTGATTGTCAAATGCCAAACTTTGTTTTAATGCAAGCATTGTGAGACCTGAAATCTTGGATTCAGCACCTGAAGGAGTCCTTGAGGTAGTTTTCTATCTATCAGCTTTGGATTCTGCCAGTACCACCTTCACTTTCTCCTTGTCACTTGTGCTCTGTGATTCACCAAGTTGTCCCTCCTGCAATTCGCTAGCTGAAAATCCTCCCAACCATACCCCACCCTCCCCTTCTCCTCTCCACTTTTCAATGGAGTGGATATGCCTGTGATGATGTTTTCTAGGGCTATGGTAAGAGACATCAGCTGGTATAGATGGTGGCAAGAGGGTTGTCAGTGGCTACACTGGTGACTTAATTTTGCTCCTGGGGACAGGAAACAGAAGTTAGAACTCTTTTCAGGTGCCAAACCTTACTCGGGGTAAATTGTGATTTTTCTGGGGCACCCCCTAATTGGTATGGAGACAGGTTCACCATCCAATTAAGGGTGGTTGGTGGGCTCTCCAAGATGGATGGCCTTCCAGCTGGAAAGGAGCAGCAGACTTGAAGGTAAGTAAGAGAAGGGCTGCTTCAAGATGGATGTACCCCCTCTCTAAGTTCTTTAAATCTTTAATGAAAAACTGGCTTTGGCAGCCAGGCTACCAATGTGGAGGAGGAACCTCTATACAGGGCAGCCTGTGGTTGTTGCAGCAGCCAAGCAGGCAGGGAAGGCTGCCAAGCCTGCGTGGAGCGCTGGTTCCCCGGTCCACCAATGAAAGGCTGATTCTGGGCACCTAAACTGGCTCCTGCCGCCTGTGGGAGCCTGAAGGCTAACTGGAAAATTCACATCACCTCCTTTAATTGGCCTCAGTTAAGCTCTAAATGATTCTGATAGCCTATCCTGCTGGCCCTCAATCCCGCCTCTGCAAAAAGGCCCAGACCAGGATGATCTGGGAAACTGGCACAATGGCCAGCAGGGGGTGATTTTTAGCATCTACCCACCTATGACCCAGGCCCCAGTTCTGTTGAAGGGTCATGAGGACTCGAAACGTCAACTTTGCTCTTCTCCGCCAGTGCTGCCAGACCTGCTGAGTTTTTCCAGGTATTTCTGTTTTTGTTCTGGGCTTCTCCATGTTGCCACCCAGAGGATGAAAAGAAAAATGCATTTTCCAATGACAGGAAGACACCCCATCAAGCTCTGCCTATAATAGAACTAATTTGGCATTCCTGTCTTCTTAGCAGGGAGCAGCACTCCCAGGGAACACATGGTGGTAAATCATGGGCATACAGCCTGTGATCTTCCATCTATTAATGTTAATGCATAGAAATAAACAGGCCGTGCACCCATGATTTATTGCAATGTATTTAGTGTGAGCGCTGCTCCCTGCTGGAAGCTCAGGGGTCAGCTTCATTTTTTGTCATATTGCTGTGGCTCAGTGTATGCCTTTAAATGAGGAAAATAGTGAATGAGCTGAGTGGAGAGAAAAATGAAAAGGAAAGACTGGTACTATCAGGAACTTGAGCAAACCTCTGACATTTTCCTCTCTTATTTAATCTATTGCTTTAGTCCTTGGGTTTCCTGAACCTCTTCCCCCTAATAGCTTTCTCTTTGGCTCAACATCCTTTTTTGTCTGATTGTCCCTTTGTGATGTACCTAGGGACATTTTTCAAGGTTAACAGCTCTATATAAATGCAAGTTGTTCTTCTTGTTAGTAATATAGGAACATAGGAGCAGGAGTAGACCATTCAGCCCATCAAGCCTGCTCCACTATTCAATACAGTCATGGCTGATCATCCATCAATTTTTCCTGCACTATCCCCATATCCCTCTATGTCATTGGCATTTAGAAATCTGTCAATCTCTGCTTTAAGCATACTCAATGAATGAGCTTCCACAATCCTCTGTGGTAGAGAATTCCAAAGATTCACAACCCTCAAAGCCAAAAAATACTATCTAGTTGAATCAATTACAGTTTAACAGCACATAAAATTTTGAAGAGATTTGATAAAAGATTTTAATAATAAAAGGCTAATTATAATAAATAATGAGAAGGTGCATTACTTAAAATGTTGGCAGCATTCAATGTAGAAAAGTTACCTGGTCTGGATGAGATACATCCTATGTTGCTGAGGTGAATAAGGATGGAGATAGTGGAGGCTCTGTCCACAATCTCCCAATCCTCCTTAGCAAAAGAGGGGAGTGGGATAGCTACAGCAAGTACAGGCTAGTCAGCCTCATGTATGTGACAGGGAAATTTTCAGACAATAACACGAAACAAAATTAAATATCACTTGGGAAAATATGGGTTAATAAATGATAGCCAGCATGGATATATTATAGGCAAATTATGTTTGATTATCTTGATTGAATTTTTTGATGGAGAGGTTTGATGAAGGTACTGTGGCTGAGATTGGGTGTATGGACTTTCAAAAGGCTTTTGAGAAAACATCACATAATAGACTTGTCAGAAAATTGAAGCCCATGGATATAAAGTGGCAGCTTGGATACAAAATTGGCTAAGAGACAGAGAAGAGAAAGTAGCTTTTCTTTTATTCTTTTATGGGATGTGAGCATAGCTGACTAGACCAGCATATATTGCCCACCCCTAATTGCTCTTGAGAAGGTGGTGGTGAGCCACATTCTTGAACCGTTGCAGTCCATGTGGTGTAGGTAGACCTACAATGCTGTTAGGTTTGGTTTAATGTTTGCAAGTTTCCTTTAAATTTTGTCTTTGTTTTTGCAGTTTCCCTTTAAGGGGCTGCTTTTTACTTTGTCCCTGATTTTGTTAATTTAGTTTATTTGGTTGACTCAAAAGAGTTACAATGCTGTTAGTGAGGGAGTTCCAGGATGGACAGTTGTTTTTCAGATTGGAGGGAAGTATACAGTGGTATTCCTGAGCTATTGGTATTAGAACCACGTATTGATATTTATTAATGATCTGGACCTGAGCATACAGGACATAATTTAAATATTTGTAGATGACACAAGACTCAGGAATATAGTAAACAGTGAGGAGGATAATAGACTTCATGAGGACAAAAACAGATTGGTGAAATGGGAAGACACATGCCAGATGCAATTTAAAGCAAAGAACTATGATGCATTTTGATAGGAAGAATGAGAAGAAGCAATATAAAGTAAATGGTAAAGGGATGCAAGGAACGGAGACACCTAGGGGTGTATGCACACAAACCTTTCAAAGTGACAGGACAAGTTGAGAAGGCTGACAAAAAGGCAGACAGGATCTTTGGGTTTAAAAACAGAGGCAAAACCTTTTTAAATCACTGGTTAGGCCCCAGTGGAATGTTAATTCTGGCCACCACAATTTAGGAAGAATATCAAGGCCTTAAGAGAAGGTGATTAACTAGAATGATAGTTCAGTTATGTGGAGAGGCTAGAAAAAATAGGTTGTTCTGTTTAAATCAAAGGAAGTTAAGGGGAGATTTAAGAGATGCTCAAAATCATGAAGTGTTTTGATACGGTAAATAAGAAGAAAATGTTCCCACTGGCAGAATGTTTGATAACTAAAGGACATAGATTTAAAGTAATTGCCAAAAAAGAGGAGAGATGATCAGAATTTTTCTCAACACAGTGGGCAGAATCGTCCCAGATTTGCACTAAGTGTGGTAGTGGGCGGGAAAAACATAGTTTTTCCTATCTGCTGCAAAGGCGGCTTTTCACGTTGTATCATCCCAAACCTGCCGCATTAATTATGCTTTCCTGGGATACACGCCATTTCGATGGTGGGTGGGCTCCGATTCACCTGCCACGCTGTTGCCTCGCCGCTTCATCACACCAGGCACCGCACTTAAAGTACAGCTGCGCTCAGCGCTTCCAGCCCAGGATTGCAGCAAAGAAGACATGGGCCCGAAAAGCAGCCCTCAAATGCCTTTCAGATGCCATGGAGGCCCGCTGCGATGTCCTTTGCTCCTGCTCTAGCCGCAGGAAGAACAGCAACTTTACCACTCTGGCTTGGTAGGTGATGGCAGTAATGATCAGCACCAATGTTGCACAGAAGTTGGCCATCCAATGCAGATAGAGGATGAATGATCCATCTGCGCAGCCAGGGTAAAGCAACCATCTCATCACTCTAAACTCACACTCAAACCCATCACACATTCACTGGCGTTTCACTCACTGCCAGCTCAAGGAACATCATTGCCCATTCTCACACACATATCCTCACATGTCCATCTGGCCTCATCTCCTCTGAAGACTGCCTCCTCAGCCCTCACCATCTTGAGGCTACTTGCACAGATCAGCATATGACCCCCCACACAGCATCGGATATCCTTCTTCCCCAGTACAGCTCTCATCCTGCAGCCTCTTCCCTTGCCTGGGGCCACTTCTCCCCCTTCCTCAAGCAAGACCTTAGCCTGCAGCTGTTGAAAAGCCACCCACATATGGCTAATCTGGTAGGTAGAGACCTGCCCGTGAGCCCCCCTAAAAGTGATGTGTTGCTGCCTGTCAAGTCTGGCGCTGATCACTGTGAGTGCTGCCCGAAGCAAGGTAGGCAAACAAACCTTGAAGTCCTGAGTGAAATGCAGCCCACCAAGTGCACACCTTATATACGCTGTTGTGAGACAGGTCAGCGTGTTTTCCTGCCGACGTCCAGTGGGGGGGATGAGTCAGGCCGTATAATGATGTGCTGATGTGCCGAGGTTTCTGACACCCGATGGTGGGGAACACGGCCCGCCATCGATGGGCTGAGCGAACGTTTGCAAACTGGTTTCACGATGTTGTGAAACAGATTTTTGGCCTTCTCGCCATATTGTCCACTCACGTCACCAAACACGCCTGACACTAGCGGGCACTGAAAATTCTGGCCAGTGAGTTATGATGATTGGGAATACACTGCCTGAAACTGCTCAGGTACAGGTGCTGCTGCCTGAAGGCATCTCTGTCCCAACACAGCTGTCCACGACCTTCATGCACCTGCTGCCTGTGTGCAGATTCTTAATTGAGGACTCCCAGGTTCACAGCCCTGTCCCTATTGCCAACTCTCCATCCACAGGGCTTGGCAAATGGACTCTACATGTGACTTTGTTTAACATGGGGACCTTGGGGTGCCATCATTGTCCACACGAACTTGAAGGGTTGTTGATCAGATTTTGGTGATATGTCAAACCACAATGACAGGATTACCTTGCCACTGCAGCCTTCTTCTGCCTTCACAGCTGGCAAGACATACATTGTTCCATCGCTTGTTCTGACGTTTTGGGCTGCACTTTGTCTGGCACCTCCCCTCGACCTTGCCAATATGGGTGACCCTACCAGGAACGAAAAGTTCCAATGACATCGCTCAAGGAACTGTCAGAGGCACATGCTTCTCCACCACATCAAGTTTGTGATCCACAGAGAAGGTAGCATCTTCAGGTAGCATCCTCTGCTCACCCCAAGTGGCAGGGCAACAAGAAAAGGTGCCCTAAAAATAGGTTGTCCCACTTTCTCCTGCTAGGGAACCACACCCTGCGGGATCACCATCTTTGTGGTCAAAGAAATAAAAGTTTGAATTTCGCAACTTGGAATATTAGAACACTCATGGATAATCTCAAGAGTGACTGTCCAGAATGAAGAACTACAATCGTTTCATGTGAGCTATCAAGGCTTCAAATTGACATTGCCACCCTCAGTGAGACCTGCCTTTCTGGGGAGGGGTAGCTGAAGGAATAAGCAGGGGGATACATTTTCTACTGTAAAGAAAAGGCTGACAGCAAGCTTCGTGTCCACAGAGATAAAAACAAAAAACTACTGCGGATGCTGGAAATCCAAAACAAGAACAGAATTACCTGGAAAAACTCAGCAGGTCTGGCAGCATCGGCGGAGAAGAAAAGAGTTGACGTTTCGAGTCCTCATGACCCTTCAGCAGAACTGAGTAAAGTTAGGAGAGGGGTGAAATATAAGCTGGTTTAAGGTGGGGGGCTGGGGGTAGAGAAGTTGGGGGGGTGTGGTTGTAGGGACAAGCAAGCAGTGATAGGAGCAGATAATCAAAAGATGTCACAGAGAAAAGGACAAAGAGGTGTTGAAGGTGATGATCTTATCTAAGAAAATGTGCTAATTAAGAATGGATGGCAGGACACTCAAGGTACAGCTCTAGTGGGGGTGGGGTGGAAAGACTGACAGGGTATTACAGTTATAGATTTAAAAATATTGGAAATAGGTGGGAAAAGAAAAATCTATACAAATTATTGGAAAAAACAAAAGGGAGGGGGAAGAAACGGAAAGGGAGTGGGGATGGGGGAAGGAGTTTAAGATCTAAAGTTGTTGAATTCAATAATCAGTCCGGAAGGCTGTAAAGTGCCTAGTCGGAAGATGAGGTGCTGTTCCTCCAGTTTGCGTTGGGCTTCACTGGATGATCTTTTGAATGCAGAGGCTTCTCCTCCCTCCCAGAAACATGATAGGGTCCCCCTTGTCCTCACTTATCACCCCACCAGCCTCCGCATTCAAAGGATCATCCTCCGCCATTTCTGCCAACTCCAGCATGATGCCACCACCAAACACATCTTCCCTTCACCCCCCCTGGCAGCATTCCGTAGGGATCGTTCCCTCCGGGACACCCTGGTCCACTCCTCCATCATCCCCTACTCCTCAACCCCCACCCATGGCACCTCCCCATGCCCACGCAGAAGATGCAACACCTGCCCCTTCACTTCCTCTCTCCTCACCATCCATGGGCCCAAACACTCCTTTCAAGTGAAGCAGCATTTCACTTGCATTTCCCCAACTTAGTCTACTGCATTCGTTGCTCCCAGTGCGGTCTCCTCTACATTGGAGAGACCAAACGCAAACTGGGCGACCGCTTTGCAGAACACCTGCGGTCTGTCCGCAAGAAAGACCCAAACCTCCCTGTCGCTTGCCATTTTAACACTCCACCCTGCTCTCTTGCCCACATGTCTGTCCTTGGCTTGCTGCATTGTTCCAGTGAAGCCCAACGCAAACTGAAGGAACAACACCTCATCTTCCGACTAGTGCAACATCCATCAGACAACCATGCTGTGAGTGATGTGTCCTGTTTCACAGGCCACTGCCATGCACTAACTATCTTCCCTTTCTTCCACAGGCACATCTGGGAAACAGCCGACGGAGTCCATGACCCAGGGCCCCCAATCAAACCCCAAAGAAACCTCTGAAGAGGAATCTGGAGGCACCCTCCCTGAAGTCCTGTCACAGTGCTCACCCACACCCTCCATCAGTACAGGGACACATACCTTGGTAGGACCTAGCTTTAGAACAGCCTCAGGATCATAATCTGGTGAGCACATCACACTGTCTGATCCACAGCAGGTGGAGACAGGGACTTCCCAGGTGACCGGAACTCAGAGGATGTCTGGAGACCAGAAAGTTGCTGAGCCCGAGTCAGATGACGAGCCTTTGGATTCAGCCTTGCCACAGTTGCTGGAGCTGCAAAGTCAAGCTCGGGAACATCAGGAAGGGATGTCCACTGCACTCCTCAGATTTCAAGGCATGATGGAGGAGTCCATCCGCCTTCAGTCTGAGATGATAGCATCAGCACGCCAACACACCGAGGTCAACACTGTTAGGATGACAGCCTTGGTCCAGGACGTCGCTCCTGCACTGTTGTGCGGGCTGAACTCCATCACTGAGGCCATGGTTGGCCTCCAACAGTGTGTATGCGAGAGGGTGCCGGGCAGCTCAATCTCATTCCAGCTACCCCTTCTCCTCAAGCAGTCAGCTTGGGGCCCTCGGGCACCCATAGAGAGGAGGATTAGCAGGTACACACCGCAGGGCCATCCACCCAGGTGACTCCGGGAGTGTCCAGCCCATCCAAATCCCCCCTTCCTGATACCTCAGCAGCTCCAGCTCCACAGGCCGAGGAGGGTGCCACTGCCACTACCACACAGCAGGAGCCCTAAAGCAGGCCTGGCCCTCCAAGTCTTGGCTGTCCATGAGATACCCACCAAAGTCATCACAGTCAGCAGGCTGCCTCCACCTCCACTGTGGATGTCTGGGGAGCACCAGGACGTAGCAGCAGGGTTAGGAAAGTTAAGAAGAATTAGTTGTACAGCCTGGGCATGGGTATTAATCACTTGTCCATACTGTTCACTATTGTCAATAAACTCCCAAGAATGTCTCCCTGCCTATGGCCCCTTGTTCTGATGAGCAGTGTTCGTATCACTCAGATGTGAAACTTTTCTGCACAAGATAAAGGCAGGTGTCTCAGTCCAGGGCCTCTTCCCTGTGCTCTGTGCAGCCTTCAGACCAAAGTGATGGTCCAGCCTCACACTCCCTGGACACATTACTGATGCCTGCACCTCGATGATGCTTGTCATTGCTATCAGAATGTTGTGGGCAGGCATCACAGAGTTCCATCATCCTCTCTGTGTGCTCTCAGCACCTTTAAGATGGGGCTGGCCCCTATCTCTTCAGCATCTGTGATTACTGACATTGTGCTCCTGAAGGGCTCAGGTGTTGAAGACGGACAAAGGATCAGATGCTTTTAAAGTTTCATGGCTGCGCCTCCATGATATGACCCTGATCACAGAGCGCAAGTGAGCTGCCCTTGGCTAGACAGGAGTCAGACATTCTAAGAGACTATGTGAAGATCTATGGAGTGTCCTCACTGCATGTTGTCATCAACCTCCAGCAATTGAGCCACTGTTTGGGCCTCCACTGTGTCTCCATGACAGGAGCATTCTCACAGAGGGTATTTGCGCTGCCATAAGCCAGACTGGAGTCAGACATTCACAGATGCAATGTGAGGATCTGTGGGGTAACCTCACTGCATATCGTCATCATCCTCCACAAATCTAATAGCTATGAGGGCCTCCCGAGTGCGCCTGCCTCATCTAGTCAGTGCGAGAGCATCATCCCCATCATCGTTGCCTTTGAGGGCCTCTGCACCCTCATCCCCATTGGCGTTCTCCTTATTAAAGGAGACCTCCAGCTCCTCCCCCTCCTCCTCAGCCAGCTCATCTCCCGGTAGCAGCGCCAGGCAGCAGACAATGACAATGTGTGATACCCTCTTTGAACTGTATTGCAGGTCTCCACCAGATCAGTCCAGGCACCAGAACCTCATTTTCAGTATCCCAATGGTTTGCTCCACCAAGTTGCGAGCTGCAGCATGAGCCTCGTTATAGTGTCGCTCTGCTGCAGTCTGAGGCCGCTGCATGGGTGTCATCAGCCACATTCTCTGCAGGTAGCTCTTGTCACCGAGGAGCCATCCCTGCAGCTTCTGTGGACCCTGCAAGACTTCAGAAATCTGTGACCAACTGAGGATGTAGGAGTCACACACATTCCCTGGAAACCGAGCGCAAACCTGCAGGATTTGTTTCCGGCGGTCGCACACCAGCTGCACATTTAGCGACTGGAAGCCCTTGCGGTTGATGTAGTTCACCGTGTGTTGCGATGGAGATCTGAGCACCACATGAGTGCAGTTGATCGCACCCTGGCACCTGTGGGAAACCCAAGATCTGGGCGAACCCAATCACTCTTACATCCTGGCTGTCCTGGTCCCGGGCGAAATGCACAAAGTTCTGTGCCCTCGCAAAGATGGCATCTGTGACATCATGGATGCATTTGTGGGTGGAGGCTTGTGATATCCCACCGAGGTCACCTGTGGAGCCCTGAAAGGAACCACTGGCATAGAAATTGAGTGCCACGGTCACTTTCACAGCCACTGGCAGTGGATGCCCTTCATGTCCCCATGGTGCCAAATCCTGCAGTAGGTAGAAGATGTGACCAATCAGTTCCCTAGACATGCGCAGTCTTCAGCGAGACTGGTTCTCAGTCATCTGCAGGAATGAAAGGTGGTGTCTATAGACCCTGGTTGTCGCGAGGCACTGACCAGTGACGGCTTGCTGTAGCTCTTCAGCGGTGAATAAGGGAGCCCCAGCCGCCCCTTCTTCCTGAGGTTGCTGCTCCTGCCTCTGCACAGCCAGGAGCCTCAGTCGCTCTCTCCTCCGTCGTCTTGGCTCTCTATTGGCCATCAGGCATACAGCTAGTTCACCAGGCTCCATGATCCTGATGTACTCCTGCAGGATGAGAGAGAGACACGTGGTCAGCACGGGTGTACTAAGAACCTGTCCTGGCTAAGTGCGAAGGCCCCTTAACACTTCCTGGAGAGTGCTGGCCACCACTTAGATGGGCCAGAGTTTAGTGCGCTGCATGGCTGCCTGAAACCCCGCCCACCTCCTCCCCACTCCACCCGACCGATTGGCGGCAGCTTTGTCCACTGGACTGCATGCTGTGCTCTCAGCTCAGGTGCAGGAATTCTCCTAACCCTCACTGCAAGGCTGCACTGTTAGCTTGAACCATGGGGGAGACTGGTCCAAACCGGGATGATGACATTTCAAGGGACTGTGAGCACGTCCAGCAGTGACTGCTCCATGGCCAGCTTTAGCGAGGAGGTTGTGCAACATGTGCAGTCGTCCAACTGTTCTGCAGTCCACTAAAACACTCATGACTTTGAAGTCTGTGCCAGTGGGGGGAGGGTGAAAAGCTTTGAGGACTTGGTGGCCACTTTGATGCATTTGTGCTGCTTGAGTGGGCAGATAAGCTAGAAGCCTGACTCCAATCATATCAATGTGGTTGCGGCTGATCTGTCTCAGTTGCAGAGGAATGGTCACTTTCTACAGGTTTCCCTAATGCGTGGTCACATCCCTCACCCACTACCCTCCACCCTGAATGCTTGTGCGCTATATCCAATGGCAGGGCTGCCCTTGCCCCCTCACAAGTTGTCTCAGCGGCAGGGCTGTCCTTGTCCCCTCACAAGTTGTCTCAGCGGCAGGGCTGTCCTTGCCCCCTCACAAGTTGTCTCAGCGGCAGGGTTGTCATTGTCCCCCACACAACCCCCACAAGTCGCCTCATCCGCAAGACAGCTCTTGCCCCCCCTCTCCCGACACAAGTCACCTCAATGGCAGGGCTGCCCTTGACACCCCCCCAACATTTATCAAGCTTGAAGTCCAACAGGCGACCCTGGAGAGCGTTGCACAACGTTACTGTGCACTCACCTCCGAGTTCCTGCCAAGTGCATGCCTTTTATGTGCTGTTGTGAAACATGTCAGTGTGCTTTCCTGCCGACGTTGACAGACAATCCAGCTGCGGGGGGTGGGGAATGATTCCGGTGGGCTGACTTAATAATGATATGCAGATATATTACAATGAGGTCCACGACGTCTGATGGCGGGAAACACAGCCCGCCATTGGTGGGCTGAGTGGACGATCGCGAACTGGCTTCACGCCGTCGTGAAACCAAGCGTGCTATATTGTCCGCTTATGCCACTGAACACACCCGAAGCCGGCGAGAACGGAAAATCCCGGCCCTAGTGTACAAAGCAATGTAGTCACCACACTCCTGTACTGCAGTGAGACCTGGACTGTGTATCAGTGACACATAAGAGCGCTAGAGAAATTTGATCAGTGATTCATCCGCCGCATCCTCTGGATTCAATGGGAGGACTGTTGAACAAACGCTACTGTCCTTCTTGAAGCCAGGTCCAGAAGCAAAACTTCTATGACTTAACTTTGTTGGACTGGACGCTTTGTCCAGATGGCCGAAAACCATCTTCCCCGTTAGGCCATCAACTCTCAAATGGCCAATGCTCCAGCGGACGACAAAGAAAATGCTTCTAAGACACTTTGACGCACTCCTTGAAGCATGCCAGCATTGATCTTAGTGATTGAGAGGAGCTTGCTACCAGTTGTTCAGAATGGCAACATCTTCTCCACCAAGCTGCATCATACTTTAAGTCACAACACCCTAATGATAAGACAGAATGGTAGCAAAGAAGGGAAGGAAAAGGAGCAACTCCTGCACTATGGATTCCATGAATTCATGGGACGTCCTGCCCTATGTGTCCAGAGTTATGCTGGTCGAGAATTGACCTGCTTATTCAGTTACATGAAGACCGATGTTAGAATTTCATGACTCCAAGTAGACATTATCCTCAAATCGATGATGACAATTGCCTGAAAGAGTAGTGAAAGGACATTGATTAATAGCTTTCAAAAGAGAACTAGATAGATACTTGAAGGGGAAAGATTTGCAGGGCTTTGGGGCAATGGCAAAGGAGTGGAGCTAATTGGATAACTCTTTCAAAGAACTTGCAAAGGTATGATAAAACAAATAACCCCCATCTGTTCTATATCGTTTTATGATTCTATGATTAGATGAAGATCTCACCAGTGAATCCATTCAATTATTCACCATGAAATCAACATAGATTTTAAAGTTATTGAGAGGAACAGGACTGACAACAGCAGAAACAGGTAACAAAATATCTTTAAGGGTTTTAGGTGCAATAAATGGATACAAGCCCAGCACATGAAACTGTCCATAATCTGCCACTACAGAACATAATAATCATAAAGATGGATGATGGAAAAGCATGGGCCCCAAAATTTCAAGGTGATGTGATGATCTTGCAGGTGTAAAAAGGGCACTGAAGTGCTGGCTTGAATTTGTTCATTGCACTGGTCCCCATATTGATAAAGGCTCCAGGACCCACAATCAAAACCTTTGCATATGAAAATAGAGGGCCTCATGCCTATTTGAGATCTCCTCTGCAAAAGACATTTGCAAGTAACTGCAGCCAAAGTTGTGTCTGCTGTGGTCAGTATACTCAGGTGGTTGGCAACCAAACCAGCAGCCCTTAAGGGTAAGTTCTAATTTTTTACCCACCTTATTGTGGAGCCGGAAGGAGCAGGTGTACTGCTTGTGGCTGCACATTAAGATCACTGGCCACTGTCAGTCCCTGCATCACGAAACCCCTTCCTTACCCTCAGTTGTCTGACCACTTTCCTAGCACTCCACTTAAAACTTCCACTGAGCCAGTTGAAATTGGTACCTGTGGGGATCAGTGAGCTGCCTGTGTTGCTGTCACTGGTGTCTGCGCTTCACCATTAATAAACAAATGAGGCCAATGCACCAAATTTCCTGTGATCCTACAGTTGGCCTAATTATGTGTGTGTGTAGCAACTATCTCTTGTTTTCTCAATGGATGCCGTCCACCCTGCTAAGCATCTCCGGCAATTTCTCATTTTATTCCGGGAAACTCCCAAGTTGTTTCTTGCATGCTGTAGAAATATAGGAGATGAAATTGCTCAAACCATAAAACAGAAATGTAGGGAAGGAATTTCTAAATCCAATATGGTTATATCAGTCAGATTCATCAGTAAATTAGCATGCAGACTCTTTCAGAATAGTCTTGTACCTGATTGCTTTCCCAAAGTTCACCAGGAGAAGACAGAAATAAAACAATCTACAGTCTATATGTGTATCTTAGATATTTCGGGGACACCTACATTTCCCTTTTTGTCTTTCGTTCTCTTTGTGTATTGGAGAACAGTTCCAAAAAGAAGGCTTGCAGTACAACCTGAGCATATCAGTGCTGTGGCATCTGTCCCCTTTAAATTGTAGACCCTGTTTCTGAGTCTCGAAGCAAGAAGCAAATAACTGCAATTATTTGGAGTTTCAATTTCACAATTTTAACTGCTTTTATATTGCTAGGTTATTGCTACCAGCTCCCACTCAGTGTGTCCCATGCACCCAGAGACAGCTCCATAGTGAATTTACTGGATTTGCTAGGGTTGGACAGTTAAAAAGAAGGGTGCTCCCAACTATCAGCCTTATTGAATGTGTTTTAGTTCTACGTATGTGAGGACGTATCACTGTCATTAGCAGTCTTGCCTCTGAATTAGAAGGTTTGGGTTCAAACTCCACTTTCCATCAAGAACATATTATAGATCTGCATTTGTATTGGCATTTGTTTAAGTTGGAAATTGGAAGATAGGTGAATGTGAGCTGGTTGCCTCAATTTGCACTATTAAATCAGTCCCTTGGACTGATCTTCCAGACTACCTTCTATAGTTTATGACTATGGCTGGAATTTTCTGTCCCCATTGGCAGTGAGTGAGATGCCAGTAAATGTGCAATGGCCTTGTGAGTGTGTGAGTCTAGAGTGATGAGATGGTTGCCTTACCCTGAGATCATTCATCTGTTTTCTACACTGGATGGCCGACATCTTGTGTGCAGCATTGGCACTGACCACCCAAGCTGGAGTGGTGAGGCTGATGGGCCTCCTGCAGTCATAGCGGGGGTAGAGAATATTGTGGCATCTCCATGGTGTCCAGAAGGTATCCAAGGGATGTGTCACTGAATCGGGGGGTAGCACTCTTCTTGGCTTTTGGGGCCATGTTTTCACCGGTGCCCTTCTGGGCTGCAAGCATTGAGAAGGATGAATGCAGCTGGAGTTTAAATATGGCACCCTGCGTGAGGAAGCAGCGAGGTAATTGCGTGGCGGCCAAATCAGAGGCCGCCCGCCAGGGAGGCAGGTGTGTTTCCTGTGGCTGCATAATTAATGAGGCGGGAATGGGAGGATAGGGCACGAAAAGCCACCATTGCGGCTGGTGGGTATAACATCCCTTTTCCCACCCACTACTGCACTTAGTACAAATCTGGGATTATTCCGCCCTCCCTCTTTCATCCTGCAGAAGGAGTACATCAGGAGCATGGAGCCTGGTGACCCAGCTGTATGGAGATGAAGGAGAAGAGAGTGACGCAGGTGCCTGGCTGGGCAGAGTGAGGAGCAGCACCCTCAAGAAGAAGGGGCGGCTAAGCCATAGCAAACTGGCGCAGGTCGGCGCCTAGCTGGACCCAGGGTCTATAGATAGCGCCTATCATTCTGCAGATGACTGAGAACTAGTGTTGCTGAAGACTGCATAGTGACTAGGGAACTGGTCGGTCACATCTACTACCTGCTGCAGGATTTGGCGCCACAGAAACATGGAGGGCATCCGCTGCCAGCGGCCGTGAAAGTGACCGTGGTGCTCAAATTTTACGCCAGTGGCTCCTCCTAGGAGTCTACAGGTGGCGTCTGTAGGATTTTGCAAGCCTCCATGCACAAATGTATCCATGAGGTCACAGACGCCACATTCGAGAAGGCACACAACTTTGTTCATTTTGCCCAGGATCAGGAAAGCCAGGATGCAAGAGCCCTGGGATTTGCCCAGATCTCAGGTTTCCCACAGGTGCAGGGTGCCTTCGACTGCACTCATGTGGCACTTAGGTGTCCGTGGCAACAAGCAGTCAACTATGTCAACCG
The DNA here is from genome assembly GCF_964194155.1 of Cetorhinus maximus. Classification (NCBI taxonomy): domain Eukaryota; kingdom Metazoa; phylum Chordata; class Chondrichthyes; order Lamniformes; family Cetorhinidae; genus Cetorhinus; species Cetorhinus maximus. Next base: position 124,011,065 of record NC_135880.1, on the reverse strand, counting down.
CAAGGGCTTCCACTTGCTGAACATTCAGCGAGACAACCACAAACGCATCCTACAGGTATGTGCACGACTCCCAGGGAGTGTTCATGACTCCTATATTTTCAGTAGGTCTCAGATTCCTGACATCTTCCAGGGTTCAGAGAGTCTGCATGGTTGGCTCCTCAGGGACAAGGGCAACCTGCAGAGGACACGGCTGATGACGCCCGTGCAGTGGCCTCAGAGTCCAGCAGAGAGAAGATTTAATGAGGCTCATGCTGCAACTCGTACAATGGTTGAGCCAACCATTGGGATGTTGAAAATGACATTTTGGTGCCTGGACTGGTCTGATGGAACCCTGCAATACAATCCACAGAGGGTGTTATGCATTGTCGTCACCTGCTGCACGCTTCACAACCTGGCTATGCAATGGGGGGGAGGAGCTGCCTGAGGAGAGGATGGAGGAGCTGCAGGTCTCCTCCGATGAGGATGAGGGTGATGAGGTCCTCAAAGGCGAGGATAACAGCCATGAGGCCATCATATTGGCCAGACAAGGCAGGCGTGCCCGGGAGGCCCTCATAGCTGCTAGATTTGTGGAGGATGACATGCAGTGAGGAGACACCATAGATCTTCACATTGCATCTGTGAATGTTTGTCTCCTGTCTGGCTAATGGCAGCGCACATACCCTCTGTGATAAGACCCCTGTCATGGAGATGCAGCAGATGCCCATAGTCCCTACATTCCAGGAGGATGATGACAACATGCAGCGGGGACACTCCATAGATCCTCACATAGCTTATGTTAGTGTCTGACTCCTGCCTGGCTGAAGGCAGATTGCAGATCGCTTGTGCTCTGTGAACAGAGTCATATCATGGAGATGCAGTGGGGAAACTCTAACTTATCTTAATCCTATTTCATACTCCATGAGCTGAACCCTTCAGGACCACACCGTCACTGGACATAGATGCTGATGAGATGGGAGGCCAGTCGCACCTCAAAGGTGCTGAGGGCACACAGAGAGAATGATGGAACTCTGTGCTGCTGGCCCAGGACATTCTGGCAGCAATGATAAGCCCCATCGAGGTACAGGCATGAGTGATGTGTCCAGTGACAGTGAAAGCACACCATCAGTGTGCTGGGAAGGTAGCAAAAAGCACACAGAGGAGGCCCTGGGCTGAGACACCTGCCTTTACCTTGTGCAGGAACCAAGCTTTCATTTCAGAATGACACAAATACTGCTCATCATAACAAGGAGCCATAGGCAAGGAGACATTTTTGGGAGTTTATTTATAATAGTGAACATTATGTACAAATAATTAACATCCATGCCCAGGCTGTTCAACTACATCTTCTTTACCTTCCTAACCCTGCCACTACATCTTGGTGCTTCTTTGACATTCACAGCAGAGGTGGAGGCAGCTTACTGGTCATACCACATTTAGAATATTGTGGGCAATTTTGGGCCCCATATCTCAGGAAGGATGTGCTGGCCCTGGAGAGGGTCCAGAGGAGGTTCACGAGAATGATCCCAGGAATGAAAGGCTTAACATATGAGGAAAGTTTGAGGACTCTGGGTCTATACTCGATGGAGTTTAGAAGGATGAGGGGAGATCTGATTGAAACTTAGAGAATACTGAAAGGCCTGGATAGAGTGGACGTGGGGAAGATGTTTCCATTAGTAGGAGAGACTAGGACCTGAGGGCACAGCCTCAGAGTAAAGGGAAGACCTTTTAGAACAGAGATGAGGAGAAACTTCTTTAGCCAGAGAGTGGTGAATCTATGGAATTCATTGCCACAGAAGGCTGTGGAGGCCAGGTCATTGAGTGTATTTAAGACCGAGATAGATAGGTTCTTGATTGGTAAGGGGATCAAAGGTTACGGGGAGAAGGCGGGAGGATGGGGTTGAGAAACTTATCAGCCATGATTGAGTTACGGAGCAGACTCGATGGGCCGAATGGCCTAATTTCTGCTCCTATATCTTATGGTCTGCTGACTGCTACACCCTGTCTGTGATGACCTTGGTGGGTGTCCTCTGGAGGGCTGAGACCTGGAGAGCCCCGGCCTGTTTTGGGGGTCCTGGTGTAGACCAGCTGCACCCTTCTCGGCCTGTTGAGCTGGAGCTGCGGGGGTCATAGGAAGAGGAGATTCGGATTGGCAGGCACTCCTGGAGTCACCTGGGTGGAGGCCTCGGGGTTTGTACCTGCTGATCCTCCTCCCTATGGGTCCCTGGCTGACTCCCTGAGGAGAAGCGGAAGCTGGAGTGGGATCGAGCTGCCCCGCTCCTCTCTCACGTTGAGAGTGTCAGAGGCCAACTCTGGTATCAGTGATGGAGTTCAGCCCACACAGCAGTGCAGGACCGATGTCCTGGTCCAAGGTCACCATGACGGCCGCCATCCTACCAGTGTTAAATTCGGTGCATTGGCATGCCGGCGCCAAGACCTCAGACTGAAGGTGGACAGACTTCTCCATCGTGCCTTGCAAACTGAGGAGTGCAGCGGACATCCCTTCCTGATGTTCCCGAGCTTGCCTTTGAAGCTCCAGCAACTGAGGTATGACTGAGTCCAGATGCTCCTCATCTGACTTGGACTCAGCAGATTTCTGGCCTCCAGCAGTCCTCCGGGTGCCGGAAACCTGGGAAATCACTGCCGCCGCCTGTTGTGGATCAGACAGTGCGATGTGCTCACCAGGTTTTGACTCCAAGGCTACTCTAGAACTAGGTCCCACCGTGGTTTGTGTCTCTGCGCTGGTAGAGGGTGTGGGTGAGCGCTGTGATGGGTCTTCAATGAGGGTGTCATCAGTTTCTTCTTTCGAGGTGTCTTCAAGGTTCGAGTCGACGGCTTGGATTGAGAACCCACTCCCCCCCCACCACCTGGCTGCTTCCCAGATGTGCCTGTGAAAGCAAGGAGAGATAATTAGTGCATGGCAGGGGATTGCAGAACATAGGAACTCACTCACAACATGGTTGTGTGGTGAATGTTGCACTGCTAGATTCTTACCACCCACCTCACCTTCAGCGCAGGGATGGTTCAGATCACTGCCAGCCAGCTGGATGACTATTTTCAAAGTCTGTGAGAACCTTGTTGATGGGCATTTTTCCACCAGTCTGCGACCTCTCCCGTTTGTTGTGTGCCAGCTTGTCCTGCATGAATACAGGTGGACAGAGTGTAAGCAGGACGCCTGCCAGGCCAGATGATAAGGTTGCCTGGCATGTGTGGATGGTGAGTGGTGCCATGGACGGGATGAGGACACGATCTGAAGGGGATACGAAGGTGTGTATGAGACAGTGAATGGTGATGTCCCTTGAACTGGAAGTGAGTGAGATCCCTGTGGATGTGTGATGTTGAGAGTGATGAGAAAAGTGACTTACTGTGGTAGAACAGAGGAGATCATTCATCCTGTTTCAGAACTGGGTGACTGTCCTCTTTGAAGGCCATTGGCGCTGACAACAGCTGCCACTGACTCCCATGCTGGATTTGTCACCTTGCTTGTTGATCTTCGCCCAGGCCGAGGGTAGAGAACATCAGTGGGCCTCCACTGTGTCTAGAAGATGCTCGAGGGAAGTGTCACTAAATTTGGGGCAACATGGTTCCTAGCTTTGGCAGCCATCAGTTCCCAGCAGCTTCCTATCTCTTGGAGAGTGCTAGCTTTAAATATGGCGTCCAGATTACTGAAGACCTGAGGTGATGGCAGGGTGGGTGAATCAGAGGCCGCCCCGCCAGTGACCCGGCATGTTTCCCGGGAATGCGTTATTAATGAGGTGGGACGCGCCGGGAATGGGACAATATGGTGTGAAAAACTATCACTGCAGCCGACGGGTAAAATCTCCTTTTTCCCACTCACTATCGCACTTAGGGCACAATCATCCCAGATTTGCACTATGTTTTCAAGGGAGTGTATCATTGAATTTCATTATTTTAGCGAAGGCAATCAAAGAGTAATATCAACATTGCAGAGGAAAAAAATTGAATCCATTGTTGTTTGTTAAAATTTATTTTTATATTGGTTTGAGACTGCATCAAGAATGAGATTTTCATAAAAAAACATATATAAATGAAGAACCCACTTGAGAAATTGTATGAAACTATGGCTTAATATAAAATTATCGTGAACTCAATCTGTCTGCCACTGTCTAAGATATTACACAACTGACTGCTTTCTCAGCGGGAACATCATTGCATAATGACATTTTCTAAACAGAAATGCAGTTTCAAAAAAATATCTTATTCCATGGGAATTATTAAACATACAAAAGTGTCTGGATTGAAGATGAGCAATAAAGAAATGGCTGAATCTGAATCGGTTTGATTTATTTATTTCCTCTTTTTTTAAATAACCATTTTGACCATGTTTAGATTGTGCTTCATTTCAAATGTAACTGATCCCTAATATAAGCTACCAAGTGGACTTGTGTATTAGCCCACGGTTCTCCATGTGGTCAGCAATGGATCAAAGAAGAGCTGATGGGTGCAGATCACACATTTATCTCCAGGGAGGTAGGGAATACTGTGGTAGTGGTAATGATAAGATTTTCACTCTACGACATCTGAGATTATTATTTTATACAATATTGCGATTTTTACACAGTGCTTTTATTAAGTCTCAGATCCAATTTTATCTTGGCAGCAGATGTCAGGGTCAATGCTGATTTGTCAGATGGCTGCACATCCTGGATATAAAATGATGCTCATGCAGAAGGATTAACAATTGTGATCATTACTGCAAATTTACCAAGAAATTCTTTGGATAAATACATACTACATGATGTTTCCTAAACTGCAAGGAAGGCATTATCAATGTGCAATTGACAGTTAGGAAAACAATTGTATATCTTGCAATAGAGCTAACAAAAGCCGATAAAATTGACTGTCAGTGACATAAAAATGTACTAAAATAACCATCCTTCAGGTGCAGAGTGAGCAATCTTATTCCTGTGATAATGTGTATGCTATTGGTATTTCACACAGATACAAAACAAATAAGGTTTATAAACACACTGTATTTCTGTGAGATGTAGCCTTATAGCTAGATCATTCCACATCATTTTTAAAGACTATTGATGGTGGTTTTGAGCTGCACAATTGTGATGAAGACAGCAACAGCATTGCATACTATTAATCCTGTGCTGTCACATAGCAACATATGTCAGTTCTAAGAAATAGTGAGGAAAATTGGAACACTGTTAATAACATGACTATAACATCACTAAGAAGATTTTCAGCACAGATGTGGAGTATCATGACCTGCAAATGCTATAAACCTCTAAAATTTACATTCTTCATTTGCATTTCTGACAACATTATAGCACTGTAAAGCTGATTTAACTCACTTTGTCCCATCCTTGTGATTTGTAGGGCAGACTTTGTTTGAAAATTGCATCAGATTTGCATGGAAATGTCCTCAGAGACTTTTTCTATTCCTTTTGTGCAAAATGTTTGTGCGCATTAAGGTAAAGGATGTTAGTACGAGGGAAGGGAACACTTTCTATTTTAGGTAGTGCTATATTAAATAATCCAGGGTCAGTTATAACAAGATGCAGATTGAAGCAATCTTTTTACGACCCTAAAACTGTGCCCTCATGCCTCAGAAGAGATCCCCTCAGTACAATATTCTGACATTTTTTATTTCCCACACTTGCCATCCTGTGGTCTTTCTGAATGTGATTACTAATTTAAAGACAATTAGTACCAAATTAAGGAGTTTTGTACTGTACATGGCCACAGGTCCATTAGAAATTGGATTGAGACTGCCCAAACTGATCTCACACAGGGATTTTATGGTCAGCTGACAGAGAAGTGCAGCCAGCCCATATATTTCAAAAAGCCATGTCACATATGAGGATGAAATGTCTGTGGAATAATTTTCTTATTAGATATGCTGATACTGTGGTACCAAATGTTGCTCTGCTGGATTAGAATAAACTCAAGCATCCCAATTACCTAGTCAACTATGACATCACCTAGTAGAATGGTTTGTTAGATAGGGAGAACAGGCATTTGGGTTCAGTTCCTGACGTGTCCTGAGTTTGCTTATCATAAATTTTGCCAGGAATAAGGAAAAGGCAGAGGGTTGGGACTAAGTGAGATGGAACAGCGGTTATTGAACTGAATAGTTTTCTGTGCTGTTAAATTCTAAAACTGTGATAACTCTAAAGCCTTTTGAATCTCAAAAAAAAACACCCTTGACCACTTTGTCTTTGCAAACTTAACATCTCATCTTCAATCTCTCTGTCTTCTTCAAGGTACTTGAGCAAGTTGCTGTCTCCCAAATCCATGCCTACCTTTCCCATAACTCCATGTTTGATCCCTTCCGATCAGATTTTTGCCCCTGCCTTAACATTAAAATGGCCCTCATCAAAATAACAAATGAAAGCCTATATGACTGTGACCACATTAACCTATCGCTCCTCATCCTTCTCAACCTGTCAGTAGCTTTTGGTACATTTGACCACGCCATCTTTCTGCAATGCTTCAAGTCCTGGGTAGGACTGCTCTTACCTGGTTCCATTCTTATATATCCAGAAAATCATCTGCAATGGCTCATCATCCTGCTCCTGCACCATTGTCTCTGGTGTCCCCAAGGATCTTTCCTTGGCCTCCTATTTCTCATCCATGTACTACCCCTTGGCAACATCATTTGAAAACACAATGTCAAGTTCCACATGTACATTGACAACTCCCAGCTCCACCTCATCACCCCTCTTGATCCCTTCATCACCTCTGATTTTTCATGCTGCTTGTCTGATATTCAATACTGAGTTACCAACAATTTTTCACTAACTAAATTTTAGAAAGATCAAAGATATTGGATGTAATTTAATGCTTCCCCTGAAGAGAGGCTGGGAGGTGGAGAGGTGCCATATAATGGGGCAGTAAGGTGTGGGGTGGTGACCCTGTTGCCTTCCCTTCTCCTCCCAGGACAGGAAGAGTCAAGAACGGCCTTCCTGCCTGGAGGCCAATTGAAGCCCTTGGGGTCTAAATGACATGAGGGTCATTTGTTGGTCTCACCCCACTGCTGCTGGTATTCAACCAGAATTCCGCAGCCTTGGAGAGGGTGATCCCTCCTTCTCCAGCATCCTCAATTCAACAGAAAGACTGCCAGCGGAAATAGAGGTGCGTTTTGGAAGCCACACGGCTGCCCTTGACAATGACCCCCCTTGGGGGGGCCTCCCTGACTGACCCTGGCAATCCCACCCCAGCTCACATTTGCCACCTTCTCCACAAAGAACTGATGCCTCAAGGACTTGGAGGGCATCCCATGCTGGTGCCTTTGAAGGTGACTGGCACACTGAACATTTTTGCCAGCGGGTCTTTCAGGGCTCCACTGAGGACCTTTGCGACATCTCCCAATTGGCGACACACCAATCCATAAGGGAAGTGACAGGTTCCCTTTTCAATAAAGCTCACTAGTATGTGCAGTTCTGGATGCCACAAGCCAGGCTCCTGAGCCGTCGGATTTGCTGCGATCTAGATTTCCCACAAATGCAGGGTGCCATTGACTCCACACATGTGGCCTTGAGAGCTCCCCGGCAGCAGCCAGTGAGATTCATCAATTGAAACGGATTTCACTCACTTAACGTCCAGCTAATTTGTGATCACAGAAAGCAGGTCTTACATGTTTGTACTAGGTATCCAGGGAGCTCTCACAACTCTTACAACTTGAAGCATTTGCAGGTGCCACAGATCTTTAAGGCTTACAGGGCTGGCTCCTCAGGGACAAGGAGTACCCCAAAGGGCCTGGCTGATGACGCCCGCTTGCCATCCATGTCTTATTGCACACTTTATAAAAGTCACCAGGAGAAGGATTGACCTCTTGCTAGGGGCACCTCTTGATCTTTTTTTTAATTCATTCATGGGATGTGGGCTTTGCTGGCTGGGCCAGCATCTATTGCCCATCCCTAGTTGCCCTTCAGATGGTGAGAGAGTGAATGTTTGTGAATGTGGTACCAATCAACCAGGCTGCTTTGTCCTGGATGGTGTCAAGCTTCTTGAACCGCTGAAGACCTTGTGGTCTAGGTACACCCACAGTGCTATGAGGAAGGGAATTCCAGGATTTTGACCCAGTAACAGCGAAGGAATGGCAATACATTTCCAAGTTAGGATGGTGAGTGGCTTGGCGGAGAACCTCCAGGTGGCGATTTTCCAATCCATCTGCTGCCCTTGTCCTTCTGGATGGTAGTGGTCATGGGTTTGGAAGGTACTGTCGAAGGAGCCTTGGTGAATTCCAGCAGTACATCTTGTAGATGGTACACACTGCTGCTACTGTGCGTCGGTGGTGGAGAGAGTGAATGTTTGTGAATGTGGTGCCAATCAAGCAGGCTGCTTTGTCCTGGATGGTGTCAAGCTTCTTGAATGTTGTAGGAGCTGCGCTCATCCAGGCAAGTCACTCTCCTGACTTGTGCCTTAGAGATGGTGGATAAGTTTTTGGGAGTCAGGAGGTGAGTTACTTGTTGCACTATTCCTAGCCTCTGACCTATTGTTGTAGGCACAGTATTTATATGGCTAGTCCAGTTCAGTTTCTGGTCAATGGTAACCCCCAAGATGTTGATGGTGGGGGATTCAGTGATGGTAATGCCATTGAATGTCAAGGGGCGGTGGTTAGAATCTCTCTTGTTGGAGATGGTCATTCCTGACACTTGTGTGGCGTGAATGCTACTTGCCACTTGTCAGCCCAAGCCTGGATATTGTGCAGGTCTTGGTGCATTTTCACATGGGCTACTTCAGTACCTGTGGAGTCACAAATGATGCTGAACATTGTGCGAACATTAGGGAACATCCCCACTTCTGACCTTATGATGGAAAGAAGGACATTGATGAAGCAGCTGAAGATGGTTGGGTCTAGGACACTACCCTGAGGAACTCCTGCAGTGATGTCCTGGAGCTGAGGTAAATGACTTCCAACAACCACAACCATCTTCCTTTGTGCTCAGTGTGACTCCAACCAGCGGAGAGTTTTCCCCCTGAGTTGCATTGACTCCAGTTTTGCTAGGGCTCCTTGATTCCACACTCGGTCAAATGCTGCCTTGATGTCAAGGGCAGTCACTCTCACCTCACCTCAGGAGTTCAGGTCTTTTGTCCATGTTTGAACCACGGCTGAAATGAGGTCAAGGGCTGAGGGGCCCTGGTGGAACCTAAACTTGGTGTCAGTTAGCAGGCTATTGCTAAGCAAGTGCTGCTTGATAGCAATGTTGATGATCCCTTCCATTACTTTACTGATGATCGAGAGTAGACTGATGGGGTGGTAATTGGTCGTGTTGGATTTGTCCTGCTTTTGTGTACAGGGCATACCTGGGCAATGTTCCACATAGCCGGGTAGATGCCAATGTTGCAGTTGTACTGGAACAGCTTGGCTAGGGGAGCAGCAAGTTCTGGAGCACAATTCTTCAGTACTATTGCCGAAATATTGTCAGGACCCATAGCCTTTGCAGTATCCAGTGCCTTCAGCCGTTTCTTGATATCAAATGAAGTGAATCTAATTGGCTGAAGACTGGCATTCGTGATGCCAGGGACCTCCTGAGGAGGCCAAGATGGATCATCCACTCAGCACTTCTGGCTGAAGATTGCAGCAAATGCTTCAGCCTTATCTTTTGCACTGATAAACTGGGCTCCTCCACCATTGAGGATGGGGATATTTGTGATGCCTCTTCCTCCAGCGATTTGTTTAATTGTCCACCACCTTTCACGACTGGTTGTGACAGGACTACAGAGCTTAGATCTGATCAGTTGGTTGTGGGATCGCTTAGCTCTGTCTATCACTTGCTGCTTATGATGTTTGGCAGGCAAGTAGTCCTGTGTTATAGCTTCACCAGGGTGACACCTCATTTTTAGCTATGCCTGGTGTTGCTCCTGGCATGCCCTCCTGCACTCTTCATTGAACCAGAGCTAATCTCCTGGCTTGATGGTAATGGTAGAGTGGGGGATATGCCAAGCCATGAGGTTCGAGTACAGTTCTGCTGCTGCTGATGGCCAACAGCGCCTCATGGATGCCCAGTCTTGAGTTGCTAGATCTGTTCGAAATCTATCCAATTTAGCACAGTGGTAGCGCCACACAACACCATGGAGGGTATCCTCAATGTGAAGGCGGGATTTCGTCTCCACAATGATTGTGTGGTGGTCACTCCTACCTAAGATCTGTAGGAGGAGTGCAAGGAGGGTATGAGGGCTGGCAGAGCAGCACCAGCTGGTAGATGAGAGAGGGACAGTAGAGACAGGTGGACTCCCTGCTTCCTGCAGCTGGTACAAGAAAACCTACCTTCTCTGGATTTCCTCCACTAGGACAGCTAGTGCTGCATCTGAAAACCTGTGCGCTCCCTCACTTAGTCACCCTGGAGAATGTCAGCAGGCCCACTAAGTACCTTCTGTGGAAATGAATGAGTGAAGTCAGATGTACTGCCCCACAAAAATTGTATTGCAACACTTCTTGAGTGCTAAATCTACCCATATTTGTTTAATGCTTTCAAGCAAGTTCAAATGCTGGCACTCAGCAAAAGTTGCAGACTTTCAAACCAGATTTTCAAATAGGTGTTGCCTATAAGGATAGCACCCACTTTTAACGAAAAGTTGTTAATGTGAAACATTAACTGTTTCTCTTTCCGGAGATGTTGCCTGATCTGCTGAATATTTGTGGCATTTTCTGCTTTTATTACTCATTTAATGTTTTTTTCCACCTTTCACCAGAAAAAAAACCCCCAAAGTGCTTGGTACGAAAGGAAGAAATTAACTTCTTGAAAGTTGCTTCAGCATTGAAACTTCAATTGGAGGTCAAAGAGCAATAAAGAAAGTCAATAAATGAGCAAAGGAGAAGAATAGAAACATCAAAAGTATCAAAAAGGATCAAAAGTATCAAAACTGTTGATTAGACTTGTAAAAGTAAAGAATTGTAAAAAAAAAGTGGCTCCATTTTAACTTTGGGAGAATTTTGGGCAGTTTACCAACAGTATGATTTAGAACTTACTTGCTGCTCCAGAAATGAAGCCTGGGATATTTTAACTCCTGAGACACATTTAAATCCCATCACCTGGCTTCCCAACCTTTCTGGGCAGGAAGTCCATGGAAAGCGATGGAAAAAAATCACACAGCCCAGTGACCATTGTTGTATGTTGGCTATGATTTGTGAAGGAACAGGTTCAAAAACATAAATACCTGAACAATAACTGGTTTATTGTAAGAACATAACAAGACTCAAGACTACAGGTATTCCTCTGTCCGAGCCATGAGCTTTCTCCAACTAGGCCCCTAGTCATGTGCCTCTCCCTCACATCATTTTGTGGGTAGTAGTTTCTCCAGTCCCACACATTAACTCTTCCAGCCCTGAACACCCTAATACTACATCTACCGCCGAGTCTTTGTCCAAATATTTTGTACATTTACATTTAAATATTAACCCCTTCTTCCCTCAAGTCTCTGACTTCATAGGTTTAATTGGCCTGGAGGCTTCACGACTCTCCCTGAACATGTCCTTGTGAGGCTTGGAAGAACGGTACTCTCCACTTGGGCTTCTTTGCTTTGACTTGGTTGGTCTCTGGTAAGAGTTGCAGTATCTGGTGCAATGTTGGTTTGACTTTCAACATCTAGTTCTCCCAAATATATAATAGAAGGCTCTCCTTGAGGAATGAGGATAAGATTTCTCCTGTTCCTTCTTATTGTGCCTTCTGGGGTATATATATTAAGTAAGGCCACTGTTGATCGTCATCCCTATGGACGGTGGCCTTCTCTGCCTAGGTCTCTTATCCAAACCTTGTTTCGTTTGTTCAGCCTGTGCAGGTTTCTGGCACAGTGTTTCCTATTGTAAATGGAACCTTGTTTTCTGTAGGACTGTTCTTGGTCCTGAACCTTTTGATAGTCCTGGACTGCTAGCCCTGGGATTAATTTCTTGGGAAGCTTGGATAGCTGAGTACAAAGTTTTTTTCCCATCGGCAGCTCTGACGGTGCTAATCCACATTGCAGTGGAGTAGACCTGTATGTCAAAAGCACCATTGGAAAATCCTTGTTCTTCTTCAAGAGGGTTTTAATAGTATTGACACACCTCTCTGCCTTGCCGTTGGATTGGGGACTGGGGATACCTCGGGGAGCTGGTGAGGTGTTGGAATCTGTAGTTCTTAGTGAAATGGGTGAAGTAGTCATTAGTGAACTGCAGGTCGTTGTCGGACAACACCAGATGCCATGTCTTGCAAATGACCTAATTGCAACTGGAAGGATTTGCTGTTATGCATAAATAGATCCATTCCCAGGCATTCCCACAGTCTGGTAGAGAACTGGGTGGGGATGGGCTTCCTCTGGACTGGTTTGTACAGTGCGTACATCTGGTAGTATGAAATCATCTCTTCAATCGCTCTTAATATTCTCAGCCACCACACTGCGGACTGGGATTGTGCTGCCCGCTTTATGATGCCCATGTGGCCTTAGTGGATTCATTGCAGGATCTCTGGTCAGAGTGAGGTGGGAATTACCAACTGCTCTTCATACATCAGCAGATCATCAATCATAGTGAAGTTTCTCTGTTGATCGAAATATATCTTCATGACCATTCCACCAGGATGCTGCTGTGACCAACTTTGCATGCAGTATTGATGGATGCGGATGCAATCTTCATCCTGCATTTGCTCTTGGAGGTGGCTGGCAATTGTGTTGCCATGAACTGGGAATAGGATTTGACCTCAATGATCATATTAACATCCTGTGGTGCAGGATGGTTGACTGTGGCCCTGGACCATGTGTCTGCAGTCATTTGTAGCTTACCCTGGACATGCAACCATCTTCTAAGCAAAGCGCATTAGTCACAAGTAGAATATCTGGATTCTCGGGGGCATTCTGGAGAGTTCCCTTTTGTCCAGTCATGAGACTAATGGCTTGTGGTCCGTATCCATGACGACTTTCAGCCCGATGATACAGTCAGAGAATTTCTCATAAGCCCATGTGACTGCGAGAGCCTCCCTCTCTATAACAACATAGCTCATTCCTGCGTCAGATGGGGTCCAAGAAATATAACAGACTGGTCAGTGGCACCCATCCAGTTGCTTTTGAAAAAGGACTGCCCCTAGTCCTATAAATGATGCATCAACTACAATTGTGGTCGACAGGGATAGGTCATAGTGGGCAGGATATCTGGTGAGGGCAGCGCGTCTTTAATCTGGTGCATCCCAACACCATGTTTGGGCCTTCTTCGCAAGGGCTCTGTGACTTGCTCTAGGTTCAGCAGGAATTTTGCCAGCTAATTTACCAGGAGGGTAAATACCCAGGAATTGCTAGGATGGATGACAGGGTCAGAAATTTGCTGATGGCCCTTTTGTTTTGTGGGTCCGCCATTCTGCCTTTACTGCTCACAATGTGGTCCAAAAATCGAATGGACATTTTAGAGAATTCACACTTATCATTAAGTGTTAGTCCTGCTTCTTGCAAATGGTTCAAGATAGATTTAAGTCTCATGTCGTGTTCCTGGACAGTGATTCCATAGACAAGGATGTCATCCGTATGGCAGATTATGCCCTTCAGGCCTTGCAAGATGGTAGACATTGTTTGCTGAAAAGTTTCATGTGCCGAGGTTATGTCAAACGGCAAGTGATTAAAGCAAAACCTGCTGAATGGGGTAATAAAGGTTGTCAATAATTTTGAGTCTTCATCTAACAGTACTGGCCAAAAGCCACTGTTGGCATTGAGTTTTGAGAACACTGTACTCTTGGACAGCTTGGTTAAGATGTGGCCTACCGAGGACATCGGGTGGATTTCCATCACCAGGGCTTTTTTGAGTCAGTCAGGTTGACACGGATGTGAAAGGACCGTTTGGCTTAGGAACCGGAACCATTCTGTCAGCTGAGTGACGGTGGAAATTACTCTCATCTTGGTCACCTCATCCAGTTGTAGTTGGACCTGTTTCACACGTGGATGCAGTATCTTCCTTGGTGTAAACAGACACACCAGTTTGGCATCTTTTCTCAGCATTATGTTGTATTCAGTCATCAGTTACCCCAGCCTGTGAATAGTTTTGGAAAATCCTTTGTGAAGTCAGACCCAGCTCCTTGTTGACTGATCTCCTTGATCTTTTGGGTGAGGTTGAGGTCGTCATATGCTTTTCGACTCAGAAGAGAGAGTTCTTGGTTGTGAAGCACAAATAACGTTTCCAGCATCTGTTTGTTCTTATATTAGAGCATTGCTTGCAATGTACCTTTGACCTGGAGCTTGATTCCTCCTGGGCCATATAACTGGGTTGTAGGTGGCTTCAGGATCTTTATCAGACAGGACTATCACACTTGCTCATGTATCCAATTTAAAATTAGTGAATTGACATTGACACAAGCTTCCGCATTACAGAAAGTATTTCCTGGATATTTGTTCTCGCCTAAGACATATTGTTGTTTGTCTTTTTGGTGAGACTCCTCTATTCCATTGATGGCCTTGCATGGGGAGTTTCTCCAGTGATCTTCTGCGTATCTAAAGGTTTTTATTCTGCACATCTTTCCAAAGTGCCCCAACGTTTCACAATGAAAGCATTCTGCAGTCCTTACAGGTCACTGTTTGCACCTGTGCGGCTTTTTGGTGCCACCGCACTGGCATTGTTTACTGCTATCTTGAGCCTTTGTTCCATATGGTCTTTTTAGCCTTGAGTGTCTTTGGCATTCGTTTGTTCAATAAGCTGTACCATCAATGCCGGTTTCTGAACCATGGTTTGACTTCCCCTTGGCCCAACCATCTTCAGCTGCTTCATCAATGAACTTCATTCCATCATAAGGTCAGAAATGGGGATGTTCGCTGATGATTGCACAATATTCAGCACCATTCACGACTCTTCAGATACTGGAGCAGTCCATGTCCAAAAGCAGCAAAACCTGGACAATATCCAGGCTTGGGCTGACAAATGGCAAGTAACATTTGCGCCACACGAATGCCATGCATCTCCAACAAGAGAGAATCTAACCATTACCCTTTGAAATTCAAAGGCATTACCATCACTGAATCTCCCACTATCAACATCCTGGGGTTAACATTGACCAAAAACTGAGCTGGACTAGCCATATAAATACTGTGGCTACAAGAGCAGGTCAGAGGCTAGGAATCCTGTGACAATTAACTCACCTCCTGACACCCAAAAGCCTGCCTACCATCTACAAGGCACAAGTCAGGAGTGTGATGGAATACTCCCCACTTGCCTGGACGAGTGCAGCTCCCAGAACACTCAAGAAGCTTGACACCATCCGGGACAAAGCAGCCCACTTGATTGGCACCCCATCCACAAACATTCACTCTCTCCACCACTGAGCACAGTAACAGCAGTGTGTACCATTTACAAGATGCACCACAGGGATTCACCAAGGCTCCTGAGACAGCACCTTCCAAACCCACGACCACCACCATCTAGAAGGACAAGGGCAGCAGATAGATGGGAACACCACCACCTGGAAGTTCCCCTCCAAGTTACTCACCATCTTGAGTTGGAAATATATCGCCGTTCCTTCATTGTCACTGGGTTAAAATCCTGGAACTCCCTTCCTAACATCACTGTGGGTGTACCTACACCACATGGACTGCAGTGGTTCCAGAAGACAGCTAACCACCACCTTCTCAAGGGCAACTAGGAATGGGCAATAAATGCTGCCCCAGCCAGCGAAGCCCATGTCCCGTGAATGAATAAAAAAAAGAATGGCTCTACTTTGCTGATGGACCTCAGATTGTCTGACTAACTGTATTGCCTTTCCAATGTTGTCTTCTTTGGATTGCAGTAGGTTAGAAAGGGTGTCATCAGTAAACCCAACTACAATGCAGTCCCATATCAGCTCAGCTTTAAGATCACCATATTCACAACCTTCAGTCAATCAATATAGGTCATGGATAAAGGTATCCATGGGTTCACCAGTTTTCTGGACCCTTTTGTTAAACTTGGCTATATGTAATACCTTGTTACTCCATAGATTAAAATAATTATCAAAAGCTTTTAAGGCCTCTTCAAATGTGTCTGATGTTTCATTAATGCCTTGTCTTGCTATCACATCACTAGTAGAGTACAATTATGTATTGGCATGTTCAGCCTCTGATTGATTGTTTAATCCAGATGCAATTCTGAATCTTAAAAATGTCTTTCTCCATAATGCCCAATTCTGTGTCTGGTCTGGCCCTTCCAGCTGCCCAAATTATTCTGGCAAGGTAAATTTGGAATCCATAGCTGTTTTTCAGCTCTTAGGAGGCTTGTCTTTATTTTTAAATCTCCGGTTGCAGAAATGGAGTTTTCCGGTGCTGATCAGGCTTTTACTGATACCTGCTGCGTTACTAGGCTGTTTTTTGTAGTTGTTCATAACTTCACGGAACTTCCAAATTAATTGCTGGAAGTAATTATTGAGGCTAGTTCATTGCTTTCTCCCTCTGGAGAATCGTTTTGAGCAGCTGGTTTGTTTTCTTTTCCAATTGCTGTCATGTGGTCACCAAGTGTAATGGCGCTGACATTGGACCTGGGCTGTAGGGTGTAGTGACCCGCGCTCATTAAAATGGAATTTCCCCCAGTGCTGCCTACTTATTGTGCCATAAATTTGAAGTTTTTAAGATTTTTTTCAAGATTTACTCACCGGTCCTCGATCGCCACCAGGCTGCTGGATTGGTATTTTTCACGGACCACCACGTAATATGGCGTAGCCCTTAGTAAGCTGAACAGTTGATTTCTTCTCTGGCTCTCAACCTCCATGTCTTCTGTAGAGCTCTTTTGGTGATTTTCAACTGTCTTACTTAAGATTACATTTTTTTAGCTTTTTTTCTCAATTCAGACTGCCAACATTTTCAAAGTTGATTTTCGGAAATTTCTGGTCCTTTACTGCTGCCACCATGTTGTATGTTGGTTGTGATTGGCTGAGAAACGGGTTCAGAGCATAGATGCCTGAACAATAACTGGTTTATTACAAGAACATAGCTATCTAAAGATTTGCAAGACTACAGGTCTTCCTCTGTCTAAGCCATGAGCTTTCTCCAACTGGACTCCTAGTCATGTGACTCTCTCTTACATCATCATGTGGGCAAGACTATTTCTCCAGTCCCACACATAAACCCTTTCAGCTCTGAACACCCTAATACTACAACCATCAGCCAGGATAAGCTGAGAGTAGGATCAACATTCCTGCTCCTCTTGACCTCATCAGTGAAGGAAAAAAAAAACAGTTTATCTTTTTGGGCATCTTTTGGCCTTATCTTCTTCATTGGCGGGTTGACCTGGCAGAAATATGTGGCTTCCTACTCCGATGACCATATTAAAATTGCTTTCAGGTCCTGATGACATCACTGCAAATCAAAATACATATGTTAAAAATGGACTTTGGTGGCCTTGGGCAGGTATCCTTGTCTACTGATCTGTTCAGCAGGTTAAAATTGGTCAGTTTCCCCAGTCTTAGGACAGGTGATTTTAACTGTCCACCTGCCCATTTACCACATGGATATTAACTATATTTAGATTTCTGAGCTACATTTAATATTGTGATTAAAAAGCATAAATTTTTGAATGCAGAATGCAAAAATTGATAGTGCAATATCTGGGAACTGTGCTTACTCTCAACGAAGCTCCACGACAGCAGCAAAGCTTCATTTTTTTTTTCTGTCCATGTATTGCAAGTCAAAATCAATATTACTGTTAAAATATTTCTCTATTCATCTCAAGTAGCACAAGAATAACAAAAAGAATATCAGGAGGAATGCATCTTTCAGAATAATATTCATAAATGTGGACTAGCTCAGAATGAGGACTGTCTGCCCATACATTCAAATCAAAATTACAGGCTTCATATTGAGAGTTATTCTACAAAAGGGTGCCTAACATACTAACACATGAAATATCTCTAACCATGCTCCTCAATGGCAAATCAAATTGCAAACTTATAAATCTGTTGAAAAGCTTTCAGATATTTTGCTGGCATTTCAGTTGCAACTTCTTTAGATTTTTCTCTAGTATGGCTATACAATCTTCTTTAGATGCTTTACAACTAGTCAATGTAAAATCCTTTGGATGGCTTGCCAGTATTTCAATCAAAATGGAACTGAAATTTCCAGAAATACTCTTTTATATACCTTATCAGCACAGTACAACATCTTTTTAAAGGAACATCTTTGTGGCAAGTTAAATAGCCTTCTTTCCCAACTTAGTTCATTATACTGAATTAAAGCATAATTCCATGCATTTTTAAAGAGTTGTACAATTATTAGTTTTTCGTCACCATGTTTTATATTAATTGGAGAAAGTCCTTCCTTCATCTTCTGCATTCTTTGCAGATAGATAAACTCAAGAGTTGGGTCAGATGCAGGGCAAATACCATAAGGGTCCCTTTAAGATACTTTGATATCAAGTTATTAGGGATGTTGATTTCCTGAATCCCCTTTCTTCTGATTAATATAAATGCACGCTTCATGAGTACAGTGGTTAACTCCTTCTGCATTCTGGCAGAAATTACTGCTGCATTGGAAGAAAGAAATAGGGAAAAGAGCCAGTAAGACTAGTTTTAGACATTGGTTTAATTTACAGCCATGTATTTACTTAGGCCACTGCCCTAATAACTTAAGGTATTGACTAGATTCCTCAAAACTCAACTGTTTATAGCTTTGAAACAATATTGGTGGCAGTTGATCCCATATTTGCCTACATTAGTGACTACACTCCAAATGTCCTGAATCAGCTATGATGTGCTTTGGGAAGTCATGAGGGCATGAGAGACATTATATAAATTCAAGTTCTTTCTTTTCTTTCTTTTAGAGAAACTGTGATCAATTGTAGTCGTGCGCACTGAGATCAAAAACTAAGCACAGACTACGAATAGCACCAAGGATGTCTCTGTTCTACATAGCTTAGTTACTCACTGGATGACCTCACCGAACCATCAGAGGGACTCATCAGCCTATTCCAGGGATTTCAACCAGGGTCAGGTTGAACTCTTAAGGGCTGTCCTGCTTGCAGGCAAGACCCCATCATCAGGTGACAAGGCATTGCCTGAGTTTCTGAATTTCCCATGCAGATGCCAAACTAACAAGGGGGGTGTAAAAAATTCCATCTGGCGATCAGTGCTCTTTGACTAAGTGGGAGGTGATCACAACAGATTTTTTGGTCAAAAAGCTACCTTCATTGATCCTTTGAGATAGGCTTTCTAAAATTGAAGTTGATTGCATATTTAGATTTGTTTTTGAGATCCTGAGTTACAGAATGACATGGCAGCCCAGATAATCTGTGGGCAGGGTGGGGGGGAGCATGGGGGGGGATGTCAGTGGGCGGGGTGGGGTGGGAGCAGTCAGGGTCCCTGAGGGTCAGGGCAGGGGGAGGTGGGAGGGTGGTCAGTGACCCTGAGGGTCAGGGCCGGGGGTGGGGAGTGGTCAGTGACCCAGAGGGTCACGGGCAGGGAGATTCAGCCTCGGGAGAGGCTGCTCTAAGATGGCACCAATGGGGTTCCGCGACCCTACATCATATCCGGTATGAAACAATGAAAACTCCCAATGCTAAATGTGAATACCAGCCCTATTAACTGACTGCGTTAAACCAAAACAACTCAATATGAGACAACTTAAAGTGAGGACTTACAGTTTTTGCACTAACCTTAGAAAAGTTCCTTATTCAGTCTTTCAATTGGAAAATGGTTCACAATTGTGAGACCACGTGACGAAAGTGAAAGAATAGCGATATGGATAAAGATACAGGCATCAATATTCACCTTGAATAAAAGTAGAGTTAAGTTTGTAAGGTACTTGATAATGTAAAATGTCAATAAAATACACCTCCTGTATGAAAGTCGTACTGACTACAATTCTGAGAGGACTGAATGATGAAGAAAGTCTTAACAAGAGTTAAAATGAACCTGAACACCTTCATCTGTAGAAACCTTCAGTGGGAAAATTAATTTTAATTTGATTTTGGAAACTTATAGAAATAAAAAAAAAATCAACAGCTACTAGGAAATTCATATTGCTGTTCATTTTGATGTGTTTTGTCATCGGCCAAAGGAGTAGAAGCACCATTTATTTCTCCTTTAATGAAAACACATCCCTAATGTTTGTTTAGATATTAACGGCTTGTTTTTCCAAAATTGCTATCCTTTCAAGAAGGGAGTGCTATAATGAGGGCTAGCAGGTGAAATTCCTTTTCAGCAAGTGGTGCAAAACGGGCTTATAGTGGATTAGCAAGCTGTTTTACACTGTAGTGTAAAATGGGCTGCCGATTTGCTGAGCTTGTCTTGCGCTATTGCTGAAGACCAATTTTGTTCCCTATTATTTAATCATTGATTAATTACTTTTGACAAACCTTTCCTCTAACATTTAAAATCCTCAGCCCAGTGTTCAAATCCTTGCATGACCTTGTTCCTCCCAGCTCTGTAATTTCCTCCAGCCCTACAGCCTTCCGAGATATCTGCACTCCCTCAATTCTCCGGCTTCTTATGCATTGCTTTGCTCCATCGATGCAGGCTGTGCCTTCAGCTGCGTAGGCCCTGAGCTCTGGAATTCCCCCCCTAGACCTCTCTACTCCTCTACCTATCTCATTCCACCTTTAAGACACTCTTTAAAACCTATCTCTTTGACCAACCTTTTGGTTATCTATTCTAGTCTCTTATTGTGTGGCTCAGTGTCAAATTTTATTTGATAATGATTCCATGAAGAGTCGTAAGATGTTTTACAATGTTAAAGACTTTATATAAATGCAAGTTGTTCTTGTTGTAAGGTTTTAACACTAGTAGAAATTAGTCTGTGGGCTATTTCTTACTGAGTGTTAGCAATTACGTTTATACATAGTATTTAACTTCAACTGTCTTCAAATCATACTCCCCGCTGCCAGTGAAAGGGATCAAACACCTTTCTTTTGGGGGTAAGTATGAGCTGGTTCATTATTTTAAAAGCTACCTACCTTTGTATAAAATATTGGTAATCTTTGTTTGAGGAGGAGTCAGGGTTTCTGTACATCAGTTGCATTACAATGATGTCACATCATTTGCATATAATTTGCCACTGGGTTCAACTAATTATAAGGACATAAAAATGCAAACATTTTGTCATTAATGAATGTCCCTTAACAACAAGCAAATAAATAGAAAACAAAATATGAATCTAAAATTTAGATCTCTCATTGTATGGCAAAGGAACAGCTGGAGGCCTCCTCGAGATGCCAGCCATTTTCGTGGTGGGAAGGGGTAGTGAATGCATTCTTAGAAATAAATTTGTTCGGTGCTCAGAGCAGTGTTAAATCATAATTAAACTTACTCTTAATACTACTTCATGACTTAGTCTAGAAAATCATCAGTGAGTGGTGATTATTGCCTCCAGTTTTGATAAAACCCCCACATGAGGATTTTGTAAACACCAAGGGAATTTGCTTGCACATTGTGTCTGCTTACCATTTGCTGCTGTAGGTGGGTGAGTTCACTGCCATTTGAAGATAAGCCCTCTAGATGTGAATATCTTAAACAGGGCTGCTTCCTTCAAAGTAATTTGGTTCATGTTGTGACCATGCTTAAATTGAAGGACCTTTTGAAAGAAAAAAACTGCAGTTTATTGTAAATAGATGCACTCATGGGCCATACGCCAGCATGAGTCAATTCAAGACACGAGAGGAGAGAAAATGCTTTGGTGTGTGTAATTTCCTACTACTTTTTATTGCTGAAAAAAGAGACATAGACTCATAGGGCAGGATTTTTCACTGAGCAGGCAGGCGCGCGCCTGACCCACTCAAGCGTAAAATGATATGTGATGGCATCAGGCGTGCATCCCGACATCATCGTGCACTCGCGCGATATTTCTGTTGGTGGGCACGTGCCGGAATCAGCAGCGTGCCGTCCGACACTTAAAAGGCCTATTAAAGCCATTAACAATGTAATTGAATTAAATTTTTCACTGCCTGCCCAACCTTATGGTTGGCGGGCAGGCAAAAAGGCGAAGCAACCTTTGCATTTTTTGTGAATCCTCATCAATGGGCGAGATGAGATTTCGATCCGACATTAAAAAAATATTAAAAACTTTCATCCTAATTTATAACATGTCCCTGCTCATGTGACAGAGCCACATGAGGAAACATGTTTTTTAACATTTTAAAAATCTTTATTTTTAATTTTCAAAACTTTTCATCTCCCTGAGGCACAGAGCTGCCTCAGGGAGCTTTTCCTGCACGCATTTGCGCGCTCACCCTCCTCCTCCCCCACGCAGGCAGTGCTGAACGCTGAAGCACGCATTTTTTATGCTGGGTGGGTCTTAATTGGCCTGCCAGTGTGAAATCGCGGTCTGGCTCCAATTGCGGGTGCTGATCGGCTTCCTGGCTGCTCCCGCCTACATGTGGCTCCAGGCCCACAACAATGTGGTTGACTCTTAAATGCCCTCTGTACAAGGGCACTTAGGGATGGGCAATACATGTGGTCTAGGCAGTGATGCCCACATCCCATGAATAAATAAAAAATTCTATCAGAGGGTTATGCAACTGTGGAATTCTCTGTCTCAGAAGGTGATGGAGGTGGGGTCATTGAATATTTTTAAAGCAGAAGTAGATAGATCCTTGGTAGGCAAGGGGATCAAAGGTTGTCGGGATTAGATTGGAATGTGGAAATCGAAACACAGGAAAATCAGCCATGATCTTATTGAATGGCAGAGCAGACTCGAGGGGCCGAATGGTCTACTCGTGCTCCTATTTCTTATATTCTTGTGTTCCAAATTGAAACCATGCATAAATAACAAACTCCTCGCTTTCTGAGAGTGCATGGTCAGAGAGATTTGTTCTGTATTTCGTGGCATCATTAATTGCCTTGCCAAACTGCTTCTGCTTCAGTGAGTTTATGGTACGGAGGATGTGTTTCAAATGGTGCAATCATCTATTGAAGCAATATAGCGGCATAAATGGATCAAATCAAAAAATGAAAGAAATTTGTGCACATCAGACCAAGCTCAGTGTAGGGTACAGCATAAATTAGTAACCCTATTACCAATCTGTTCAATCTCACCTCGCATAAACGCTCGCTCAATTGTGGGACTGTCTCACTTTAGCATTATCGATACGCTTGAAAATGAAAACTGGCATAACCTTGGGTTTAATACATGCTTGGAGAAATTCAATAGATAGCTTACCTGTTCTTAACTTACCTGTAAGTTGAATTATGTTGCTGATATCCCAAATTCTGCCTTTGTTGTACCTCTGTCTCAGATATATAAATAGTCATTTGATAGTATAGAACTTGAGCATTGCTGAAAAAAGAGACATGTCAAAACTTTTTGTCTTGCACTCATCAGAACACTTCTCAAGAATACCAATATAAGGAGGGGAAAACAACAACTTATACTGTATGTGAAGAAAGTGCTGATTGGTTGGCAAGTGGTTTTGCCATGGAAAGTGATGGTGAATGACAGTTAACTGCCAAGCATTGTTTGAAATTTAAACCAGGCTGCTTGACCCTGATTGGTCAAGGCATTATCCTGAGGAATGAGTCAGTGATTGGCTGTCACTTATTTTGTTTAGCAGAAACATGCACGATGTGTGTACATGTTCTTTCTGTCTGCAAAGAATAGGGCCCTGTGTATTGATATATGTAGCTTTCAGTACACGCAAATGCACCACACTGCGAGCCTGAATTACAATCTTACATGTTTGTCAGCGTAATTCTTAGCACACTGAGGATTATTAGCAAGTGTTGCCCAATCACAGAGTCACATTTAATGTTGGACACTGTGTTTTGAGTTTTGCAAGCACAGGTTGGTTGGGTATGGTCTGTACCCTGCCCATTGTGAACAGTGGCTGGGACATGCTGTTTGATACCATCCGCCAGTCTTTGGGACATACAGCCTAGAGTGTGATTGCTAAGTATATAGGCCATATGTACCAAAGACTGGCAGATCGTATCAAACAGCATGTCCCAGCCACTGTTCGCAATGGCCCAACCTAGAATAATGCTGCCCATGATGGTGAAATGTATAATATTACTGCCTGGATTTCTCCACAATAATATAGCTCAGGTATGAACAATAAATTTTATTTGTGAGTAAACTGTTGACAATTAAATTATTTCTTGTTTAAATAAATATGTAAATAATTATGCAATAACCTTTGCATTTAAGTGTAAGGAAACACTTCTAAACAATACAAATTGTGTGCCTGCAGCAGAACAAAATTCTTACTAAGGAAATCCAAAATTTGAATAATTGCCATGGTTCAGTGTTCCACCCAACATGAAATTTGCAACTGCACATGTAAATGGATTATACAATATAGCCAACAGGCAAAGCAGTATGCAAATCAAACTTTGAACAGATGTAATTAAAACACATAACAATGGGAGGAGCAATCATTTAAAGGCAAAGCCTTTTAATTGACAATGTTATTAAATTATATGTTGCCATGAATCAAGTATTGAGTGAAATGCATATATAAAAATGGTAGAATGGCAAATGAAAGGCTGTATTAGTGAACATATTAACCCAATCTTTCTGTTGAAGATGTATGTTTGATGACAATTCCATTAAAAAGAATCCAAGTTATCATCCATCACAAAGTTGTTAGCCAAAATACAATTTTGTTGAGGAGTAATCACTGAACCTGGTTCAGAGAAAGTGAGATGTGTTTGTATAGTTTACTATCATTTGTTCATGGGATGTGGGTGTTGCAGGCAAGGCCAGCATTTGTTGCCCATTTCTAATTACCTTTGAGAAGGTGGTGGTGAGCCATCTTATTGAATTGCAGCAGTCCATGTGATATAGATACACCCACAATGCTCTTCAGAAGGGTGTTTCATGTTTTTGACCCAGTGAAGGAACTGGGATATAGTTCCAAGTCAGGATGGTGTGGAACATAGAGGGGAACTTGCAAGTGGTGGTCTTCTCATGCGTCAGCTGCTCTTAACTTCCTAGGCGGTAGAGGGTGCAGGTTTGGAAGGTACTGTCAAAGGACTCTTGGGAGTTGCTGCAGTGATTCTTGTAGATGGTACACACTGCCCCACTGTGTGCCGTTGGTGGAGGGAGTGAATGTTTAAGTTGGTGGATGGGGTGCAGATCAAGTGAGCTACTTTGTCACGGATCATATCAAACTTCTTGTGTATTGTTAGAACTGGATTCATCCATGCAAGTGGAGAATCTTCTATCACACTCCTGACTTGTGCCTCAAAGATAGTGGACAGGCTTTGGGAAGTTTGGAAATGAGTTATTTGCCACTGTTGCAAATACAAAGTTTTTAAGATTGTTATGTTTTATGACTGTCTCTTTCATATAGGGTCAAATGGAAGAATGAATGTGGCTTGTTCTTAATGCTGCCTGACAACATGTTTGTGTGGCTTAGTTGCTAAAGTTTAAAAGGGGAGCCCAGGTTGTTTTACTGGGAAGGAGGTGCAAGATATATTCACCTGTAGGCAATGTTAAGAGCATTTGTGCTGACTCTGGGTAGACTGTTATTCTTCAGGTCTCACAGGTAGATGTTAGGAATGTCAGGTTTTATAAATGTTATACTTTAAACTGTATTTAATTTCAAGGTAGAATGGAATTGGGGGTCTAAAGAAAAGCTAATTAGCATTCCCATCTGGATATGAGACCTGTGTGATTCATGATGCCATGGGGATGGGATTTAGGGAGGAACAGTCCATAGGAAGTCATTGTAGAATTGGCTTACTGGTTTATTTTCCCAAGATATTACTGAACCTGACAGAAATAGGTCAGTTTGCAAGATCTACGAGAGAGGGAGAGTGAGTGTGTGTGTGTATGTGTGTGTGTGTGTGTGTGTGAGAGAGAGAGAGAGCAGAGAGATAGAGACAGACAGTCTCTATTGTTCACCATGCAGCATGCAGATAGAAGCTCACACTCGGGTTAAAAAAAGCAAATTTGAAAGGATTAAAGTGAGGTTGGAAGAATTGTCTAACTTTGGCTAGAGGGACAAATCTCCAGGGTAATCCTCACTGTGAAAGTCAGTTCAGGGATTAGACATTATCTGGCTGGAAAAGGAAAGCAAAGAAGCAATCCTTCAGGAACTGAGAATAGCTTTGGACTGGTTCCTGGAGAATGAAGTGTCCACTTAAGGGATAGAGTAAAATATAACCATACTTCGGCTAGTTTAAGTTAAATGGGGAAATGTTTCTGTAGCTTAGAGTATAAGTTGCCTTTTGAAATAGTGTTAGATCAATGTTGCTTTTCATTTGTTTGTTAGCCTTAAAACTTGAAATTTTGTTTTATGATCCTTCCAGTCAGTCGCTGGAAATCTGAATATCTTTCTGAAAGTTATCTGCCTCTACAGAGATCATAACACCATAAAACCTCCAACCTCTGACCAGCTCTTGTAGCTACACTATTTATATGGCTAGTCTATATATTTATAGCCTGGTTTCTGGTCAAAGATAGCCCTCGAGATGTTGATTATTAATTAATTAAGACATATTGGAGATGGCAGGGTAGGTGATCTGCTGCAATTTCAGGATATGGGAGCTCCTGGATACCAGGGCAAACACATCTGCGCTAAATGTTGGCAGCTGCAGGAAGTTTGGCTTCGAGGTATTAAGCTGGAGGCAGAGATGCAGACACTGAGGCATATCAGGGAAAGGGAAAGTTATCTGGACACTTTATTCCAGGAGGCGGTCACTCCCCTTAAGATAGAGTCTTCTGATTTGGTCAGTTGTCAGGGACAGGAGGGTGTGACTGCAAGTGAGGCAGATAAGGGGACCCAGCGGGCAGGAGTGCAGGAACTTTGGTCCTTGCAATTGTAGAACAGGTTTGCAGTTTTTTCAGCTTGTTTGGATGAGAGTGGGGGCTGCAGAGTGGATGAGCTAACTGGCCATGGCGCCGTGGTACAGGAAGCCATTCAAAAGGGGGGAGTTGCAAGGAATGTACTGTTAGTAAAGGAAAGAATAGCCAGGGAGATTGACACTGTTCTCTGCGGGGAAGAAAATCTGCTATCTGCCTATATGTGACTCCAGACAATGTAGTTGACTGTGAAATGACCTGACAAGCTACTCAGTTCTCAAGGGCAATTAGGGATGGGGCAATAAATGCTGGCCTAGCCAGTGATGCCCCCATCCCATGAATGAATATTAAAAAAAAGTGGGTTTCGCTTCATGTGGCACAGGCACCAGTACTGGGAAAGTGGGATTTGTATTGTTGGGATGTCTATGCCTGAACTGTGCTTGGACCAGTGTTCTTGCAAGCCTCATAACTGGGGAGGGAGAGAGGGCTTTAAACTAAGTAGTGAGGGCAAGGGTACAAATTTAGGAAGATGTGGTAAACCAAAGGGTAGAAATAAGGTATAAAGTTTTAGGTTATGTTTTAGGAAATGAAAAACAGACAGTGACAGGAATAGACAGGGAATACAAATCTAACGGTAAATCAACTGATGAGACTAAAGGTTACAAAAGGATAAAATTAAAGGCTCTGTATCTGAATGCACAAAGCATTCAAAACAAAACAGGTGAACTGAAAGTGCACATAGAAATAAATAAGTACGATTTGATAGCCATTACAAAGACATGACTGCAGGAGGACATGGATTGGGACCTGAATATTAAAGGGTATAGGACACTTAGGAAGGACAGGAAGTGAGGAAAAGATGGGGGGAGGCGGCGGCTCTGCAAGTTAAAAATGGTATTAGCACAATAGACAGGGATGACCTAAGTTCAGGAAACTAGGATGTGGAAACGGTTTGGGTAGAGGTGAGAAATGGTAAAGACAAGAAGTCACTTGTGGGAGTTGCGTATAGGCCTCCTAATAATAACCACATGGTAGAATGGAGCATAAAGGAAGAAATAATGGGAGAAAGGCACAGGGATAATCATGAGAGATTTTAATCTACATATAGACTGGAAAAGTCAAACAGGCAAATGTAGCCTAGCTGAGGAGTTCATAGAATATTTCCGGGACAGTTTCTTAAAACAGCATGTTCTGGAGCCAAGGCAGGTTATACTAGACCTGGTATTGTGCAATGAGATGGGATTAATTAGTGACCTCATAGTGAAGGTGCCCCTTGGTAGCAGCAACCATAATATGATTGAATTTTACATTCAGTTTGAGGGAGATAGGAGTGGGTCCGAGACTATGTTTTTAAACTTAAACTTCGCATTCAAAGGATCATCCTCCACCATTTCCGCCAACTCCAGCATGATGCCACCACCAAACACATCTTCCCTTCACCCCCTCTGGCGGCATTTCATAGGGATCGTTCCCTCTGGGACACCCTGGTCCACTCCTCCATCACCCCCTACACCTCAACCCCCTCCCATGGCACCTTCCCATGCAACCACAGAAGGTACAACACCTGCCCCTTTACTTCCCTTCTCCTCACCGTCCAAGGGCCCAAATACTCCTTTCAAGTGAAGCAGCATTTCACTTGCACTTCCCTCAATTTAGTCTACTGCATACGTTGCTCCCAATGCGGTTTCCTCTACATTGGAGAGACCAAACGCAGACTGGGTGACTGTTTTGCGGAACACCTTTGGTCTGTCCGCAAGCATGACCCAGACCTTCCTGTTGCTTTCCATTTCAACACTCCACCCTGCTCTCATGCCCACATGTCCATCCTTGGCCTGTTGCATTGTTCCAGTGAAGTTCAACGCAAACTGGAGGAACGGCACCTCATCTTCCGACTAGGCACTTTACAGCCTTCCGGACTGAATACTGAGTTCAACAATTTTAGATCGTGAACTCTGTCCTCCATCCCCACCCCCCTTCTGATCCCCCTTTTTTCCAATAATTTATATAGATTTTTCTTTTCCCACCTATCTCCATTATTTTTAAATGTATTTCCATCCATTGTTTTATCTCTACCTTTTAGCCTATTTCGATCCCTTCCCCCCCCACCCCACCCCCACTAGGGCTATCTGTACTTGCTCGTCCTGTTTTCTACACTTAATGTCACCTATTAGCACATTCTTTAGATAATATCACCACCTTCAACACCTCTTTGTCCTTTTGTCTATGACATCTTTTGGATATCTCCACCTATCACTGGCCCTCTATCCAGCTCTACCTGTCCCACCCCGCTTAAACCAGCTTATATTTCACCTCTTTTCTATTTTTCCTTAGTTTTGTTGAAGAGTCATACGGACTTGAAACGTTAACTGTGTTTCTCTCTGCAGATGCTGTCAGACCTGCTGAGTTTTTCCAGGTATTTTTATTTTTGTTTTGGATTTCCAGCATCCGCAGTTTTTTGCTTTTATTCAAAAATATATAGATAGGTTACGTGAGTAGGCAAAGACCTGGCAAATGGAGTATAATGTGGGAAAATGTGAAATTGTCCATTTTGGCAGAAAGAATAAAAGAGAAGCATATTATTTAAATGGTGAGAAATTGCAGACCTCTGAGATGTAGAGGGATCTGGGTGTCTAGGTGCATGAATCGCAAAAGGTTAGTACGCAGGTAAGCAAGTAGTTAGAAAAGCTAACTGAATGCTATCATTTATTGCGGGGGGATTTGCGAGGGGTTATGCTTCAGTTATACAGATCCCAATGAGGCCACATCTGGAGTACTGTGTACAGTATTGGTCACTTTATTTAAGGAAGGATGTAAATACATTGGAAGCAGTCCAGAAAATACCTGGAATGAGCAGGTTGTCTTATGAGGAAAGGCTGGACAGGCTAGGTTTGTATCCACTGGAGATTAGAAGAGCAAGAGGTGACTTGATTAAAATGTATAACATCCTGAGGGGTCTTGACAGAGTGGATATGGAGAGGATGTTTCCTGTTGTGGGAAAATCTAGAACTAGTGGTCACTGTTTAAAAATAAGGGGTCGCCCATTTAAAATGGAGGATGAGGTGAAATTTTTCTCTCAGGGGGTCACAAGTCTTTGGAACTCTCTTCCTGAAAAGGTGGTGGAAGTAGAGCCTTTTTAATATTTTTAAGGCAGAAGTGGATAGATTCTTGGTAAGCAAGGGGGCAATAGGTTATCGAGGGTAGGCGGGATGCAGATTTAAGGTTACGATCAGATCAGCCATGATTTTATTAAATGGTGGAGCAGGCTCAAAGGGCCGAATGGCCTACTCCTGCTCTTTGTTCATATGTTTGTATGATTCAGCGACGGCAATGTCATTGAATGTCAAGGAGAGATGGTCAGATTTTCTTTGGAGATAGTCATTGTCTGGCATTTTTGTAGCACCAGTGTTACTTGCCACTTATCAGCCCAAGTCTGAATGTTGTCCAGGCCTTGCTGCACGTGAGCATGGGTATTTCCTGTAGCTAAGGATTTGCAAATGAACTCTCTGAAATCATCAGCAAACATCCCCACTTCTGAGCTTATAATGAAACGAAGGTTGTTAAATGCTGCTGAAGATTGTTGAACCTAAGACACTCTGAGGAACTCTTGCAGTGATATGCTGGTGCTGGGATGATTGGCCTCCTTCAACCATAACCATTTTCCTTTGTGCTAGATATTACTCTAACCAGTGGGGAACTTTCCCCCTGATTTGCATTGACTTCAATTTTGCTGGGGATCCTTAATGCCACACTCGGTCAAATGCTGCCTTGATGTCAAGACTGTCACTGATCTCACCTCTGGAATTCAACTCTTCTATCCATATTTGGGTCAAGGCTGTAATGAGATCTGTAGCTGAGTGCTCCTGTTGGAACCTAAATAGAGCATCACTGAGCAGTTTATCGCTGAGCAAGCACTGCTTGATAGCACTGGCGATGACACTCTCCATCACTTTGCTGATGACTAAGACTGCTGGGATGTTAAATGGCTAGGTTAATTTGTCCTGCTTTTTGTGACAGGATGTACCTGGGCAATTTTCCACATTGTGAGGTAGATGCCAGTGTTGTAGCTATACTGGGAGAGCTTGGCTAGGGGCATGGCTAGTTCTGGAGCACAAGTCTATATTATGGAATGTTGTCAGGGCCCAAAGCCTTTTAGTATCCAGTGCCTTCAGCCATTTCTACATATCATGTGGAGTGAATCATATTGGCTGAAGCCCGGCATCTGTGATGCTGGGGATTTCAGGAGGATACCAAAATGGATCATCCATTTGGCACTTCTGCCTGAAGATGGTTATAAGTGCTTCAGTCTTGTCTTTTGCACTAATGTTCTGTGCTCCTCCATCATTGAGGATGGGGATATTTGTGGAGCCCCCTCCTCCAGTTTGTTGTTTAATTGCCCACCACCCTTCATGACTGGATGTGATAGGAATGCACAGCTTTAATCTGATTCTTTGGTTCTGAGATCACTTTGCTCTGCCTATCACATACTGCAGCCACTGTTTGGCATTCATGTGGTCATGTTTGCAGCACCACCAGGTTGGCACCTAATTTTTACGTATGCCTGGTGCTGCTCCTGGCATGTTCTCATTGTACAGAGGCATAAATACTGTACTGCCCCCCTACAGTACACACTGACACTTTTAGTATATGCTATTATAATGGCTGTGCCAAAGCAAAGACTCAGATGTGCTCTGCAAGGTTGTATTGATTTATTATAGCTTATGTGGATAAAAGGTATGCATTCAAACTGATTTCCCTGTGTAAATGATGGAGGAAAATACCTTTAACAGAGGAATGGAAGGAGAAAGAAATTTGTGATTGAAGGTTATGGAGATAACTATGCCCATAATTGATCAGATTCTTTTGAAAAAATACAGCTCCTGTCCTGGGCTGTCTTCATTAATTGTGGTGGTGGGAGTAGGGGGGAAAAATATTCCCTTTATGTGTTACATGCAATACTGCAGGGGTGGTAAACCATGACAGTTGCCCATTGCTTATATTATCAGTTGCTCAGGCTTTGATTGTCATTGCTGATGGCCAATCTAAAGCCTGCTGGATTCTGTGAATTTGAGTGTGCGAGTCTCATTAGGTTCCTAAACAAAACTAGATTTAGGGGTACTTCAGATGCACAGTGCATGTTTGGAACCCTGGCATCCTTGTCTATTGCCCTGATGTGTAAAGGGGACCTTTGAGGGAGGTGGCAATCCCCTTTCCTCGCGAGGCCCGAGTAGGTTTGTCTGCGGGCTTCCTCTTGCCCCTGAAATCCTTCCACCAGCCTCAAAATTGCCCTTAAGTGACAAGTAATTGTCCAAGGCCTCAGTTGGGGCAAGGGCTGGGGAGGCCATTCTAGGCCTCGCCCACCCTACGTAAAATTGCCGAGAGGCTGGGGTGGGCGG
The DNA here is from genome assembly GCF_964194155.1 of Cetorhinus maximus. Taxonomy (NCBI): domain Eukaryota; kingdom Metazoa; phylum Chordata; class Chondrichthyes; order Lamniformes; family Cetorhinidae; genus Cetorhinus; species Cetorhinus maximus. The sequence goes on along the minus strand of NC_135880.1, from coordinate 123,979,074 downwards.
GAGGGCGGTGGGAAGGCCACTGGAGAATTTATAGCCCTCCTCCACCAGCAAACCCACCAGCAGGGGACCCTAAAATTCTGGCCAAGATGTCACCAACAAATGTACCATTAAAATATAAAGTAACAAGCAAGGCCAACACTGGGATGTGAAAGAGAAAAGCACAAGTAGAGTTGTATGCAACACCAAGCGTGATTTGGGCTTGTGGTAGGTCACAAGAAGAAGACATAAATAAATAAAGTAAAATTTAACTTTATATATGCTGAGTATATGTTAAACATGATTAAAAAGGAGCAGGATTCGCAGAAAAACGAGTATTTGGCAAAGTTTGCATGTTTCCTTCCACCACTCCCAGAGTTCTAGACCAGGATTGTGTGGATCACCAATGAGGAACCCCAATGGTTTTAATTTTTTATATAACAGCAGCCTTTGCAAGAAGGTGACAGAGAGCACCTTCATTTATTTTCAGGGGGAAGGACACCAATAACCTCCCTGGGCTAGACACAGACCATTGTATGTGTTATTACCACAGCCGATGTTATTCGCTGAGCAAGACAAATCCTAGAGGGAAACTTGTATTACTGATCATAACATTTTTTTTGTATTTTGAAATGAGGGGAAAGCTACTCATCCCAGAAAGATAGAATTCCAATACGCTTCTAGGGTGTTAAAATTAAAAGATTATTAACAAGAAGAAAAAAGCACTTAAAATACAAGATTAAAATTGCTCAGTTGGAACAGTTTTACAAAACAATCCCCCCCGCGCCCCCCACCCCCACCCCCCCCACCCCCCACCCCCCGCAAAAAAAAACACACAGTCAGAACACATACTTGGCAACAGCTCCCTTAAAGATTTTGAACCATAAAAATCCAGTAATATTACCTGAGGCAAAAACTGCTGCTACTTTGCTAAAGTATACCACACACCCTCTCACTCTCTTCCACTCTGCTGTGGAAATCTGAAGGAAGTTCAAGGACAGACTGCTTTCTAAAAACAAAGACTTCTCTAGTTTGAAACTGGATGGCTGCTTCAAATTCTCAACTTTTCTCAGCACAGAGCTGGTCTTAGGACATCTCCCATACACAGCCACCTCAGCTCAACTAAAACAAAAACAGAAATACCTGGAAAAACTCAGCAGGTCTGGCAGCATCGGTGGAGAAGAGCAAAGTTGACGTTTTGAGTCCTCAACTTTGCTCTTCTCCACCGATGCTGTCAGAGCTGCTGAGTTTTTCCAGGTATTTCGGTTTTTGTTTTGGATTTCCAGCATCCGCAGTTTTTTGTTTTCAGCTCAACTAAAGATCTCCCTCAAATAGCTTTTTCCCCCTTTCATCCTAGACTCAATTGTCCTAAATACCTCTTTGAACTCAACTTTTCCAAAATATAAAAATCTTTCATGTCTTCCTATTGCCTCTACTTTTGAGTCAAATAAAATTTAATAACTTTCCCTTGTTTACTTTTGAAGCCTTTGTAAGTTGTAAAAACCTCTTAAACTCCCTTTGAAATTTAGCAGCTGAAAAATCAAGTCCTAATGCAAATTTTAAAAAACAATTTATTTACTTGTAATTCCAACTTCATCATAGCCACTCATTACAATTGCGTGCATCTAGTACCTTTACCGTTCATCTCTCAGTTCCCATAGACAAGCTGTCTCTATGAACCTTCCCCAGTTTAATTAATCATGGACACACACACACATGCACACACAACCTTCTTTATAGAATACCAACATACTCCCAAAAATATTAAAATTATAACATCCATCCTCACACATGTAAGAGCCTCTAGAAGCTGGTGAGTGCCAAAGACATATTCATAGAGGCATAGAGGCTTGCCATTGCAAAGCAACATCAAAATTCTTCCCCTAGTCCCAGAAAGTTCAGTGCAGTAAACAGTATTAGCAAAACAAGGGGATCATAAATGCACAGAAAATACAAAGTATTTGGGGTCCAATTTCAATGGGGATTCATCTGATCTCCTGGTGAAAATTATTTATCCTTTTTCTGGAGAACCCAGCAGATATTTTTCCCAATTATCTTTACTGATGGGTGAGGTATCCTGGGAAAAATATGCAAGTGAATGCATCAGCCTTCAGCAGCAAAAGCCTCCCTCACTGATGGACACAATATGTATGGTGTGTAATGGGGTGGGTGAATTTAAGAACACAAGAAATTATTGAATGATAAAAGTTGTATCCAGCCCATTAAGTTTGTTTTTCCATGGAGAATGTGCAATCCATGGACTCCATACAACCAATCTGATCTTCAGTGAAGGCTCTTCAAACATCTTCGTAAATCCTTTTTCACAGTAAAAGGGCTGGGAGGATGGCATAGAAAGAAAAGATAAATGACCATAAGTGAGATTATAGAGCTAGAAATATGCTCCTTTTAATATATCAGACATAGAAAGCTCAGAAATGAGGATGTTTGCTGATTACTGCAGTGTTCAATTCCATTCTCAATTCCTTAGATAATGAAGCAGTTTGTGCCTGAATGCAGCAAGACGTGGACAACAACCAGGCTTGAGTTGATAAGTGGCAAATAACATTTCTGCCACACAAGGGCTAGGCAATGGCAACCTCCAAGAAAAGAGAGTATAATCACCTTTGTGGTATTCAAAGGCTTTACCATTGTTGAATTCCCCACCATCAAAATCCTGGGGGCCAATCATTGCCAGAAACATTAACTGGACCAGCCATATAAATACTGTGTCTACAAGAACATGTCAGAAGCTGGGTATTCTAGGGCAAGTGACTTTCTTCCTGACTTCTCAAAGTTTTTCCAAAACCTATAGGGTACAAGCCTGGAGTATGATGGAATACTCTCCACTTATCTGGATGAGTGCTGTTCCAGCAATACTCAAAGCAAACTGTTTGATTGCACCCTGTCTACCATGTTAAACATTCACTCCCTCCACCACTGGTGCACAGTGACAGCAGTGTGCACCATCTACAAGATTCACTGCAGTAACTCAACAAGGCTCCTTTGACAGGAACTTTCAAACCCGTGACCTCAAGAACAAGGGCAGCAGGCACATGGGGAACAGAGCTACTTGCAAATTCTCCACCAAGTCACAAACCATCCTGACTTGGAATTGATTGGCATTCCTTCACTGCTGCTGGATCAAATTCCCGGAGCTCCCTCCATAACAGCGCCTATATCACATGTACTCCAGCAACTAATGAAGGTGGCTTGCCACCGCCTTCTCGAGGGCAATTAACGATAGGCAAATGCTGGCCTTGCCAACGATGCTCAAATTCTATGAATGAATAAAAAATTAAATGACAATAAACATTAAGAGATATCTGGATGGTGAACAGATAATAATATGATCCAATGGCCTAGATATTGATGGTGAGGGTGTAGTGGGTGCATGGTAGTGCAAAGGAAACCCCAGCAAGGTTGAGGACATGGTGGCTTTGTCAATTTTAGAGGCAGAGCCTCATGTAAAAAAAATCATTTTAGACATCCACTCAACCAGTGGCCAAATTGACACTCTGGCTGGTGGGTGGGAGCATCAACATGCTGCAGGAGGTCACAGCGGCCCGTGGAGAAAGTCCCTGGTAGTCAAATGGTACCAGTGGTTCCTACAGGTGCTATTGAGCAGGAAGGAGAGCAGTGTTGAAATGCGGGACGGTGACTGGGGCCGCGATCAGGGCTGGAGGGGAGGGGGAGGCAGTAGCAGAAGCCTTAGTGCTGGGAGTCGAGGCCAACATTTATGAAGTTTGCAGAAGTCCAATGGAAATTGCCATGAAACAGCCAAGAATAAAAACTTTGTTAAAAAGGTCAAATGCTTTAGCTAACTGTTCAAGATAAAACACAGCACTGCAATTCTACAGAAAAAAATGTCAAAATCTTAAAATAGAATGAACAGAAAGGTTTTTTTAATAGTTCTTGTCATTAAAAGGAAAAGGGATGGCCATATACTTAGCAAAGAATTTATAATTTTCTTACCCCCAGGAGCAATTACTCATGCTGAGGATAGATACATTATTCTGAAAGGGTTGTTAATATGTCAAAAAATACTTTTACCCAGGAAGTGAATGGCTAGGTTTGCTGCCCATTCATAATTTAATGGGTGGAAATTCCTTCTATCATAGCACAGCCGAGAATACTCAAATTCAATAAATTGAGATAAAAAGCAAAAACTGTAATGGAATTGAAGCAATGGGGTTTCTCTTTGGATCAATTTTTTGATGTTTGTCATGAACTCCAAGGAACTAATGACATTAAAAGACAGAGGTTTATCAGTTGATTTTGGTTTGATAATGCTTTCATAATGTTTTCTCAAAGGCATCAAATAAATACAGTATATGTTGTGGTATTGAACTATTCAGACCAGGTAGTGGTGGGGGCATTGTAACTGACTTTAGCGTCCTCGGGATAAAAAGTGATAAGTCCCTAAGTCCAACATTTCTATTCTTGATCATTATTCAGTGACCTGTATGTATGTGCATCATGTTAAACATGCACAAATTTTTCTCCAGCTATAAACAGGGAAGAATACACTCTTTGATAAGAGCAGGGTAATACTCAGCATGAGGGCTTCCATGATAGATTAGCCTGTTGAGGTTCGGTATTGCGGCTTAAATGTGAGAATAGCCAAAGGTGTGAGTAACCAGGGGAGCTACTGCCTCCTGTATGTTGTTTGCTAGCATGGGTCATTCAGTGGGAACTAGAAGAAAACATTCACATGTCTTCTGCAGTCTGTTATCCTGCAGATCAGTGGAGGCAATGAGCTTCAGACACTGGTGTGATGGGAGCTGCATATTTGTCTTCTCTCAAGATGCCTGCTCTTTTGTCATCCCCTCAACCAATACCCACCATACTATCAACAAGTCAACTAGGCACGACCTCCTGATCATGCTTTTGTGCAATACCTTGTGATGTTTTTCCACACTAAAGGCACTGTATACTCATAAGATGTTCTTGTTGTATACTTAACTTTATAATTTAGGATTAGTTTCTTTCTAAATCCTAGAATATTGTTAAGAAACTGTGATTCGTGTGCAGTCTTTAACACATAAATGCAATATTAGCTAATTATGTCTAATTCTTTACCTCAAGTCTAAACAGAAAGCAGAATAGTGAAACAGTAGGGTACCAAATTTATTCCTTTAATGAGTGATATTTCTAGAACTTGCAAGCAATGAATCTAGTTTTAGGACATGAGGTCTTCTGTAAGAGTAGAAAATACAAGTTATCTTGCTGTTTTCAATTTTGTATCTCTTACAGGCCCAAGTTTATATATAGTACTCAGGCAAATAAAGTTGCAGCTTTGAAGGCATATTTGTTTGGTGCATATTTTTATGCTAATCCCTTTTTACAATGTCATTTGTGTTGTACGGCTGAATTCATTCTTGTATTTGTCTGGCCAGGCATGGACTCTATCTATGATTCTCAAAACACTTTCTAATGGACTTCATTCATCTTGTGTAGAGCATTACCTTCTTTATTCTTTTCTGTCCATTACAGTGGGCTATCGTCTCCCCTATTTTGGTTCACAGCCTCCCTCTGGTGCAATCTGGCCATTTTTTGCTGAATCCAAGGGTGTACATTCTACTGGCCCGGTCAAGTTGCTTCAACCTTCTTTGAAGCCTATCCTGCTCACCGTGCTTGTGTGAAGCACATTTCCCAAACCACCTCCTCCTTTTATTTTCCTCCTCCGGTACCCTATTTGACTGCCTACGTGAATATTCCCTTGTATCCTTGGTCCCTCAAGCAAACCTCTGGCTATCTTATCTCTCTGCATCATTTAGTCAAGTGTTCAGTCTCTATCCCTGTCCATCTTATAATATCATCTTGGAAGAGCACATAGATCTTAGGCCTGATTCAAGATAGGTCATCATTAATGTCCTGTTAGCTCTTACCTTACAAATACCAAGCCAACTGACCTCACATTACACTATGTTCCCTTTCTCAAACAGCTGCAGCACCAACATTCCCACACCTCACCTCAGTCTATTCCTATTCCTCCTGCTCCTTCTCCATATTCAACTCTCCCTCCCTTCTCTCTATGTCCCTGACACCGTCTTTATCTCCTCCTTGATGCCCAAACTCAGCCTGAATTTTTTAAATATTCATTCATGAGATGTGGGTGTCACTGGCTAAGCCAGCATTTTTTGCCCAACCTTAATTGCCCTTGAGAAGGTGGTGATGAGCTACCTTCTTAAACCGTTGCAGTTCAGTGGTGTAGGTACACCCACAGTGCTGTTAGGGAGGGAATTCCAGGATTTTGCCCCAAAGACAGTGAAGGAATGGCGATATATTTTCAAATCAGGATGCCGTGTGGCTTGGAGGGGAACTTCCAGGTGGTGGTGTTCCCATCTATCTGCTGCCCTTGTCCTCCTAGATGGTAGTGGTCACGGGTTTGGAATGTGATGTCTGAGGAGGCTTGGTGAGTTCCAGCAGTGCATCTTGCAGATGGTGCACACTGCTGCCATTGTGTATCGGTGGTGGAGGGAGTAAATGTTTGTGGATGGGAAGTTAATCAAGCAGGCTGCTTTGTCCTGGATGTTGTCAAGCTTCTTGAGTGTTGTTGGAGCTGCACTCATCCAGGCAAATGAAGTGTAGTCCATCAATCTTGTGTCTTGTAGATGGTGGACAGGATTTGGGAGTCAGGAAGTGAGTTACTTGCTGCAGGATGCCTAGCTTTTGACCTCCTCTTATAGCCACAGTATTTATATGGTGAGTTCAATTCAGTTTCTGGTCAATGGTAACCCCCAGGATGTTGGTAGTGGGGGATTCAGCGATGGTAATGCCATTGAAAGGGTGATAGTTAGATTCTCTCTTGTTGGAGATGGCTATTACTTGGCACTTGTGTGGCGTGAGTGTTACTTGCCACTTATCAGCCCAAGCCTGAATGTTGTCCTGGTCTTGCTGCATTTGGATATGAAGAGTCACGAATGGTACTGAACATTGTGCAATCATCAGCGAACATCCCTACTTCTGACCTTATGATGGAAGGAAGGTCATTGATGAAGCAGCTGAAGATGGTTGGTCCTAGGACACTACCCTGAGGATCTCCTGCAGTAATGTCCTGGAACTGAGATGATTGACCTCCAACAACCACAACCATCTTACTATGTGCTAGATATGGCTCCAACCAGCAGAGAGTTTTCCCCAGATTCTTATTGACTCCAGTTTTGCTAGGGCTCCTTGATGCCACTCAAATGCTCCCTTGATGTCAAGAGCAGTGACTCTCACCTTACCTCTGGCATTCAGCTCTTTTGTCCATGTTTGAACCAAGGCTGTAATGAGATCAGGAGCTGAGTGACCCTGGCAGAGCCCAAACTGAGCATCAGTGAGCAGGTTATTGCTAAGCAAGTGCTGCTTCATAACACTGTTGATTCATCTCCGACACTTCCCTTCCTTTCTTTGACCTCTCTGTCTCAATTTCTGGTAATAGACTGTCCACCAATATTCACTACTAGCCCACCAATTCCCACAGCTACCTCGACTACAGCTCCTCACACCTTGCTCCCTGTAAGGACTCCATCCCGTTCTCTCAGTTCCTTCGCCTCCGTCGCATCTGTTCCGATGATGCCACTTTCTAAAACAGCGCTTCTGACATGTCTTCCTTCTTCCTTAGCCGAAGTTTCCCACCCACTGGGGTTGACAGAGCCCTCAACCGTGTCTGACCCATCTCCCACGCTTCTGCCCTTACATCATCCTCTCCCTTCCAGAACCGTGATAGGGTCCCCCTTGTCCTCACTTTACACCCCACCAGCCTCTGCATTCAAAGGATTATCCTCCGCCATTTCCACCAACTCCAGCATGATGCCACCACTAAACGCATCTTCCCCTCACCCCCACTGTCAGCATTCCATAGGGACCATTCCCTCTGGGATACCCTGGTCCACTCCCCCATCACCCCCAACACCTCATCACCCCCTCCATGGTACCTTCCCATGCAATCGCAGAAGGTGCAACACCTGCCCCTTTACCTCCTCCCTCCTCACAGTCCAACGGCCCAAACACACCTTTCAGGTGAAGTAGCGTTTCATTTGCACCTCCTTCAAGTTAGTCTACTGCATTCGCTGCTCCTAATGTAGTCTCCTCTACATTGGAGAGTCCAAACGCAGACTGGGTGACTGCTTTGAGGAACACCTTCAGTCTGTCTGCAAACATGACCCAGACCTCCCTTTCGCTTGCCATTTTAACACACCATCCTGCTCTCATGCCCACATGTCCATCCTTGGCCTGCTGCAATGTTCCAATGAAGCTCAATGCAAACTGGAGGAACAGCACCTCATCTGCTGACTAGTTACTTTACAGTCTTCCGGACTGAATATTGAGTTCAACAACTTCAGACCATGAACTCTCTCCTCTATCCTCACCCCTTTTTTAAATCCCTTTTTTCAATATTCATTTTTATTTTTTAATTTTAATTTTAATTTTTAATTTTTCATCCACTTATTTTTATTTATTTTCGTTTTTATTCATTTATTCATTCTTTTATCCCCACCTTTTATCCTATTTTTCGATCTTTTTCCCCCACAACCGCTCCCTCCCCCCCACCCCACCCCACAAGGACCATCTGTTACTTGTTCATGTTGTTCTTTTCAGAGTGCTTACCCTACTATTATCACATTTTGCTTTCTTACCTTCTATCAGCACCTCCTTTAGCCTTAACCACTACCATTAACACCCCCTTTGTGCTTGTGTCCATGACATCTTTGTCAATCTCTCCTTTGCCCCCACCTATCACTGGCCTTCTATCCAGCTTCACCTGCTCCACCTCCCTTAAACAGTATAAATTTCATCACACTTTTACTTCTCTTTAGCTCTAAAGAAGAGTCATATGGACTCGAAATATTAACTCTGTTTTTTTTTCTCTCCACAGATGCTGTTAGACCTGCTGAGATTTTCCAGCATTTTCTGTTTTTGTTTTTCTGTCTTGTCGGTTCCCTTTCCACCTGCCGCAGACCCAACCCAGCAGTTATGTCCTTTAGGACTCGGTCAGCTCGGTCAGTAGTGGTGCTACCGAGCCACTCTTGGTATTGGACATTGAAGCCCCCCACCTTGGCACCCTCAGTGCTTCCTCCAAGTGGTGTTCAACATGGAGGAGCACTGATTCATCAGCTGAGGGAAGGAGGTACATGGTAATCAGCAGGAGGTCTCCATGTCCATGTTTGACCTGATGCCATGAGACTTCATGGGGTCCGGGCTCAATGTTGAGGACTCCCAGGGTAACTCCCTCCTGACTGTATGCCACTGTGCTGCTGCCACCTCTGGTGGGTCTGTCCTGTGGGACAGGACATACCCAGGGATGGTGATGGTGGCGTCTGGGATATTATCTGTGAGGTATGATTCTGTCAGTGTGACTATGTCAGGCTGTTACTTGACTAGCCTGTGAGATAGCTCTCCCAATTTTGGCACAAGCTCCCAGATGTTAGTAAGGAGGATTTTGCAGGGTCGACAGGGCTGAGTTTGCCGTTTTTATTTCTGCTGTCTATAGGTCGATGCTGGGTGGTCTGTCCAGTTTCATCCTAGACTTATAGCCTTATTATAAACTTTCTAGTGATTGTGATACAACTGAGTGGCTTGCTACGTCATTTCAGAGGGCATTTAAGACTGAACCACATTGCTGTGGGTCTGGAGTCATTTGTAGGCCAGACCACGTAAGGACAGCAGATTTCCTTCCCTAAAAGTCATCAGTCAACCAGATGGGCTTTTATGGCAATTGATTATGGTTTTGTCATCATTAGGCTTTTAATTCCAGATTTTTTTATTGATTCAAATTCCACCACCTGCCATGGTGGAATTCTAACCTGAGTCCCCAGGGCATTACCCTGGGTCTCTGGGTAACTAGTCCAGTGACAATACTAACATATGCCAGTGGTAGGAGTGGGAGAGATTCCTGGTCAGCTGGTCAGCCATGTGTCGGAAAGAAAGTTGGAGCCTCTACCATCTTTATCCAAAGCTCCAGACTACAACACACATGTAAAAGCGCACATTACCACTGCAACTTGGACCTCTGAGTGACCTGGGACATAGGAAATAGAAACAGGAGTAGGCCATTCGGCCAGTCAGGCCTTCTGTGCCATTCAAACAGATCATTGCGGTTCATCTACTTCTTATGCCATTTTTCCCCACTGTCCCCATATCTCTTGTTGTCACTAGTATCCAGAAATCTGTCGATTTCTGTCTTGAACATGCTCAATGATTGAGCTTCCACAGCACTCTGAGGTAGAGAATTCCAAAGATTGACCACCCGCTGAATGAAGAAATTCCTCCTCATTTCAGTCTTAAACCGCTTGCCCCTTATTCTGAGACTGTGTCCCCTGGCTCTAGAGCCACCAGCCAGGGGGAATATCCTATCCACATCTACCATGTCACACCCTGTAGGAATTTTGTAAGTTTCAATGAGGTAACCTCTCATTCTTCAAAACGCTAGAGAATACAGACCAATTTCCTCAATCTCTCCTCTTAAAATTATCCTAATATCCCAGGGATTAGTCTGGTGAACCTCTGTTGCTCTCCCTCTATGGCAAGTACATCCTCCCTTAGATAAGGAGACCAAAACTGTATGCAATATTCCATATGCAGTCTCACCAAGGCTCTATACAATTGCAGCAAGACCTCTTTACTCCTGTACTCAAATCTGGTTGTGATGAAGCCAACATACTATTTACCTTCCTAATTGCTTACTGCACCTGCTTGCTAGTTTTTAGTAATTCATGAATAAGGACACCCAGGTCCCTTTGGACACCTGCACTCTCCAACCTCTCGCCATTTAAGAAATACTCTGCCATTCTGTTTTTCCTACAGAAGTGGATAATTTCAGACTTATTCACATTATATTTCCTCTGCCTTGTTCTAGCCCATTCATTTAGCCTGACCAAATCCCCTTGAAGCTTCCCTGTATCCTTCTCACAACTCATATTCCTATCTAGTTTTGTGTCTTCAGCAAATTTGGAAATATTACATTTGGTTTCCACATCCAAATCATTTATATAAATTGTGAACAGCTGTGGCCCAAGCACTGATCCTCGCGATACCCTACTAGTAACAGCCTGCCAACCTGAGAATGACCCGTATATTCCTACTCTGTTTTCTGTCTGTTAACCAATTCTCAATCCATAGCAGTATATTACCCCCAATCCAATTTGCTCTAATTTTATTTACTAACCTTCTGCATGGGACCTTATTGAAAGCCTTCTGAAAATGTAAATACATCACTGTATGTCACTGGTTCTCCTTTATCTAAGCTACAAGTAACATACTCAAAAAACTCCCACAAGTTTGTCAAACATCATTTCCCTTTCATAAATCCATGTTGACTCTGCCCAATCCTACCTTTATTTTCTAAATGCCTAGTTATATATTCCTTTAGAATAGATTCTAACATTTTCCCTGTGACTGACATCATACTAACAGGTTTGTAGTTCTCTGTTTTCTCTCTCCTTCCTTTCTTAAACAGAGAGGTTATATTTGCTACTTTCCAGTCCACAGGAATCTGTTCAAAATCACGCCATCATCACCTTTTTACTTTCTTTTTCAAATATTTATCCAATACCATGTTAAATTGGGTGATGTTAGCCTTAGCCATCTTGTGGGAATGTGACAACCCCCAATGGATATTAAAAAAGTTTGGAATAGGATTCATTTTAATCATCTCAGAATTTTAGGATTTTGTAACACTTTGGCAAACACGATTGATGCACACAGATGAGATTATCACTAAACGAATTAAGATTTATCTCTCCCTAAATAAGTTGTTTGGACACCTTACTGAAATTAGTAATACATGAACTTTTGTTGTTATTTGAAAGAAAATAGGATGCACAGTATCAGAATTGCCATAGCAATAACAATCACAGAAATGATAAATTGGTTTCAAGGTAATGTTCAGATATCAGAGCAAAATGAATAATTTACTGCATTTTTATCAATCAACAGCTTTCAACACCAAACTTTGCTCATGTAGATGGATCTGATGAAAGGGTCCTTTATGCATGGTCGAATGCAATTCATCACCTGTATAAAAAAGTAACGCTGTTACAAATGGTTTTCATAATTATGAATATTTTCAATTCAAATCAAGGTTTGTGAACATAAAACTCAGAGCACGTGATCTCACCCATCTGTTATTATATTTTGCATCTGTACCAATTTGCAAAATCAAGTTTTACTGTGTTATAGAGTTGATCTTCAGACAACTTTTCTTAGTGGCAACATTTAACTTCATTTACAAGACAGCAGCAGCTACACATGTGCATCAAACTCCATGGGCAGAATTTCACCTATGTTGGGCAGGCTCAGCAGGGGTGGGCAGGGGCAGTTGGGAAGCCGACTGCTGCCCGCGATCGGGGCCGGACCACGATTTCATGCTGGCGGGCCAATTAAGGCCCGCCTGGCGTGAAATGCGAGCTTCAGCGCTCAGCACTGCCTGTGCGGTTGGAGCTGGGGTGGGGGGGGGGTGTGGTGGAGGAGTAGGGCAAGCACCAACGTCGCACATGCATGCGAGCGCCATTTGCAAATCTTCCTGAGGCACAGAGCCTCAGGGAGATGAACAGATTTTTTTAAAAAATGTAGATTTTATAAATGTTATAAAACATGTCCCCTCATGTGACTTACATGAGCAGGGACATTTTATTAATGAAAATTTAAAGTTTTTAGTTTATTTTTATTTGTTTTTGGAAACCTCATCCCGCCCGTGGATGAGGTTTCCAAAAAGGTGCAAAGGCCGCTTGGCCTTTTCGCCTGCCTGCCAACCATAAGGTTGGGTTAGGCATGCGCCTGCCCACTGATCTAAAACTTTTACCCCATAACTAAAGAAAAACACTCATGTAGAGGTTCCCTGTGCTGTTAACACATTGGCTTACACAGATCATGTGATCTTACAACATAAGATTATTCTTAAAGCTACAGTCCTACATTTACCCAAACTATAATTACTACATTCCTCCCCCTTTAACTTTTCTGTACATTTTGTATTTACAAGGATATTTATCTCATGACATTACAACAGTTACACAGGTCATGAAATTACAAGTTCAGTCTTTCAGGTGGTTTCCTGACCCATGTGGAACATCGACTTCAGATTCTTTTGAGGAAACACATTCCCTGGAACTACATTAACATCAGGTACCTCATGAGGTACTTTCAGTTCAGTGTCGTCCACTCTGACAGAGACAAGGGCATGCCTGTCCTTGGCTGAGCAACTTCAACAGAAACCACTAGTTCAGTAATGGTTACAGGTGGAACACCGTTTTGTTGGGGTATCTCTCTTTTTCTTAAAGGATCCACATGCTTGCGGTTGATCGGGCCCTTCACTTCCACATGGTACAACAATGGTCCGGTCACTGAACTTACTTTGCCAGGTAACTAATTCGGTCCTCCACTGAAATTCCTTACATATCCTGCTTCTCCAGCAGTATGACTGTGCAAATCATGAGTCGCCTTTTGGTTCCCTTGACTTTTCTCCACCTTCCCCTCCAAATTGGGAAGTATCAGGCTTAGTCTTGTCCAAAGACAGCGCCTCATCAGCAATTCTGCAGATGTTGCTCCTGTGGGGGTGTTGTTCTGTAGTGAAATAGGAAACAAGCAAGTTTGGTCGCCAATGAATCACCTGCTCACTTTCTCATTCCAGCTTTAAAAGTTTATACTGCCCTTTCTGCCAGTCCAGATGGTATAGTGCAGTCTTCACGTGGTTGATACCATTGAGGTTGATAAATCATTGGAACTTAGCGCGCGTAAATGCAGTACTATTATCTGAGATGATTACCTCTGGCAATCCGTGGGTGGCGAAGCTCTGGCGTAGTTTTACTGTAGTAGTGCCAGACATTGGTGACTTTACCACATAAACATCTAACCACTTGGAATGAGCATCTATAATCAGTAGAAACATGGTTCCAAGGAAAAGCCCTATGTAATCAATGTGCAATCACACCCAGGGTCCACCAGGCCAATCCCATGGGTGGAATAGGGCTCCCACCAGCAACTTTTGTAGGTGTTGACATTGCACACATTGTTTTACCACATTTTCAATATCGCCGTCTATCCCTAGCCACCAAAGATAACTCCGCGCTATCATCTTCATTCAGGAGATCCCTGGATGGGCACTGTGTAGCTCTACTAAAAGTGGTTCCTTTCCTCATGCAGGAACTACTATCTGTGCATCCCATAATAGAAAACCATTTTGACTGCTCATCTCATGTCGTCGGTTGAAAAACAGCTTCAATTCATCAAAGACTGGTACCTGGGACCAACCATGTAACACTTGGTCTCTCACTCGAGACAAGACTGGATCACGATATCTGTCTGGCACAAACTGGTGAGGAATCTAGAAAATTCATCACTAATACAAGCTGCTGTGGGATTGGGACATGTTCATCATTCTCTTGCAAAGGAAGGCGACTTAGGACATCGGCGTTTCTACATGAATACCTAGTCTATGTACAAAGGTGTATTCATATGCCGCCAAAATTAGGGCCCATCTTTGTATTCTTGCAATACAATACCTCTCTATGGGAGGTATAGCCAGTTCCTCGCTAAGTAGACTCAAAAGTGTTTTGTGGTCTGACACTATTGTGAAATGTCGCTCAAGCACGTATTGGTGGAATTTTTTATACCAAAATTAATCGACAGACCTTCCATTTCAATCTGAGAATATCCTTTTTCAGCTGTGGTAAGTGTCCTGGATACACAGCCTATCAGCCTCGCTGCACCGTCATCCATCTTGTGAGATAGTACCACTCCCACTTCATTGTGGGGGTTGCATCACAGGTTAGCACCAATTCCTTCGGCCGGTCATAATACACCAACAAATTTGACGAGTGTAAGAGCTGTTTTACTTTCATGATGGCTTCTTTTTGGGGTGCATCCCAAAACCAACGCTAGTTTTTTCTTAGCAGTGAATGTAGAGGGGCTAGGACTGTGGATATATTTGGTAGAAATCGCCCATAATAATTTATCATCCCTAAAAATGATTTACATTCAGAGGTGTTCTTGGGTGCAGGTTCGTCTCTTCTTGCTTTAACCTTCACTTCAACCAGGTGTAACCCTTGGGCATCTACCCGGTGGCCCAAATATATTAATTAATTTGGTTGAAAAGTGCATTTTTCCTTCATCAAACACACTCCTGCTTCTAAAAATTGTTTCAGGACTTCCTCTAGGTTAGCCAAGTATTCCTTTTCTGTGAATCCAGTTATCAGTACATCGCCCAAATAGACCACAACCTGAGGTAGTCCCTGCGGTAAGCTCTCCATCATCCTCTGAAAAATGGCACAGGCTGAGGAAACACCGAATGACAGGCGCGTATACTGACATAACCCTTTGTGGGTATTTATGGTTATGAATTCCCAGGATGTGTCAACCAGCTCCAGTTGCTGATATGCGTGACTCATGTCAAGCTTTGCATATGTTATCCCTCCTGCTAGTTTGGCATATAGGTCTTCAATCTTGGGAATAGGGTACGTGTCCAGTTTGGCTGCTCTGTTGCCCGTTAATTCATAGTCCCCACAGATCCGGTTGATCTAATCTGGCTTAAGGAGAGGGACAATGGGTGCTGTCCACTCTGAGAACTAAACCACTTTTGTGACACCCGGTGTCTCTAGCCAGTTCAGCTCAGCACCAACCTTCCCTTTCAGGGAGTATGACACCGGTCTTGCTTTCAAGAAGTGAGAGGTTGCTTCTGGGTCCATGTAAATCTTGGCCTGTAGGCCTTGGATTTTTCCCAGTTCAAACTTGAAAACAGTGTCATTTTTTTTAGCAACTCTGCTCGCAACTGGAAGATTTCGGACCAGTTTAATTTAATCTCCTTCGGCCAATCAGACCCTTGGCCCTTCACCTTCTACCACCCTCACTGATAGCTGTGCTGATTGATGTCTATAATGAACAGTTGCTCTGGTGATACCTTTTACTTGGATTTTTTCACCTGTGTACATTTTCAACTTGACAGGTGTTTGTTCCAAATTTAATTGTTGATCATCTTTATTTCAATATCTGAAAGTGTGTTCTCCTATTACAGCGGTAGAAGCACCCATGTCTACTACCATTTTTAATGGTTTACCATTCACTTGCACTATAACAAATATTGGCTCTGTCTTCTCAACTTTCATGTTGAATAATGAATAAATGTAAGAATTGGTTGTTTCTGGCTCTTCTACATTATTGACTTCATTGGACTTCGTTTGTTGTTTGGAGGCCTGTTTAAATTTCACTTTGCACTTTCTCATTATGTGTCCACTTCTGTGACAAAAATAACATTCTACTTTTTAAAATTGCCAATAACTAGAAGACTGTTTGTTTCCATGTGAATGAAAATGATTTTTCGATTTAGTTGCTAAGCTGTTTCCTCTCATTTTTCGGTTAGCGGGAGCTGTTTCCTGCTTGGCGTGAGTCCTGGCTTTTCGCATCACTTTCGGCTGACTGTTCCCACCCGACTAGGAGAATGGCGCCATTTTGCGCCCCTTGAATTGCTTGTGAATCCCTTACAGCAATTTCCATCACCATCGCTGTTTCTAATGCTTTCTTAAAATCAAGCTCGCTTCAGCCAGCAATCTTTGCAGAATAGTGTCTTCCTGCACGCCACATACCAAATGATCCCTGAGCTTGTCATTCAGGGTTTCACCAAAATCACAATATTCCATTAGTTGTTTTAATTTCGTCACACAAGTAGCAATTGTCTCCCCTGGGGCTCTATTCCGCGAATTGAACCTGAACCTCTGCATTGTGACTGAGGGCTTGGGTTGAAAATGTCCCTTAACGAGGTCTACTGATTCACGGAAAGTCTTTGACTCTGGGGCACTGGGGGCCATAAAACTTTGAATTAAACTGTAGGTCTTGCTTCCACAAATGCTCAGGAGAATCGCTTTCCTCTTTTCCTCCCACGTGATTTTGTTTGCTTGAAAGAAGAACACAAGAAGTTCTATATATTGAGACAAATCATTTGTGGCTGGCTCAAAGGGATTGATTCTGCCAAACTATGGCATTTTGGATGAGCATATCTTCTTTTGTTTTTAACAAACTTAGATACTCACAATCACTGGGCGAAGTACATCACCGAATCTGATTTATCCTCATCGCCAGTTTGTTGTAGAGACAACTCAGACAACTTTTCTTAGTGGAAACATTTAACTTCATTTACAATACATGAGTAACTACACGTGTGCATCAAACTCCATTGCTAAAGAAAAACTCTCTTGTCGAGGTTCCCTGTGCTGTTAACACATTGGTTTACACTGATCATGTGATCTTACAACACAGGATTATTCTTAAAGCTACAGTCCTACGTTTCCCAAAACTATAATTACTGTACATTGCTTTTCCAGTCCATTCATGAAATTATAGTACAGAATAGATGCTATAAAGGAAAGGCTTTGATGTTCCAAGTAAAAGTATAGTATTTAGGTGGACCCACTGCCATGTATGTCAGTTGCACTAGGGGGAGCCAAATGCCCTAAAAGCATTCAAACAAAGGAGCTCAGTGAGCAAAAGATAATAGGATGATATATTTAACCTTCCACAATGATGGAGGTACAATTTGGTTTCCGGTAGGGATATGCATGAAAGACTTATCAATCACTGTTGAAGAAATGCAAGACTTTATTTACTATTTGAAATTAAGGGCTCATATGATAGCATGGCACCATTCATTTTTCTTCTGCACGTGCTGCAGTCTCAGCTGCTCTCTATCTTCTGTTCACAGATAGCATGAATTCATTCCTTAGTCTGTCTTCCATAACTTCTGGTGCCACTGACCTGAAGGTCCGTTACTGATGTATATGTAATAATTCATTGTACATGAACAATTATTGGAACTGTTTTCTCAATTCTGTTAATCAGAATGACTCAAAATCCTCTTTTGATCTTTTGATTTATCAACTCTTTTTGGGTTTGTTTGTAGGCTATCTGAAACATCTGAATCCACGTGTTTTAATGTAATGATATTCAATGTGTTTTCCATCTCTTTTGAATTTTATCCTCAGCAATCAGAATAGGTTTTTTATGCTTTCCATCATGACTGTTGTGTCACATTAGCATTCCCGCATAATACGTTTATCTTCACTGCTATCATTCTTTGCAAAATGTTTTTGATAGGTTGTTAGATCCTGTCCCTCATTTAAGCAGGCTATTGACAATTGAGAAGCTTGCCCAGAGAGCTTGGGCTGTAGCAACTTGGCTAAAGAGTGAAAATCTGGTGAGCCAGCAGGCCTTAAAGGGCTCTAGTTCGCCATTAAGGGGGAAGTTATGGTGGTTGGAAAAAATGTGCCATTTGCTCATAAATTGAACAGCAGAGACATATGGGCAATACTCTTATTTAATGTTGCATATTTGGAAGTTCTGATGTAGATGGTGTACAAAAAGAGGGTGGCACTACTTAGAATATCCTGTAAAAAAAACACTGCTGCATGGATGGAGGAGATCAACAACCAAGTCAACGCAGTCACCTGAATTCTGGGTACCTAGGTGTAAGAAACAAACTACTTTGTTCATATCTGGAGGAAGATAAAGTTAATTGTGCTCCTCACTTTTCAATCATTTTTTGTGGGCCCATTATACATGGTGCAAATGCAAGTTGGGAGCTCCCATTCCATCTGGGAAGTACCATTCAAAGCATGGTTTACAACCATTGCCCATTTACATATTCTTTTCCTTGCACCACTACATGCCACATGTTACTTGCCAGTGATGGCGATGGTTGCAGAACAGCAGGCAGATGTTGAATTGTCCAGCTCAAGTTGTCCTTCTGCTGTTAGGGATTCTCTCGGTGGGGTCAGCAGTCATGGACGCAAAGGATACACCTGCTACCCTAAAGTCCCTTTTGCTGTCCTTTAAAAAATCATGGGGACTCTGAGCTGTATCACTCTATTATCCAAGCCAGTAGCTGGTTCACTAACACAATTTATTCTTACATCCTGATTCTGTATTCTATAGAGCAGCAGAAACATATTTCAGTGGGAAATATTTTTAACACCAAAACAAGAATAAGTAGTCATGTTTAATAATAAGAAAAGTAAAAATATAAACCTGCAATAAAAAGATGCATTCTACCGTTCAGCATTTTCTATGAATAAGCCTCAAGATTATTATGTTTTTTTCAGAAGGAAATATAGACTTAAGATTGCATTTTGATGATTTGTCTGTCAATGCTTTCAGTACCCTATGATTTATTCTTGGAGGTTGAGACATTGCTTCTAACATATCCATTGCTTCAGAGTGATAAAAAAGACTAAATTATCTCAGAGATGGATATATTATCCTATATGGGAATGGGGAGAAATTGTTGCCATGGCTGCTCAGTACAGAAAATTTTCACATGACAACTATCAACTGTCTAAAATGTTCTTACTCTATCCTCAGTGTAAAAGTCCTTGAGAGACAAGCATCTTTTTGTGTTGCACTGAGATGTGTGCTATTGCAAATGTACAATAATATAAATGTAAAATGTAGCAAGGAAATGGTGCAACATGAATCCTGTTGACTTACAATGGAGATAGGCACTAAATTTTGCCCCCCTTATCATGGGGTTGGATGCAGTTGATGTTCTCCTATTATTTTAAGTCTGGATGCAATTTTCAACTAAATCCCTGAACACAAACTGCTCTGGATCAATACATTAAATCAAAGAGCAATGTCTGTTGATTGGGGAATAAAGGAACTAAAAAAAAAATTATATAAGTGAAGCTGAAACAGAAGCATTAACACAAACACAAGCTGGCGGGACTTTCGAGATGGATGAGCTCAGATCAAATTATTGACCTTTGTCATCCATATTCATCTTTGGCCAGAAAAGCGGTAGTAAAAATAATAGCAGAGAGGAAGATATTTTGCCATTGCTACTCCACACCCTTTCTCCCGGGTTTTAGCTTTAGGCTGCTGCCAGCAAGGCAGGCAAGCTGTCCGAAAATCATTTTTATGAATTGTGTGATCGGCCTGTTATGGCTCGACAGGCTCTGATAACTTGCCCAATTAATAATTAAGAAACCTCAGGCCCAATGTCAGGCTGGTCTCAGGCCTTCTGTTTTGGCTAATGTTGCAGCTGCATTACAGCCATCACACCCAAAACTGGTCCCTGACAAACTTATAACCCATAATGTTTTACTCTTGTGCATCTAGCAGGAGTCAGTTACAGAATGGCATTAAGGCAGAAGAATAGAGCAGATCAATGTTAAGTAGGGCCTTACAGGAGGAGAATGAAATTAATTAGTAGGTGGATTTAGCATAAAATTCCAGAGACTAGGTCCTAGTTGCTAGTGGTAGAGTGTAAGGAGAGAGGAATGCACAAAAGGTCAGAGT
The DNA here is from genome assembly GCF_964194155.1 of Cetorhinus maximus. Lineage (NCBI taxonomy): Eukaryota > Metazoa > Chordata > Chondrichthyes > Lamniformes > Cetorhinidae > Cetorhinus > Cetorhinus maximus. The sequence goes on along the minus strand of NC_135880.1, from coordinate 123,958,833 downwards.
CAAAGGAATGAAAAGTTCAGGAAACTGGGGTGGAGATAAAGAGAGGCAATCGATGGAAAGATTGAGAGACAAGAACAAGATTTTTAAATTTCAGGGACTGGAGGACCATGAGGCAATATGGATCAGGATTGTGGGCTGGTGGAATTAGTTATAAAAAGGATGTGAGAGGCAGAGTTTTGGATAAGCAATAATTTACAGAGGGCGAAGGATGGGACATTAGGCAGAAGAACATTAACGTAATTGAACGTGGAGGTGACAGAAACATGGATGAGTGTTTCAGCAGTGGACAGGCTGAATTCACCACAGAGGCAGGTGGTGTTATGGAGGCAGAAGCCAGCAATCTTTGTAAAGGAGAGGATATGGGGTGGGAAACTTATGAGGTTTGAAGGTTCAAACAATCTGGTTCAGTACTTTTATTAAATCTTCCACGGAACATGGGAGTCGCTGCCTGGCCCAGCAATTTTTTATTGCTCATCCCAACTTGCTTTTGAGAAGTGGTAGTGAGCCGTGTTCTTGAACTGCTGCAGTCCATGTGGAGTAGAGACGGTGGCGCAGTGGTAATGGGATGGGCAATAAATTTTGGCCTAGCCAGCGATGTCCACATCCCATAAATGAATTTAAAAAAGGCTTGTAATCCAGAGGCCCAGGAGGCCCTGGTGGAATTTAAATTCAGTTAATAAATCTGGAATTAAAAAGCTAGTCTCGGTGATATTGACCATGAAACCATTGTCAATTGTCATAAAACCCCATCTGGTTCACTAATGCCCTTCAGGAGAAGAAAATCTGCCATCCTTACCTCATTTGGCCTACCCGTGACTCCAGACCCACAGCAATGTGGTTGATTCTTAAATGCCCTCTGAAGTGGCCTAGCAAGCCACTCAGTTGTAACAAACTGCTACAAAGCCTGCAAAAGGGAATGAAACTGGATGGACTACCTGGCATCAATCTAGGCACAGAAGACGACAAGCAAAACCAGCCCCTCAGCTGATGAATCAGTGCTCCTCCATGTTGAACACTACTTGGAGGAAGCACTGAGGATGGCAAGAGCACATAATGTGCTCTGGGTGGGGGACTTTAATGTCCATCACCAAGAGTGTCTTGGTAGCATTACTGCTGACTGAGCTGGCCAATTCCTAAAGTTGCCAGCCTGGGCCTTTGGCAGGCGGAGAGGGAACCAACAGGAGGGAAACTCCTACTTGACCTCGTCCTCATCAATCTACCTGCTGCAGATGCATCTGTTCAGTATTGGTAGGAGAGACCACCACACAGTTCTTGAGGAGAGAAAGGGCAGAATCATCTCAAATTTGCACTAAGTGCAGTAGCGGGCGTGAAAAAAGTCGTTTTACCCGCCGGCTGTGATGGCAGGTTTTCACGCAGTATTGTCCCATCCCTGGCACCTCATTAATAAAGCATTCACGGGAAAGATGCCAGATCACTGGCAGTGTGGCCTCTGATTTGCCCACCCTGTCATCACCTCAGGCATTCAGTAATCCGGGCATCATTTTTAAAGGGTGCCCCCGCACAGGGCTAGCTCTCTGTAAGGGTTTGAAAGCTGCTGCGAGGTCATGGCTGCAAAAGGGAGGAAAAATGCTGCCCTCAAATTTAGCCACATCTCTCTTGGGAGCCTACTGGATGCAGTGGAGGCTCGCCTTGAAGCCTCCTAACCACCCCCCTCTTCTGTTCGAAGACCAGCAAGCAAGGTTACCAATCAAGCATGGGAGGCGGTGGCTGCGGTGGTCAGCGCTATCCAGTGCTGAAGGAGGATGAATGATCTCCTGTTCCGCCAGGATAGGTCACTCTTATCACTGTCAACTCACACACTCACAAGCCCATCACACATTCACAGGGACCTCACTCACTGCCAGTTCAAGGGACATCACCATTCCCTCTTTCTCTCACACACCTTCATTTGACCTGTGAATCGTGTCCTCATACTACCCCTGGCATCACCCACACGTGCCAGGCATCCTTCTCATCTGGCCTGGCAGGTATCTTGCTTACACTCTCTCCATCTGTATTCACGCAGGATAAGCTGGCACACAACAAAAGGGAGAGGTCTCAGACTGGTGGAGCAATGCCCGACATCAAGGTCCTTACAAACTTGAAAATAGAGTCAGCCACCTGGCTGACGACAATTTGGGTCATTCCTGCGCTGACAGTGGTGCTCAACTAAGTGAAGGCACAGCAGTGCAACATCCATCAGACAACCATGCTGTGAGTCAGTTCCCCTGATCCACAGTTCCCTTCCATGCACTAATTATCTCTCTTTGCTTTCTCAGGCACATCTGAGAAGAAGCTGAGGGGGTCCATCAGCCAGGTCCTCAGCTCAAGCCCTGAAGACACCACGGAAGAGGAATCCACAGACACCAAAATTGAAGTCCTGTCATGGCGCTCACCCACACTCTCCACCAGCACAGAAACACACCTCAGTGGGACCTAGTTCTAGACTAGGCTTGGGGTCACAATCTGGTGAGCACATCACAATGTCTGATCCACATCAGGCAGCAGCAGGGACTTTCCAGGTTCCCGGTGCTCAGAGGACTGCTGGAGGCCAAAAATCTGCTCAGTCTGAGTCTGAGTCCGAGTCAGGTGGACTCAGTGATACATCTGTTGCTGGAGCTGCAAAGGCAAGCATGGGAATATCAGGAAGGGACACCTGCTTCACTCCTTAAATTGCAAAGGAAAATGGAGGAGTTTGTCCACCTTCAGTCTGAGGTGACTGTTGGCATGCCAACGCACTGAGGTCAACACTGGTAGGATGGCAGCCGCCATGGAGACCTTGGTCCAGGACATCGGTCTTGCACTGCTGCGTGGGCTGAACTCCATCACCGACGCCATAGTTGGCCTCCAACAGCGTCAACGCGAGAGGGGCGCAGGGTAGCTGTATGTCACTTCAGCAATCCCCTTCTCCTCAGGGAGTCAGCCAGGGGATGTCGGGCACCCATAGAGAGGAGGACCAGCAGGTGTATCCCCCGGGGCCATCCACCCAGGTGGCTCTGGGGGTGTCCACCTGATCCAAATCCCCTCTTCCTGTGACCCCTGCAACTCCAGCTTAACAGGCTGAGGAGGGTGCAGCTGGCCCACAGCAGGACACCCAAAAGAGGCCAGGACCCTCCAGGTCTCGGGCCTCCAGAGGACGCCTGCCAAGGTCATCACAGACAGGGTGTAGCAGTCAGCAGGCTGCCTCCACCTCTGCTGTGGATGCTGGGGGAGCACAAAGACATAGCAGCTGGGTTAGGAAGATTAAGAAGATTCTTTTGAGCACAAACAAATAAACTAAATTAACAAAATCATGGACAAATTAAAAGGCATCCCCTTAAAGGTAAACTGCAAAAACAACAGACAAATTGCATAGGAAGCTTGCAAACATTAAATCAAAATATGATTAAAGGGACAGTTGCACAGTCTGGGCACGGGTGTTAATCACTTGTACATAATGCTCACTATTGTACATAAACTCCCAAGAAGATCTCACTGCCTATGGCTCCTTGTTCCGATGAGCAGTGTTCGTGTCACTCAGATGTGAAACCTTGATTCCTGCACAAGACAAAGTCAAGTGTCTCAGTCCAGGGCCTCTTCCCTGTGCTTTGTGCAGCCTTCAGACCAAAGTGATGGTCCGGCCTCTCACTCCCTGGACATGTTACTGATGCCTGCACCTCGATGGTGCTTGTCATTGCCGCCAGAATGTTGTGGGCAGGCATCACAGAGTTCCATCATTCTCTCTGTGTGCTCTTAGCACCTTTGAGCTGGGGCTGGCCCCTCATCTCTTCAGCATCTGTGACCAGTGACAGTGTGCTCCTGAGGGGCACAGGTGCTGAAGGCTGACAAAGGATCAGGTGCACTTAAAGTTTCACGGCTGTGTCTCCATGATATGACCCTGATCACAGAGTGCAAGCGAGCTGCCCTCAGCCAAACAGGAGTCAGACATTCACAGAGGCAATGTGAAGATCCATGGAGTGTCCTCACCGCATGTCATCATCATCCTCCTGGAATCTTGCGATTGTTAGGGCTTCCGCTGCATCTCCATGACATGAGCCTGAGCACTGAGGGTATGTGCACTGCCAGCAGCCACACAGGAGTCAAATGTTCACGGACACAGGGTGAGGATGTCAGGACTTTCTCACTGCATCTCGTCTTCATCCTCCACAAATCTTGTGGCTATGAGGGTTCCCGAGTGCACCTGCCTCATCTGGCCAGTTCAAGGGCCTCATTACCAGCATCCTTGCCTTTGAGGACCTCAACACTATCATCTCCTTTGACGTCCTCCTCATTAGAGGAGATGTGCAGCTCTTCCATCTCCTCCTTAGCCAGTCCTCCCCCCTTTGCAACTCCAGTGCACAGCAAGCAACAATGATGCACAACATAATCTGAGGACTGTATTCCAGTGCTCCAATGTGCCTGTCGAGGCACCAGAACCTCATTTTCAAAATGTCTATCGTTTGGTCCACCAAAGTCCGGTCACGGCATGAGCCTCATTATACCATCACTCTGCTGCAGTCTGAGGCCACCGCACAGGCATCATCAGCCACGTACTCTGTGGGTGGCCCTTGTTCCTGAGGAGCCGACCCTACAGCCTTTCTGGACCCTGGAAGATGTCAGGCATCTGAGACCTGCCAAGGATGTAGGAGTCGTGGACACTCCCTGGGAACTATGCGCAGACCTGTAGGATGTGTTTGTGGTGGTTGCACAGCAGCTGAACATACAGCGAGTGGAAGCTCTTGTGGTTGACAGTTTACCGCTTGTTTCCACAGAGATCTAAGCACCACGTGGGTGCCGTCAATGGCTCCCTGCACCTGTGGAAAAGTAAAGATCCCTGCAAATCCCTGCGCTCTTGCTTCCTGGCTTTCCTGATCCTGGGCGAAGTGCATGATGTTCTGTGCCTTTGCAAAAATGGTGTCTGTGACCTCCTAGGTACACTTGCGCATGGAGGCTTGCAAGGTCCCGCACAGGTCACCTGTGAAGCCCTGGAAGGAGCCTCTGGCTTAAAAATTGAATGCCGCAGTCACTTTCACGGCCATTGGCTGTGGATGCCCTCCATGTCCCTATATTGCCAAATCCTGCAGCTGGTAACATATGTGACAGACCAGTCCCCGAGACACGTGCAGTCTTCAGCAACACGGGTTCTCAGTCATCTGCAGGAATGACAGGTACCATCTATAGACCCTGGGTCCAGCGAGGTGCCTATGAGCAACGGCTCTCTGTGGATCCTCAGCTGTGTGGCAGCAGGCCCTGCCACCCCTTCATCTTGAGGGAGGTACTTCTCCCTTTGCCCAGCCAGATGCCTCCGCCACACTCTTGTTCTTCTGCTCTGCTCCCTATAGGCCTTGAGGCATACCACTAAACCACCAGGCTCCATGATCCTGATGTTCTCCTCCTGCAGGATCAAAGAGAGAGTCACGTGCGTTAGCATATGTCTCCAAAGGCCATCTCTTGGTTAAGTCTGAAGGCTCCTTTATGCAAGCAGGAGAATGCTGGCCACCACTTGGTGTATATACATTAGCCTAGCAGTGAGGCAGATATCCCGTGAAAGCAAAAAACATATATCCTCAATGCTGTTTGGTGGGGAGTTCCAGAATTTTGGCTGAGCAACAGTAAAAGAACAGCGGTGCAGTTCAAAGTCAGGATCATGTGTGATTTGGAGAGGAGCTTTCAGGTGGTGGTGTACCTATGCATGTGCTTCCCTTGTCCTTCTAGGTGGTAGAGGTCACGGGTTGGGAAGCTGCTGTTGAATGAGCCATGGTGAGTTGCTGCAATGCATCTTGTAGATGACACATCCTGCTACCACTGGGCTTTGGTGGTGGATGGGGTTCCAATCAGGTGGGCTGCTTTGTCCTGGATCATGTCGTGTTTCCTGAATGTTGATGGAGCTGCACTCATCAAGACAAGTGGGGACTAGTCCTTCACACTCCTGGCTTGTGACTTGTAGATGGTGGACAGGCTTTGGGGAGCCAAGGAATGAGTTAGTCATTGCAGGATTTCTAGCCTCTGACCTGCTTTTGTGGCCACAGTATTTATATGGCTAGTCCAGCTCAGTTTCTGGTCAATGGTAACCCCCAGGATGTTGATAGCGGCAGATTCAGCGATGGTAATGCCATTGAATGGCAAGGGGAAATGGTTGAATTCTCTCTTGTTGGCGATCTCTGACACTTGTGTGGTGTGAATGTTACTTGCCATTTGTCAATCCAAGCCTGAACGTTACCTAGGGTCTTGCTGCAGATGGGTATGGACTGCTTCGGTATCTGATGAATCATGGATGGTTCTGAACATTGTGCAATCATCAGCAAACATCCCACAGTCTGACCTTATGGTAGAGGGAAGGTCTTTGATGAAGCAGCTGAAGTTGGTTGGGTATAGGACACAATCCTATGGAACTCCTGCAATGATTCCCTGGGACTGAGATGATTGACCTCCACCAACCACAACCATCATTCTTTGTGCTAGGTATGCCCCCGAACAGTGGAGAGTTTTCCCCATTCCCAACAATTGCCAGGAAGGGGGCTAATATAAGTGGCAGCATTCCATAATAGTGCATTGTCTTCCCTTTTCCTTCACTGAGGCTTTCCTTGCAACATGTTTGACAGTGCCCTGGACCCTGTCCATTCCATTTCACACATTTCTTCTCTCGTCCCTTCCCCTCCCTCCCTTCAGGACCATGATAGGATTCCCCTCCTCCTCACCTTCTACCTCGCCAGCCTTCATATTCAACAGGTCATCCTCTGCCAATTCTGCCACCTCCAGTATGGTGACACTATAGTATATTATAGAACTGCCCTCTTTGCTGCCCTACACATTTGAGTTTTTTCTCAGTGCAGAGAAATTTTTTAACATTTCATTTGAGAAATTAAGGACCGAAGGACATTGCGACACACTTTTCTGAATGCCTAAAGTTGATTTTGAGGGAGTTTGAGCATTTTAAAAGATAGCCCCGTGTGCACGTCATGTTAATATACAACTCAGTGAGTCAGCATGGTACATAATCTAACGACAAAGGCACAGAAGACATATTTGGGGCAATGGGGAAATTCAATCCTAACAAAGAGGAATGGTGTAATTATGAACAAAGATTTCATGTCTGGCTGAAAGTGAATAAAATAGGAGATGAGGATAAATTAAGTGTTTTCCTCACCATGATAGAGTCAGATAATTTTGATGTAATGTCTAATCATTGTTGTACAAGAGACCCTAGTACTATGGAATATGCTGAAATTAATGAAGTTCTGGACCCCTATTATGGCACGGCTAAGGATGATATTGCACCGAGAGTTACATTTCATCAGAATAAACAGTTGTCAAGGGAGACTGTAGCAGATTACGTTCTTGAGTTAAAGAGACTCTCTTGGTACTGTGGGTGTGGCGTGAACTTACAATTCAACCTTGGAGACCTTTTTGTGAGAGACCTAAAGAACAATAAAATCCAAGCCATGCTTTTGAGTAAAGGCAATAAGCTGACATGGAGGGAGGCCTTCATGAGTCTGTGGCCATGGAAATGACAGAAGGAGATAGTTGTAAATAGCAAGGAAGTTCATTTCTTGAGCCGGCAAGGGAGGTCCACCAGATTTTATTGGGATCCAGGTCACAGCAGTCAAGTTCACAGTCTCAGAGTCAGAAATTCAGATGTTACCATTGCCATGGTAGCTACCAACAATCTAAACTCCCCCGTTTCCAAAGTGTTATGCCTGTGGGAAAGTTGACCATATGCAGATGGGATGCAAGAGTAGAGGAAACAGCAAAGTTCTGGGTCACAGCCATGCACCCGGATGAGGTTGTGGTAGATCTAAAGCTAGTTCAGGAGCCTGGACATCCTTGATTGCTGTTATGGTTATGAAGTTTATAGGATTGTTATGTTTTAGGACTGTCTCTTTAATGTAAAGTAAAATGAAGGATTTAAGGCAGTTCATGTGACCTACTCTGAATTCTGCCTGACAATAAGCTTGGGTGGCTTGGTTGCTATGAGGACAGTGAAGCCCAGGTTGACTTACATGGAAGAAGGTGCAAGATCATCGCACCATTAGATAGTAGCCGAGCAGTTTTGCTGACTGTGGTTCGAATGTTAGTCTCCAAGTCTCATAGGGAGATGTTACAAATTTCAGGTTTTATAAATGGTTATGCCTTAAACTGTCTGTTTAATTCCGAGATAGAAATGAGTTGAGGGTCTAGATGATAGCTAATTAGCGTTTCTACTTGGATACATGGTCCATGTGATTCACATTACCATGCTGATGGGCTTTGGGAATGGAAATATCCTTAGAAAACCATTATAGTTTTGGGTTACAGGGTCTCTAAGATATCCTTGAAATTCACAAACAAGTCAGTCTTCAGCCACTTGAGAGGCAGGGAGCAAGCGATAGAGGCAGCCAGGCCTGCACCTGAAACAGAAAAAATGCTGACTCTATTAGCCACCATGCAGTGGAAGCTTGTGCTCAGATTGAAGAGACTGAGTTCATGAGGATTTAAAGGAGACAGGAAGATATGCCTAGATTGGGTCAGAGGAAAGGAATCTCCAGTGTAACCCTAAGAGTGAAAGTCAGCCTGGGATTAGATGTTACCTGGCTATGAAAGGAAAAAGGAAGCAAGCCATCAGGAACTGAGAGTAAATTTGAACTGGTTCCTGGGGAATAAAATAGCCACTGAAGGGACAGTGTAACATATAACCCCATAGTGGGAGATTTTTGCTTGTGTTAAAAGCTAAATAGGAAATTTCTCTTCCGTGGTTTAAAGAATAAGTTGCCTATTAATTATTGTTTAGACAATTTTGCTTTTAGTTTATTTGTGACAGTAAAAAATTAAAAAACTTGGAATCTTGGCCCAAATCTACTGATCAGGGTCAGAACCCTTATTTCCGACCCTGATTAGATAAAAATTAGCCACTTACCTTCCTCCGATTTTTCTGGTCAGTCTTCTAATGGAGGATCCTGCAGAACTCAGTCAGTACAGTAACCTCAGAGACATCAGCAAAAGGAATCTGCGCAAAAGCCATGCCCCCTTTTTAGTAAATGATAAAATTAGGCATGTTATTATTCTTGGCCAGAGCTGAAGTTTTTGGTAAGAGCTGGTTATGGACCAATAATGCTTTTTTTAAAGTAGACAAAGCTTGAGACTCAAGACACTTGTTCAGTGAATAAAGCCACAAGATTCCATGGGTTTTGAACAAACAAAAATAAACTTTACTATATAAGGTCAGAAAGGCAAACCAATTTAAAATCTCTTACTTATACTCTAACATTCAGGGTAAGTATGAGGTACATGTGAATTAATAAGCCAACTATGGTCGAACACATCACACCACACAATAAATGGCAGATGCGACCAAAATGGAGGCCTTGGGTTTCTCAACAACCCACCCAGACATCAATAATATTGTGAGTCAACCAATCTCACTGAAACTCCATCTCTATCATCAGGGATTCCAATCTTCGCCTTCAAAGATCTTGCTTTGAAATTCTCTCCTAAACTCGCTCCAACGTGGATGGCTTCAGCAATGGCCCACTCAAAGGATTTCAATCTTGTCTCCTGAGATTCCATTCCCCTGGATTCCCAAGTCAACACTCAAGCACCAACTCACAAGATGAGTTTCAGCACTTCGGCCACATCAAGCAGAACACTACTGCTCCAAAGGGGCACCTTTACCCCAATGGCCCATAGCATGGAGTCACCAGCCTTAGGCTGCTTTCTTGGGTCTTCAGGGCTTCTTCTGAGCCCTCTTAGGTTACCAGGGCTTTCCTTGAGACCTCTTCACTTAAAGTCTTCTACCCACATCCCTTTTCTTATTTGGAGCCTGTATCTTTATTCCTCTCTTTTTAACTGAACTGGGATACTTTCCTGTCCCTGTCCTCTATCTGGTACTCTTGTTTTAGGACCATTCCTTGTCTCCTTTCCCTTTTGAACCACTTCCTCTCCCCTGTCCGCTGCCTGGGACACTCCTTTTCGCTGGCGCTCCATTCCCGGTCACCGGGCCCACATTTTTGTGTTGTTTTCTTATGCACAAGCGCACTGGGCCAAAAAAACCTAAAGTTGCTATTTTATGCATGTGCAGCCCGCACCCAGTCTGCACATGTGCAAAAGCTCCGAGGCCCATCGGGAGTTGAAGTTCCTGACCTCCGCGCTCTCTAGCAAGGTAAGCTTAAGTTTAGGCATTACAAGGCTGAAGTCAAGATAAAGGACAATGTATAGCCAACATTTTGCAAGGCTAGGCCACTGCCTTATGCACAGTTAGAAGCAGTAAGTAAAGAGCTGAATAGATTAAAAAGAAGGTGAAGAGCAGTGAATGGGCTGCACCTATTGTAGTAGATCAAAAAGCAGATGGGTCCATTTGGAATTGTGGAAATTACAAACAATTCCTAAATAATTGATCGAGAATGATACTTACCTACTGCCTACCAGTGAAGATTTGTTTTCTAATTTAGCAAATGGGAAGGTATTTAGTAAGATAGATCTGTCAAATGCACACTTAAAATTAGAATTAACCAACAAGAGCAAGGAATTACTTTCCATTCACACAAACAAAGGGTTGTACCAGTATGAATGGTTACCATTTGGAGTGTCAAGTCTTCCAGAGTGTCATGGATCAGGTACTAAGTGTGAGAAAAGGAGTGTGCTGCTTCTTAGATGACTTTCTAATCAGCAGTAAGACAGAGAAAGAGCACATTTTAAGGCTGAATGAAGTTCTAGATCGACTTCAAGAGAATGGCATCAAAGCTAAAAGGGACAAGTGTTGCATATGTGTGACAAACATACCTGGGTCAGCAAATAGATCGTTATGGTATCCACCCAACACAGGAGAAGGTTGAGGGGATTTTTAAAACAAGGAGATCAGAGAACAAAGAAGAACTTACAACATTCATAGGAATTGTTGTGTAGTACTCTAAATTCATCCCCAACTTAGCTAATACATTCGCTTCACTGTATCAACTGCTCTAAGATGGAATAGCTTGGGAGTGGCCTATAGACCGCCAGAAAGCATTTGAAGAAGTGAAGAAAGTATTGACTAGTGATTCTGTTTGAACCCACAATCATCCAAAGAAGCAAATGGTTTTATTGTGTGATGCCTCACCACAAGGGTTAGGTGTGGTGTTATCTCACATAATGGAAGACATTGTGAAGAAGCTTGTAGTATATGCTTCACCTACTTTAACAAAGTCAGAGCAAAATTACTCAAGTTGAGAAAGAAGCATTAGCAATCACATATGATGCTACAAAGTTTCACAAATACCTGTATAGTACGAAGTTTACTTTATTAACTGACCACTAAGCCCATATGATCATATTTGGTTCATGGAAGGGGGTACCATCCTTAGTAGCAGCATGGCTTCAGAGATGGACATTGATTTTGATGGCTCATCAGCATGATGTTAAATGTAATTCTGCAGATCATGCAAATGCAGATGTTCTTTCTTGTGAAGACTTATACGTTTCTAACCACTGAGTTACTTGTGAATTATGTCACAAACACAAGTGGTGTGCTAGACTGCCAGAGAAATTAATGAAGAAACTCACAGGGATGTGCTGCTGAGTAAAGTGTTGAATTATGTCATGAATGTCTGGCCTAAAGCGTATTACAATGAGAAATTGCATGAGTATTTCAATCATAAAAATGAACTGGATGTAGATCAAAGCTGTATCCTATGGGAATTAAGAATCATTACTTCACCAGTGTTTAGAGAAAGATTGTTAGAGGAACTTCATCAAAAGCACAAAGGGATAGTCTGTATGAAAGCATTAGCAAGAAGTTGTTTTTGGTATCCTAAGGTAGATAAAGATATTGAGGAATTGGTGAAAATTTGTGAAGTTGTCTCAGAATGAGAAATGAACCATCAAAAGCTGCTTTTATTCCATGGTGAAATACAAGAAAATCATGGGAACAAGCACATGTTGATTTCTTTGAAGTGGAAGGGAAAGAGTATCTTGTTTTGGTTGATAGTTATAGCAGCAGATAAATGTTGAGTCTATGATCAATACCACAAGTGCCAAAAACTATTGAGGTTTTCAAATGTTGGTTTGTAATCTATAGTTGGCAATAAATTTGCAATTTATAGATTTCCAGAGGTGTTGATGTCAGACAATGGTTTACAGTTTATGTCAGAAGAGTCTGAAATATTTCTTAGTCAGAATGGAATCAAACACACTCTAGCACTACCATACACCCAGCATTGAATGGTGCTGCTGAAAGAAGTCTACTGAATGTGAAGAGGTCTTTGTAGAAATATTTCTTAGGTTACAGGTTAGGCAATAGTTTCTATGCTTCTTTTTGACACAGGTTAGACAATTTTCTCAGTTAATGTTTCAAGTCCGCATGACTCTTCAACAGAACTAAGGAAAAATAGAAAAGGGGTGAAATATAAGCTGGTTTAAGGAGGGGGTTGGGACAAGAGAGCTGGATAGAGGGCCAGTGATAGGTGGAGATAATCAAAAGATGTCACAGCCAAAAGGACAAAGAGGTGTTGAAGGTATCACCACCTTCAACACCTCTTTGTCCTTTTGTCTGTGACATCTTTTGGTTATCTCCACCTATCACTGGCCCTCTATCCAGCTTTCTTGTCCCAACCCCCTCCTTAAACCAGCTTATATTTCACCCCTTTTCTATTTTTCCTTAGTTCTGTTGAAGAGTCATGTGGACTTGAAACGTTAACTGTGCTCCCTTCCACAGATGCTGCCAGACCTGCTGAGTTTTTCCAGGTATTTTTGATTTTGTTTTCAATTTCCAGCATCCGCAGTTTTTTTGCTTTTATCTTAGGCAATTTTCTCTTCTTTTACAGCCTACAACAGGTTTCTCATCTTATGAGTTAGTGTTTAAACACATCCCTAGGAAAAAGGTTTAGTTTGTTTAAGCCTGACATTAATGGCAAAGTAAGAGAAAAGCAAGACAAAGTGAAAATGAATCATGATGCATAAGGCATGAAGCTGAAAGAATTTTGTGCTGGCCGAAAGGTTATGGTGAAAAACCAGTGAGGTGATAAGGAGAAGTATGCGATTGGAGTTGTTGTAAAGAGACTAGATGCATTCACAGATCTAGTGAAGACTAGAAGAGACTTTGTCAGTGTCATGTAGATCATTTGCTTGAAAGAGGAGATCTGACAAAAGGAGAGCATGACAACTCTCCAATAGTGCAAATTCCTTCTACAATCCAAAGTGGAAAATTAGAAAGAAAGTAAAAGTCACAAAGAAAATGGAAGTTTATTAATGTCACAGAATTCGATCAGTAGAGTCCAGGGTCTTTGATTAAGACTAATCAATTAATGTCACAATCCTGACTTTTAAGTGGTTGTAATACTCAAATTCAAAGCTCAGAGTTGATACAGTCAGAGATGTTGAGGGAGCAGAGTCGAGCAAATGGAAATGGAAGAAGATGCCCAGACATAAAGATAAAGAAGCCAAATAAGTTAATTGGAAGTTTGCAAGAAGGAAGAAGAAAAAAGTTGTTATTTTCACTACTTCTTGTCAAATGATTATATGATGTTAAGGGTATTTTGTACATGTAAATTACTTTGGTTAAATTAGTGATATCTGTTTTGTTTGTGATTACAGTAAAAACAAATATGCAACCTAACCTGTTAAATTTCAGGTATTGTTGATATTGGTTTAGTCATATTATGTTCTGGGAAATTATGCACAAAGGGATTCATTAGGGTGCAGCTTCTAATGTTAGTGTTGAATGATAAACCTTTATTTCTTGTTGTTCCCTGAGATGTGTCATGGTCCAGCTCATTCCCAAACCCACAATGAACATGGGTTGCTTCAAGCATGGCATGCCATGAGAATGTAGGTCCTCAATGCAGGACATAATGTGGGAACATCATATCAATATGGAAACCTTTATTTGTAGGAAGGTGGTGGTGTTTGAGGATGCTGTGTGATTTGAAGTCGATGTACTGTGATACTCTCCAATAAAAGGCATCAGTCACCTGGCTAATACACTTGTGGGCTGCTGATTGTGAAATTTGACAGATGTCTATGGTTGAGCCCTGAAATGGCCCAGATGCATAGATGTTCAAGACCGATAGTCACCTTGACCGCCACGGGCTCCTGTTGTTAATAGCATTAGGTCGTCTTCCATCAGGGGACACAGGTCAGCACTTGACACAACAACCGCAGCCTTTGGAGGCACTGCTACTCTGACAGGTTGAGGAAGATAACCCTTAACTGTAGATTCTGTGCTCAGGGTAGTGCTTTCTTCTGGCCATTCCCTCTGCTGTGTCCAGATGACGGCCCCAATATTGGATGCTGCAACTGGTGCTTCTGAAAGCCTGCTGTGCCTGCACTATGGATGTTGAGCCTCAGAAGATTGTGCCTCCGCCTCAGTGAACCACTGCACCTCAGAACACATGGAGCCCATGCCCCCCAAGTACACAGCTTTAAAAATTGATGCAGCCCCTCACCTCTCCAAATGGCTTCAGTGCAATGACACCAAGTTCCTCTCATTGGAAAATCTTCAAAATAGATGCTTCAGGGAGTTGCTTCTGTCAGCATAAGTCTTGAACTGTTGCTGCCCATTTATTGCTGCTTTCCCTCTATTGTGCTGCTGTGATGTTGGTTTGATGTTTCAATGCCTTCCTGCTTTGTACTCATCTTCTTTACCTTCCTGGATTTCCAACACTCGTGCGACCTGTGTGTCATTGGGGAAGAGCCCTTGCACCCATTAAATGGCTTTTGATTGGCTTTTCAACTGCCTTAACTGGCTGAGTGTTTTACCCACAGGGGTTCTTGACTAACCTGTCAACCTGCCCCTAGGAAATTAGAGGGAGGTGGGAAGATGTTGGATTAATGGCCCACCATCTATTTCAGCGATTTTGCCAGCCTGCCCAACACTGATCCTACCCCTAACTGCCCAATAAAATACCACCCCATTCCTTAAAACTTATTGTAGAAGTGAAAAATATAAATATAGAAAGGTCAGAAGAATGTGGTTGCATGTTTTGCCTCATTCTCTACACATATCCTTCATATATTCATCCAAGCATCTTACTGAGAGTGAGGAGCCACACTAAAACCAAGAAGTTTACCGCATTATGAATTTTCAAACTGTGCTCAATGTTACTATTATCAACAATTTATTAAGTGAATTTCTAAGATTATGACATAATTCTTACATTTTATCTGCATTGTCTCAGCGTTTAATAATGCATTTAATTTTGAAGATTTTTGGAGACCCACTTGTATGGTTTCACAACACAAATGTTAATCAAATTTGCCATATAAACAATATTTTTCTTCTTGCAAGAGAAAATTACTGTCTCGAAGACCTGGCTGATAATTCCTCTAGCCGTCTCCTGGCACCTCTCTAGATCTGATAGGATTACTCATGCTCCAAGCACTTTTGGCTGCCTTAAAAGTTGCTTTTACTGCTTAAATCCATATGGGATTACATTGTTTATATTATAGCCCAGAGAAAAACTGTAGCACATTTCTGGCATGATGCATCTGTTAAATATTACTGTTATCTATGAAATAGAACCTGATTTTCAGTTTTGGCCAAGTTCCCATCATTAAAAAAAATCATATGGACATCCAGATCCTTAATTGCTCAGGCATGGATTGGCTAGGCATGTTTGGTAGCAGATTTACTTGATGTATTTAGGCAGAAGCAGAGAGGGAAAAAGCTGGAAAATAAAAATAGCACCAATCAACCACTTCTGTGCAGTTGGTTACATAGTGCCACTAGGAAAAGGATGGGAGGAAGTCATCAAAGAATTGCATATGGCAGAGCAGCAAGGAAGAGGGTGAAGGAACAATTGAAACAAAACAAAACAAACACTATGTACATGTGTTCCCTATACATGCATCTACATCAAGAGATAGGTTGTTTATCACTATGGACCCAAGGTAGCAAAATTTATGAACTACTTCCAGCAGGGTATTGTTAATGCGATCAGAGTGGAGATGTGACACCCTGTCCCATGTCTACTGTTTTCTTGATGCTTATAGTCAGGGAGGACAAGTTACAGGCATGGGAGAAACAATCCATGAGTCCTTCTGTATGAATGGCTAGTGCAGCATTATCAGCTTGGAGGAGTTCTCTGATCAAAATGTACTGTATCCTTGTATTCACTTTCGAAGCTTGGAAAGATTGTAGAGCTTGCCATCTGAGCTAGTATGGAGGGTAAACCCTTTCCATATCAGCAGGGAAGGCAGAGGTCAGGAACACGGAGAAGAAGATACCAAACAAGATGAGGGCTAGTACAGCCTTTTTTCGCTCGATTCTTCACCCTGAAACTATTGGAAGTGGTATCATCAAACTGTACATGTTGTCATGGAATGAAACTGAGGAGCTCTGGTGGACAGTCAGTTTTCCCTAAAATCTTTAGAACCTTGCACTGCAGATGGTGTTGAATGCTTTAGTGTGATCTATGAAAGTAAGGTAAAGAGGTATATCCTGTTCCTTACACTTCTCTTGTAGCTGATGTATGGAGAAGATCATGTTGACTGTAGGGGCGGAATTTTCCATGCTCGCTGGTGGTGGGTGTGATAGGTGGCGTGAGCGGACAATATGGTGCGATCGGTTTCATGACGGCGAGAAGGCAGGTCACGGTGGGGGGGCGTGCGAGGGGACGGCCGCAGAGGCAGCCCTGCAGTAGAATATAGTGCACAAGCATTTGGTGTGTTGGGGGGGCTAGAGTGGGTGAAAGAAGCGGCCAGGTATGCAGGAAACCTGGAGAAAGTGACAATTCCTCTGCAACTGAAACAGTTCAGGTGCAGCCACAGTGATATGATTGGATTCGGGCTCCTAGCTTATCCGCTCACTCAAGCAACGCAGAGGCATCAAAGTGCCACCAAGTTCTCTAGAGCTCCCCCCGCCCCCACCGGCACAGACTGCACATTCATGAGCATTTTAGTGGACTGCAGAGCAGTTGGACTGCACATGTTGTACAATCTCCTTGCTAAAACTGGCCATGGAGTAGTCACTGCTGGAGGCGCTCACAGCCCCCTGCAATGTCAGCATCCCGGCTTCGACCAGTATCCCCGATGGTTCAAGTTAACAGGGCAGCTATGCAGCGCACTAATCTCTGGCCATCCAAGTGGTGGCCAGCACTCACCTGGAAGTGTCAAGGGGCCATCACACTTAACCATCAGAGGTTATTTTTTTAAAGATTACTTATTTATAATGTTTATTGTCCCATTTTGTCAAAAAACTTTTGTGAAAACATCCATAACCAGTTATTTTGATAGGGGCTTCAGCTGGCATCAGTTTTGACGATCTGTTATCGTAATCTTCTTGCTTCATGCTCAGATTCCAAAAGTGTCAGCACATCTCCCTCACGGACTGGCCCTTTCACATTTCAAATGATGGATCGGTTGCTGTAATCGATAAATTCCACACGGACCTGAGTACACTGTCCCTGGCACCAGTACACCCATGCTAACCACATGTCTCTCTCTCGCATCCTGCAGGAGGAGTACATCAAAATCATGGAGCCTGGGGAACTAGCTGTATGCCTGATGGCCTACAGAGCATGAAGGAGATGGAGGAGAGAGCGACTGAGGCTCCTGGCTGCACAGAGGCAGGAGCAGCAACCTCAGGAAGAAGGGGTGGCTGGGGCTCCTGCACATGCCGCCCAAGAGCCACAGTGAGCCATTGCTGGTTGGCAGCTAGCAACACCCAGGGTCTATAGACTCTGCCTTTCATTCCTGCAGATGACTGAGAGCCAGTGTCGCCAAAGACTGTGCATGTCTAGGGAACTGGCCGCTCACATCTGCCAGCTACTGCAGTATTTGGCACCATGGGTAATGGAAGGCATACACTGCCAGTGGCTGTGAAAGTGACCATGGCGCTCACTTTCTACGCCAGTGGCTCCTTTCAGGGCTCCACAGGCAACCTCTGTGGGACCTCTCAAGCCTCCACCGACAAATCCATCAATGAGGTCATGGGTGCCATCTTCGCGAAGGCACACAATTTTGTGTATTTCACCCGGGACCAGGACAGTCAGGGTGCAAGAGCAATTGGATTCGCCCAAACCTCAATTTTCCCACAGGTGAAGGGTGCGATTGACTGAACTCATGTGGCGCTCAAGTCTCCATGCAACACATGGTGGACTACATCAACTGCAGGGGCTTCCATTCGCTAAATTTGCAGCTTGTGTGCGACCACAGAAACACATCCTGCAGGTGTGCACACGGTTTCCATGGACTGTGCACGACGCCTACATCCTCAGTCGGTCACAGATCCCTGGAGTCTTCCAGAAGCTGCAGGGCTGGGTCCTTAGGGACAAGGGCTGCATGCAGAGGCTGATGACACCTGTGCAGTGGCCTCAGACTGCAGCAGAGCAACGATATAATGAGGCTCATGCTGCAGCTCACAACTTGGTGGAGCAGACCATCGGGATGCTGAAGATAAGGTTCCAGTGCCTGGACCAGTGTGGTAGAGCCCTGCAATACAGCCCGCAGAGGGTGTCACGCATCGTCATCATCTGCTACGCTCTTTACAACCTGCCGCTCCAACGAGGAGATGAGCTGGCTGAGAAAGAGATGGAGCAGCTGCACATCTCCTCCGATGAGGAGGATGCCAATGGGGATGAGGCCAAGGAGGTCCTCGGAGGTGACGATGACAGGGATGGGGCCCTCGCACTGGCTAGACCAGGCAGGTGCGCTCAGGAGGCGCTCATAGCTGCTAGGTTTGTGGTGGATGATGATGACATGCAGTGAGGCGACCCCATAGTTCCTTACATCGCATTTGTGAACATTTGACTCCAGTCTGGCATATGGCAGCGCACATACCCTCTATGAGAATGTACATGTCATGGAGACGCTTTGGAGACCCTCATAGTCGCTTGATTGCAGGAGGATGATGATAACATACATTGAAGACACTCCATAAATCTTCACACAGCCTCTGAGAATGTCTGACACCTGTCTGGCTGAGGGCAACTCGCTTGTGCTCTGTGACCTGGGTCATATCATAGAGACGCAGCCATAAAACTTTAGAAGCATTTGATACTTTATCTGCCTTCAGCACATGACCCCTTCAGGAGCACAGCATCAGTGGTCACAGCTGCAGAAGAGATGGGGGCCATCCCCACCTTAAAGGTGCTGAGAGCACAGAGAGAGAATGACGGAACTCTGTGACGTCTGCCCACGACATTCTAGCAGCAATGACAAACACCACCGAGGTGCAGGCATCACTAATATGTCCAGGGAGTGTGAGGCCGGCCCATCACTTTGGACTGAAGGCCGCACAGAGCACAGGGAAAAGCTGGACTGAGACAGCTGCCTTTGTGTTGCGCAGAAAGGTTTCACATCTGAGTGACAAGAACACTGATCATCAGAATAAGGAGCCATAGGCAAGGAGACATTTTTGGGATTTTATTGACAATAGTGAACAGTAAGTACAAGTGATCAATACCAGGCTGTGCAACTAATTCTCCTTAACTGTCCTAACCCTGCCACTACATCTTGGTGCTCCCCGGACACCCATAGTAGAGGTGGAGGCAGCCTGCTGATTGCAATGCCCTGCTTATGATGACTTTGGCGGGTGTCATCTGGAAGGCCAAGACTTGGAGGGCCCAGCCTGCTTTCAGGACTCTGCTGTGTGGCAGTGGCTCCCTCATCGGCCTGTGGATCTAGAGCTGCTGAGGTCACAGAAATGGGGAAGTTGGGTGCGCCGGACACTCTCGGATTCACCTGGATGGATGGGCCTGGAGTGTGCACCTGCAGATCCTCCTGCCTTGGGTGCCCCTGACTGACTTCTTGGGGAGTAGGGGTAGCTGGATGAGATTGAGCTGTCTGGCAGCCCTCTCACATACACACTGTAGGAGGCCAACTATGGCATCGGTGATGGAGTTGAGCCCGCACAGCAGTGCAGGAGCGAAGTCCTAGACCAAGGTCTCCAAGGCGGCCGCCATCCTACCAGTGCTGACCTTGGTGCATTGGCATGCCAACGCTATCACCTCAGACTGAAGGCGGATGGACTCCTTCATTGTGCCTTGCAATCTGAGGAGTGCAGTGGACATCCCTTCCTGATGTTCCTGAGATTGCCTTTGTAGCTCCAGCAACTGTGACATGACCGAGTCCAGAAGCTCAGATTCGGACTTAGCAAATTGCAGGCCTCCAGCAGTCCTCCGAGTGCCAGACACCTGGGAAGTCCCTGCCGCCGCCTGCAGTGGATCGGAGAGTGCAATGTGCTCACTAGATTGTGATTCCGGGGCTACCCTAAAGCAAGGTCCCACCGAGGTGTGTGTCTCTGCACTGGCGGATAAATGTGCCTGGCCTGTGTGGGTGGTGAGTGGTCCCATGGACAGGATGAGGACAATGACGGTGTGTGTGAAAGAGTGAATAGTAATGCCCCTTGCACTGGCAGCGAGTGAGGGTCCTGTGGATGTGTGCTGGGTTTGTATGTGTGTGAGATGAGATTAATGAAAAGAGTGACTTACCCTGGTGGAATGGAGGAGATCATTCCTCCTCTTGTGGCACTGGGTGGCTGTCCTCTTCTGAAGGGCATTGGCGCTGACCACAGCTGTTACCGCCTCCCAAGCTGGATTGGTCACTTTGCTACCCATCCTGCAGCCAGAGCGGGGGTACAGGACATCCTGATGGGCCTCCGTGGCATCTAGCAGTTACTCGAGGGACTGGTCATTAACCCAGGGAGGGGTGGGGTTGCAGTCTCCTTGCCTTTGAGGGCCATGTCTCCCAGGCAGCAGTGGTGGTGAGCTGGAAGCAATGAGGGCTCTGCTTGCAGCTGGCCTTTAAACATGGTGTCCGGCATAATGCAACGGCAGGGTGATAGCAAACGGGCGAATGAGGAGCCCGCCCGCCATGGAAGTGGCATGTTTCCCAGGAGTACATAAATAATGAGGCAGGCTCGGGATGATATGGTGTGAAAACCTGTTGTTGCCCTTGGCTGGCAGCACGCTGTTTTACCCGCCCGCTACTGCACTTAGTGCAAATTTGGGAAAATTCCGCCATAGATCTGCCGACAAGAAAACCGCACTGTGCTTCTGGATACACTTGGCCTGCAAGGTGGATCCTCTTAAGCATGACCTTTGCGAAGGCCTTCCCAGTAATGCTAAGGATTATAATGCCCCTGTAGTTGTTGCAATATCCTTTCGCCTATTTTTTATACAATGTGATGATTTTTGAATCACGCATGTCTTGTGGAATGGATCCTGCCTTCCAACAGAGAACGAGGAGATTATGAAAGTGTGATGGGACTTGCTGTGCTTGAGCAGTTCAGCTGGAATTCCATCCTTGCCAGGTGCTCTTCTGCTTGCTAGACAATTAATGGCCTTTTTGAATTCAAGTGATGAGGGTTTTTTGTCTAACTCAACCAAGACAGGAAGCTATGGGAGAGTGTAGGTAAAGCAACTATGGACAACTCACAAAACATGCATGGAATAACATCGAGCTGGCTTAGGACCAAGACGCAGGTTTATGAGGCCTGTGTTCTCAGTACCTTGTTGTGTGGCTGTGAAACATGGACAAATTACAGCTATCAAGAAAGGAAGCTCAACAACTTTCATCTTTGTTGTTTGCGGCTCATCCTGGGCATCTCATGAAAGGACAAAATCACAAATGCAGCAGTTCTCTCAAAGGCAAAGCTCCTTATATGTTGGTACTCATCAAGCCGAGGCAACTTTGGTGACTCCGGCACATTCACAGGGTGTAACATGGTTGCATTCTTAAGGATTTTCTGTATACTGAGGTAGTCGGAGCCTGGGGAACAGCAGGATACCTGAAACTCCACTTCAAGGATGCTTGCAAGTGTGATATGAAGGCCCTTAACATTGATTGTCGCAACAGGGAGACACTAGCTGATGAAAGAGTAAAATGGCAACATCACATGTGGGCCAACATGTGCCACCATGATGACAGTGGCTCCAGCGGCTTGGAAACAGATGCCAACAATGATAACAACAACCCACAATGACACCTGTTAACCACTTCTTATGTGGCACTTGTGGCAGAACCTGCCCTTTACAGATTGGCCTCTTCATCCGTCAGCAAAAGTGCACCATGCAGAGCTACCCCATCTCCAATGGATTTGATATGCTGCATGTCCATCATGTTACATAGATGGAAGGATGCCAATGACTATATACATATAATTGTGCACTTTTAAACTGAAGTTAGCCACAGTTTTAAATTGCTGATTCGGGTATTTCTGCACTCCAAAATGTGCACATTATGAAGAAACATTGAAATCTGGCATTATCCTTACAATCTGTGAAGACCAATAAAGCGGGTGCAATAATTGATCATGAATGACTCTCCATGTCCTCAATTTGTAAACACAGTACAATGAATTATGAATGAAAATATCTACCCAGCAGACTCACATACAGTGTGAGTGAACAGGTGCAGTTGGTAAAGGTGGAGGAGTATAGCTGCAGTTGAAGCTAGTTTATGTTATGTTCAAGGCTATGGGCCAAGTGCTGGTAAATGGGATTAGGTAGGTAGGTCAGGTGTTTTTCACGTGTTGGTGCAGGCTCGATGGGCCGAAGGGCCTCTTCTGCACTGTGTGATTCTGTGTTCTTTCTCAGCTGGGTTCCTGATTTCACACAGGCTATATTTTAACGTGGAATCCATTCAATAGATTAAGTCCATTATATGCTTGTATGCAATCGTGTAAAACTATTTAACAGGATACCAATTGAATGCTTATACTTTAAATACCTCAGTTAGATTAAGGAGCTATTTAATAACTCTCAATGAAGGTATATTCTATTCAGAAAGAAACACTCCACCAGAAGGATGCACCATCTGTGGCTAAGTAAGGAAGTTAATGGGTGTGTCAAATTGAAAAAAAAGGACATACAGTGCTCCGAAGATTAGTGGTTGACTAGAAGATTGGGAACGTTTTAGAAAGCTGCAAAGGATGACTAAACAAAAATAATTGAGAGGGAGAGTTTGGCATATGTACGTCAACTAACAAGAAATATATAACAGGCAGTAAAAGCTTCTACAAGTATTAAAAGAAAAGTGAGCATTAGTTCCTCAGAGGGTGAGCCTGGGGAATTAGTAATGGGAAATGAGGAAATGGAAGAGGCTTTGGACAAGTATTTTGTATCTGAATTCACAGTAGAAAACGCAAAAAGCATCCCAAGAATAGTAGAAAATCAAGAGACAAAAGGGTGGGAGGAAATTAAAGCAATCATAATCACTAGAGAAAAATGGGTAAAACTAATGGAACAAAGGTTGACAAGTCCCTGGACCTGATGACCTGCATCCAAGGGTCTTAAAAGAAGTGGCTGCTGAGATAGTGGATGCATTGGTTTTAATCTTCCAAAATTACTTAGATTCTGGAAAGATCCCAGCTGATTGGAAAACTGAAAATGTAACACCTTTGTTCAAGAAAGGAGGGAGACAGAAAGCAGGCAACTATGGGCCAAGAGGCCTAACACCTGTCATTGGGAAAATGCTAGAATCTATTATTTAAGATGTAGAAGTAGGACATTTAGAAAATTATAATTCAATCAGGCAGAATCAACATGGTTTTATGAAAGGGAAATCATGTTTGACAAATTTACTAGCATTCTTTGAGAATGTAAAAACAGAATGGATAAAGGGGAACCAGTAGATGTGGTGTTTTTTGGAATTCCAAGAGGCATTCAAAAAGGTGCAACATAAAAGTTTATTACACAGGATAAGAGCTTATAGTTTTGGGGGTGATACATTAACATGGATAAAGGACAGGAAACTAACAGGAAACAGAATCAAGATATAAGTAATTTTCAGAATGGCAAACTGTACCTAATGGGATGCCACAGAGATCAGTGCTGGTGCCTCAACTATTTACGATCTTAATGACTTGGATGAAGAGACCAACTATATTTTAGGCAAATTTGATGACGATACAGAGATAGGTAGGAAAGCAAATTGTGAAGAAGATACAAAGAGTCTGCGAAAGGATATAGATGGTTAAGTGAGTGGGCAAAAAAATGGAAGATGGGGTATAACGGAAAATGTGAGGGTGTCCACTTTTCCAGGAAGAATAGAAAAGCAGAATAATTTAAATGGAGGGAGACTACAAAATGCTGCATTACAGAGGGATAACAGTGTCCTTGTACCTGAATCGCAAAAAGTTAATATGGAGGTACAGCGAGGAATTAGAAAGGCAAATATATCATTGGCCTTTATTGCAAGGAGGATGGAGTATAAAAGTAGGGAAGTCTTACTACAATTATACAGGGCAATAGTGAGACCACACCTGGAGTACTGTGTACTTTTTCGGTGAATTACTTAAGGAGGGACATATTCGCATTGAAAGCAGTTCAGAGAATGTTCACTATTATGATTCCTGGGATGAAGGGTTTGTCTTAAGAGGATAGGTTGAGCAGGTTGGACCTATAACATTGGAGTTTAGAAGAATGAAAGGTGATCTTATTGAAACATCAACGATTCTGAGAGGGCTTGACAAGTAGATGCTGAGAGGATGTTTCACCTTGTGGTGGAATCTAGAACTAGGGGACAGAGTTTAAAAATAAGGGGTCTCCCATTTAACACAGAGATGAGAAGGTATTTCTTCTCCCAAAGGGCCATTAATGTTTGAAAATTCT
This sequence comes from Cetorhinus maximus, assembly GCF_964194155.1. Lineage (NCBI taxonomy): Eukaryota > Metazoa > Chordata > Chondrichthyes > Lamniformes > Cetorhinidae > Cetorhinus > Cetorhinus maximus. The sequence continues at coordinate 123,934,354 of NC_135880.1, read as the reverse complement.
CTTCCACAGAGAGCAGTGGAGGCTGGGTTATTGAATATATCCAAGGCTGAGTTAGACAGACTTTTGACTGACAAGGAAGTCAAGGATTATGGGTGGGAAGGCAGAAAAGTGGAGTTAAGACCACAATCGGATCAGCCATGATCTTACTGAATGGCAGAGCAGCCTCGAGGGGCTGAATGGCCTACTCCTCCTCACATTTCTTTTTCTCCTTAGGCAGCACCTTACAAACCCATGATTCTTAGATCACTATTCAACCGTCTAAACTCATGGGAATGCAAGTCAAGTTTATGCAAAATTTCCTCATAATTTAACACTTTAAGCCCTAATATGATTCAGCTGATAGTGTGCTTCACACCATCTCAACACCCATTCATCACCTCCCTATAACCATCCACCCACCACCCTCCCATTCCCACACTCAAGGCCAATATATCCTCCCTGATGTGCAATGTCCAAAACAAAATACAATACTCCAGATGGGCTCTGACCAAGCTTCTGTACAACTGGGGCATCACTTCCTCCCCTTTTCGCTCTGGACTCTCTTGTGATAAAGGCCAATGTCGCATTAACTTTGTTGATTACTTTTTGAAGCTGTGATTCTTAGTGAGTTATCTACATGGGCACCCAAATCCTGTTGCTCCTCCACAATCTTTAGTCCAGGGGCACGAGGATAGGTACCATATCAGACACTACAAACTTTCAATAAGAGGAAGGATTGTAAACAGTAGGCACACATAAATCATTGATAAATGGCAACCAAATGTGATATTGTGTTAACAGGATTCAGCAAGTTGTCTTGGAATGCTTTAGAGCAAGGTAATAGAAAATTAATAAAAATGCCAATGTTGGTGAGGGTGCGTTTGTTCTGCTACATTGTAGAGCATTAAAAATGCTTTGGGCAGATGGGATACTCAGCCAAAGGCATTGGCGAAAGCCTGTGGAAAACCCTTGTTGCCTGAAGTGCTGATCCAATTGTATTTTCTTCTGGCTCCTTTCTATATTGTGCTCAGCTCTTGGCTTTGAGTAGTGTCCCCCTCCACCCATAATGTTGCAGCCCATGGCTGCACAGGAGTAAATTGAGCCAGGACTGAACAGGGTAGCCTGGTTCTCCTGGAAGTTTTTGTTGCCTTCTTCTTTCTCCGTCAAATCTTTTTTCTCATTTATTCATTGGACGTGGCTATCACTGCAAGATAAGCATTTATTGCCCATCCCAAATTGTGCTTGAGAATGTGGTGGTGGGTGAGCTGCCTTATTAACTATTGCAGTCTGTGTGATGAAGGTATCCCTATAGTGTTTAGGGGTACCAGGATTTTGACCCAGCAGTGAAGGAATGGCTGCAATATATTTCCAAGTCTGGATGATGTGTGACTTGGAAGGGATGTTCCAGGTTGTGGTGTGCCCATGCACCTGCTGCTCTTGCTCTTCTAGGCAGGAGAAGTTGCAGGTTTGGAAGGTGCTGTCAAAGGGATCTTGGCGAGTTGCTACGGTGTATCTTGTAGCTGGTGCACACTGCAGCTCCAGTGTGCCGGGGGTGAAGAACGAGGCGCCAATCAAGGGGACAGACTCCCTCCCAGAAACATGATAGGGTCCCCCTTGTCCTCACTTATCACCCCACCAGCCTCCGCATTCAAAGTATCATCCTCCGCCATTTCCGCCAACTCCAGCATGATGCCACCACCAAACACATCTTCCCTTCACCCCCCCGGCGGCATTCCGTAGGGATCATTCCCTCTGTGACACCCTGGTGCACTCCTCCATCACCCCCTACTCCTCAACCCCCACCTACCCATGCATACGCAAAATATGCAACACCTGCCCCTTCACTTCCTCTCTCCTCACCGTCCAAGGGCCCAAACACTCCTTTCAAGTGAAGCAGCATTTCACTTGCATTTCCCCCAACTTAGTCTACTGCATTCGTTGCTCCCAATGCGGTTTCCTCTACATCGGAGAGACCAAACGCAGACTGGGCGACCGCTTTGCAGAACACCTTCGGTCTGTCGGCAAGAATGACCCAGACCTCCCTGTCGCTTGCTATTTTAACACTCCACCCTGCTCTCTTGCCCACATGTCTGTCCTTGGCTTGCTGCATTGTTCCAGTGAAGCTCAACGCAAACTGGAGGAACAGCACCTCATCTTCTGACTAGGCACTTTACAGCCTTCCGGACTGAATATTGAATTCAACAACTTTAGATCTTGAACTCCCTCCTCCATCCCCACCCCCTTCCCGTTTCTTCCCCTTCCCTTTTGTTTTTCCCAATAATTTATTTAGATTTTTCTTTTCCCACCTATTTCCATTATTTTTAAATCTATACCTTTTATGCCCTTTTAGTCTTATTTCACCCCACCCCCACTCAAGCTATCTGTACCTTGCCTGTCCTGCTATCCATTTTTAATTAGCACGTTCTTTTAGATAATATCACCACCTTCAACACCTCTTTGTTCTTTTGTCTGTGACATCTTTTGGTTATCTGCTCCTATCACTGCTTGCTTGTCCCACCAACCACTCCCCCCCACCCCCACCTTAAACCAGTTTATATTTCACCCCTCTCCTATCTTTACTTAGTTCTCAAAACGTCAACTTTGTTCTTCTCCGCCGATGCTGCCAGACCTGCTGAGTTTTTCCAGGTATGTCTGTTTTTGTAAGGGGACAGTTCTGTTCTGGATGGTGCCGAGCTTCTTGAATGTTGTGGGAACTGCACTCAGCCAGGCAAGTGGAGAGTATTCCATCACACTCCTGACTTGTGATTTGCTGTTGGTGGAAGGGCTTTTGGGAGATGCGTTACTCACAGCAGAATACCAAGGTGTTGACCTGCTCTTATATTCTCAATATATGTATGGCTGGTTTAAATTTCAGGTCAATGGTGACTTCCAGGATGTTGATGGTAGGGGATTCAGCATGTTAATGTTGTTGAATATCAAGGGAAGTAGTTAGACTCTTTCTAATTGGATAATCCTAGCATTGTGATTGCCTTAAAAAGACATTGAGACCGCTTTATGGTAAAAGGGCTTTCACTTGCATTTTGCTGTTTCAATGGTCACAGGCAACTTGCATGCTAATGGTGTGGAAGCCCTGGGGTTTATGTAGGATGGGATTAGGTGTAGGGATCCATGAAGCCACGTTGATGATGTTTTGGACTTCTGAGAATCCTACCATGTCAAAAGAATTTCACTGCTCTGTCATTCTGCTTCTGGTTGCCCTGGGAAAACTAGTGTAATTATTTTCCCTGATGAATGACATTCACCTGCTTGATACTCTTTTGCACTGCAATTAACCTGTGTTGCCGATATCCCCCGCATAAGTTTGGAAAGAGTCAAACATATGATAGTTCAGGGATCTAGTGACTTTTCTAGCTATTGGTAGTACTGTCACAGTATTGGAGGTTGTCTGATGGATTAGATTACTGAAGACAGTACAGCTTTCACTGGCTTTCTGGTGCTAGCTAGTGACATCAATTCTCTTTAGACAGCACCTTCCAAACTCACGACCACTATCATCTAGAAGGACAAGGGCAGCAGATAGATGGGAACACCACATCTGGAAGTTTCCCTCCAAGCCACTCACCATCCTGACTTGGAAATACATCACTGTTCCTTCGTTGTCGCTGAGTCAAAATCCTGGAACTCCCTCCCTAACAGCACTGTGGGTATTCCTGTACCCCAGGGCATGCAGCGGTTCAATAAGGCAGCTCACCACCAACTTCTCAAAGGCAATTAAGGATGGGCAATAAATGCTGGCCTAGCCAATGATGCCCACATCCTGTAAATGAATAAAAAACAAGATATTGGAACAGCAGCAAAACTCTGTGCGCTGCAGGAAAGTAAACTGTAGAGAATCATAGAATCACAGAATGGTTACAGCACACACGGAGGTCATTCAACCCATTGTGACAATGTGAAATAAAGGGTACAACAAAAAGGTTCAAAAGAGGCAATATAAAATAAAGAGTACAACTCTAAAGGGGGGGGGGGGGTGCAGGAGCTGAGGGACCTGGGTGTTTATGTGCTTAAGTCATTGAAGATAGCAGGACAGGTTGAGAGCACAGTTAATAAAGCATACAGTATCCTAGGCTCCTAAGATTCATGAGAATGGTTACAGGGATGAAGATAGATTGGAGAAGTTAGGACTGTTTTCCTTAGAGAAAGGAAAACTGAGAAGCATTTGATGGAGGTAGTCAAAATCATGAGCTGTCTGGACAAAGTTCAGTTCCACTTGTGGAAGGATCATGGACAAGAGGGCATAGGTTTAAAGTAATTAGTAAAAGAAGCAAAAGTGATATGAGGAAAAACTTTTTCATGCCTTAAGTGGTTAAGGCCTAGAATGCAGTGGCTAAGAGTGTGGTGGAGGCAGGTTCAATTGAAGCATTCAAAAGGGAATTAGACTGTTATCTGAAAAGGATGTATAGGTTATGGGGAGGAGGTGGGGGAATGGCACTAGGTGAGTTGCTCATTCGGAGAGCCACTGCAGGCATGATGGGCCAAATGGCCTCCTTCTGTAGTGAAACAATTCTGTGATGCTGTGATTGTATCTGTGCTGGCTAGATTACTGTGTTGCCTTCCTGGCCAACCTCTCAACATGAGCAAGCAACTCACTGCCCGATGCTGGTATTTCGGCCAGTCACTCCCTTGTGCTGTTACAAACTAAGAAGAGCCTCACAAAAAAGATCATTCCCCATTGACAGCTCCAACCTGCATGAAACTTCCTTTGCACACAGTCAAAAATGGGCTTTGATATATAAGAAATTACAAAAATATTTAGGCCCCTAAATTCCAGGAACCCTGCTCTGTCGCTGCAAGCATGGTGGCTGGTGTTTCTTCCTCTGGTCTGCCCTGACCCTGATCTTTTCCAATTTCTGGTGACAAGCTCATTTGCATAAAGGGGGGTAGATGCCAGAGTTACTTAGAAGGTTAAAAGCAAAATACTGCGAATGCTGGAAATCTAAAACAAAAACAAAAATACCTGGAAAAACTCAGCAGGTCTGGCAGCATCTGCGGAGAGGAACACAGTTAACGTTTCGAGTCCGAATGACCCTTCAACAGAACTAAATAAAAAAAGAAGAAAGGTGAAATATAAGCTGGTTTATGAGGGGTGGGGGGGGTGGGGGGGGATGGGGTGGAACAAGTAGAGCTGGATAGAGGGCCAGTGATAAGTGGAGATAACCAAAAGATGCCACAGACAAAAGGTCAAAGAGGTGTTGAAGGTGGTGATATTATCTAAGGAATGTGCTAATTAAAGCAGGACAAGCTTTCTACCCTTAATTAGTACATTCCTTTAGATAATATCACCACCTTCAACACCTCTTTGCCCTTTTGTCTGTGACATCTTTTGGTTATCTCCACCTATCACTGGCCCTCTATCCAGCTCTACTTGTCCCACCCCCTCCCCCCACCTTAAACCAGCTTATATTTCACCTCTCTTCTATTTTTACTTAGTTCTGTTGAAGGGTCATTCGGACTCGAAACGTTAACTGTGTTCCTCTCCGCAGATGCTGCCAGACCTGCTGAGTTTTTCCAGGTATTTTTGTTTTTACTTAGAAGGTTACCTGGGCATCCATCCTCTGAAAAGCTAAAGACATCCTTAATCTACCATGGTTATCAGTTCTTGCCAAGGAACACTGGATATTTTTTTTCAATGCTTTACTTTAATGCTGTCACTTTCCTTAAGGCAATGAGTTGTTTTGTTATCCTATATCACTAGGACCAGCATTTTTTTTGCCTTACTTCTGCCAGAATACTGTAGTTTGTGGTGTATAAATCAACCTGACTTCTAAGATGACCCCATTTCTTTAGCACCAAAAATTATATTTAGGCCTTTACTTGATGTGTAAGTCAACCCTCTTTTCTGCTTAGAAATGATATTCTCAGGTTAGGAGTCAGCCTCAATTTTTTACCTCAGAAACCCACTTATAAGCTGGCACATAGGATCAAGCAGGTGGCATGGGCTGTATTGCCAGGAAGATGCATGAGGGTTTATGACCGTCCACATAGGAATGACTGTGAGTGGCGAATGATGAACAGAAATGGGTCCTACACAAAAGAATGAAGTATGAAGCTGGTTTCAAGCTAAATGCCGCAACATTTGCTAACTCATCAAATAACTGTTGTTGTGTCAATATGACATGAAAAGAAATCCAAAACTGCATCTATCAAACCTTTATTATTTTTGCTATTTTTAAAATGTACTTTCAGATGAACCAAAAAGATGGCTGCTAGAAGTCACATAACCACAGGATTTGCCCTTTGTTCTGAAAGCTACCAACAGGAGTTATAAGAACAAAAGAATCCTCCTTTCATCGTTGTGGAATTTCACACCCAATTATAAGGACATCATAATCATGAAACCAGCTGACTTGCAGATCAAAACTCGTTATGTCTGCAGAGGTGTTAACAGAATCATCTCACACCTGGGATTGTCCAGGTCCAATTCAAAAAGGGACCATTGAGGGGACAATGGACATCATTTGCATCTTGATAAGCTTACCCCTCTAGCAGAGTCAGAGGGCCTGCCTAGACAATGGCTCCCCGACACAAGAACCACAATATGGATGGTAGCTCTTTCAAAAGCTAACGGCTGGGATATTATCAGTCCTCAACATAGAAACATAGGAACATAGAAACTAGAAGCAGGAGTAGGCCATTCGGCCCTTCAGGCCTGCTCTGCCATTCATTATGATCATGGCTGTTCATCCAACTCAATAGACTGCTCCCGCTTTCTCCCCATATCCTTTGATCACTTTTGCCCCAAGAGCTATATCTAACTCCTTCTTGAAAGCATACAATGTTTTGGTCTCAACTACTTTCTGTGGTAACGAATTCCACAGGCTCACCACTCTCTGGGTGAAGAAATTTCTCCTCATCTCAGTCCTAAATGTGACCCCTGGTTCTGGACTCCCCCACCATCGGGAACTTCCTTCCTGCATCTACCCTTCTAGTCCTGCTAGAATTTTATAGGTTTCTATGAGATCCCCCCTCATTCTTCTGAACTCCAGTGAATATAATCCCAATCGACTCAATCTCTCCTCAAATGTCAGTCCCGCCATCCCAGGAATCAGTCAGGTAAACCTTCGCTGCACTCCCTCTATAGCAAGTACATCCTTCCTCAGATAAGGAGACCAAAACTACACACAATATTCCAGGTGTAGTCTCACCAAGGCCCTGTACAATTGCAGCAAGACATCCCTGTTCCTGTACTCGAATCCTCTGGCTATGAAGGCCAACATACCATTTGCCTTCTTTACCACCTGCTACACCTGCATGCTTACCTTCAGCGACTGGTGTACAAGGACACTCAGGTCTCGTTGCACATTCCCCTCTCTCAATTTATAGCCATTCAGATAATAATCTGCCTTCCTGTTTTTGCTACCAAAATGGATAACCTCACATTTATCCACATTATACTGCATCTGCCATGCATTTGCCCACTCACTGAAGCATCTCTACATCCTCCTCACAGCTTACCCTCCCACCCAGCTTTGTGTCTTCTGCAAATTTGGAGATATTACATTTAATTCCCTCATCTAAATCATTGATATATATTGTGAATAACTGGGGTCCCAGCACCAATCCCTGTGGTACCTCACTAGTCACTGCCTGCCAATGGAAAAAGACCCATTTATTCCTATTCTTTGTTTCCTGTCTGCCAACCAGTTTTCTATCCATCTCAATACACTACCCCCAATCCCATGTGCTTTAATTTTGCACGCCAATTCTCTTATGTGGGACTTTGTCGAAAGCCTTCTGAAAGTCCAAATAAACCACATCCATTGGCTCCCCCTCATCAACTCTACTAATTACATCCTCGAAAAATTCCAGTAGATTTGTCAAGCATGATTTCCCTTTCATAAATCCATGATGACTCTGTCTGATTCTGCCACTGTTCTCCACGTGCTCAGCTATTAAATCTTTTATAATGGACTCTAGAATTTTCCCCACTACTGATGTCAGGCTGACTGGTCTATAATTCCCTGTTTTCTCTCTACACCCCTTTTTAAATAGTGGGGTTACATTAGCTACCCTCCAATCTGTAGGAACTGTTCCAGAGTCTATAGAATCTTGGAAGATGACCACCAATGCATCCACTATTTCTAGGGCCACTTCCTTAAGTACTCTGGGGTGTAGATTATCAGGCCCCAGGGATTTATCGGCCTTCAATCCCATCAATTTTCCCAACACCATTTCCCTACTAATACTGATTTCTTACACTTCCTCCCTCTCACTAAACCCTGTGTTCCCCAACATTTCTGGTATGTTATTAGTGTCCTCCTTTGTGAAGACAGAACCAAAGTATGTATTTAGCTGGTCAGCACATTTCTTTGTTCCCCATTATAAATTCCCCTGTTTCTGATCGTAAGGGACCTACATTTGTCTTCACCAATCTTTTTCTCTTCACATACGTATAGAAACTTTTACAGTCAGTTTTTATGTTCCCTGCAAGCTTACTCTCATACTCTATTTTCCCCTTCTTAATCAATCCCTTGGTCCTCCTTTGCTGAATTCTAAACTGCTCCCAATCCTCAGGTCTGTTGTTTTTTCTGGCCAATTTGTATGTGTGTAGCCAAGAGGGACATTGCAAACACTCCTGCCCTGGGTTTTGAATGTGAATAAACTAACCTCCTGAGTTAATCATAACGTGAGTTTACTGCCAATTTATTCGTAAATTGGATCACACAAACTGAGGGTTTGGGAAAACATGTCACAGCCTACTTCAAAAATAATTCAGAACACCTTCTGCTTATGGACAGTTGGTGAGAGGAAAGAAGTTCAGTTTGCCTGTGTCTCCTGTCCTTAACACTGTGCTGCAGCAAGGGAATTCAGTGTTAGTTAAAAGCTGGTGAGAAAATAGAGAAGATGAAATCCACCTTGAAGAAGATACCCAAGACTAAATGTACCATGTGGACAGGGGATTAACCACTGGCCTGATCTTGAGAATTATATTGGAGTGAGGGAAACCTGAACGTGATGCTCTTTCAGCACGATGAGAGAGATTTTGATGGTCACGGAGGATGGGGGTCGAAGCTGGTCTGGTGGTAAAACCTCAGCACCATCATTTTTCAAGCTGATCCAATGAAACAGTTGAGAAACATGTTTGATTAAAAAATGCCAGAAGCGGACTCTCTGGGTGTGTGGGAGGAGTTGACCAGTGCGATTGTGGGCTAATTGAAGGGGAACCCAATTCATTCCAAATTGAGAGGAAGGCACAGCTGGGCTCAGGGTTTAATTTCACCCACTCAGGTGCGTATGCATATATGTATTACATTTCTGGTAACCATGGTCAGAACTTTACGCACCGCGACAGAAAGGGCCTGAATTGGTTGTCGGGCATGTACAATTGGAGGGCACAGGAGCAGATGGAAAATGGGCCAACGGCTGCGATCAGCCCCTAACCGCCATTTCACACTGGCTGGCCAATTAACAGGCAGCCAACATGAAACAGGCGCTGAAATGCTCAGCGCTGCCGGGGTGGGGGCAGGAAGAGGGCGGGCACTGACGTAACCGAGAGTATGGGTGAGCACTTTGAGAAAGCCCCCTGAAGGCAGCCAGCTGCCCCAGGGAGCTGCAGACTTCCACAGACTAAAGGACACAACAAAAATGCTGTAAAATATGTCCGTGCAGCACAATAAAGCACCTGAGAGCATACCTCATAAAAAGCCAGCACTCAGATATTTCTTTTTATTTTATTTCTCCATGTAGATTTCATCCAGCTCTGGATGGAGGTTTGAGCAAAAATGTGAATGCCGCCTGGGAGAATGGCCCATCCGCCAACCGTAAATGTGGATGGGCCACATGAAATTGCTGTTAACTGCATCATCAATGGGCTTAATTGCCCACTTAACTGTCAGTGGGCGCGTTTCTGACTGCCACGCGCGCCAGCCATGTGAAATATCGTGTGATGATATCGGGAAGCTCGCCTGATGTCATCTCGCACTATTTCGCGTCCGTTCGGGTCAGGCATGCACCCACCAGTGGGACGTAAAGGTCTGACCATGGTTACCAGAAATGTAATACATATATACATATGCACTTGAGTGGGTGAAATTAAACCCTGAGTCCAGCTGTGCCTTCCTCTCAATTTGGAATGAATTGAGTTCCCCTTCAATCAGCCCACAAGCGCACTGGTCAACTCCTCCCACACACCCTGAGAGTCCGTCTCTGGCAGTTTTTTTACCAAACATGTTTCTCAACTGTTTCATTGGATCAGCTTGAAAAATGGTGGTGCTGAGGTTTTACCACCAGACCAGCTTCAACCCCCATCCTCCGTGACCATCGAAACCTCTCCCATCATGCTGGAAGAGCACCATGTTCAGGTTTCCCTCACTTCAATCACTCTCTTTCCTCCCCCTCTCATCCTTGACACCATTGTGACTGTGGATGATATCCCTGTCCTCCTCCCGAACCATCTGATGTTGATGTCCTGATGATCCATGTTGACCTGACCCCTCCCCATCTTGAGGCCTCTTGCACTGTGACTTATGTCAAGAAAATATAATAATGTTATTGGAAATTATTTTAAAATAGAGTTCTAGTGGGGTCTGTGTCTATGTGCCTGTCTGTGTGTGTCTTAATTGGATTAAAGCCAGCTAGTCTGGGTGTTTTGATGTATAGTACTTTTGAGATGTTAATTAGATAAATAGAATGGTAGAAGGTAAAGTGTAAATTTGCATTTGTTAAAAGAAACCACTCAAGACTGCGGGTGAAAGCTTGCACCTAGCTAGAAAACGCCAAGCAGCTTACTAATAAAATTGGTGGGATGAAAGGATGTTATTGTTAGAAGAGATAAAGTCAAAAGCCTAATGATACAATGAAAAACTTACATTCAAAGAGAAAGATATGTATAAAGTAGAAAGGAGATTGTGTGTTAGGTAGAGGCATTTTAAGATCCAACAAGTGTGAGAAGCCTCCAGCCTGTAAGGCTCAAGCTGCCGTCTGCAAAGATCCAGAGCTGAAAGAAACTCATTTTGAATGCGACTGTCCAGGTTGGCTTTGCCAGGTGTCTATTTCAATCTATGAGATTTATTGTTGCCTTAACGGGGGTGTAACTGATAGTCAGATTAATTAGCGGATTTTTGTAGTTATTATAATAGTAATTTTGTAGATGTATGTATCTGTTTACAATCTTTCTTGTATAAATAAACGTTTAATTTAGTTTTATAAAAAAACCTCATGAGATTCGGTGGTCTTATTACTACTGAATTCAAAGCCTGCATCTCAAAACATACAAATTGCAAAATTGGGTTATGACAGTTGTTTCAAGTTTCCCTCTGGAATTTGAACAACTCAGCCCTTACCATCGGCTGCATCATAATACTTACAGTGACCACCGCCATGAGACCATCGAGTTCCCGTCTCTACATTACCTCTTCCCATCTACAGGCTACGGATGCCTCACAGTGTGACTGTGCCATCTGCGGCCCAGTATGAAGCCAGCAACCCCCAGGCCTGACATGTGTGAGGAAATGACCACCGTGCTGTGCATGACTGACAGGCCCTTCCCCTCCCTACACTGGGACCAGGACAGGCATGCCAAACACAGCCCTCTAAGTTGTGGCACGGATCCACAGGATTGCTTATGCTTTCCGGCCCCGACTGAATTCAACCACTACCAAGTTCACCGCCTCCCCCCCACCTCTCCCCCAGCCTTTTGTCTGTTTTCAACGTTCCCCAGTCCTCCCCCTCGTCATGTGTCTGTGTGCAACCTTTCTCAGTCTTCCCTGTGCACTGTCATATGGTCTCTGTGCACACTTACCCAGTCTTCACCCTCCACTCAGAGAAGCCTTTGCCCTCCAGACCCTTTCCTTGCCTTCGCACTGGTCTGGAATGGTATGCCTTCTCTCAGAGACCCCTGTGCCTTCCCGCTTGTCTTGCCTGCCTAGCCTAGCCCAGTCGGAGAAGCCGCGAGCGCAGAGCAATGAAAGGTAGGTGAACAAACCTTGAGGTCACTCAAGTGAAGTGGTGCTTGCCAGGTGCACGTCACTCATACCCAGTTGTGAATCACGCCGGTCTAATTAGCCGCCGATGTGGACCTATGACCTGGAGTGGGGGGCGTGATTCTGGTGATCTTCCTCTATAATAAGTATTTGCGATATTTAAATGAATGAAAATGCACTTCCAGACATGACTTGATGGGCTGCCCGAACCATAATGAAAGTAGGGAGCGGACAATCACAAACTTTTTTTACGCCACTGATGGGACTGGAAAATTCTGCTCAAAGTCTGTTGGTAATTCCATCTGTTTCTCGCCTCCTTCTCCAGGGAATTATTCTATCACCATTGTATAAACTGCTGGGGAATACAATCAACAATTTTCCATTAACATTCCAAATTAGCTGCATATCTACTATGTGCAATTAAGTCAATAAAATCTATTTCATGTATAAGTAACATTAAAAATTCTGGTCATGCAATGTGGATAAAACTCATAATGTTAGTTAGGCTCCCATCAGCCATATCAGCCGTAGCAACCTAAAATAGAGATTGAACCTAAAATACTCTTGGGATAATTTTTGTTTTCAAAATCTGCATCAGTGATCATCTGCATGCAAGCAACAATCACACATATTTCTGAATGTTTTATTTACTAGCTTTCAGCGCATGTGTTAGGCTATACTGAGCTTTCTGTTCGTGGCTTTTATGAATAAAAGAAACCTATGAATTGTAAAAAGACCATTTGAAACACACAGCCTTGGGGGAGAATCTTCGGCTCGGCGAGCGGGAGCGGGGAGGAGGGGTCCTCTCGCCGAGGCGTAAAATGACGCGGAGTGGCGCGTCCCAACGTCACCGCGGGTCATTTAGATTTTCAGTACCGCGGGCGCTCAGCCGACTCGGCTGCGCGCCTGCCGAACTGTCAAAGGGCCTGTTAAGGCCATTTAACTAACAATTAAAATAATTAAAGAAGCTGACCGTCCAACCTCAAGGTTGGCGGGCAGGCAAAGAGCCCAGGCGGCCTTCGCATTTTTCATGGAACTTCATCCACGGGCTGGATGAGGTTTCATGAATAATTTTAAATTTTCTCAAAAAATTTTATCGAAATTAATGCACATGTCCCAGCTCATGTGACAGTTTCACATGATGGGACATGTCATGAAAATTTTTTCAACACTTTATTGAACTGTTAAAACTTAAAACTAACCTCCTTGAGGCACCTCTGCCTCAGGGAGATTTTTGCACTCATTCGCGCGCATGCGCGAAAGAGCGCATTCCCAACTCAGGGAACCCGTCGCCCTCCCCCCCAGCCCACACAGGGAGTGCACAGCACTTCCGGGTGCGCGTCACGCTGGGCGGGCCTTAATTGGCCCATCCACATAAAATGGCGGCGCGGACCCGATCGGGGATGCCGATCAGGCCCACTCCCGTCCCTGCACTACCCCACCGACGGGGGGAAAATTCTACCCCTGTTGTTTTCAAGGTCCCTGTGTAACATATTCTCTCACACAGACTGTACACTATCCATTTAATCTATTGAAGAAAAATCTTCAAATTCATTTCTGTGATCCAAAGATAATCAAAAGAAGTTGCAGAACATTCAAGTATTCAAGCTATTGATCTTAAGCCTGCTGCCTCTGCAGACAACACCATTCATAATACTTCATCCACCCAAAAGCACAGGAACCCCATTGATCCTATTGATTATCAGCTCAGTTTAAACCTAACCCCTCACCATCAATCCCACCCCCAACCATATATTTATCCATCAGTTCATTAAAGTGTAAAGCACCTCAAATACAACTTTTACTGGATGGCACATTTACACTGAATTACAGTGGATGTTACAATTTTGTAAAGCAATTCATAGTAAACAGCAATATCAGCTCTGTTCTAAGACAGAAAATGTAAAAGAAACACATTAATCCCTTAATCAAGGGGTCAGATTGTTTTTTGATTCATTTGATTCACTGTTTTGCCAACACTGAAATCTTTTGCAGCAGCAGAAAATGAATGCATTTTCAGAAGTGATGACAGTTGTACATATTTATGATATCCAAAGTAAGATCTTGCAGCCAAACTGAAGGGAGCAAATCAAAATCCAGTTGACAGTTTGCACATTACTAAATTTTAATTTAGCATGATGTCAATGGTTTGGTTTGGTTTGGTTGAGTGGGTGGAGAAGTTGCAAATGGAATTCAGTCTGGAAAAGTGTGAGGTAATACATTTGGGGAAGGCAAACAAAGCAAGGGAATACACAATTAATGGGAAGTTATTGAGAGGGGTTGAGGAAGTGGGAGACCTTGGAGTGCATGGCCACAGGTCCTTGAAGGTGGCCAGACAGGTGGACAAGATGGTGAGGAAAGCCTATGGAATGCTTTCCTTTATTGGATGCGGTATTGAATACATAAGTAGGGATGTAATGATGGAACAGTATAAAATGTTGGTTAGGCCACAGCTGGAATTTTGTGTACAGTTCTGGTCACCATGTCACAGGAAGGACATAATTGCTTTGGAGAACGTGCAGAGGAGATTTACAAGAATATTGCCAGGGCTTGAAAATCGCAGCTATGAGGAGAGATTGGATAGGCTAGGGTTGTTTTCCTTAGAACAGAGGAGGCTAAGGGATGACCTAATTGAAGTGTACAAAATTATGAGGGGCCTAGATAGGGTAAACAGGAAAGACCTGTTTCCCCTAGCTGAGGGGGTCAAATACCGAGGGCATAGATTTAAGGTGATTGGTAGAAGGATTGGAGGGGACATGAGGAAAACCTTTTTCACCCAGAGGTTGGTGGGCATCTGGAATTCACTGCCTAGGTTTGTGGTTGACGCTGAAATGCTCAACACATTTTAAATGTACCTGGACCTTTTTTTTTTATTATTCGTTGACGGGATAAGGGCTTCGCTGGCTGGGCCAGCATTTATTGCCCATCCCTAGTTTCCCTTTAGAAGGTGGTGGTGAGTTGTCTTTTTGAACCGCTGCAGTCCAAGTGGTGTAGGTACATCCACAGTGCTGTGAGGAAGCGAGTTCCAGGATTTTGACCCAGCGACAGTGAAGGAACGGTGATATATTTCCAAGTCAGGATGTTGAGTGACTTGGAGGCGAACTTCCACATGGTGGTGTCCCCATCTATCTGCTGCCCTCGTTCTTCTAGATGGTAGTGGTTGTGGGTTTGGAAGGTGCTATCGAAGGAGCCTTGGTGAATTCCTGCAGTGCATCTTGTAGATGGTACACACTTCCGCTACAGTGAGTTGGTGGTGGAGGGAGTGAATGTTTGTGGATGTGGTGCCAATCAAGTGGGCTGCTTTGTCCTGGACGGTGTCAAGCTTCTTGAGTGTTGTAGGAGCTGCACTCATCCAGGCAAGTGGGGAGTATTCCATCACACTCCTGACTTGTGCCTTGCAGATGGTGGACAGGCTTTGGAGAGTCAGGAGGTGAGTTACTAGTCGCAGGATTCCTAGCCTCTGATCTGCATCTGAGGTGCTACAACCTGCAAGGCTATGGACCATACAAACATACAAACATACGAATTAGGAGAAGGAGTAGGCCACTCGGTCCCTCGGCTCCACATTCAATAAGATCATGGCTGATCTCAATGCAACCTCAACCCCACAACCCCAGCCCCCTGCCCCCAATAACCTTTCACCCCTTTATTAATCAAGGATCTCTCTAGCTCTGCCTTAAAAATATTCAAAGACTCTGCTTCCACCACCTTTTGAGAAAGAGTGTTCCAAAGACTCACAACCCTCTGCGAGAAAAAATTTCTCCTCACCTCTGTCTTAAATAAGCGATCCCTTATTTTTAAATAGTGACCCCTAGTTCTAAATTCTCCCACAAGAGGAAACATCCTTTCCACACCCACCCTGTCAAGACCCCGCAGGATCTTGAAGGTTTCAATTAAGTCACCTCTTACTCTTCTAAACTCCATTGGATACAAGCCTAACTTGTCCAATCTTTCCTCATAAGACAACCTGTCCATTCCTGGTATTAGTCGAGTAAACCTCTGAACTTCTTCTCATGCATTTACATATTTTTATAAATAAGGAGACCAGTACTGACACAGTACTGTGGTCTCACCAATGCTCTGTACAACTGAAGCATAACCTCCCCACTTTTGTAATCAATTCCCCTCACAATAAACGATAACATTCTATTAGCTTTCCTAATTACCTGCTGTACCTGCATAATAACCTTTTGTGATTCATGCACTAGGATACCCAGATCTCTCTAATCTCAGAGCTCTACAATCTCTCACCTTTTAGATAATAAGCTCCTATTTTATTCTTCCTGCCAAATTGAATGATTTCAAATTTGCCCACATTATTCTCCATTTGACAGATCTTTGCCCACTCACTTAACCTATCTATGTCATTTTGTAGCTTCCTTGTATGCCAACTCTCTGTTTCCTGTTAGCTAGTCAATCTTCTATTCATGTCAATATCTTACCCCCTACACCATGAGCTTTTATTTTCTGCAATGACCTTTGATGTGGCACTTTATCAAATACCTTCTGGAAATCTAAGTACAGTACATCCATCGGTTCCCCTTTATCCACAACACATGTGACTCCTTCAAAGAACTCCAATAAATTGGTCAAACATAATTTCCCTTTTACAAAACCATGTTGACTCTGCCTTGAATTTTTTCCCCGCTATAACATTTTAGTAATAGCTTCTAACATTTTCCCTTTGACAGATGTTAGGCTAACTGGCCAATAGTTTTCTGCTTTCTGTCTCTCTCCTTTTTGAATAAAGGAGTTATATTTGCTACTTTCCAATCAAATGGAATCTTCCCTGAATCTAGGGAGTTTTGGAAAATTAAAACCAGTGCATCAATTATCTCACCAACCACTTCTTTCAAGACCATAGGGTGAAATCCATCTGGTCCTAAGGATCTGTCAGTTCGCAGCTTCAACAATTTGCTCAATACCACTTCCATGGTGATTGTAATTTTCCCAAGTTCCTCCCTCCCTTCCATTTCCTGATTTACAGTTATTTCTGGGATGTTACTTGTGTCCTCAATAGTGAAGAGCGAAGCAAAATACCTGTTTAATTCGTCCACCATCTCCTTACTTTTCATCATCAATTCCCCAGACTGTAGGATCAACGTTTACTTTGTTAATTCTTACTATCCGTCTTTAAATAGCTACCAGGTGCTGGAAAGCGGGATTAAAATGAGCGGCTCATTTCTTTTTTCTCTTTTTGGCCAGCGCAGACACGATGGGCTGAATTTTGAATCTTTCTGCACTGTAACTTTAATATGGTTCTATGGCTGTGTTTTGAAAAGAGCTATGCTCTGGAGTGGAGGCTTTAGATACAGTGACCATATGTTGCCATCTTCTGGGGACAGTCCCTGAATCAGATGCTAGGACACCTGGTTTGCAAAACTCATCCCGGAATACCCTAACTTTTAATCTCTTGTGTGGAAATATCTCTAATGCATAAGCGAGATACAGCAGAGTATGTAATGTAAGTTGCTTTGGATAAAAGTGTCTGCTAAATGTCTAAATAATAACAATAATAATAAATGTGCTAGAGAGAAATATCCAGAAGATTTCTATTATTGTTGTTATTACCATTAACCATAATATAGATGATAAAACACTATTGCAGTTGCCATAGCTACGATGCTGACTGAATGGCATATGACGTAAAAGACACAAGATTTAAGATTTGGTGTAAAGAGAAAATGGCATTGTCAAAAAAAGCATAATTGCTGCTTTAACAACCAACTTCAAAAGGCTTTTCTACAGATGGCGTGTATAAAAAACTGATGTCCCTGAACAGTGTTATTCTTGTACTATTAATGTGGTGTCTGAATGTGCTTCAATAATGTGAACGTCATATCCGCAGAAATTATATGCACATTTGTTTTGCATTTTTATTGTATGTGTGCAATTGTTACAATGTAAGCTGCTAAAAATTCTTGCCTTGCTATGCTACACAATCTGTTATATCCTGGCTATTTTATTGTGCTCCCTCTCACCCAGGGTGACAAACTCTTGTGGAAAAGATTAAGGGACACTCTAGCATAGGGGTCATTAGAGTGAGGGAGTGAGGGGGTGGGGAGGGCTTTGCTGCCAGGGTTGTGACAGTGGGGTGAGGGTTTAGCCAGGGCTGTGAGAGAGTGCAAACAGGAAGAGAGCAGATCCTGCCTACGTAAGTGATTTAAAGGACCGAATTATAGGGAAAGCAGAGACCCGTCAGCATTCGATGCCTGATGGCAGCCTCAAATAAGGGACAATCCCTTCAAATAAGGGACGGTTGATCATCCTGTCTGCGTCCCCAGGTTCAGTTTAGAAATGGTCGTCCTAGCTTAAAAATAGATATGTTTTCCCAGATAGTTTTTACTTATTTATCTGCCTGCTATAAAATGGACAAAGCAAACCAAAAGCTCCCACAGGAATAACTTAATATCAGCAGTGGAGGAAAGTCAATTCTAGAATCTTAAATAATATTTCCTCTAAGATGAGCAACCACACAGCAACCTTAAAGTTACTGCAGAGACGAGATGGCCCCTTTAAGTGTGTGCAGGTGTGCAAAAAAAAAACGATCCATACACTCACAAATATCCATGCACTACAAAAAAAAATGTGTTGATCTTAAGGGCGGATTGCTGTTTTATTGTGCTGTTAGTGTGCAAGAATGCAAGTAAATAGAATCTATTATCAGGAAAGAATTGTGATGCTCGCAGACATTATAACTATTTAGTTATTAAACGATCCAAGATTCAGTATGGACCAGGATTCAATACCATTACCCAGTAAAATATTGGAACTGAATTAAAAAAGAAACACCATGAACGTTGTATTTGTGAGGCTTAGTTTGTGAAGTGCTTTATTATTTAGTGAGGTTGTTCTTGATCCAGTGAAGTGTGAAATTTATGGAGTTTGATTATTGCAACATTTTATTGTAATGTCAGGATACCGAGTGTACTGAGTGTAACAATGGTTGATCTATCTAATACAAGGCACCTGGAATGAGGGAAAGGGCCTCTGTTTATGGTAAGAACATGTCTTTTCTAATCTCTACCAAGTCTAGGTGACATCTGTCTGTCTTCTTTTTTCTCTTGGCTTCATTATGCTCTTCTGTCACCTCCCCTTTTTGTCAGCAAGTCATCACCTCCTTTGATTTCACCCCTACTGGCTGCATTGCCTCCTCCCCCATCTTCAACCCATCACTACTTCTTTGCCTTCCTATTCTCCTACTACTGCTCCAGGCTTGAATCTACTTAAATAAACTCAGAGCATTTTCTATTTTTCTATCACCCCACTTCTTGTATGAACTTAATTCCATTTTCGCAGTTCCTCCATTTCTGTCGCATCTGTTCTGACAATGTCAGCTTCCAAGGTGATTCCAATATGTCTTTTTTTTTCCTCAACTGAGGACAGCATGCCACTGTTGATGACAGGGCTGTTAACTGTGTCCATCCTGTTTCCCACACTTCTGATCTCACCACTTGCCCTCCATCCCAGAACCAAGGTTCCCCTTGTCCTCATCTTCCACCCCACCAGCTTCCACATTCAATGGATCATCCTCTGCCATTTTCACCGCCTTGAATATGATGCCACCAACAAGGGCATCCACAATGTGGAGGTTCCCTCCACATTGCGCATTCAGGATTCTGAAGGGGTTGTTCCCTCTATTCCACCCTGGTCCACTCTTATATCATCCTCAACTGCCACTCCCCTTCCCATGAATCTTCCCAAGCACGCGTAGGATATGAAATACTCCTTTTACTTCCTCTCTTCCCACCATCCAGGACCCCAAACGCTCCTTAAATTTGCTGCTTCTTCTTTCAATTTAGTATACAGTATTCTCTGCTCATAATGCGGTCTCCTCTACACTGGAGACACCAAACACGATTGGTTGATTGCTTTGATGAACACCTGTGTTCAATCTGCAAGATGACCTGAGCTTCTGTTCAGTTATCATTTTAATTCTCCATCCTATTCCCAGTCTGATCTCTCTGTCATTGGCTTCTAATGAAGTTTCTAATGAAGTTCAACGGAAGCTTGAAGAACAGCATCTCATTTTTCAATTAGGCACTTTATTGTCTTCAACTTTGAGTTCAAAAAATTCAGATTATAACCACTGCTCTCAATTTTGTTTGGGCAGCAGCAGGTGATAAGGATTCTGCTGTTGCCATTTACAGTTCCTCTAGACCCATGTTTTTTTTCTTTACTTGCCCCTTTACCACCCTCTTTTGCCTTGTACCATTTAAATCACATTTGCTTCCCCCCACCACACCCCATCACAGTCCTTCCCTTTTATTCTTTGCTCCTCCTCTCTCCTCTTTCCCTGTCTCTGTACTTGTTTAAAACCCTGTATCACACCTAAAACATTTTACTGTTCTGACAATCACAGACCTGAAACGTTGGGCTAGATTTTTAAAGGGCTGCAGGTTCAGGAGCCAGTGTGGCTGGGAATTGGAAGTCGCAGTCCTGGAGGTCATGGGATCCTGATGCCTCTGGCACAGTTTTGAATTTTGAAAGGGAGGGTGAGGGAAATATGGTCGGCGCTAATTAACAGCCCCTTCAGCTCACTAAAGACCTCATTAAGGAGCCTATCAGCTTGAGATTGCAATTTTTAAATGTTTTTCCACGCAAGCCCGAACAATCCTGTGTACACATGTGCACAGCTGTCGCGTTCACTGTGAGCCCCTTTTAAATTGCTTTTCTTTAATTTTTAAATTTACTATGTGGGTCCAACGAGCACCAGCAGGAACGCTACATCTCCCCTTTTCATCCATGGCTGCTTTCTGCTGCTATCCACCTCAAAGAGCTGCCTGACCTAATCAGCAAGTTAGCGGCAGCCCAACATGGCTGCTGCCTGCCTTTGCTACTGATTCCAAGTAGGCAGCTCCTGCCTCCTGGAGATCCTGGCAATTGGGGAGTTGGATTTAAAAATAGCAGCTCTGGCACTGGGTCGGAACCTGGAATACATTTGGGTATCAGGTTCCCAACCATGCTTTGAAAATCCAGCCTGCTAAAAGTTGTTTTTCTCTCCATAGATCTGCCTGACCTTCTGAGTTTTTCCAGCATTTTCTGATTACTTTACAGGTTTACAGCAGTATTTTGCATTTTGTCACAGCTCTCCTTTGTGCCTCCCTTGGCATTCTCTGAAGGGGCCATCCAGGTACCCATGCCTCTTTACAAGCAGCAGTGCCACCTGCCACATTCTCCTCTCTCCTTGACCTTCCTGCCCAGCACACCCACTTGGGGATAACCTTACCTTTGTTCTTCCTATCTTGTTCTCACCTACTCTACCCAGCACTAGCCTCTTGAACTATAGTAAAAGCAGGAAATGCTGGAAAAACTCAGCAGGCCTGGCAGCATCTGTGGAGAGAGAAACAGAGCTTACATTTCAAGTCTGTAGAATCATATGGACTCAGAACGTTAAGTCTGTTTTTCTCTCTCCACAGATGCTGCCAGACTGGCTGAGTTTTTCCAGCATTTCCTGCTATTATTTCAGATTTCCAGCTTCCGCAGTATTTTGCTTTGTTATTGAGCTATGGGCTCGAGCCTGGAAGCCAACATTTGTACTCTCTGCGGCAGGCCCTGGGTTGTGGCCTTGCCCTCCAAGTAACTGGCTCCTGGCTGGGATATCCTATACAACTGCCTTACTATAGATAAAAAGCAAAATACAAAATAAGAAAAAGCTAAAAATAAGATGGAGGGCCAAAAAGATCAAAGACAAGTGAATACATTAATACCTAATACTCAAGAGAACTTAATTATTTTTCATAAATTCACTGCTTTAACATAATTACCATTCTGCTGGCACAATTTTCACACATATGACCTGCTGTATGGACTTGAAGTGATGAGTGTGGGTTTTATTCCTGTATAGCCACAAAGGGTAAATTTGAATGTGTTTAAAATATTCACACTGAGTCATGGAGCTAAATATTTATGCTTATCCAACAAACTAGAATTTGAGATGGGATGGCTCCATAAATTTAGCATAAATATTATCTTTGGCACAGGCAACACATCTCGGGAGGTATAACGTGGTAATTACTGTTGTTGGTGTTATCATATGAGCAGTTAACAAGCTTGAACTGAATTTTTCTCTCTGCTAGCCAAATGTCTGTTAAAATAAGGTGAAAAATTTGGTGTAAGCACATTAGGTTAATACAAAAACACTGTCAAGATCATTTTCTGCACATGTGCAGAAAGCTATTTGAAAACATTTTATTAAGCGGAGGAATAACAGTGAATGTCAAAGAGAGAATAAGGAAAAATAGAAAAAAAAACTGAGAATGCCATGGCTGAAGAGAAGGCTTCTGAAAGTGAGGAGGGGGGTGGCATAGTGAAGGGATCAATGAAGAGAGCTTGAGAGGCAGGGTTATAATGACTGACAGAACTGCTACTGGTAGTGGAGTGAAGGGAACAGGATAGGTGGAGTAAGCTGACGTCAGAGGAATAGAGGGTCTGTGCAGTGATTTATGGTTGGAGGAAATCACTGAAGTACAGCAGGCAGGGACCATGGAGTAAGTCAAAAGTAAGGGTGAACGTCTTGAAATCACTTTGCTGGGACATGGGGAGTTAGTGGAACTTGAAGTGGCAAGAATGATGGGAGTGAGACTATGTGTAGATAATATTATGAGATTTACTTTGTGGAGGGCATGGAAAGAGTTAGAGAAGCCAAACCACCATATGATAGGAGTGTAGTTTAGAATTTGGCAGCCAAGGAGGAAAGGTGAGTGAGGAAGTGGGCAATGTTTTGGATGTTGATGAGATTGGTCTCAGTAGAAGTTG
Organism: Cetorhinus maximus; assembly: GCF_964194155.1. Lineage (NCBI taxonomy): Eukaryota > Metazoa > Chordata > Chondrichthyes > Lamniformes > Cetorhinidae > Cetorhinus > Cetorhinus maximus. The sequence continues at coordinate 123,911,675 of NC_135880.1, read as the reverse complement.
CAGCACAGAAGAAAGGATTTTAGTCCATTATGCCTGTACTGATTCAAGCTCTTCAACTGGAGCTATCTGCTCTATGCTATCTCTTAGGTGACATCTTACTAAAGATTTAACAGGGTCAAGGCCAAAGACACTCAATGGGATGACAGGAGCCAAAGGAGGATGGGTTTGCTTTAACTGAATTAAGTTACAGAAAAATTTGGACTAACCAGGTCTTCATACTGGGCAGAGTCCACCCCTTCAGATGAACGGATAAGGCAGAGAAGGCTTCCAGATGACCAGATAATATTGCTGAGGAGTGGCATATAAATGATGGTGACCAAGATGGGGAAGAAGTGGGGTGGTGTACTAAGGATCAAGCACAATAAAAGTAAACTACAGCTCCCAAACTGTATTTTAGAGAAAACATGGCTGTTTAAGAAATCTCACTATTGTTGGCTGTCTTTGACCATCAAGGAAGAAGCCTTAAAGAACAATAATAGAGATTACATAAATCAATGAAAGAGAAACTGTTAGCAACTTTTAAAACAGTCGCAATATTCATACAATTTGACATAAAAAGCATTCAGTTTATATGGAGAGTGTTTGAAAGCTACTCTATGAGTTCAGAACTTTTAGGAATAAACATACGTTTTCGCTGCATGGGTGGCAATCTGGTGGAGTAGATTCCTCAGTGGAATGGAAATCAGACAGATTCTATAATGGGCAGGTGAGCCACTCTGCAAACTTGCCATCCATGCAGTGAAGATGAGAATTCACTCCTTAGTCTGGGTGTGCACTCAATGTTCAGCAGTTCTTTGTGTCAGATAAGATGGAATATATGAACATGACCATGGTGCTAAGATGAAAGTTTTAGGTTTTATTTGGACTATTGGCAATGTGGTTTTCGGTGACAAAACCAAAAAACTGAAACTTTTTGCAGCTATGAAGTGAGTTTCCAAGGGATATTATTAACATTAACTTAAAATTATGCCAGCTGCCAAAAATGACAAAATAGAAATTCCATCTCATCACCTTGTTTGAAAACTTCCATTGTCCTGTTCCAAAATAAATTGAAACACACTGTGTTAAATCATATACCTGTGCAAGTTCAAAGTTTGTAAAGTGACTCTTGTTTGCTAAATGGGCCCTAGCTAATGCCTCATGAGTGAAAAGGACACTGATCTCTGATCAGAAGCCCTCTCTGGATTTACAGTCTCTCACTTCACCTCCTATCCAAGCCTTCACTTGGTGAACCCTGTTAACCTCTAACTCACAGTTGAGTGACAGATGTTGGAAGGGTGAAGTAAAGCCCATTGTGGTGTGGGAGGCATACGCTTACAAGTGTATGGCATTTTCAGAGGAGATGGCATAATGGTAACAGCATTGACTCCAGCAAAGGGAAAAAGCAGAGAAACACCCCGTGCCAGCCATCCATCTCACACCATACTCTTCAGTCCTGAGAAGACCCACAGGGGATGAGGAAGTCACTTACAGCTTGGACATACTCAAATCATGGACAGTCTACCATCACCTGTGCAAGCTTATCATTATAAGGGGTCCCACACTCAGAAAAGTTCAGATATGTACACCTGAGTGAGAAAAATCATCCAATAGATGCAGAGGTGGTACTTTCAGCTTTCAGGAGCATTCCCTCCATAGGACACTGATGTTAGCATTTTGGTATACGGATTTATAAATTCTTTTAAAAAATGAAGGAGGTCACAAATATAATGGGCAAGGTAGAATCTTACATGAAAACAGAAAATGTTGGAAAATTCAGCTTTTTCAGGCAGCATTTGTGGCGAGAGAAACAATTTCAACAATGGGAGCTGATTAATGCATATGTAATTAAGAATAATTTTCATGTCAAAATATAAACTGAACACATTTCTACCATTCTATATTGCTGTTTATTCATAAAAACTTATTAATGATATAAAACTATTATGTTTGCATGCAGTTTCCCCCTGTCACAATAAGCTGCTATACTTTGAGTTCAGGTACCAATTTGTCATGACCCACCCCCAAGTGAGGTTCCCCAAAGTTGTCGATCCTGGTGAGACCCCTCAATTTGTCACTGTCTGGCTGGGACACACCCAAATTGTTACGCCCCAAGTGAGGAGGGATGAACTGGCTCCCTGCCTTTATTTAGACCCCCCTACACCACCCCCCCCCCCCCCCACAACTCTGTTGGTCGCAATAAAATTTAATCTAAAAAGGATCCCTTTTGCAGATACCTTTATCCCAGACCCAACCACCCTGGTTTTGAAGGAGCACATTTCATTAGGCTTTCTTGAGTTAAAGGTAAGAGTAAGTTCATTAACTACTAAAGGCAAGAAAGGATAAAACACATACATATACGGTCAAACAGGTTAAAAGTAAGAATTTAGCTTGAAGTAAGTGAATATATAGCTACACAGATAGAAAAAGGATATACAGAACAGTTCTTGACTCATGGGGAATAGGTTATTGAGCATTGCAGCTGTTGTGATTTGAGATTCCAGTAGAATTGTTTCCAATAGATGAATAGTTGGTTTCGAGGTTCCAGTAGAGTTGAATTCGGTAGAGAGGGAGGGAGATCAGGATATCTGCAAAATGGCGATTTGCAGGGGTACTGTGTGTGGCTCTCACTTCTGAGTCAAACTTCCAGCACTTGCTCTCTCTCAGAACACCCACCAACAGACAGACACCGGGGCAGCTTCTCAGCTCACTTTTAACCACTCCTTTGTATATTCAAAGTGGGAAGCGAATTCACAAATCTGTCTGGGCATTGCTCACAGGATTTCTTGATGAGATGATGCTCATCTCCCATTGTGCCCCATTGTCTCTACCGGAGGGAGCAATTAGTATCTGGATGTCTTTAGCAGTACCTTGTCAGGCAACAGGGTGGGATTCCATTATCTCTCAGGGAGTCACCCTGCAGCATCCCAACCAGTGGCTTGTGTACATTTTAAAAATCAGGTCTTTTTTTTCAAAGTCTAATATTTCCGGATGCAGTTTGGTGTTTTTCTTTCATTATCATGACACTTCCCCTCCTCTCTGGAATGGAATGAGATTCATTCTCATTTCATTACAAAAAAAGGGAAAAACTTACAAACAACGAAACACTCTCATACACACATTCATTCTTTTAGCAATAGTCAATTTCTGGTTCTAACTGGGCTCTTTTAAGTCCTGGAAGGGGCGTCCACAATCACATTTGATTTCCCAGGACTGTGGGTGATTTTTAAGTGGTACGGCTGGAGGAACAAACTCCAATGGAATAACCTGGAATTCTGGGTCTTAAGTTTTTCCACAAAAGTTAATGGATTGTGGTCGGTATAGACTGTTGACTCTCTGTACCCATTTTGGATCTATATCTCAAAGTATCTGAGGGCCAGTAATAAACTGAGGGTCTCCTTCTCTGTGGAGTACCATTTCTGATGCTTGTTGAGCTTTTTAGAGAAGTACCCGATTGGTCTCTCTATTTTGGATTCGTCCTCCTGTAGGAAAACAGTCCCTACCCTGATGTCACTCACATCAATGGCCATTTTAAATGCCCGATTAAAGTCCAGGGCTGGAAGCACAGGCTCGCCTATTAAAATGGCCTTCAGCTTTTCGAAAACTGTCTGGCATTTCTCGGTCTATACTACCTTTGCTTTTTTCTGTAGTAGATCTGTCAGTGGTGCAGCTACTCTGCTGAAGTTTGGGATGTACTTGCGGTAGAACCCACACATCCCCAAGAACATCATGGTTTCCCATGATTTTGTGGTGGAAATGGGGGATTGGACTATGGCTTGTACCTTGGCTGCCTTGGGCAGTATCTGGCCTTGACCGACTACGTGTCCTAGTTAGGTCACTTTAGCCTTAGTGAATTTGCTCTTTGCGAGATTGACCACTAAGTCAGCTGACTGTCTCTGGAATAGGGATTCAAGTTGCTCTGCGTGGTTTCCCCAGGTGTCGCTGTGCACTAGAAGGTTGTCCAGGTAGACGTCGCAATTGGACAACCTGGTTCATCAACCTCTGGAAGGTAGCCAGGGCATTTTAGAGTTCGAAGGGCATAACCCGAAACTGGTATAACCTGCCTGGAGTTACGAAGGTGGAGATTTCCTTTGCACCAAGGAAACCTGCCAGTCCCCCTTGAGTAAAGCTATCTTAGTGATATAGACTGCTTTACCTACCCTATCTATGCCAGGATATCAGGTAGGAGTTGGCTCAGGTCACTGCTTTAACTTTTTGGTAGTCAATGCAGAACCTTGTGGAGCCATCCGGCTTGGGCACGAGCACAACTGGGGAGCTTCAGCTACTGTTGCTCTATTTGTTGGTGCTCCAGCATGTAGTTAATCTCCTCCCAAACCTGGGCCAGCTTTTCTGGGCCTAGATGGTAGGGATGTTGCCTTATGGGAGGGGCCTCTCCTATGTCCACATCGTGTAGAACTAGTGTGTTGCAGCCTGGCTTGTCTCTGCACAAGCCTTGAAATATAGTGAACAGCCTTGTCAAGTCTGCTCGCTGTTCTGCCCTTAGGTGGGAGAACAAGGATTTCTATTTTGGTTAGCCTGGTAGTAGGGGGTTCAATGTGGGCCTCACCCACGACTCCCTCCAATTCATCCCCACTGCCACCTTCCTCCTCCAGGTTGTTGGAAGTGGGACAGACAGTTACCTGCTTGTCCCCTTCTCGGTTGTGAAATTGCTTTATTATGTTGACATGACACAGCCTTTGCTTTTTTCCCCGATCTGGTGTCTCAATTAGATTGTTTACTTAGAACCATAGGACCATAGAAAAGTTACAGCACAGAAGGAGGCCATTCAGCCCATCTTGTCCATGCCAGCCTGAGGACACCCAGGTGCCCTTTCTAATCCCACCTTCCTGCACCCAGCCCATAACCCTGCAGCTTACAGCACTTAAGGTGCAGATCCACGTACTTTTTAAAAGAGTTTAGAGTTTCTGCCTCTACCACCAACTTGGGCAGAGAATTCCAGACACCCATTACCCTCTGCGTAAAAAAATTCTTCCTCATGTCCCTCCTACATGTTCTGCCACTTATCTTGAATCTATGTCCCCTGGTTCTAGAATTCTCCACCAAGGGAAACAATTTTATCCTGTCCACTCTATCTATTCCCCTCATAATTCTGCACACCTCAATCAAGTCACCTCTCAGCCTTCTTTGTTCTAAGGAAAATAACCCCAACCTATCAACTCTCTCCTCGTAGCTACATTTTTCTAACCCTGGCGACATTCTTGTAAACCTCCTCTGCACTCTCTCCAGAGCTATTGGCCTGAATTTTCCCGTCGGCGATTTGGGGGTGGGGCCTGCTTGCCGACAGGAAAATGACACAGGATGACATCGGGAGGAACCCCCGATGTCATCCTGGTCCCTTTAAATTCTTAGGAAGGCGGGCGGACAGTGAAATCAGCTGTCCACCCGCCAACCTGTCAATGGCCAGTTGAGGCTATTGACAGGCTAATTAAGATAATTAAAGACACTGCCCGTCCAACCTTAAGGCTTGCGGGCAGGCCAGAAGCCCCAGCGGGCTCCTGATAAAGCATGAAACCTCATCCACTGGCGGGATGAGGTTTCATGTCCGTTTTTAAAAAGTGTATTAAAGTTTATGTCCTTTTTATTAACATGTCCCATCTCGTGTGACATTGTCACATGAGGGGGGCATGTTAATAATTTTTTAATTTTTCTATTTTTTGACTTTTCTTATCTGTCTGTGCTCTCCCTGAGACAGGACTTTGCCTCAGGGAACACTGCGCTCTTTCGTGCGCACACGCGAAAGAGCGCACTTTGACAGATGGGGAATCCCTCCCCCCACCGCACAGGAAGTGCATAGCCTGTCGGGCAGGCCGCTGGGCAGGCCTTAATTGGCCCGCCCACTCAAAATGGCGGCGGGCCCCGTTTCGGTGGCGGGGGTCGGCTGTCCGCCCACCGCCAAGCCGGTGGGGCCCGCACGCCATCCGAGGGCAAAATTCTGTCCATTACGTCCTTCCTGTAATGTGGTGACCAGAACTGCACACAATACTCCAGTTGTGGCCTCACCAGTGTTTTATACAATTCCAACATTATATCCTTACTTTTATATTCTATACCTCTTCCAATGAAGGAGAGCATTCCATATGCCATCTTTACAATCTTGTCTACTTGAACTGCTGTCTTCGGGGACCTGTGTACTTGTACGCCAAGATCTCTCACTTCATCTACTCCTCTTAGTATATTCCCATTTATTTTGTAATCCCTGTAACTGTTTGACCTCCCTAAATGTATGACCTCACACTTCTTTATGTTAAAATCCATCTGCCACTTTACCGCCCACTACACCAACCCAGCTATATCGTTTTGGAGATTATGGCTATCCTCTACACTATCCACAACTCGGCCAATCTTTGTGTCATCTGCAAATTTCCTAATCGCGCCCCTCACCTTCAAGTCCAAATCGTCAATATATAACGCAAACAGCAAGGGTCCCAGCACCAAGCCCTGTGGAACACCGCTTGAGACATCTTTCCATTCGCAAGGGCATCCATCGACCATTACCCTTTGTTTCCTGTTACAAAGCCAACCTTCTATCCACTTTGCCACATTACCCTGAATCCCATGGGCTTTTACTTTCCTGACCAATCTGCCATGTGGGACCTTGTCAAATGCCTTGCTAAAATCCATGTACACAACATCCACTGCACTACCTTCATAAGCCCTTCTTGTCACTTCCTCAAAGAATTCAATCAAATTTGTGAGGCAAGACCTTCCTTTAACAAATCCATGCTGACCATCCCTGACTAGTCCCTGCCTTTCCACATGACAGTTAATCCTATCTCTCAGGATTGATTTCATTAATTTGCTCACCACCGATATAAGACTAACTGGCGTATAATTGTTTGGCATTTCCTTTGATCCCTTTTTAAACAATGGAACTACGTTTGCATTTCTCCAGTCCTCCGGTACCCCCCCCTGTATCTAGTGAGGATTGGAAAATCATCCTCAGAGTATCTGCTATCTCCTCCCTGACTTCCTTCAGCAGCTTCAGAAACAATCCATCTGGCCCTGGTGATTCATCAACTTTCAAGGATTTCAACCCTTTGAGTACTTCCTCTCTCTCCCCGAGCTTCCTTGCTACTCTGTACGGGCCACTGAACTGGGCCTGTAACAGTTCCCCTGGTATTGGTCAGAGCACTAAACACACAGTCTCCCAGCAGAAGTTTGGGTCGTGGCATGTCTGTCTGCCTGTTTTCTCATAGCCGTCTGGGAGATTTTCAAGTGCTCTTGGGACATCTGGCAGGCTCTCATGAGCCGCTCCCGGAACATGGCTATGTAATCCAACATGGAGATCTCCTCCTCCTGCTCTAAAAGCCTCTCCTTGATTAGTTTCAGAGGCCCTTGCACTTGATGCCCATAAACTAATTCAAATGGAGTAAAAGCGGTGGACTCACTGGGTGAGTTCCTAGTTGGCAAACAGAAGGAAACCTGGTCCTTTATCCCAGTCATGGGGGCACTTGTGGCAGTACGCCCTGATCATTGTTTTTAGGGTCTGGTGGTACCACTCTAGCACCCCCTGGGGCTGGGGGTGATTCGCTGAAGATTTAAGCTGGGTCACGCCCAGGTTACCCATGATTTCCTGGAATATCTTGGACATGAAATTTGAGCCCTGATCTGACCGGTGGGCAGACCATACCTGGTAAAGATTCGGGTCAATGCCCTCACCACTGTTTTGGCAGATATGGTTCTCAGGGGAACAGACTCTGGGAAATGGGTAGCCACGTCCATGATAGTGAGGTGTGGACTCCTTTTGTTTTGGGTAGGGGCCCCACACAGTCTACTAACACCTGGCTGAATGGTTCCCCAAAAGTTAGCACAGGAATTATCGGTGCAGGTCGTATTGCAGATTGGGGTTTTCCCACAACCTGGCATGTGTGGCAGGTTCTGTAAAACCTTACTACATCCCTGTGGAGGTGCGGCCAGTAGAAATTCTGGCTGATGCAAGCTTGTGCTTTGCATATACCAGCATGCCCAGCCATCGTAATTTCATCAGCTAGCCGCAATATTTCCCTACGGTGCCTCAGTGACACCACTACCTGGTAGATCACTGTCCACTCCTTGTTTGAGGGGGATCTCCATTTCCTCATCAGCATTTCATTTTTAATTCTTCTGCCCTGGCCTCATTGTGAGCAGTCTGAGCTAATGTTTTTAACTGTGGGTCAGCTTGCTGGGCCATTACCAAGGAAGTTCTATTTATCACCTCCTTAGGGTCATCTAGACTCCCGAAAAACGGGAGTTTTTCAGATAACCAGATCGGAGGGTCTTCTGTCTGCAGTGCCACTTCAGCTTCCCCTGTTGGAGCTTGTCGGGCCATAGACCGGACTACCACATAGTCAGGAAAAGTGCCAGGCACTTTCTCCTGCAGTTGTCCTGTCTCCTTGACCTCAATGGGCTTCTCTGAGACCACTGGGGATGATATTATCTTTGATCCCGTCAAGTCATTGCTGAGGAGCAGGGCGACCCCATCCACAGACAAACTGGGGATGATTCCCACAGTCACTACCCTGATACAAGGTCACACTCCGATGTACCCGGTATAGGGGAATGGGCATGTACCCTCTTTCAATTCCCTTTACCAACACCTTAGCACTGATGACACTCTCTGGTGGGAAAGTCATGCCTTTTCCCAGCAGTAGAATCTGGCTGGTTCCTGTATCCCTCAGTATTACGACAGGCTTAATCGCCTCACCCTGAGGAAATGTGGCCACCCTTCCTTTGGATACAAAATCCCGGTAACCCTCAGGGATTCGTTTAAACTCATGCACACTCTCAGGAGTCCCTCTACAGGGATTCGCAGCCACAGTCGGAGCCATAGCCTGGTCTGCTATGCTCTCTGACTGACTCCCATTCTCTGCATGGGGTGTATGCACCCCGATAAATCCCACTGGTTTTTCCCGTAACCTCCAGCAGTTGGCCTGGATGTGCCCTGCCTTCCAGCAGTTAAAACACAAGGGCTTCTTGGCTTTTCATTTTCAGCATCACTCTTTTTGTCCTGAGGAAGCCCCCAGAATTTCCCTCTGTCCCATGGGTGCTCAGTTTCCAACACTGTCCACCTCCTCTCTATCCTTCCCAGTTGATTGGGGGTGACTAGCGGATGGTCTCTTCTGGGACAAGGGTTTGTGGATCAACTCATAATTGTGGCTGCCTACCTGGCCCCTGTTACCCCCTGCTCCTCTAGGTGTGTTCTTATTGGGAAGGATATGGAGTTCTTAAACTCCTCTGGGAGAATTATCTCATGGAGGTTTTTGTAACTGGCTTCTGTTTTAAGTGCCTGCACCCACTGGTCAAAAGAAAGTTGCTTAAGTCTTTCAAATTCCAGGTACTTCTGGTCAGGCCATTTCCTAAGGGTATGGAATTTCTGATGGTACACCTCCAGCACTAACTGGTACGTACTTAAAATAGCCCTTTTTATTGCCTCATAGTCAGTGGCACTCCTCAGACAGGAGGGAGTAAACCTTGTGAGCCTTCCCTGAAAGCTAACCCTGCAGTAATAGAGACCAATGTTGGACTGGCCACTTTAACTGCTGTGCTAGCTGCTCGAAAGATATAAAGAAGGCTTCCACCTTTGCTTCATCAAACTTAGGGGTTAAATGAGCAAACTGGGTTACCTCAATTCTTCAGTCTGAGCTAGTGTTGTCTTGGGAACCAGCGGGATGCCTACTCCTTGGTTCAAGCTGTTTTAGTTGAAACTCCCTTTCCTCTCTTTTCTCTCTCCTGAAATTTTCACTCTTCCCTTCGTGCCCTTTCATGAAATTCCCTTTCATTTTCTCTCTGCTGAAAATCTAATTTCTACTTCTCCAATTTTAATCTCTCTACTGCTGTGCCATCTGTTTCATCGTCCTCAATATCCACCTGTAGACCACTGGCCGCCCTTTTTCAAATATCAGGTTTTCTAGCTTTCGGCCAAAATTCTAATCCTAAACGCCTTGCTAACTCTTTTAACTGTTCGAGGGGCAGAACTTTTAGATCTTCATAACTAACTGCTTCTGGTTCTGCTAGAAAGGTACTGGCATCAAAAATGCACATTTTAACACTTCAGCAGTATAGACTCAAGAAAGTTATTTTGCAGTTTCTAAAAAATTGACTTCAAAAGGACAATATACTTTCCCAATCTAATTTATTCAGTTCGTCTGTGGGAAAAAATATTCCAGACTCGGAGCCCCCAAATTGTTCAAATTCCGGACGAGTGCTCCAATTTGATACGACCCACCCCCAGGTGAGGTTCCCCAAAGTTGTTGATCCTGGCTTGTCAACATCTGGTTGGGACACCCCCAAATTGTTATGCCCCGGCTGAGGAGGGGTGAACTGGCTCCCTGTTTTTATTCAGCGCCACCCCCACCCGCCACCCTCCCCAACCCCCACCACCCCACTTCCCCGTTGGTCGCAACAAGATTGATCCCTTTCATGGATAGCTTTTTCCCAGATTCAATTGTTCTGGTTTTGAAGGAGCCAATTTGATCAGACTTTCTTGAGTTAAAGGTAAGAGTAAGTTTATTAACTACTAAAGGCAAGAAAGGATAAAACACATGCATATATCATCATACAGGTTAAAAGTAAGAACTTAGCTTGAAATAAGTGAATATATATATATGTAAAATAAAAGTTTACAGAACTGTTCTTGACTCGTGGGGATTATGTAATTGAGCGTTGTGGCCATTGTGATTCGAGAGTCCAGTAGAATTGACTTTGGTAGATGAATAATCGGATTCAAGGTTTCAATAGAGTTGACCCCGGTAGCTGATTAGTTGGTTTTGAGGTTCCAGTAGAGTTGAATTCGGTAGAGAGGGAGGGAGATCAGGATACCTGCAAAATGGTGATTTGCAGGGGTACTGTGTTACTTCTGAGTCAAACTTCCAGCACTTGCTCTCTCTCAGAACACCCACCAACAGACAGACACGGGAAGCTTCTCAGCTCCCTTTTAACCCTTTCTTTGTATATTCCAAGTGAGAAGTGAATTCACAAATCTGTCTGGGCATTGCTCACAGGATTTCTTGATGAGATGACGCTCATCTCCCATTGTGCCCCATTGTCTCTACTGGAGGGAGCAATTAGTTTATGGATGTCTTTAGCACTACCTTGTCAGGCAACAGGGTGGGATTCCATTATCTCTTAGGGAGTCACCCTGCAGCAACCCAGCCAGTGGCTTGTGTGCATTTTAAAAATCAGGTCTTTTTTTTTAAAGTCCAATATTTCTGGATGCAATTTGATGTTTTTCTTTCATTATCATGACAAATTATTAAAATTTAGGTGCGACCCTTACCTCAAATTTCATGCAAAAGTGTGATAAATAAGAACTGAGTAGCTATGAAACGCTCAAAAAGTCTATCAAAAACCAGCCTGAAACTGAGCTAGTCAAAAATTACCAGCTTTTCTTCTAACTAACAAAAACGTACATGGCTCAAAATAAGGACCCTGTACATTTGTTGGTAAACAGAATACAAACATAGCTGTGGCATGTCAAGGAAAGTGGAATTCTGCTTTATATATTAATGTGTATCAGCTGTGGCTCAGTTGGCAGCACTACGTCACAAGGTTCCAGTTCAAGTTCCACTCCAGGCTTGCACAAAAATCAAGGCTGACACCCCAGTGCAGTACTTCATTGGTTTTGAGACATCCGGTGCTTGCGAAAGGCACTAAATAAATGCAATAAGTCTTTAGTGAATTTGAGTGATAATTCTGGTTTCACCATGTACCTGCAGTATGTACAATGTCATAGTCGACACAGCAAAGTTGGCCAATTAAATTAATTGGATCTAATAACATTAGAATATCACGTTTTGATTAAGATGATTACTTTTTTCCATTTGATTGAAGCAAAGGAACATTAGGGGTAGAAATTTGATTTTGCTGCAGAAACTAGACCAATCAATAACAATGGAAATACTTTTGCTTGCACTCAAAATTTAATGGAATATTTTATACAAGAGCTCTTTTTAATTTCTCAAGGCCACACCTTTACATTAATATTAGCTGTTAAGGACCCTGCATTAACTCGTGGTCACTGACAAGTGGAATGACACTGTGGGTAGAGCTGAACAGAAATTATTTCTGTATGCTAATGAAACACTGTTAATGCCACAAAATCATGCGCTTAGTTGAAAGATTTTTTTTTTACTTTGATGTTATCTGAAGATTTGAAGTAAACAGGAATAAATCTGAAGTGCTCTCTCAGCTAAGGGGAGAATATAATTCAATTCCATGCACTTTGATGCAGTGGAGACTGACACATTTTGAAGGCAGTGATTTCATGAATATAATGGAACTCCAATTATCTGCCATAATGAAGGGAAACCTTCTAGCAGAAAATGGAAATCAGCAAATAATTGAGAGTCCCCAAGTTTTGGTCTTCAAATTGTGATACAGCAATACTCTTGTTACAGAATTTGAAAAAAAAATGTTCTTGAGATATGGCATGGCTACATTTATTGATAACCCTTAGTTGCCCTAAGTAAATGGTGATGGGCCTTCTTGAACTGCCACTGTTCTTGCACTGATGTTGCTCCCCCAATGATGTTCCGGGGGGGGATTCCAGGATAGAATTGACAAAATCTGTACCCGGGATGCTAATTTGTCCTTTCCCTTTGCTGCCTATTTATAGCATAGGGGCCTCTTTGCCCACTGCCCTTGACCAGGTTGTGTTTCCAGTTTTCTTTCGAGTTATCAACAGTCACAGATTGCAACTCTTTCGAGTACAATCACAGTTCTTGGTTTCCGGGAGTGGGACACGAACCCACAACCCTCTGATTCAAAGGCGAGGGTGCTATGAACTGAGCCACAGCTGACACTTTAAATTTCCACCATCTCCACAGTGGGATTTGAACACACGCTCCCAAAGCATTAACATGAGCTTCTAGATTACCAGTCCAGTGACATTTACCACTACACCACCACCTTCCGGTTGTGTTTCCAGTTTGTGAATTAATGAATGACAGCCCCAGCAATGTTGCTGCTCCCCCTTTAAATCAGGTCGGCTTCTAGCTTGGTCCCACCTCCTTTAAGTGCCTGCCACCACTAATTGGCCAGTGAACATGACTCCTGGACAGTTGAGAACTCTGCATAACAAAATTGTGGTGTGCCTGCTTTTCCATGTCAGAGTAGGGCTGGAACCTGGAAGTCAGTGTAATGTTTGAGTTTCAAACCGGGAGTTGAAATCCTGCCTTTAGAGAGTGTCTGTGTGACCGTACTGACTACGCTGCAGTTGAGAAAGTTCTGTTTAAGAAATTGGAGAAGGTCAGTGAGACTGTACTGTTGAAAAACTTACAGAAAGGCTGTGAATTTCATTCAAAATCAGATAGTTGGTGAGCTCATCTGGAAGCAGGTAAAATCCTAATGGGACAATGTGTGCCAGGTGCATTCAATAGTTGCTATTCCCTCAGAGTATTTTAAAAAAAGAGAGTGCAGGTGGGAGCAGAGTTAATACCTTTGAAGTTACTATCAGATCTTTCACACCATACGGGTTCAGTGAGTTGTGAATCTTTGGAATTCTCAAATCCAGTGAGGTATGGATGCTCAATCAGTGAGCATGTTCAAGGCTGAGCTCGATAGATCTTTGGACTCTAGGGAATGGTATATGGAGTTCAGCCAGGAAGGTGGAGAAGAGATCAAGGATTAGCCATGATCTTATTGAATAGTGGAGCAGGCACACAGGGCTGTAGAGGCCTATTCGTGCTCCAATTTCTTATGCCCTTATGTTCTTAAAAAGTCTTTTGGAAAATCCTGGGCTGGATACTTGGGACGGGATTTTTGCTCGTCATTGTTGGGGGCAAGAAGGGAGTGGGGTAGGCGTGAAAATTAGTGCTGATGGCTGCCATGCTGATTTGCCTTTGCTGTTCTGATGACCAGTGATTTAGCTTAGGAGATGGAAGGTGGGACTTGACAACCCTCCGATTCAGAAAATTGGCTTTGTTAATGAGTTCATTGTCAACTCACCAAGGGCCAGTTTGGAATTTTTGTTGGGATACAAGGGTTACTCTATGGATTAGGGACAGTCCAAATGGAAGAAGGTGATAAAAGAGTAGGGAGGCAGTCTTGGCCACACCATTAAAAGTCGTAAGCTTGTAAGAAATAGGGCCATTCGGCCCATCAAGCCTGCTCTGCCATTCAATAAAATCATGGCTGATCTGATTGTGGCCTTAATTCCACTTTCCTGACTGTGCCCCATAACCCTTAACTTCATCAAAAATCTGTCTAACTCTGCCTCAAATATATACAATGACACTGCCTCCACTGCGCTTTGTGGAAGAGAATTCCAAAGACAAATAATCCTCCGAGAGAAGAAATTCATCTTCATCTCTGTCTTAACTGGTAGACCCTTTGGCCGGGATTTCCCCTGAAATGCACAAAGTCCTTTAGCAGGTAGGAAAAATGGCATTCTACCCACCAACTGCAATGGCAGCTTTTTGCAGTGAATCATCTGCATCGCAGCTGATTAATTATTCGTCCATAGGGAACATGCTGTTCCGCTGGTGGGTGGCATCTGGTTCACCCACCCCGCTGTGATCTTAGCACTCTCTAACTATGGGCGCCATATTTAAATGATGCCCCTGCACGGTGTTTGCAGTGTTTCCGGTGAAGTCATGGCTCCCAAAGGCAGAAAGCATGCTGTGCCCAAATTCAGTGAAGAGTTGGATGAAGTCGAGGCCCGCCGCGATGTCCTCTACCCCTGCTCTGGCCACAGGCCTTCCACCAAGGTGACTAATCTGGTTTACTAATCTGCCCTGGGAGATGGTAGCAGTGGTGGCCAGTGCAAATGCCCTGCAGAAGAGGTCAGCTGATAGAGGTCATGATGGAGGAGAGTTGTCCACGAGGATCCTCAATGCAACTGCTGACAATGAGGGCCTCACAAGCACGCCCACCTCACCTGACCCGTGCAATGGCCTCTTCGCCTGCATCCCCGGTTTCCAAGATCTCATCACCATCAGCCCCTTCAAGGTCCTTCTCATTGGTGGAGATGTGCAGCTCCTCCAACTCGTCATCTGCCAAGTCCTCCCCCCTTTGTAGCTCCAGGTTGTGCAGCATGCAGCAAGCCACGATGATGCATGGGATCCTTTGGGGAGATCTGTACAGGCATTGGAATCACATTTTTAGGATCCCTATGGTGTATTCCACCAACGTCCGAGTTGCAGCATGAGCCTCGTTGTACCTTCTCTCAGCAGGAGCCTGAGGCTGCCGCATGGGTGTCATCAGCCACGTCCTTTGCGGGTAACCCTTATCCCCGAGGAGCTAACCCTGCATCATGTGTGGTCCCTCGAAGATGTCAGAGATCTGAGACCTACTCAGGATGCACAAATCATTGTTGCTCCCTGGGAATCTGGCGCACACCTGCATTATAAGTTTGTTATGGTCACACACCAGCTGCACATTGAGTGAGTGGTAGCCTTTCTGATTGATGTACTGGACTTCATGTTGCCAGGGAGATTTTATAGCCAGATGAGTGCAGTCGATGCCACCCTGCATCTGTGAGAAACCAGACAGCTCTGCAAAGCCAGTGTTCTTTTATCCTGGCTTGCTTGATCTCTGTTGAAGTGGACAAAGTTGTAGACCTTTGCAAAAAGGACGTCAATGACCTTCTGGATGCATTTGTGGGTGTACTGTTGGGAGATGCTGCAGAGGTTACCAGTGGAGCTCTGGAAGGAGACACTGGCGTAGAAGTTGAGCGTGGGAGTTACTTTCACAGCCATTGGCAATGGATGCCCTCCCAGTCCCCGTGGTGTCAAAACTTGCAGAACTTGGCAAATATGAGTCACCAGATCCTTTGATATGCAGAGGCGTCTGTGACACTGGTTCTTACTCTTCTGCAGATAACACATGCAACATGCATCCGTTAGTGTCCTCCTCATCCCCCAGTCATGTGTATCAGTGCAACCTTCCCTGCTCATTGCCCCAGTGTATTCCTTGCCTTTGCAGCCCCTTCTTATCCCTCAGCCCTGTCTGGCCCCTTCCCCAGTGGAGCCCTTGCCCTGCAGCACACCAAAAGCCACACTGACCTTCACCCTGCTGTGGTACCTACAGAGACTTGCTTTGAAGGCCCTCTTAAACTGATGCGGTGCAGCCTGTGAAGGCTGGTGCTGACCCCCGTGAGTGCTGCATGAAGCAAGACATGGGAACTCACCTCAGGGTCAGGAGCGAGGTGCAGGATGCCAGGTGCATGTTGTTTAAATCCTGTTGTGAATCACGTCGTTCTAATTGTATACCGACATGGGCTCCTGATCCAGTGTGGAGGGATGATTCCGGTGAGCAGGTCTCATAAGTAGATGCTGATTTATGTGAATGACGTTCGCAAAGTTCGGCGGTGGGAAACTATTGATGGCTAAAGCGCATAATCACGTCTTCATTTTCCATCATCGTAAAACCGGTTTTGGGCCTTCTCGCAAGATTTGGTTCTCACACCGGCCATGATGCCTGCCGCGATTGGGAGCGGAAAATCCTGGCCCTTATTTTTAAACTGTGCCATTCTAGATAGTTCTAGATTCCCCCACGAAAGAAAACATCCTGCCAGCATTTACCCTTTTAAGCCCCCTCAAAATCTTATATGTTTCAATATGATCACCTCTCATTCTTCTAAACTCTAATGAGCATAGGCCCAACCTGCTGAACTTTTCCTCATAAGCCAACTCCTTCATCCCAGGAATCAGCCTATTGCATCTTCTTTGAACTGCTTCCAATGCAACTATATCCCTCCTTAAGTAAGGAGACCCAAACTGTACTCAGTACGCCAGGTGCAGTCTCATCAGTGCCCTGTACAGTTGTAGCAAGGCTTCCATACTTTTATATTCCGTTCCCCTTGCAATAAAGGCCAGCATTCCATTTGCCTCCCTAATTCCTTGCTGTACCTGCCTGCTAACTTTTTGTGCTTCATTTACATGGATACCCAAATCCCTCTGTGCTGCAGCACTCTGAAGTCTCTCTCCCTTTAAATAATATTCTGCTTTTCTATTCTCCCTGCCAAAGTGCACAACCTCACATTTTCCCACATTTAACTCCATCTGCCATCTTTTATGCACACTCGTTTACCTATCTATACCCCTTAGCAGACTCTTTGTATCCTCCTCACAATTTGCTTTCTTACCTATTTACTTCATCAATGACATTCCCTCCATCATAAGGTCAGAATTGGGGATGTTTGCTGATGATTGCAGAATGTTCAGCACCATTCGCGAATCCTCAGATACAAAAGCAGTCCGTGTCCATATGCAGAAAGACCTGGGAAACATTCAGCCTTGTTCTGATAAGTGGGAAGTAACATTTGCGCCACTCAAGTGCCAAGCAATGACCATTTCCAACAAGAGAGAATCTAAGCATCTCCCCTTGACATTCAATACCATTGTTGACCCCCCAGTATCAACATCCTGGGGGTTACCATTTATCAGAAACTGAACTGGACCAACCATATAAATATTGTGGCTACAAGAGCACGTCAGAGGCTAGGAATTCTGCAGTGAGTAACTCAAGTTCTGACTCCCCAAAACCTGTCCCCAATTTGCAAGGCACAAGTCAGGAGTATGTTGGAATACTCTCCACTGGATGAGTGAAGCTCCAACAATACTCTAGAAGCTCAACGCCATGCAGGACAAAGCAGCCCTCATGATGGGCACCCCAGTGGCACCACCTTAAACATTCACTCCCTTCACCACTGATGCACAGTGGCAGCAGTGTGTACCATATACAAGATGCACTGCAGCAATTTGCCAAGGCTCCTTTGACAGCACCTTCCAAACCCGCGACTTCTACCACCTAGAAGGGCAGAGGGAGCAGATGCACGGGGACCTGCAAATTTCCCTCCAAGCCACACACTATCCTGACTTGGAAATACATTGCCATTCTTTCAGTGTTGCTGGGTCAGAATCTTGGAACTCCCTTCCTAACAGCACTGTGAGTGTATGTACACCGCACAAACTTTAGCAGTTCAAGAAGTTAGCTGACCACCACTTTCTCAAGGGCAGTGAGGGGTGGGCAACAAATGTGAGCTTTGGCAGCAATGCTCACATCCCATGAACGATTGAAAGGAAAACCCTCGCCCATTGCCTATCCTTCATAAATACTGACAGGGGTGGAAGAAACGTATGACCCATGTGAGAGACATGGGTGACCGCCTTCTGGGCAGTCAAACATTTTAAAGATATAATATACAAAAAAACAAAATACTGCAGACGTTAGAAATCTGAAATAAAAACAGAAAATGCTGGAAATACTCAGCAGGTCTGGCAGCATCTGTGGAGAGAAAAACAGTGTCAATGTTTTATCAGAATTGTTGTTCCATCAGAACTGAACAAAGGTAATAAAGGTTTTGAGCAAGTAAAAGGGACGAGAGGGAAGAAGAACAAAAGGTAAGATCTGTGAGATGATGGAGGACAGGAGAGATTAAATGACAAACAGTTTCACAGTACAGAAGCCAAAGGGAGTGGTAATGAGTAAAGTAAAGGAACAAAAGATGTGTCTAGACATTTTACATGTATTAGTGGGCTAGAGATGTTGACACTCCGCTCTCCCCACACTCTGCTGAATTTGCTCATGAAACCCAGAGACACACTTGTCCCTCAGCTCAACTGCACCTCTGGAAACATTTGTTAATGGGGTGGCATTTAGGCTTCATTCCAAAACAAACTACTCTGCTGTCACACGAGGGTCCCTTACAATTGTTGGATTTCGAGGCACACCCAGCTCAGAAGACTGCAATACAAAAGAAATTACTGCAGATGCTAGAAATCTGAAATAAAACCAAAATGTTGGAAATATTCAGCAGGTCGGGCAGCTTCTTGCAGAAACCTGCACTTCAGGTCTCAGGATAAGGGGCAGATCTCGGGCTGAGATGGGGGGAAATTTCTTCACTCAAGGGATCGTGAATCTTTGGAATTCCCAATCCCAGAGGGTTGTAGATGCCCCAGTGTTCAATATATTTAAGTCTAAGATTTTTGTCCTTTCAGGGAATCAAGGGAAAGTGGGGAGGGGTGGAAGCAGAAAAGAAGATCTATGATCTGGTGGAAGGCAGGATGGAGACTAATTGCCAAAAGAAATGTTGGTGCCAGGCAAAAAGCGGTGGTAATGAGACAAGTAAAGAAACAAAAGTTGGATCTAGAGGGTCTAGAGGAAGATATAAGTGGGAAATAAGTAGAATCATCATGAACAGCGGTCGACTGAAGAAACGGGGGAATAGGTTATGGTTTGAAATTGTTGAGCTCAACGTTGAATCTGGAGGCTGCAATGTGCCTATTCCAAAGCTGAAGTGCTGTTCCTCAAGCTTACCTTGAGCTTCACTGGAACACTGCAGGAGGTGGATAGACAGCAGAGTGGGAGTGACGCTTGAAATGTCCAGTTTTGCCACACTGGAAGCATTCTCTGTCCCTGGCTAGGCAGTCTTGGCTTCTATGCTGGGTTTTTGTGCCACAATGCAAGCATCTCAAAATGGCTGCCAGCGTGGCTTTTCCTACCCTTTCAGTTTGTTTGGAGGACTTTCGTATGGGTGGGGCCACTGCCAGTGAGCCTATCCAACCTATGGAGTCATGTGAAGCCTCAGAGTTGGGCCGAATTGTAGCCCATTTAAAATTCTCTCAGCTAGGCCTACCTCACATACTGGACCACTGGATCCAAAGTAAGATCATCTTTGGACTGCAGAAAGTCAGAGGGTTTTTCGCCCCCGACACCCACAACCATGCAATCACAGATTAGCTCGTCCTTCAGCACCCCATGTCTGCAAGAACTAGCTAGGCGACATAGATTGGTTAGAAGTAATTCAATTGATTCCGCAGGTCATTACAAGCACTGTTAAAAATGTGCTCATTAATTACTAAATTTTGCTTTGCTCTAAAATAGATGTCAAGAGCTTTAGTAATGGAATTGAAATCCGCTGTGGACTCCTGCACACCCTTCCTTAAGAGAAACAAAAACAGAAAATGCTGGAAAAACTCAGCAGATCTGGCAGCATCTGTGGAGAGAGTAACAGGGTTAATGTTTCAAGTCTGTAAGGCCCTTCTACAGACCCTTCTTAAGAGAATGTTGTCTGCTACTGGACCTACTGCATAAAGAAAGGAATTTAACTTGTAGCTTTGGCTCTTTCTTCCTGAACACTTGACGCTGATTAATAGCAAAGAAAATGGTGTTTCCATAACTCCCACTGCTGGACACTCTGTGGGCCATCAAGGCAGCCAATTAGGCGAGGCAAGGGCAGGGAATGCTCATTAGGTACGGTCATCATTACCTCTCTCCACTGTGCCTCTTTCTACTGCCAAAACTTCTTGAGCTGCTTTCAAAGTTTTCTTCACTCTGCAGTTCCTTCAGTAAAACCAATGTGTCTTTTACATTGATGTTTCCATCGCTGCTACCATGTTCTGAACTGCCACCATGTTGTGAGGTTGGATCCTCCTGTCTTGGACTGTAGGCATGGGACTTGTTTCTTAGACAGACTGTAGACATACTCTGGTATCTGCTTCACACTTATTTATTAGTACTATTTCTAAACAGGTCACAGAGTAGGCACGTAGTTCTTGGGCAGGATTCCAACCTCTCTCTCTCTCTCTCTCTCTCGAGTCTAACACATGACTGACTAGTGTCAGTGGTATATCATCATCTGCATCATACATCCCAGCTGTTATACTACAGGCACCAGCTGCCAGATGTTTGTGGGAGGACTCTGCAGGGTCAGATGAGCTGAGATTGTCTTAATCTTATTGAGATATGAATGGGCATTGACAATAGGTCTGTAGGAATTTCTTAATATTGCAATTATTTATAACTGGAATGCTTGCAGTGTCAATTCATGGAGCATTATGAATCATATATAGCACAGGCTCCTAACCCTGAATGACATTAGTGCACCAGTTGGGTTTTTATAATCTGACAGCTTTCACAGTGAATTTTATGGTACCAGTCCACAGATTTATTAAATTCAATTTTCCAGCATGTTATGGTATGATTTGAACTCCTACTCCCTGCATTACTAGTCTCATAACCACTAGCCTATCATACGCATGTTAACAAATAAGATAAAATTAATTTAATTGTTCTTGGATTGTGAGCCAGCCAGCCAAAAGCAGATTGGGTGAACAGGTTGTGCAATGGAATACTGTCTCATTCTTTTCCTGTGAAAATTCTGGCACATAGTCAGAACACCGTATTTTAGAAATATTGCAAATAAACTACCAGCTGAAGTCAAAAAATGTTGGTTTTCCTGAAAATTGCTGAACTAATAGGATGATTCCAATTCTGCAGTGCATGTATGCATTAGGGGTTTGAGCTGTATTCAAATGAATGATTTAAATTATTTAGAGAGCTTGCAACCTGATGTAAATAAGCAGCAATTTCCCTTTAAATATAGTATGATTTAATTATTGTCAATGCATGGCTGCCCAACAGGTTAAACTCACTACCATTCAATGATGGCATTTGCTTGGGGCAATGCTTCTGGTGTGGCAGTTGGATTGGCTGCAAACTTAAGTATATCTACGTTGATACCATTATGGGACTTTGAAAGCTTATAATATCCACATGTAATCCAACAATCGCAGAAAAGGGAAGCTGAAGGGTTGGAATCTGAATGCAATTTTTATTTCATTATAGCAATTAAAGGGCGAGCAGAATGGGGAAAATAATAGTTTGAGATTATATCTCTAGTTCAGGATGGTTGCTAGATAAAGATTGGGAAACAACATAAAAAGTAATTTAAGTCCATGGATAGAATTACTTGGCACTCTAAAACTGTTTAATTACCTTGCTACATGAATTTCCATGGATGATGTAACAGGCAGAAGTATTTCATAGATAATAAATCAATATATGAATATGAATATGATACATCAATATATGAAAATGTGAAGAATTTCAAAAACTAGTCTGGTGACTAATGATCATTGTTGGAAGTATGAAGTTGTTAGGTCAATATGACATGAAAAGAGACCCAAAACTGTATGAATCAAAACTTTAATCTTTTTGCTATTTTGAAAATGGACTTTCTGCTAAACCAACAAAAATGGCTTCTACAAGTCACATGACTACAGGATTGGCCCTTTGTTCTGGAAGCTACCAATGGGAGTTAAGAGAACAAAAGAATCCTCCTTTCATCATCGTGGAATCTCACACACAATTTTAAGGACATTATAGTCACGAAACTTGGGGATTCACAGATCGAAACTCGTTATGTCTGCAGAGCTGTTAACAGACTCATCTCACACCTGGGACTGTCCAAGTCCATTTCAAAAGGGGACCATTGAGGGGACAATGGACGTCATTTGCATCTTGTTAAGCTTACCCCTGTAGCAGAGTCAGAAAGTGGAATCGTCCCAGATTTGCATTAAGTGCATTGGCGGGTGGGTAAAACGTCTCAGCCGCCCCCTCTTCCAGAGGGTGCCGCTCCTCCCTCTGCACAGCCAGGTGCCTCAGTCACTCTCTTCTCAGTCATCTTTGCTCTTGTAAGCCTCTGAGTTTCTTGAGTGGGCAGAGAAGCTAGAGGCCCGACTCCAATCATATCAATGTGGCTGCGCCTGAACTGTCTCAGCTGCAGAGGAATGGTCACTTTATGCAAGACTTCCCTAAGGTGTGGCCACTTCCCTCACCTATCTCCCCCCCCCCCCCTCACCCTGCATGTGCTTGTGTGCTACCTTCAACTGCAGGGCAGCCGTTGCTCTCCCCCACAATGCGCCTCAACCACAGGGTAGCCTTTTCCCCCCCGCAACGTGCCTCAACTGTAGAGCAGCCCTTGCCCCTCCCCATGCTCCTCAACCTTGAAGTCCAACGGGTGAGTGCTCCACAACATTACTGTGTACACACCTCTGAATTCCCCTCAAAGTGCAGCCTGCCAAGTGCCTTTTATATGCTGTTGTGAAATACATTGGCCTGCAATCATGCCGACGTGGGAGGACGATCCAGCAGGGAGCCGGGGGGTGGGGGGGGATGATTCAGGTGGGCTGGCCTTATAATGATATGCAAATGTATTACAATGGGGTTCCCAACTTCCAATGGCGGGAAACGCAGCCGATTGCAAACTGGATTCACGACGTTGTGAAACCGATTTTTGGCCTTCTCGCCACATTGTCCGCTCACACCAGCGAACATGCCCGACTCTAGCGGGCACGGACGGTTCGAACCAGAGAGTCTGCCTGGCTTCCTGACACAAGAACCTCAATATTGATGGTAACCCTTTCAACAGCTAATGGCTGGGACACTATCAGGCCTGAAAACAAAGCCAGTTCCAGACGCTGGATAAACATCCTTTTTGAAATCATTGTTGAGAAAGAAGGTCACATTACTCGAGAGACCATTTTTAATTCTCGATATTCCTTTGAGAACTGAGAAATCCTCAGTCTGCTGTTTAACATCCAACCAGTGAACCACTAAGAAGCAGAACTCCAGGCTGAACAACAGCCTGCTCCTCAAAGCCTGTCTCTACTGGAAGATTTCCTACCATCACCTGCAGAACTGACCCAGTCTCTGCATACCAACTTCATCTTGCGGTGTCAGCACCACCTGTAAAGGGAAGTCTACACCTCCAGTATTCAGCCAGCTGAACTCAAGCTCCTATGTGAAAGAACTCCTCATTGGACTCTAACTCTGGATTCTGATAATCATGTGAACTGATATTCATTTCTGTGGTTCTTATACTGTTTCTATAAATAGGGGTAAAACTTTCTTTTTTCTACACCAGTACTGTGTGTGTGTGTGTGTGTGTGTAGTGGTACATTGCGAGCACTCCCCCCTGGGTTTTGAATGTGAATAAACTAACCATCTGAGTTAGTCATAATGTGAGTTTAGTGCCAATTTATTAGTAAATTGGATTACACAAACCGAGGGTTTGGAAAATACGCCAGAGCATACTTTAAAAATAATTCCAAACACCTTCTGCTTATGGACATTTGGTGAGAGGAAAGAAGTTCAGTTTGCCTGTCTCTCCTGTCCATAACAAAGTGTAAAGTTTAATAATTCATACAGTTGTACATGATCTTGAATGTAGATATGAAGAGCAATGCAACTTTATTCATGCAATCCAAAAAGATTGAATTTTATTTAACGGTGAATGCTCACTTGTTTTCAACAGAAGAAAACAACAGTAATGCAGGAGTGCAATCCAGAACCATTTCCAGCAAGTGGTTTTGAATGACATTTTACTCAAGATAGGACATTTGGAATGGCTGGCCTTTAAATCTAGGAGGAACTGGAAATCTGTAAGTTATTTGGTACCGAAATGAGAAATGATTAAAAATCTGGACCATAGAGGAGATCAGTGTCAAACAGAATAGATAGGGAATTGCAAATAGATGAGTTGGAACAGAGATTAGGGTCATTAGACATGGTTGATGTTATTTAGAGGGATGCAACTGATGTAGTTTGTCAATGAAGAGAAGCTGAAGATACTTTGGCTTTTGGTATTAGGGAGGAAGGAAAAAAGGGCCTATTATTGTGGGTTTCTGGTTCAAATGAAAAGTTAAGCATTATGGGCTGCATTTTACATTCGGTGTGTGGACACGGGCCCAACATGCCGGAACGTAAAATGATGCGCGATGATGCTGGGCGTGCGATCTGATGTCACCGCACACCATCGCGATATTTCACTAGGCGGGCGCGCCATGATGATGGAGGCGTGCCTGCCATTAATTAACGGGCCAGTTAAGGCCCTTGAGGCACCAATTGTCTGTGATTTTACACAGCTCGTGTGATTTTCAGGGCGTTGCACAGGCGCAATGGGCAGGCGGGTAGGCCACATTTTCAAAAACCTCACCCACGGGTGGGATGAGAGGGCTGAGTGGGCTCGCTAATGCGAGTTGTTTGTACTTTAGCTTATAGCTTACTGCTGTTTGCTTGTGTGAACAGGACATCTTCATTTCACTTCAGAGCTGCTTTGGCAGAAATAACAGGCTTCAGTTCAGGACTCCGGAGGAGTGATAACACTTGGGGTCTTCCAGGTATCAGACAGCCTTCTCTTACCCTGGGAATGGGAGTTGTGCTCTCTACTGGAGGCACCTCCTCTGAGGAGGAAGAGAGGGCCAGAAGGGAGAGGAGGCCAGGTGTCCCTATTCAGCCTCCAGGGGACCGACTTGTGGGAGGACAGGTGCAGACACAAGGGATGCAGGGCCAACAGGAAGTCCAAGGTGGAAGGAGCCGCAAAAGACGCCACTATCCTGTTACCAGAGTTTACAGGCGGCGATGTAGCTACCTCAATATGTCTGGGGAGCAGTGCTGAAGGAGGCTCCTTCTCTCAAGGGAGACAGTCACTTCCATCTGTCAGATGATCGGCCCTGAGATCAACTCCAACAGTGTGTGTGGACACCCCATGCCAGTGGCGCTGAAGGTCACAGTGGCCCTCAACTTCTATGCCTCCGGCTCTTTCCAGGGGTCAGTGGGTGATCTTTGTGGAGTCTCCCAATCAGCTGTCCACAGTTGTGTCAAGCAGGTGACAGACGCTCTGTTCAGGCGTGCATTGACCTTCATCCACTACTGCATGGATGAGGCCAGCCAGGCACAGTGAGCCAAAGGCTTTGCCGTGATTGCTGGCTTCCCCCTCATCCAGGGTGCAATAGACTGCACACATGTGGCCATCAAGGTGCCAGCGGGTAAGCCTGGTGCCTTCGTCAACAGGAAGGGCTTCCACTCCATGAACGTGCAGATAGTGTGTGACCAAGGATGCAGATTCTACAAGTCTGTGCAAGGCACCCAGGCAGCTTCCATGACGCTTACATCCTAAGACACTCCCAGGTGCCAGGGCTCTTCAGTGCTCCAGCCCGGCTGGATGGATGACTGCTGGGTGACAAGGGCTATCCTCTCAAAAGGTGGCTCATGACACCTCTCCGCCATCCAATAACAGAGGCTGAGCGGCGGTACAATAGGAGCCACGCCTCCACAACAGTGGTGGTAGAGAGAACCATCGGTCTTCTCAAGATGTGCTTCCGATGCCTACACCACTCAGGGGGCGCACTCCAGTACCCCCCAGATCATGTGTTGCTGATAGTGGTTGCATGCTGAGCTCTCCACAATCTGGTGCTGGAAAGGGGGGACGCTGTGGACGAAGAAGATGTAGACGCAGATGCTCAGGCAACAGATGATGAGCCTAGTAGTGAGTCCAAGGACAAACACGGTCAGCATAATGCTGAGGGGATAGATGCTGACCTGGGCAACCTCCAGGGAGGCAGGGACACCCAGGAGGCTTTGAACCAATGCTTCTTCAGCTAGCCTACCAAAGAAGGACCACCAACACACACCAGGGCTGCAGGCTCCATACTCGATACCTGACAGGAACATTTGCTTGGTGAACAACATGCACTATGTGCCAATTCAATAAAGTTCGATGACAAACAAGTCACTCATAACACCATGGGTTACCCTGCACCTGCAGAACTACTGAAGCACTCAGAGGCTTGTTGAACAGAAACACATTTAATGGTGTGGTGCCTGGCATATATAAAACAAATTAAATGGAAAGGTACTCTCCATCACGCCTACTAATAATTAACATAAAACTGGGGGGAAAAACTATCACCTGTGATAATCCTTTGTTGTGCTTAATGTGCTTGAAGTTTTTGTTTGCGGGTGCTACGTCTAGGTGCTCCACCCCCTTCGCTGGCACTGGCATTAGAGACAACCTGCTCACTCTTCTGTCCTGTTGGCCTGGATGACCTTGGTGGGGGTCCTCTGGCCAGTGGAGCCTGTGCTGGCCCCACCTGGGAGGGAGCAGCCAGTGCCACGGCTGGCATCTCCCCAGTTGACGCAGCCTCATCGGATGCCATGGTCACTGGCAGAGGGGCAGAGGAGCTGCTGCTGTCACCCAGAGCGCCCTGAGAGGAGCCCGCAGAGGTGACAGCCAACATCAGGTCACTTTGGACCTCCCTGCTCACCACTGATGGACGGGCACCTAGCTGGGATACTGGGTGCCCAATCCATCTCCCACACTGACACTGACCAGCTGAGGCCATTGCCGGTGTGAGGGCTTGCAGGTCCGAGCGCATCCCCAGGAAGCCCTGATTTAGCTCCTGGAGGAACCTCTTAATCAAAGTTGCCACTCTCTCCACGGAGGAGGCAGTTCACTCGGCCATGAGGGTCATTGCATTGCTCACGCTCCGCAAGGACTCCCCCACAACGGAGACCATGGCACACATTCCCTCATGTATCTCCACCAGATCCTCCCGCACATCCTGCTGGACTTCCAGCATCTGCTGCCTCAGGGACAACTCCAGAGGCCCATCATCAGCCACCGACTGAGCATGTTCCTGGTCCCCAGCAGTCCTTCGACTGCCAGCGCCTTGGGCACTCTCTGCCTCCGCCTGCACCTCAAGTGAGTGTGAAGTGCCCTCACCGCTGTGCACCGAGATACTATCCGCCGATCTAACCTCCACTGAGATGCTGATATCTGCGCTGGTGCCTGCCTGGCTGAGAGGGTGTGACACTGGTACATTTCTATCATCTGTGTCCCCTGGGGTGAGCGGTGGGCCTTTAGGCTCCTGACCCCGGTGGGCTGCTGGTGAGCCTGAAAGGAAGAACAAGGACATGTCAATAGCTGAAGTCACTGCATAGTTACTGTGCATGTCTGGCACACGGATCAAGGTGCCCTCGTCTTTCCATTATCAATGGGGGTTCCATGTTCGAGGCTCACATCAATATAGAGAAAACAGTGGAATGGTTGCACTGACAGACATTGTGACCTCAGTGCACTGCACTGTTACCTCCCTGTGGCACCCCGACCTCACCGCGGCCGGTTGAGCTAGGCGCATGGCGCCTCTCCAGCTCCAGTGCCTCCTGCTTGTATCTGGTTAAGATTAGAAGGTGGGGCGGTCCTCCGCCAGTCTGCAACCTTTCAGCATTGTTGTGGAATGTCTTCTCCTGGAAGGAGAGAGGAGCATTGATTAGTCCACCCTGTACCTGCATTGTCATTACAGCCGCGCCAACCCTACCTGAGGAATACCTCGCAGGGCTCAGCCGATTCGTGACTCTGGAGCCGCAAGACACTCATTCCAAGCAGCCAGGGCTCACCCCCTTTGCCCAGATGCTGCCTCATTGACATTTGCCACTCACACTCTAAGGGATGGGGGCTGCTCCTAATTGCTGTGCTAAATGACCTAAGCCCACACGGTACTCACCCTTCCCATTTGCAGAAGATCATTGAAGCGCTTCCGGCACTGGACCCATGCGCACCTCACCACATCATGGGAGCTCACCCTGGATGCCACCTCCTCCCCAGCATTTTTGCTGAGGCAGTGGGGGGGCCCTCCTCCTGTCCCTGGGGACAAGACTCTGCGTGCTGCCATCTGCTCCAGGAAGGACACTCATCGGAAAAATGTGGGGCCGACTGGCCCGCTGACCTCCCCTCCCGCCTGCCGTGTTCAGCACTGAAGTGCTCCATGCTGAGGTTCCACCGAGTCACTGGCAGCCTTCGCATGGCTGCTGCGGCCGCTTTTGAATCAGCTGCTGAGTCGCCCTTGGACCCGGCGGACATTGAGCTCCCACCCCCGCCCGCCCCTTCTCGCTAATGCCAGAGTTGCATATTACACTGGGCGGGCCTTAATTGGCCCGCCCACGTAAAATGGTGGTGCGGAGATGATCGCAGGCGGCGGTCGGGTTCCTGACTGCCCCCGCCGAGCCCGCCCGACCAATGTAAAATCCTGGCCTATGACAAAGGCACCACTTTACTGAATTAAACTATCACAAGCTCATTGCTTCTTTCTACAATGATATCCTTTATTAGTATTGTGCATGTGACACCATAGGGCATTCTAGAACATGAATTAGATCTTATTTTTCATTCTAAAAAAAGCTAGTAAAAAAAAAAGTATTGGCTCCAACACCATTGTCATAATTATCAAGTTATCATTATCGTCATAATCAGCAGGTCCATAACCATCAGTGACATCTTCATCACAAACATCAATGTTATCATCAGAATCACCAACAGTCTAAATACCAACATCAACAACAGCATAATCCTCAGTGGTACCATCATGGACAGCAACATCACTAGAATATCAGTATCATCGTAGTAAAATCAACACTGAGTTCATCATTAACACCAACATCAACATTGTCCTTGTTTGATCTATTATAAAACATTAGTATCATAGACAGAGTTCTCATGACACGTCTTATTTTCTGGGGTTCCTTTTGATCTTTTCAAATCCTTCTATGGCCTTGCCCCATCCTATCTCTGTAATTTCCTCCAGTCCCACAACCATCCAAAATATATGTGCTCCACTAATCTTGAGCATCCCCAATTTTAATTGCTCCGCTATTGGTGGCCATGTCTTCAGTTGCCTAGGCCCTATAAACTATGGAATGCTGTCCCTAAAACTTGCCACCTCTCTACCGCAGTTTCCTTCTTCAAGACACTCCTCCAAACCTACCTCTTTGATCAAGGTTTTGATCATCTGACCTCATAGCTCCTTTTGTGACTTGGTGTCATATTTTGTTTTATAATGCTCCTGTGAAGTGCTCTGGGGTGTTTTATGGCATTAAGGGTGCTGTATAAGTATAAGTTTTTGTTTTTTTTGTAGGAAACTCTTTCGAGTTATCAACAGTCACAGATTGCAACTCGTTTTGAGTACAACCAGTTCTTGGTTTCCGGGAGTGGGACATGAACCCACAGATTCAAAGGCGAGGGTGCTATGAACTGAGCCACAGCTGAAGCTGCATTTGTCTAAGGCCCCTTTTAATACATGCAAAACTATAAATCAATTTAACAGCGTGACTCAGGCAAGTTGCAGCATTGACTAACATGTTTAGCATTGTCAAACCAATGGGCTGATTTCTCAGCAGAAAGGTCATGTTTCATTCTTCCCTGCTGAGGCATACATTTTTAGAATCTATTTTTATAGAAACATTTATTGGCCCAGCATTTCTAAATCAAGCTGAATCAATGCAGATGTTTATGTGAAGATTTGCCAATGCTTACCTATGCTTTGCTGCAGTGTAGGCATTAACTGGCTGCAAAACTGTGCTGGACCTGACAAGAGTGCCCCCTGGAGGAGGTGTTAGGTTTCATCAGCAAAGAAAAACAAACTAAAGATCCTTTGTGTTGATTTTCGGCAATAACTCTAACCCCATGCTTCTGATTTTAAAAATTGCTAATAGTGCATCACACTTCACAAATGTTTTTTTAACGTGGCTCTCAGGTGCAATTGATACTGGCTGGGGTTCAGTAAACCCTCTGGATTTGATGCACATCTGTAATAGACATTCCTAGATAAAAGTATGATTTCTTACTCAGGATCTTTTTGCTGGATAATCAATCAGTTATGTTGCCAACACAAAATATTTTGGTTAATGCTGTAATTTGGCTGAGCCATGCTGCTAACTTGATTTATAATTTTGTATTTGCACGGAGTATAGTTCATAAAATTGGGGAGTAACAGGCACAGATTGCCTTGTGGGATTATGATGTGGCGACAACAGAGACCTGGCTTAAGGAAGGGCAGATCTGGATGTTAAATATTCCTGGTTACAAGGTGTTCATAAAAGATAGGAAAGGGAAAAAAGGAGGAGGAGTGGCATTTTTGGTTAAGGAGAGTATTGCAGTACTGGAGAAAAAGGATGTGTCAGAGGATTCAATGACAGAATTGATTTGGCTAGAGCTAAGGAATAAGAAGAGTGCAATTATAATGCTTGGTGTAATGTATAGACCACCAGCTAGTGAGAAGGATATAGCGGAACAAATCTGCAAGGAAATTACAGAGAGGTGTAAACATCGTAGACCAGTTATAATGGAGGACTTTAATTACCCATATATAGACTGGGATGGTGGTAGTGTAAGGGGCAGTGAGGGACATGTGTTCCTAGATTGTGTTCAGAATTTCCTACAGCACTATGTGTCCAGTCCAACAAGAAAGGAGGCACTGCTAGACCTGGTTCTTGGGAATGAAGTGGGCCAAGTAGATCAAGTGACAGTGGGGGAACATTTAGGGGACAGTGACCATTGTATCATAAGGCTTAGGATGATGGTGGAAAATGACATTGGTCAATCAAGAGTAAGAATAATCAACTGGCAGGGAGCAGACTTCAATGGGGCAAGAACGGAGCTGGGCCGGATAGGCTGGAACCAAAGGTTGGCGGGAAAAAGAGTAGCTGAACAATGGGCTACCTTCAAAGAAGAGATTGTCTGGCACAGTCAAGGTATGTTCCCTCAAAAGGGAAGGGTAGGACAAACAAATCCAGAGCTCCCTGGATGACAAAGAAGATAGAAATTAAGTTAAAGAAGAAAAAGTGTGCTTACGACAGGTGTCAGGTAGCAAATACAATTGAGAACCAAGCTGAATACAGAAGGTCCAGAAGGGATGTGAGAAAGCAAATATGAGAAGCAAAGAGGGATTATGAAAAAAGACTGGCAGCTAACATAAAATGAAATCCCAAAGTATTCTATAAGCACATCAATAGTAAAAGGTAAAAGGAGGAGTAGGGCCGATTAGAGACCAAAAAGAGGATTTATACATAGAGGTAAGAGGCATGGCTGAGGTGTTAAATGAATGCTTTGCATCTGTCTTTACCTACGAGGCAGATGCTGCCCAGGCCATGGTGACAGAGGAGGAAACTCAGTCACTAGAAGGATTTAAAATTGATAAGGAGGAGGTATTGGATAAGCTGTCGGTACTTAAAGTTGATAAGGCACTGGGACTGGATGAGATGCATCCAAGAATATTGAAGGAAGTGAGAGTGGAAATTGCAGAGGCCCTGGCCATAATCTTTCAATGTTCCCTGGATTCGGGGTAGGTGCTGGAGGACTGGAGGATTACAATCATTACGCCCTTGTTCAAAAAAGGTTGTAAAGACCTGCCCTGCAATTACAGACCAGTTAATTTAACTTCAGTGGTGGGAAAACTTCTAGAAACAATTACTCGGGATAGAATTAATAGTCACATGGAAAAACGTGGATTGATTCAGGAGAGTCATCATGGATTTGTTAAAGGAAAATCATGTCTAACTAACTTTCTGGAGTTTTTTGAAGAGTTAACAGAGATAGTTGATGAGGGCTAGGCTGTTGATATGGTTTAAATAGACTTCCAAAAGGCCTTTGATACAGTGCCACACAACAGACTTGTGAGGAAAGTTATAGATCATGGAATAAAAGGGACAGTAGCAATGTGGATACAAAATTGGCTGAGGGATAGGAAACAGAGAGTAATGGTTAATGGGTATTTTTCAGGCTGGAAGAAAGTTTGTAGAGGAGTTCCCCAGGGGTTGGTATTGGGACCCTTGCTTTTCCTGATATATATAAATGACCTAGACCTTGGTGTGCAGGAGACAATTTCAAAGTTTGCGGATGACACAAAACTTGGGAGAATTATAAACTGTGAGGAGGACAGTGTAGGGCTTCAAAAGGACATTGAAACATTGGTGGAGTGGGCAGATGGGTGGCAGATGAAGTTCAATAGGAAGAAATGTGAGGTGATACACTTTTGTACAAAGAACATGGAGAGACAGTATAAAATAAAGGATACTATTCTAAAGGATGTGCAGGAGCAGAAGGACCTGGGTGTATATGTACATAAGTCATTAAAGGTGGCAGGACAGGTGGAGAGTGCTGTTTCTAAAGCATATAGTATTGTAGGCTTCATTAATACGGCATAGAGTACAAGTGCAGGGAGGTTATGATGAATCTATATAAGACCAGTTAGACCTCAGCTGGAGTATTGTGTGTAATCCTAGACTCCACACTATAGGAAGGATGTGAACACATTGGAGAGAGTGCAGAAGAGGTTTACGAAAATGGTTCCAGGGATGAGACACTTCAGTTATGAGAATTCAGTTACTTCAGTTGGAGAAGTTGGGACTGTTTTCCTTGGAGAGGAGAAGGCTAAGAGGAGACTTGATAAAAGTCTGGACAGAGTAGATAGGGCAAAACTGTTCCCGCTCGTAAACGGATTGAGAATCAGAAGGCACAGTTTTAAAGCGTTTTGCAAAAGAAGCAAATGCGAGGTGAGAAAAAACTTTTTCACACAGCGAGTAGTTAGGGTTCGGAATGCACTGCCTAGAAGTGTGGTGGAGGCAGGTTCAATTGAGGCATTCAAGAGGGCATTGGGTGATTATTTAAATAGAAATAATGTGCAGGGTTTCAGGGAAAAGGCAGGAGATTGGCACTAAGTTAAAATGTTCAGAGAGCTGGTGCAGACACGCTGGGCCGAACGGCCTCCTTCTACACCGTAACAATTCTGTAATTCTGTGATTCACAGTTCAGTATAGCTAAAAGGATTTCTGGAAGGTTTCTAATCATCAGCATCTATATCAGAAATAGGGGAGGTTAGGAGGCTTATCAGCTACTCATTTGCAAACATTGATAATTGCACCTGCACTCTGACTGCTTTTGCTAAATTTCCAAATAAGTATGCTGCTCCTCCCAGAAAATTACAGTATCCTCATGTGTTTTAAAATATTAATTTTTCAACTATAATTTCCCTATTGAAGATCCTTATGATGAGCACACCTCCATTCAGCTTTATTGTAAATTCACTTCCATGCAAATCCAGTGATGTAATTTTAATACAAGTTGAGGGCTGAGTAATTTTCACAAAAGGGGGCAGGAAGAGATCTCAGAATGCAAGTTTGGAGACATTTACATGGGGTGGAAAATAGTAGGTAATATTGGTGAGGATTAAAATATTTAAATGAGTTGTTCACTTTCTAAAACCCTATTTAAAGTTTTGTTAGTTATGTTCTGTGAAATATGTTAGATTTCTGTTCCAGAGATTGATCTGCTTCACATTATATTTCTATACCTGCTGGTAAAGGACACATATAAAGAACATATAACAGGAAATCACTAGAAATAATTATCATTACAACAATGTGTGGTACATTTGTGATGTAGTGATGCCTGAGAGTAGACCTATGCTGCTGATGAAGCAACTCTTCTATTAAAGGAAAGCACTGAGTTCCTCAAAGTCAAATGTGAGATGCAAATAAGATGAATGGTTATATGTTTTTAGATGACAACATCTGAACAAAGGAAAAAACACTATCAATAGGGATAATTTACAGTGAAATATTTTCCACAAATGTTTTGGGAAGAAACACAAATTATACTGCAGCAGCCAGCTCTGGACATATGTAGCATTTTGATTTGCTTTGGCATTTTAACTGTATATTGAGCAGAATTTGTTCTTGGGCCACTGTCATGTGCTTCCTGAAAGCCAATCTGGAGCAGCCAGAAGGTGAGCAAGAACTGCTATGTATTCTTGACTGCATGCAGTGTGTAAACTGAGAAGGACAGAAAGAAGAAAGGCAGGATAAAACTGGAAAATAAAATTTCAAGAAAAACTTGCCAACATGGGAGCAAAGGCATTTGAGAAATAATTCAATGTGTGATCAGGGTTGTCACTTGGACAGTTTTCACTGACCTTGCCAAGTTTTTGAAATTACCATCTGCTGCTGTTGGCTGTTTTCCCTTAATACCAACACACCATATTACAAAGAATGGGCGCTGTATTGCTAGTTAAATCTACCAAGTGGAATGCAGAAGCGATTTGAAAAACCCAGTCTGGTTAGTGAAAAAGTGACCAGATGGAAACCCTACTCAAAGTCAGAAAGCATGTAATCCAATTTTCCTTTAGACATAGTGAACTCTTTCTGAAGTCACTTCACTTAAATCATTATTCATGTTCTGTCAATCCCTATCAGAAATTCTATACTGGCAACAGTCGTCAATAAATAAATGAACAGGTAAACTTTAAACAGCATGGGTTTTTAAGGACCAGGAAAGATAACAGGAAAGGATTGAGTCGTTTACTAAGATTAAACCTGAGTGTTACTGTCTACTTAAAAGAATTAAAACATGACAGCTGTTGTCCCTATCCTTCCTCATTTTTAGTTGTTTGTGATTGCTATTGGTTTTGTGCCAACATGTCTATCAATTAATTTACAGTAACAAGGGTATGGAAATAGGAATGCCAATGTGAAGAAAAGGAAATTATCAAAATGATTTTAAGGAATTCAGGAAACGTAAAAATGAAAAGTGAAAACTCTACAATAAAGAAATGATTCAGTTTGTAATTTCATGAAAATTTCACTCAAAGTCTCAATTGAAACACATCCCAACACCATGAGTATGAGTTGAGTGGCAACTTTATCATTACTTTTTCAAATTGCTGTTGAATTCCCGTTGACACATGCAATATTTTTGCTTGAAATTACTTATGCATTTTCTTGAGTGCATGGTTAGAAATTAAAATCATGCAATGGCTGTGACAATGCATGATTTAGTCCTTGTTGCTGAATAGGAGGTAAGTGCTTTGAAAAGCTATTTTCCCCATTCACTGGTGTTTTCTGTTCATGCGCAATGGCCATTTATCAATAATTTGATATGTTGAAATGTCTCAAACCCTTTGAGAACTCATGCATGCAGGTGTTTAATTTAATTTGTTTAATATATTCACACTAAGGAATGTCTGATAATTCCAGAATTTTGGAAAAATTCACAGCTGATTTAGATTGATTTGGGTTAGGCTGTATGGCTACAAAGATGCAGTGCTTTTGTGGAATGAGTACCCATTGGCCAACAAACAGAAGCTCCTCATTAGCCAATTAAAGAAGCTGGATTTTTGTTCCTCTGGATTGGCATCCCTCATCGTGGAATGGATCAAAGATGTGATTTAAAAACTGAACCTGAATTGCTCACCAGCTATTCAGGCTGAGAGAAATGAGGATAGTTGCAACATTGCAAAATCAAAATGTAAAACAAATCATTTTGAATGAAGTTTGAATGCACACTCTACTAAATGAAATAATTTGAAAATCAACTACCTGCATGTGCAAGTTTACTGTTAGTTTTCTGTGTCATTTAACATAAAATTACAGCACATCAATTTCACTTGGTAATTGTCTAATGAGCAGTCTGCTTTCACAATGTAGAATAATACCCCTGATAACCTTTCTTCCTGGTAAAATGTAGCAATTTTACTAGAAAATTAAGAGGAGGTTATGATGTAGTGGTATTGTTGCTAGACTAGTTTCAGAGATTTAGGGTAATCTCTGGGGTTCTAGGTTCAATTCTTGCCACAGTAGCTGGTAGAATTTGAATCCAATATAAATCTGGAATTAAAAGTCTAACAGTGACCATGAAACCCATTAAGATAAAAACAAAATACTGTGGATGGTGAAAATCTGAAATAAAAATAGCAAGTGCTGGAAAAACTCAACAGGTCTGACAGCATCTCAGAGAAAAACAGATAATGTCTGCAGAAGAGTCAAACTTTTTCTGTTTTTATACCATGAAACCATTGTCGATTTCTGTAAAAAACCTACCTGTTCACTAATGTCCTTTAGGGAAGGAAAGCTGCCGTCCTTATCTGGTCTGGTCTGCATGTGTCTCCAGACCCACAGGAATGTGGTTGACTCTTAAATCCCCTCTGAAATGGCCAAGCAAGACACTCAGTTGTATCAAACTGCTACAAAGTCACAAAAAAGGAATGAAAGCGGTTGGACCACCCGGCATCGACCTAGGCACCAGAAACGACAACGGCAATCTCAGCCCTGTCAACGCTGCAAAGTCCTCCTTACAACCATCTGGGGGCTTGTGCCAAATTTGGGAAAACTGTCTCACAGACTAGTCAAGCAACAGCTTGATTTGGTCACCCTCATGGAATCATATCTTACAGATAATGTCCCAGTCACCACCATCATCAGCCCTGGGTATGTCTTGTCCCATTGGCAGGACAGGCCCAGCAGAGGTGGCGGCATAGTGGTATACAGCCAGGAGGGAGTTGCCCTGGGAGTCCTCAACATTGACTCTGGACCCCATGAAGTCTCATGGCATCAGGTCAAACATGGGCAAGGAAACCTCCTGCTGATTACCACGTAGAACCTCAGCTGATGAATCTGTGCTCCTCCATGTTGAACACCACGTGGAGGAAGCACTGAGGGTGGCAAGGGTGCAGAATGTTCTCTGGGTGGGGGACTTCAATCTCCATCACCAAGAGTGGCTCGGTAGCCCCATTACTGACGAGCTGGCTGAGTCCTAAAGGACATAGCTGCTAGACTGGTGGCAGGTGGTGAGTGAACCAACAAGAGGGAAAAGCATACTTGTCCTCATCCTCACCAACCTGCCTGCCGCAGATGCATCTGCCCATGACGGTATCGGTAGGAGTGACCGCTGCACAGTCGTTGTGGAGACGACGTCCTGCCTTCACATTGAGGATACCCTCCATCGTGTTGCGTGGCACTACCACCGTGCTAAATAGAATAGATTTCGAACAGCGCTAGCAACACAAGACTGGGCATCCATGAGGCACTGTGGGCCATCAGCAGCAGCAGAATTGCACTTGAACATAATCTGTAACCTCATGGCCTGGCATATTCCCCACTCTACCATTACCATCAAGCCAGAGGATCAACTCAGGTTCGATGAAGAATACAGGAGGGCATGCCAGGAGCAGAACCAGGCATACCTAAAAATGAAGAGTCAACCTGGTGAAGCTATAACACAGGACTACTTGCGTGCCAAACAGCATAAGCAGCAAGTGATGGACAGAGCTAAGTGATCCCACAACCAAACGGATCAGAACTAAGCTCTGCAGTCCTGCCACATCCAATCGTGAATGGTGGTGGACAATTAAACAACTCACTGGAGGAGGAGGCTCCCCATGTCCTCATATCCCCACCCTCAATGATGGGGGAGCCCAGCACATTAGTGCACAAGATAAGGCTGAAGTATTTGCTACAATCTTCAGCCAGAAGTGCTGAGTGGATGATCCATCTCAGCCTCCTCTGGGGGTCTCCAGCATCACAGATGACAGTCTTCAGCCAATTCGATTCACTCCATGTGATATCAAGAAACGGCTCAAGGCACAGGATACTGCAAAGGCTATGGGCCCTGACAATATTCCAGCAATAGTGCTGAAGATTTGTGCTCCAGAACTTGCCACTCCCCTGGCCGAGCTGTTCCAGTACAGCTACAACACTGGCATCTGCCTGGATTTGTGGAAAATTTTCCAGGTTTGTCCTGCACACAGAAAGCAGGACCAATCCAACTCGGCCAATTACCACCCCATCAGTCTGCTCTCCATCATCAGTAAAGTAATGGAAGGGGTCATCAACAGTGCTATCCAGTGGCACTTGTTTAGCAGTAACCTACTCACTGATGCCCAGTTTGAGTTCTGCAAGGGTGACTCAGCTCCTGACCTCATTACAGCCTTAGTTCAAATATGGACAAACGGGCTGAACTCCTGAGGTGAGGTAAGAGTGACTGCCCTTGGCATCAAGGCTGCATTTCACTGAGTGTGGCATTAAGGAGCCCAAGCAAAACTGGAGTCAATGGGAATCAGGGGGAACACTCTCTGCTGGTTGGAGTCATACCTAGCACAAAAGAAGATGGTTGTTGTTGTTGGAGGTCAGTCATCTCAGTCCCAGGACATCACTGCAGGAGTTACTCAGGGTAGTGTCCTTGGCCCAACCATCTTCAGCTGCTTCATCAATGACCTTCCTTCCATCATAAGGTCAAAAGTGGGGATGTTCGCTGAAGATTGCACAATGTTCAGCACCATTCGCGACTCTTCAGATACAGAAGCAGTCCATGTCCAAATGCAGCAAGACCTGGACAATATCTGGGCTTGGACTGACAAATGGCAAGTAATATTCATGTCACACAATTGTCAGGCGATGACCATCTCCAACAAGAAAGAATCCAACCATTGTCCCTTGATGTTCAATGGCATTTCCATCACTGAATCCCCCACCATCAACATCCTGGGAGTTACTATTGACCAGAAACTGAGCTGGACTAGCCATATAAATACTATGGCTACGAGAGCAGGTGAGAAGCTAGGAATCATGCGACGAGTAACTCACCTGCTGACTCCCAAAGCCTGTCCACCATCTATAAGGCACAAGTCAAGAGCGTAATGGAATTCTCCCAACTTGTCTGGATGAGGGCAGCTCCCACAACACTCAAAAAGCTTGCCACCACCCAGGACAAAGCAGCCCACTTGATTGGCATCACATCCACAAACGTTCACTCCCTCCACCACTGCTGCACTGTAGCAGCAGTGTGTACCACCTACCAGATGCGCTGCAGGTATTCACCAAGGCTCCTATGACAGCACCTTCCAAACCCATGACCACTACCATCTAGAAGGACAAGGGCAGCAGATAGATGGGAATGCCACCAACTGGAAGTTCCCCTTCAAGTCATTCACCATCCTGACTTGGAAATATATCATCATTCCTTCACTGTCGCTGGGTCAAAATCCTGGAACTCCCTCCCTCACAGCACTGTGGGTGTAACTACACCACATGGGCTGCAGCAGTTCAAGAAGGTAGCTTACCACCACCTTCTCAAGGGCGACTAGGGATGGGCAATAAATGCTGCCCAGCCAGCGAAGCTCACATCCCATGAATGAAAAAAAAGGCAAAAAGCTTTATGCTAATTTCTAATAGACACTTGGACTAAATAACACACTTAAGAAAAAAAAACTATGGGGTGGATTTTATGGGCACAAGTCAGGCGGCCCGCCTCCCCATGTTTATCTAAAGCAATCTGATGTCATCCCACCAGTCTTCAATATTACGGAAGGCAAGGGGGGGCCGAAATTGGAAGTCCACTTGCCATTTTGAAAAAATAGTTAGCAAGGCATTGAGCTTGTTCAAGAGGCAATTGACCTCAATTTTACGTTGCCCACTCCATTTTTCAGCAGTCGCTTGGGAAGAATGTTGGGAGTGATTTACGCTACGTATTCAGGAGGGACCACAATGGTGGATGAAAGGCCTGCACATGGGGCCATGGCTGCATGTAGCAGCA
The DNA here is from genome assembly GCF_964194155.1 of Cetorhinus maximus. NCBI lineage: Eukaryota > Metazoa > Chordata > Chondrichthyes > Lamniformes > Cetorhinidae > Cetorhinus > Cetorhinus maximus. The sequence continues at coordinate 123,871,996 of NC_135880.1, read as the reverse complement.
GAGTCTGCTGCTGAAGGTGGTGTCGTTTGGCTGTTCTTAGACTTTATTCCTTCCAGTTTTTATAGGCTGACTTTACAAAAAAGGAGTGAGAGAAAAGAGTGTGTGGAGAGTGGGCTATACTAGAAGGTGAAGACTCCAGCAGAGGAACCAAAGATCAATGACCCCATGGGGATTGTGTACTCTGGAGGAGGCTCCACCAGTGAGGAGGAGATGAGGAGAGGGAGACAGAAGAGCCCAGCTGTTCAGGGACAGGTGCACCCTATGGTCCAGGCAGGTGAGGGACTTGCTGCAGCACAAGGACCAAAACAAGACAGACAATAACACCAACAATTTGTGGCAGGAGAAAGCACTATCTTGCTCAGAGACTACAGGCAAAGGATGAATTACCTTTGCAAACTGCATCTCTCCAGGAAGGTAGTGACCTCCTTTTGTGAATTGCTGGCTGGGGAGATCAGCTCAAACTGCTTTGGTGCTCACTCAATGGGTAGAATTGACCATCCGTGCTGGCGCTGGGTGTGCTCTGCGGTGTGAACGGACAATACGGTGAGAAGGCCAAAGATCGGTTTCATAAGGTCATGAAATCAGTTTGCGATCATCCGCTCAGCCCGCTGATGGCAGATCATGTTTCCTGCCTTCAGACATTGGGAACTGCATTGTAATATATCTGCATATCATTATAAGGTCAGCCCAGCGGAAACAGCCCCTCCTCTCCGCTGGATCATCCGCCTACCTTGGTGTGATCACACGCTGATGTGTTTCACAACAGCATATATAAGGCATGCACTTGGTGGGCTGCATTCTGAGGGGAACTCGGAGGTGAGTGCACAGTAATGTTGCGCAGCGCTCACCTGAGTCACCTGTTGGACTTCAAGGTTGAGGCACGTTGGAGGCATGAGGGCAAGGGCTGCCCTGCAGTTGAAGTGACTTGGGGTTGGGGGCAAGAGCTGTCCTGTGGTTGAGGTGACTTGTGGGTGGGGGCAAGTGTTGCCCTGTGGTTGAGGTGACTGAGGCATAGGGCAAGAGCTGCCCTGCAGTTGAAGATAGTGCACAACCACGTGCAGGTGAGGGGAGGGAAGTAGCCATGCATTAGGCAAACCTTGTATAAAGTGAGCATTCCTCTGTAGCTGAGACTGTTCAGGCGCAGCTACATTGACATGGGTGGAGTTGGGCCTCTAGCTTATCTGCTCCCTCAAGAAATGCAGAGGCATGCAAGTGCTACCAAGTGCTCCAGGTCTTTTCAACCCTTTGACATAAACTGCAAACTAATGAGCATTTTAATGGACTGAAGAACAGTTAGACAACTGAGCACATTGTACAATCTCCTTGCTAAAGCTGGCTGCGGAGCAGTCACTGGTGGAGGCGCTCACAGCCCCTTGCAATGTCATCATCCCGGTTTCAACCAGTCTCCCCCATGATTCAAGCTAACAGTGCAGCCTTGCAGTGTGGGTCAGGAGAATGCCTGTGCCTGAGCTGAGAGCACAGCATGCAGTCCAGTGGGCAAAGCTGCTGCCAATCGGTCAGATGGAGTTGGGCGGAAGTGGTTGGGGTTTCAGGCAGCCAAGCGGCTCACTAAGCTCTGGCCATCCAAGTGGTGACCAGCATTCTCTGTGATGCGTTAAAGGGTCTTCAGACATAACCAAGAGAGGGTTCTTAGTATACCCATGCTAACCCACGCATTTCTCTCTTTAATCCTGCAGGAGGAGTACATCAGGAGCATGGAGCCTGGTTAACTAGCTGTATGCCTCGAGGCGTACAGAGAGCGGAGATGATGGAGAAGAGAGCAACTGAGGCAAATGGCTGCGCAGGGAGGAGCAACACCCTCAGGAAGAAGGGGCGGCTGGCGCTCCTGCATACACTGCAAAAGAGCCACAGCGAGCTGTTGCTGGTTGACGCCTAGCTAGACCCTGGTCTATAGACGCTGCCTTTCAGTCCTGCAGATGTCTGACAACTGGTGTCCCCAAAGACTGCGCATGTCTAGAGAACTGGTCAGTCACATCTGCCAGCTACTCCAGGATTTGGCACCACGGTGACATGGAGGGCATCCACTGCCAGTGGCGGTGAAAGTGACTGCAGTGCTCAATTCTTATCCTAGTGGCTCCTTTCAGGGCTCCACAGGTGACCTCTGTGGGATATCACAACCCTTCACCCACAAATGCATCCATGAGGTCACGGATGCCATCTTTGCGAGGGCACAGAACTTTGTACATTTCGTCCACGACCAAGAGAGCCAGGATGCAGGAGCAATTGGATTTGCCCACATCTCGGGTTTCACACAGGTGCAGGGTGTGATCAACTGCTCTCACATGGTGCTCAGATCTCCATCGCAACATACGGTCAACGTTGTCAACCACAAGGGCTTCCATTCGCTGAATGTGCAGCTGGTGTGCGACCACACAAACACATCCTGCAGGTCTGCGCAGTTTCCAGCCAGTGTCCATGACTCCTACATTCCCAGCCAGCCACAGATCCCTGACATCTTACAGGGTCCACAGAGACTGCAGGAGTGGCTCCTAGGGGGCAGGAGCTACCCGCAGAGGCCATGGCTGATGACACCCATGTGGTGGCTTCAGACTGCAGCAGAGCATATACAAGAACTAGGAGCAGGAGTAGGCAATTCAGCCCCTCGAGCCTGCCCTGCCATTCATTACGATCATGGCTGATCTCATTTCGGCCTCAACTCCAATTTCTCGCCCTCTCCCCATAACCTTTCAACCCATTACTAATTAAAAATCTGTCTATCTCCTCCATAAATTTATTCAGCGTCCCGGCATCCACTGCACTCTGAGATGGTGAGTTCCACAGATACACGACCCTTTGAGAAAAGTAATTCCTCCTCATCTCTGATTTAAATCTACCACCCCTTAGCCTAAAACTATGGCTTATCGTTCTAGAATGCCCCAGAAGGGGAAACGACCACTCCACGTCTACTTTGTCTTTCCCCTTTAGCATCTTGTATACCTCAATTAGATCTCCTCTCATCCTTCTAATGTGGCTCATGCTGCAACTCGCAACTTGGTGGAGGGAACCATGGGGATGCTGAAAATGAGATTCTGGTGCCTGGACCGTTCTGGTGGAGCTCTGCAATATAGTCCAGAGAGGGTGTCATGTATCACTGCGCCCTTTACAACCTGGTGCTGCAACAGGGAGAGGAGCTGCCTGAGGAGGAGATGGAGGAGCTGGAGGTTTTCTCCGATGAGGAGGATGTCAATGGTGATGAGGGTGAGGAGGTCCTCGAAGGCAACAATGACAGAGATGAGGCTCTTGCACTTGCCAGGCAGGGCAGGCACGCTCAGGAGGCCCTCATAACTGCTAGAATTGTGGAGGATGATGACGACATGCAGTGAGGAGACACCATAGATCCTCACACTGCATCAAGAACATTTGACTCCAGTCTGGCTTATGGCAGTGCACATACCCTCTGTGATAATACTCCTGTCATGGAGATATAGTGGAGGCCATGATGGTCGCTCGATTGCAGGAGGATGACGACAACATGTAGTGAGGACACTCCATAGATCTTCATACAGCCTCTGAGAAATGTCTGACTCCTGCCTGGCCGAGGGCAGCTCACCTGTGCTCTGTGATCAGGGTCACATCATAGAGATGCAGCCCTGAAACTTTAGAAGCACCTGATCCTTTGTCCGGCTTCAGCACTTGAGCCCTTCAGGAGCACAGCATCAGTGGTCACAGATGCTGAAGAGATGGGGGTCAGTCCTACCTTAAAGGTGCTGAGAGCACACAGAGAGAACGATGGAACTCTGTGACACCTGCCCACAACATTCTGGCTGCAATTACACGCACTGTCGAGGTGCAGGCATCAGTAATATGTCCAGGGAGTGTGAGACTGGAACATCACTGTGGTTGAAGGCTGCACAAAGCACAGGGAACAAGCCCTGTACTGAGACATCTGCCTTTACCTTGTGCAGAAAGGTTTCACATCTGAGTGACACGAACACTGCTCATCAGAACAAGGAGCTATAGGCAGGGAGACATTCTTGGGAATTTATTCACAATAGTGAACATTATGTACAAGTGATTAACACCCGTGCCCAGGCTGTGCAACTCAGCTGTGGCTCAGTTCATAGCACCCTCGCCTTTGAATCAGAAGGTTGTGGGTTCATGTCCCACTCCCGGAAACCAAGAACTGTGAATGTACTCGAAAGAGTTACATGCGATCTGTTGATAACTCGAAAGAGTTACATCTTCCTAACCCTGCCGCTACGTCTTGGTGCTCCTGGACATCCACAGCGGAGGTGGAGGTAGCCTGCTGATGGCTTTGGCAGGCATACTCTGGAGGGGTGAGACCTGGAGGGCCCCAGCCTGCTTTCAGGGTCCTGCTGTTTGGCAGTAGCACCCTCCTTGGCCTGTGGAGCTGGAGCAGCTGGGGTCACAGGAAGAGGAAATTCGGATGGGCCGGACACTCCTGGAGTCACCTGGATGGATGGCCCCGGTGGGTACACCTGCCGATCCTCCTCACTATGGGTACTTGAGAGCCCCTGGCTGACTCCATGAGTTGAGTGGTGTAAGCGATGGAGTTCAGCCCACGCAGCAGTGCAGGATTGGGTGTCCTGGACCAAGGTCTCCATGGCAGCTGCCATCCTACCAGTGTGACTTCAGTGCGTTGGCATGCTGGGACTATCACCTCAGCCTGAAGGTGGACAGACTCCTCCATCATCCCTTCCTGATGTTCCTGAGCTTGCCTTTGCAGATACAGCAACTGAGGTATGACCGAGTCCAGAGGCTCGTCACCTGACTTGGACTCAGAAAATTTCTGGCCTCCAGCAGTCCTCCAAGTGCCAGACACCTGCTGTGGATCAGAAAGTTGCAATGTGCTCACCAGATTGTGATCCAGAGGCTACTGTAAAGCTAGGTCACACTGAGGCGTGTGTCTCTGCACTGGTGGAGGGTGTGGGTGAGCGCTGTGACTGGATTTCAAGGAGGGTTTCAGCGGATTCCCTTTCTGAGCTTCCCGTCGGGCTGGATTGGAGGCCCTGGGTCGTGGGACTCTCTTGGCTGTTTCCCAGATGTACCTGCAAAAGGGAGGAGAGATAATTAGAGCATGGCAGTGGCCTGTGAAACAGGACACATCACTCACAGCATGGTTGTCTGATGGATGTTGCACTGTTGGATCCTCACTTGGTAGAGCAGCGCCGACCTCACCGTCAGCACAGGACCGGTCCAGATCCTCATTGGCCAGCTGGATGGCTCTGTTTTCAAAGTAATTGAGGACCTTGATTTCAGGCATTCCTCCACCAGTCTGCGACCTCTCCCTCTTGTTGTGTGCCAGCTTGATACTGCATGAATATAGATGAAGAGAGTGTAAGCAGGATGCCTGCCAGGATGCCTGCCAGGTCAGATGCTAAGTATGCCTGGCATGTGTGAGTGGTCCCAGGGATGGGATAAAGGCAATGAAGGTGTGTGTGAGAGAGAGAATGGTGATGTCCCTTGCACTGGCAGTGAGGGAGGGCCCTGTGGATGTGTGATGGGTTTGTGAGTGTGTGAGTTGAGTGATGAGAAGAATTATTTACTCTGGTGGAATGGAGGAGACCATTCATCCTCTTGTGGCATTGGGTGGCTGTCCTCTTTTGTAGTATGTTATTTCTGACTACCGCTGCCACTGCCTCCCAAGTAGGATTACTGATGTTGCTGCCCATCCTACGGCCAGAGCGGGGGTAGAGGACATCACAGCAGGTCTCCACTGCGTCCAAAAGGCGCTCGAGGGACCCATCACTGAATCTGGGGGCTGCAGTCTTCTTGCCTTTCGGGGCCATGTCTTCTTTGCAGCAGCCCTGATGTGTGCACGAAGCAGCATTTTAAATATGGCGCATGGCGTGATGAAGCGGCGAGCTGATGGCATGGCGGGTGAATGAGAACCCACCCACCATGAAACAACGTGTTTCCCTGGGATGTATAATTAATGCAGTGGGTTTGGGATGATACAGCATGAGAAGCCGCCATTGTGGCTGGCGGGTAAATGTTGTTTTACCTGCCCGCTACCGCACTTAATGCAAATCTGGGACTATTCTACCCAATGTCTACGGTATGATAGATTGCATGCATGTAGCAATCACAACTCCCATCAGACCAGCCAGGGACATTTGTCAAGAGTAAAAGTTTTCATTCCATTAATGTCCAACTTGTGTGTGACCATTGTTGAAGAATCCAGCAAGTGTGTGCTCGCTATCCTGGGAGAAGTCACGACTCTTACATCGTTAGGCACTCCCAGGTGCCAAGGCTATTCTATCCACCCAAGCCATTTGAGGATTGGCTTCTTGGGGACAAGGGATACTGCTGAAGAGGTTGCTCATGACCCGGTGAGAAATTCGCTGACAGAGGCTAAGATGCAGCACAACGAGAGTCACGCATTTACCAAATACCTCAATGAGCAGACTGTTGCATCTTAGGTTCAGTTCCAGGTGGGCTTTCTTTAGGGCTTGCTTGTTACCCTCAGAATGCTACTATGGACTGTTATTTGTAAAAACCATTCTTGTTTATTTACAGATCCATATACATCTCAGTACTCCACACAAGGCTGTACTTCTGCTTTCCACCAGATCTCAGTCTCTTAGTCATGTGACATTACACAATAGTTACATTAGTATCAGGCACTCCTAATGTTAGCCCTTTACTCTACATCTCCCCCTAAATCTTTATCCGAACACTATATATCCTCCTACATCCCCCCCACTCCACCCCCCCACCCCACATAGTCTCTGGCTTCACAGGGTTAGTCTCTGTGGTGCCTTGACCAATCTCCCTGATCTGGTTTTATTTCGAGGTTGAGGATGAACTGCACTCCCTCGTCATTCAACAGAAGTGTCGTCCACTTGGGTTGTAGAGTTTTGACTTGTTTTAGTTTCCTTGTCTCCATCTGGATCTAAATAGCATGTCCAAGGTTCCATTGGTTTTCTTCCCAATGACATCAAGGCCCTTCAGTTCCTTCTGATATTTCCCTCGTCCATCTCAATTCTATATGATCTCAGTTGTGGAGCTTTTTCTATTACAATGCCTTCTTTCTGTTGATCTTATATGCACACTCTCTCCCATGCTGTAGCACCTTCAAGACTTGTGCTCTATGCCTGAAGTTGAAACTCAAACTTGACTTTCTCTTTGTTGCTCCTCATGCTTCCTAACTTTCTTATGATCATCTGAGGTAATTTTAGATTGTAGTGTTTGTTGCAGAACTGGAAGTTGTGTTTGCAGCCATCTTCTTGTCAATAGTTCTGATGGCAAGAGCCTGTGTTTTAGCAGTGATGTTCTGTAGTTAAGTTATCTTTGTTCTTTTTCATCAATCCCTTAATTGTTCAAACTCCTTTTCTGCTTCTCCAATTGTCTGAGGATATCTAGACAAACTAATCACATGCATGAAACCATATTGCTGTCCAAAGTTGTAGAACAGCTCGTTAGTGAACTAAGGAGCATTGTCTGACACCACAACATCCGGATTGCCATTTGTCATGAAGATTCTGTTTAGTGATGTAATGACTGCCTCTGCCATATTCTGCACTCTACTCACTCCAAACCATCTTGAATAGTAGTCAATGACGATGATGAAAACCTTGCCTTTAAACTCAAATAAATCCATTCCAAGGCTCTGCCATGGCCTCGAAGGAAAAATGGAGGGTGCTAGTGGTTCGCTCTGCTGTTAGCAATTTGTGATTAACTCTACAATGGAGTGACTGATGTCTGGCCATCAGACAAACTGCTGGGCTCTTGCTCGGTGTTTCACTATTCCCAAGTTACCTTGATGGATTTTCTGGAGAATGTCGAGTCGAAGTCTTTTAGAGGTAACCATTCTGTTGTTAAAAGCTAAGAATAGAAAAAAGTTTACAGGAATTCATTAAATGAAAACATCTTTGCCTCACCTTTCATTAAATTAAAACATCTTTGCCTCACTCACCTCATTTTTGTAGCTCCTAGGTGTCAACAGTGAGACATAACATGTGGCTGTTCAGATGGGCCCACATGAGCAAAAACTCCCTTGATAGCAGTCAATCCAAATCCAAAACAGGACACCACACACAAAACATAAATGCAGCCAGAACAGCAAGTACACACAACACTATCATTTAATACAGACCCTGATCAACATGTCTGCAAATAAAAAAGCCTAAAAAATCACCCTTGCAAACCCATGTGTAACTAAGGTCTTTTTCTGATTCTGTTACGTATGCTATGGCGTGGTGCTCCCCACCTCACCTCCAGCTATGCTAGAAACAGGCTGCTGACCCTGATGCCTCTTTGCCTGGGATGACTTTGGCAGGGGTCCTCTGTTCGCCTGAGGCCATGGGTGCCGACGTGGTGGGAGTCTCCTGCACAGTGCCAGGAGTGACATCTATGCCGTGGTACACTGAGGCATCGATGTCAATGGCAGAGGAGCGGAAGAGAGGCTGTCCCTGTCAGAAGTACCTGAGAAGTGTCCCCGATTGCAATAGCAGCTGTTCATCCGCTGTCCTGAGACAATTTGTCCCTTCCTGCTTTCCTGAGAGCAGCCAGGAGCTGACTGCAACTCCAGGAGTCTCGACCCTGTCTCGCCTTGGCTCCGGGCACCTGAGCTCAGGGGCAATGGAGTACAGGTCACAATGTATAATAAGTATGCCATCAGTGGGCTGCTGGGCCTGACCATCCAGTCTCTCAATAGAGGAAACCACGTGTTCTGAAGAGAGGGTGATCCCACAGCTCATGGCCTGGATGGACTCCTCCACTGTGTGTGCCAGTGTGCACAAACTCACTGGAAGCTCTGCCACATCTCCACATACCTCGCATTGTATGTCCAGTATCTCCCACCTGACAGACACCTCCAGAGGCTCATCATCAGCCTGGGACTAGGTCATCTCCAGCATTCCTCTGAGTGTCTGAGGCCTGCACTATATCAGTCTCCAACATCAGCTGTTATGTGCTCACACTAGTGTGTGTAACCCTTTCTGGCAACTCGTGCATACCCAGTGCGGTGTGTGCATCTGCGGTGGTGCTAGGCGTTGTGTGAGAATGTGATGGTGCACCCACTGAGTCTCCCTCCTCCCCCTCCTCAGAGGTTAATGTGAGTCCCTCAGGGATGGTGCCTGCAGTTGCCATGGTTTCACCTGTGGGAAAAACAAATAAGGATTGTCAAGGGCACCATCATCACTTGAGCTGACTTCAGAGATACACGCTTCACTCACACACACACACACACAAACACACACACACAAATACACACACACAAACACACACACACACAAACAAACACACAAAACCGTGGAAAATGCTAATCAGGGTCTCACCCTCACCCCCTTCAAAACTGATATGCATTCCTCCCCAAATGCTGCAAGCTGCCAAGTCAATCCCATCAATGTTACCTCCCTCTCCACTTCCTGAACTTCCCCCACCCACCTACAGCACAATCTTTCCAGAATAGAGCTAGAGGCCCTCAGAATCTCACCAGGACCCCAGGGCTATCCTCCAGCCTCTCCACAGCCAACGGTCCTGCATCATTGGTTGCTGGCCAACTCCAAAACCTCCTGTTCCAGAGGAGCCTAAATGGCCCGGTTTGGCACTCGTCCTCCGGTCCTTAGCTTCTCGGGGGCATTATGTGCCATGTTCCCCTGCAAAGAGAAAGGTCATTGTCATAAATCTTATGTGGAGTATCATGCTGTTATGTATGTGCCCAACATGTACAATGTCGACATTCACCACTTGCAATGATTTTTGCAAACTAGGAGGTCTTTGACTTCTGAATCCTCCTCAGAATGTCCTGGTGCCATGCAGTGTGGCATGTCTGCTTCATTCTGCCTTCTGCACAATTGGGGTTGATGGTGGAGAGGCCGGGGGAACGCAGGGAGGACCTGCAGGTGCTAGTCATTTTTCAGGGGGTGCCCAATATTAAAAGAAGGCAACTGATGGAGGTTACTGTCCCTCTACCTCCTGCCCGAGGCTTTAACAGGGTTATTTTTTAGGCTTTCTCCCTGCCCCTGAACCCCTCCACTTGCCTGGGAATTAAGGCTGGACAGGAAATGGCCCTTGGGTGGTCAATAATTGGCCACTTAAGGGCCTCAACTGGGGCAAAGACGGGTGAGGGGTCCTAGGTCTCACGTGTCCCCAGTGTCAAATTGCGTAGAGATCGGGGCAGATAGGAATCCAGTGGGAAGGCCACCCGAGAAATTCTACGGCCACCACCTTCCTACAAACCAGCCGATGGGGTTAAGTAAAATTCTGCCCTGGGACACTGCTAAAAGCAACAGAGGAGACAAAACTTAAGAACATAAGAAAATTGGTGAAAGCTTTTTTCTATTTTCTTTGAACTGTTATTAGCTATAAAAATATTGGAGATAGGATAAAAAGGCTGTTTGATTTACAGTCAAGCTTCATCCAATTTGGTAATTAAGAATTTGTTTGCCAATTGGCTTGACAAGGTGGTCATTGCAAGGATGGAAGTGCCAGGCAATCAATAGAGGGTAGGTGAGGGGCAGTTGGAGGCAGAAAGCCATGTGTTGAAACCTCCAGGAATATGTCCAGTCAGAGTTGGCAACCCTAAGTGGGGGCCTACAGGTAAATGTCGTAGTCTGATGACATCATTGATGCTGCAACATAATGTTAACTTGAGGGCAGGGGGTGTCTTGCACTGCCTGCAGCCCATTTGCAGAACAATGACAGGAGGCACCCACTGGCTAGAAAAGGCCGTGGTAAGTTAAAATAAAATAGCCTCTTTTAGCACTATTGTGGCCCTATTGAGGAGCTGGAATGCTTTCTCTAGGTTCGGCAAGGAGTTCTTGGGCCTTCCTTAATCTCAAAGGAATACGCAATCTAATAGGAACACCAATCAATGATCCGTGAACATCCTGGAAACCCTCCTCTCACTGACTTTTGACGGCCATTACTGCAAGTGTCTGACTGCACCTCATTACAAAAAACTCCTGCACCCACATATTAGACAAGATTCCAGAAATGTTCATTTACATGAGACCCAATTGTTAGGATTGGCAAGGCCTCCATATCCACAAATGCTTCAGTGTGTCACCTACTACTTGTTCTGTACACTGGCTGTGTGGCCTATCTTACCTGAAGAAACTGTAGTCTGACTCAGCTAGTTACTTCAAACTGGTTTCTTTCCACTATTGTAACAATCCCAGCTGATGTTACTACTGGACAAGCCTGATCCCAGGGTGGAACCCGGCTTGAACAATTCTAACTTTTTTTTTGTTTAGATACGTGGAGGGCGGCTACTGAACAGAGTCACAGGAGTCAACTGATGAACTTATAACAAAAGAATAAAACATTTATTAAACAAGAAAAGTTGAGCTACATTACAATACTCCTTCAGCCACAACTATACCTTTACAGATATATAGAGATTTGTAAGGATAACACAAGTAACAAAAGTTATCTTATACTCTAATGTTCACAGTAAATACACAGTCCATGTAAACCACTTGGTGAATTGTGGTCAGACACACCACAATCTGAAACCAAAGCCAGAAGTTTATGTCTCGTGGGCGGGCGGGTGCCCGACCCGAACGGGCATGAAATAGCACAAGATGACATTGAGTGAGCGCCCCGATGTCATCCTGCACACGAGCAATCGTCAGGTTGGTGGGCGCACACGGGTGTCAGAGCTGCGCCCACCAACAATTAAAAGGCCACTTAAGGCTATTATAAAGGCAGTTGATCCCGATTTTACTTTGCCTATGCGATTTCGCGCTTGTCGCATGGGCTAAATGGGCAGGCAGGCAGTTCACTTTTAACGAAACCTCATCCAAGGGTGGGATAAAGAGGGTCTGCAGCATTGCTATTGTCAGTAGTGAGGAGCTTAGGAGATAGTTTGCTAATTTACTAATTTGAACTTGACAGCTTCATCTCAGTTCTGAGCTTCAATATTATCATTTCTAAGCTTCATTTTGGGCTCATTGGTGTCTCCAAGGCCACTGGAGGATTTTGACCCTGTGGACCCTTCCAGGTACCAGGCAGCCTTCTGTTACCCTGGTAATGGGAGTTGTGGTCTCCGCTGGAGGCACCTCCTCTGAGGAGGTAGAGAGGGGCAGAAGGAAGGGGAGGCCATTTTCCTATGCAACTTCCAGGGGAGGGACCTGTGGGAGGAGAGGCGCAGGCACAAGGGGCCAAGGCGGAAGGGGCCACAGAAGAAGCCACTATCCTGCCGCCAGGGTTTACAGGCAGCGATGTAGCTACCTCAATGTGTCCGAGTTGCAATACCAAAGGAGGCTCCACCTCTCCAGGAAGACTGTGATCTCCATTTGTCAGGTGATTGGGCCTGAGATCACCTCCAACTGTGTGGGTGGACACCCCATGCCAGTGGCTCTGAAGGTCACAGTGGCCTTCAACTTCTATGGCTCCGGCTCTTTCCAGGGGTCAGTGGGGGATCTTTGTGGAGTCTCCCTATCAGCTGTCCACAATTGCATCAAGCTGGTGACTGATGTTTTGTTCAGACGGGTCATGACATTTATTCATTTCTGGATGGACAAGGCCAGCCAGGCTGAGCGAGCCAGAGGCTTTGCAGCAATTGTTGGGTTCCCCTGCATCCAGGGTGCCATCGACGACACACATGTGGCCATCAAGGCGCCAGCGGGTGAGCCGGGTGCCTTTGTGAACAGGAAAGGATTCCACTCCATGACCGTCTAGATAGTTTGTGACAACAAGATGGAGATTCTGCAAGTCTGTGCAAGGTACCCTGGCAGCTCCCATGACGCTTACATCCTCCGGCACTCACAGGTGCCAAGGCTGTTCGCTGCTCCAGCTTGACTGGATGGGTGGCTGCTAAGTGACAAGGGCTATCCATTGAAAAGATGGCTTATAACACCTCTCCGGCACCTAATGACAGAACCAGAACAGCGGTATAATAGGAATGATGCCTCCACAAGGTGGTGAGTGAGAGGGCCATAGGTCTGCTGAAGATGAGATTCAGGTGCCTGGACCATTCAGGCGGAGCACTACAGTACCCTCCAGAGCATGTGTCTCTGACAGTGGTTGCATGCTGCGCTCTCCCCAATTTGGCACTGGCAAGGGGGGATCCATTGGAGGAAGAGGATCATGAGGCAGCTCCACAAGCCACAGATGATGATTCCAGCGGTGGATCAGAAGAGGACTCCAGGGAAGAACACACTGAGGGTGTGGAGGCAGATCCCCTAGAACCTTTAGGCAGACAGGGACAGAAGGGAGTTCCTGATTCAACGCACCTTCAGCTAGGCTGCCAAGGCATTGCTTCCACCTCATGCCAGGGGCGCTGCCTCCTTGCCGGATGTTTACAATAACCCGTTCCATTGAACCTAAAGTCCACCCAGTACCTGTGCAATAAAGTTTAGAGCCCCTCACATCCAGCATGAGATACTGGTGGCCCTGCACCTACAAAACAAGTGAAACATACTCAGGCCATTAACATAGAAGCAAAATTTATGTAATGTTGGCACTCACAGGAAATGAACATAATAATATAAAGTGTTAGTGGTCACACCAATAAACAAATTAACAAAACGTGGCAGAACAGAAAATCACCCATGAACAGTCCCTCTTATGCTCATGGTGCCTTAAATTTATATTTGCGAGTGCTACATCTTGGTGCTCCCCCTCACTGGCAGCAGCACTGGAGACAGCCTGCTGACTCTGCTGTCCATAACCATAAGACCATAAGACATAGGAGCAGAAATTAGGCCATTCGGCCCATCGAGTCTGCTCCGCCATTCAATCATGGCTGATAAGTTTCTCAACCCCATTCTCCCGCCTTCTCCCCGTAACCTTTGATCCCCTTACCAATCAAGAACCTATCTGTCCTGTTGGCCTTGATGACCTTGGCGGTCGTCCTCTGGCCAGTGGAGCCTGTGCAGGCTCCACCTGGGAGGGAGCAGCCAGTGCCACGGCCGGCATCTCCCCAGTCACTGCAGCCTCATCAGATGCCACAGTCACTGGCAGAGGGGCAGAGGAGCAGAGGACCTGCTACCATCATCCAGGGCTCCCTAAGAGGAGCCCCCAGAGATAACAAGCAGCTTGTGCACCAACATGAGATCGCTCTGGATCTCCCTGCTCACCACTGTTGTACAGACACCTAGCAGAGATAATAGGTGCCTCATCCATCTCTCACATTAGCAGAGACCTTCTGAGATCATTTCCTGTGTGAGCGCAAACCCAGGAACCCCTGATTCTGGTCCTGGAGCTGCCTCTCCATGAGACTCGGCACTGTATCCATGGAGGAGGCAGTGCGCTCGGCCAAGAGGGTCAACGCAGAACTTGTGCTCTGCATGGACTCCTCCGTGACATAGACTATTGTACGTAAACCCTCAGGAATCTCCACCAGATCCTCCTGTGTATTCCGCTGGATATCCAGCATCTGCCACTTAATGGATGACTCCAGAGGCTCGTCATCTGCCTCGGACTCAGCATGGCCCTGATCTCCAGCCATCCTCTGACTGTCGGTGTCCTGGGCACTCTTTGCCTTTGCCTCCTCCTCATGCAAGTGTGCCGTGCCCTCACCACTGTCCACCGACATTTTAGCCGATGATCTAATACCCACCGAGGTGCTGGTATCTGCGCTGATGCCTGGTGAAAATAGGGGGAGTGATGCAGGTGCATCTGACGGCCACTGGTCTCCAGCATCAAGGGTGGCTCACTGGGGTCCTGCACTTGGTTGGCTGGATAGCGATTCTAGGGGAGAAAAACGACATCTCATTAGTATTAGTCATCACACTGTCACTGTACATGCTGGGCGTGCTGGTGAGACAATGGAGATCTGCATCATGGTGCCATCGTCTTTCAATGAACAATGGAGACTCCAGGTTTGAGGTTCCCATTACAGATGAGTCAACACAACAATGTTTACACACCCTGACACTCTCACATCTCTGCACCGCACTCTTAACTCCATCAAAGACCCCTGCCTCTCCACGGCTGGTGGACCGAGCTGGGCACCGGCACTTCATCTCTAAGGCATCCATTCCGTACCTCGTCAATATGAACAGGTTTGTGGGCCTCTGTCTAGCCTTGACCTCTCAATGTTGTTGTGGCTTCTGTTCTCCTGAAAGGACAGAGAAGCATTGATTAGTCTCTCTCTACCTGCAGCGCCATTGCAGCCTGGTCACCCCCACCTGGGGAACATGTTGCAGGGCGCATCAGTGTCGGGGCCCTCAACACGCAAAGCAACCAGGCCAAGCAGCCAGAGCTCACCGCCTTGACCAGCGCCGATGTCATTGACATTTGGCACTCAGACTCTTACGCCCCTACGCACCACAGGGGGTGTGGGGGGAGAGCCAGCCATTAACACTTCGCCACACAGATCCATGCCAACTTGATACTCACCCTTGCCGAGCGCAGCGGATTGCTGAACCTTTTGTGGCGCTGCACCCATTTGCGCTGCACAACATCATGACCGCTGACCTGGGCTGCCACCTCCTGCCCATGCTTTCTTGGTGAGGTGTAATGGCTTCCTCTTTCCATCCCTGGGGATGAGGATGTCCTGCCTGGCACTGATCTCCTCCATGAGGATTCTTAAGCACTCATCTGAGAACAGGGGTGTGGGGGGGGGTGGGGTGAGTGCCCACAGGACATGCCTTCCAGCCTGGCGTGCCTAGCAGGTGCAGATGCTTTTGCAGCACAAAAAAAAATGTTTCATCAAACAACTTCAAAGCTACAAAGTGTTCCCTGGCAGCCTTCAGGGAGCTGCCTCTGCTGCTTTTAAATCCCTCACCAGGTCATCATTGGACTTGGTGCCTGGCAGGCTCCCACCCCCGCCTAGCCCTTCTGACCATTGAGCAGATGCGTTTCAGGCTGGGCGGCCCTTAAGTGGCCACCCAGCATGAAATTGCGTTGGAAATGTGATCTCGCCCGGGAGCAGATTATACGTCCACTTCCGGGCCTGGCCATTTGGCGTGCATGGCAAGCATGAAATTCAGGCCCAAGAGACAGATGCCACCCCAGATTCTTGTCACACCGTGAGCCTACTTGTCTCACTGAACTCAGTCTTTCACACGAGAGTTTCCAACCTCTACTCTTATAGAGTCATAGAGTCATAGAGGTCTACAGCACAGGAAAAGGCCCTTCGGCCCATCGAGTCTGCGCCGGTCAAACTAGTACCTAACTATTCTAATCCCATTTTCTAGCGCTAGCCCCGTAGCCTTGAATGCCATGGCATGGAACTCGCTTTGCAATCTTCTCCCAAATGATGCTTTCTCACAGATGCCTTCCACAAGGGACCACCTCCAGGGTTTTGAACTCTCTTCCCGATGTTCCTCTCCCCTGGATCACCACATGCATTCAAGCTTCCTTTCACACACTCTCTCTCACTGACTCAGTCATGCCAACAGGACACCACTGCTTCACATGCCCATAGTGAAGCGTTACAGGTCTTCAGCTGTCTCTTTGGACCTTCCAGCTTCTTCTTACCTTCACTTCCACTGAACAGGACCTTTTCCAGATTCCTGTCCTTTGACTAGACTGTCCTCTTGGGACCTTTCCTGTTCCACTCCCCTGGATTTGGGGACATTCTTCTTTAGTTTCTTTGGGGAAACCTGCTTCCTCTGCAGTTCCCTCTCCTGTCCAGCTTCTACTGGAAGCTGGCTTCAACTTCAGCTTGGGACTTGTTATCTGTCCCTCTGCTAGGCTGCTTCTGCTGGCAACTGCTTCCAACTGAACTCAAGCTGCTTTTCTTTAGTTTTCTCTGCCTGTGTGTGTGTGTGTGTGTGTGTGTGTGGGGGTGGGGGAGGGGGGGGGAGAGAGGGGGGGCAGGAGTGGGGTGGTGGTGGGGGGGGCTCCCTCTCTGAGACCATGTTGCTAGGCAACAGCACAGTCTTTTTTCTCATCTTGTGTTTGTTTTAACTTCCCTTCAAGAGTCATAAAAATCTCAATAGAATGCAGGCACCTTTTAAATTGAAACTAAAAGCCAACTTCTCCTTTGCTTAACACATAAATACAGGAATACAAACTAAACCTAAACATTAAAGGTATACCTTATTCTTAACACACTTACTTAAACTATCTCTATTTCCCAACACTATGTACACTATATACATAGTGAGCTATTACATAGGCACATCTCTCTTGAGTGCAGACTATTCCATCTGCATACAGAGTCTCTAGCACATGAGTGCTGATATCACTGATACATCATGATCTACATCACTCCTTACTATAGCTATTCTATTAACCCATTGCACTACACCTCCGCCCAACTGCACTAACAACTTCTTTAATAAAGATGTTAAACTATTTTTAAAACTATTTACATTGCATTGTCCTACCATATCCTCCCCACAAAGCCCACTGGTCACAGGTTAAGTCTTTTTTGTGCCTTCACAACTCTCCTTCATTGTGCTATTGTGGCCAATGAGCAGGGTAGGTGGTCTTGAACTGGGTCATTGGTCAGGTCAGCATTCCACAAGCTGCTCGATGTATCCTTAGGACATTCATCCTAAATCGTGTGGTATTGAAAACCAGTGTTCTCATAGGCGCCAATGAAATATGGACTCTCCTGTTGTGTCTGAAAGTGCCAGGTGGTGTTTGGACCAGGTAGGAACATCGATACACCATTCTTTGAAGGACCACGCCTTCAAATTTGCAAACCCTAATCCAAACCCTCTGGCCTGGTGTTAAAGAATCTAGAGTCTTGACCCTATGTCTAGAGTTGTACTAGTGCTTCTGCTTCTCCTGTAGGCCAGTCTTTATGTTCCTCATCCTTTGGTGGTCAGCTGGCATAACATTAGGTCAGAGGTTCTATGGCAGAAGAGGGACTTGTGTTTTCAGCCGTCGCCCCATGAGCAGTTCTGCTGATGAAAAGCCATCCGTTAAAGGTGTAGCTCTGTACTGCGGCAGGGCAGAATTCCAGTCAGAATTCTTAGTCATTAACGTCTTGATGGTTTTCAGGGCTCTTTCAGCCTCTCCATTGGCTTGTGGACGGACAGGAGAACTGGTGACATGGGTGGTCCCATAGTCTTTGGTAAATTTTCTAAAGTGGTCGTTGACGAATTGTGGCCCGTTATCTGAGACAATTTCATCTGGGAACCTGTGTGCATAGAACGTGATCTGCAACGCCCTGATCACAGGCTCAGCTGTTGAGGTGTGGAGTCTGGCAGCTTCCAACCACTTGGGGTAGTAGTCAACTATGGTATGCTTTGCCTCGAAAATCAAAGAGGGCGAGTCCCAGTTTCTGCCAAGGCCTATCTGGGAAGTGGGATGGTGCTAGGGGTTCTGTGGGTGGCTGATTATTGATTTTACAAATGTGGCAGGAGAAAACAAAACCTTGGATGGCCTGTGTAATGGCTGGCCACCACACAGATTGCAGTGCACATGCTCTGCACTTTGCAAGCCCCAGGTGGCTTTCATGGAGCCTATGGAGGTTCATTTCCTGCATCGACTTGGAAATGACCAGGCAGTGGCTGAAGACCAGAAGAACGTCCACTATCATTAGATGCCTGCATTGTTCATGATATTTGCAGAGGAGCTGGTCAACAGGACTGTATTTGGATCAACCCTCTTGGCAAAGTTCTTGGACTTGGGGGCATTCCACATCCTCCTTCTGTGCACTTCAGACGTCTTTCAATTCTTGGCGGAGATTGGCAGGGAATTCATTATGGTTGGTGAGAATGCTTCCACCTTGAAAACAAGTTTGAAGTCCTGGTAACAAGCTTGGTCCACTGTAACTTTGGATAGGGCATCGGTCGTGGTCTGTGACTTTCCTGGCACATACGCAGCTGTGTGCTGGTAAAACATCAACCAAAGCCTGGATCTTTGAATGCATAGGGGCATTTTGACAGTTTCAGTGGAATTCAAGAGGGTGATTAATGGTTTATGGTTGGTCTCAATGTGGAACGGTAACCCCATCAAGTAGTCAGAGACTCTATTTACTGCCCATGTCACTGCCAATGCTTCCTTCTCTATTGTTGCATAGCATTGCTCCATTTCTGTCAACGCTCTGGAGGCAAAGTATCCAGGTTTTCTTTGCCATTCTTCTGGACTTGAATGGGTACAGCTCCAAGGTCTGTTGAGAATGCATCGGCGGCCACCACTGTAGGCAATGTTGAATTGTAATGTGCCAGCACCTCTAAAGATATATTGAAATGCATTGGTTTGCACAATGCCCCAGAAGATCTCTTAAAGGTTCAGTAATGGTGGCTAGATTTTGAATAAATTTGCCCAAACTGATTGCCCATTCTGAGTATCGGTAACACACTTCGGTTATGAAAAGTCACTGATGGCCTTTGTTTCTTAAGCATCCACCATGATACCCTGTCTTTGAATGATGTGCCCCAGAGATTTGATAGTGGTTTTGGTGAATTCACATTTCTCATTTAAGGTGAGGCCTGCCTTGTAGGCTCTGAGAACCTCCTGAACACTGTGGTTATGCTGCTGTCTTGTGTCTTTGTGGATAAGGTCATCATCCATGTGACAAAAGACTTCTTGTTTACCTTCTAGAATAGTTGACATGGTTCGCTGGAATATCTCCAGAACTGATGATATCCCGAAAGGAACGCAGTTAAAACAAAAGCAACCAAATGACGTGATGAATGTTAAGAGTCTGGACTCCTGGTTGAGGGGTATTTGGCAAAATCCACTATTAGTATCAAGTTTTGTGAGGAGAACACTGTTGGTGAGTTTTGCCAAGCTGTCATCCACTGACACCATAGGATGGATTTCCCTCTGGACTGCTTTGTTTAATTGCATGAGGCCAATGCAAGGCTTGAACTCACCACTTAGTTTGGGGATAGTTATGAGCACTGAACACCACCGGGTTGGTTCCGTGACAGGTGAAATGACTCCTCTCTGTAACATCCTGTTGAGTTCCTCTTTAACTTTTGGCAGCAGTGCATGTGGTACTCTCCTGGGGGTGAATAGGCACATCAGCATAGCATCTGGAAGCAATGTAATATGATATTCATGTTTGAGCTTACCAAGCTTGTGTAAGAGCTGTGGGAATTCTTGGCAGAATTCAGGCCTGTTGTCTAGTTGCAGGACTTTGTCTACTTTTTGGTAGAATACCCAGTTGGATGCACGCATTTCTGCTGAGTGAAGAGATGCTTTGATTACACAACATCTAGATGGTCTTTGTGATCCGTCACCCCTTGGAGCAAAGACTGGCTATGATCTGACCTTTCACCTGCAGATTAGTTCCACCTGGGCCTTGAAGTTTGATGGTTGGACAGAAATTGTGTTGAGTCATGTTAAATGATCAGCAAGTATTGAAACGCCCACTCCAATATCACCAATGTGATGGAGCAGAAGTCTTGTTCATGGTCTTTTACTTCTCCCAGAAAATCTGTTATGGCTTTTGTTTGTTTATGTTTAATTTTTGAAGTGATCTGTGTGCCATATTTGTTTTGCTGTTTTCTTCCCTTAGCAGAGTTTTTAAATTTACAGAACCACTTGTCCTATCCTGCTTTCCCACATCGGAAACATTCTGTGCCCCCTGCTGGGCAATCCTGCCATCTGTGTTACTTATTTGCCCTGCAGCATAAGCACTTCAAAATGGCTGCTGTAGGGTTTCTCAACCTTTTGGCCATTTTGGCTTTTGAGTGGGCGGCACTGCCACCTTTGGGCCTAAGTGATTAGTGGATGTCTCTGACACTTTGGTGTGTCGGCAGATGAGAGGCCAATTTCACTCCTCCCTAAGTTCGGCCTGGCTAACCTATTGAAGTGCTCGATCAGGTTGTCTTTCGTCTGTAAGAAATCTGTCAGCCCTTCGTTGTGGACTCCGATGACCATAGGACCATAGAAAAGTTTCAGCACAGAAGGAGGCCATTCGGCCCATCTTGTCCATGCCAGCCCGAGGACACCCAGGTGCCCTTTCTAATCCCACCTTCCTGCACTTGGCCCATAGCCCTGCAGCTTAAAGCACTGGTGCAGATCCAGGTACTTTTTAAAAGAGTTTAGAGTTTCTGCCTCTACCATCAACTTGGGCAGCGAATTCCAGACACCCACTACCCTCTGCGTAAAAAAGTTCTTCCTCATGTCCCCCCTACACCTTCTGTCACTTATCTTGAATCTATGTCCCCCGGTTCTAGAATTCTCCACCAAGGGAAACAATTTTATCCTGTCCACTCTATCTATTCCCCTCATAATTTTGTACACCTCAATCAAGTCACCTCTCAGCCTTCTTTGTTCTAAGGAAAATAACCCCAGCCTATTCAATCTCTCCTCGTAGCTACACTTTTCTAACGCTGGCAACATTCTTGTAAACCTCCTCTGCACTCTCTCCAGAGCTATTACGTCCTTCCTGTAATGTGGTGACCAGAACTGCACAGACCAAAACTCCAGTTGTGGCCTCACCAGTGTTTTATACAATTCCAACATTATATCCTTACTTGTATATTCTATACCTCTGCCAATGAAGGAGAGCATTCCATATGCCTTCTTTACAACCTTGTCTACTTGAACTGCTGCCTTCAGGAACCTGTGTACTTGTACGCCAAGATCTCTCACTTCATCTACCCTTCTTAGTATATTCCCATTTATTTTGTAATCCCTGTTACTGTTTGACCTCCCTAAATGTATGATCTCACACTTCTCTATGTTAAAATCCATCTGCCACTTTACCGCCCACTACACCAACCCATCTATGTCGTTTTGCAAATAATGGCTATCCTCTACACTATCCACAACTCGGCCAATCTTTGTGTCATCTGCAAATTTCCCAATCGCGCCCCTCACGTTCACGTCCAAATCGTCAATATATAACACAAACAGCAAGGGTCCCAACACTGAGCCCTGTGGAACACTACTTGAGACAACTTTCCATTCGCAAGAGCATCCATCGATCATTACCCTTTGTTTCCTGTTACAAAGCCAACCTTCTATCCACTTTGCCACATTACCCTGAATCCCATGGGCTTTTACTTTCCTGACCAATCTGCCATGTGGGACCTTGTCAAATGCCTTGCTAAAATCCATGTACACAACATCCACTGCACTACCTTCATAAGCCCTTCTTGTCACTTCCTCAAAGAATTCAATCAAATTTGTGAGGCAAGACCTTCCTTTAACAAATCCATGCTGACCATCCCTGACTAGTCCCTGCCTTTCCACATGACAGTTAATCCTATCTCTTAGGATTGATTCTACTAATTTGCTCACCACCGATATAAGACTAACTGGCCTATAATTGTTTGGCATTTCCTTTGATCCCTTTTTAAACAATGGAACTACGTTTGCATTTCTCCAGTCCTCCGGTACCTCCCCTGTATCTAGTGAGGATTGGAAAATCATCCTCAGAGCATCTGCTATCTCCTCCCTGACTTCCCTGACTTCCCTGACTTCCTTCAGCAGCCTCGGAAACAATGGGCCAAAATCACCTGAATGGATGGCCCAGGGGTGTGTACCTGCTGATCCTCCTCCCTATGGATGCCTGAGGGCCCTAGGCTGACTTTTTGAGGAGAAGGGGTAGCTGGATTGAGATAGAGCTATCCAGCATCCCACTTGGTAGAGCACCACCGACCTCACCTTTAGCACAGGACTTTTCCAAATCCTGGCCAGCCAGTTGGATGGCTCTGCTTTCAAAGCCCATGAGGACCTTAATTTCAGGCATTCCTCCATCGGTCTGTGACCTCTCCCTGTTGTTGTGTTTCAGCTTGACCTGCATGAATAGAGATGGAATGAGTGTAAGCAGGATACCTGCCAGGTCAGATGATAAGTATGCCTTGCCTTTGTGGGTGGTGAGTGGTCCCATGAACGGGCTGAGGACAATGATGGTGTGTGCGAGAGAGTGAATGGTGATGTCCCTTTCACTGCCAGTGAGTGAGGGCCCTGTGGATGTGTGATGGGTTTGTGAGTGTGTGAGCTGAGACTGATGAGAAGAGTGACTTACCCTGGTGGAGCGGAGGAGATCTTTCATCCTCTTGCGGTACTAGGTGGTTGTCCTCTTTTTAAGGGCGTTGGCGCTGACCATCGCCGCTACCGTCTCCAATGGTTGATCACGCTGTTGCCCATCCTGCAGCTAGAACGGGGGTAGAGGACATCCCGGCTGGACTCCATGGCATCCAAAAGGCGTTCCAGTGATGCGTCGCTGAACCTGGGGGCTGCAGTTATTTTGCCTTTCAGCGTCCTGTCTTCTTTGCAGCATTCGTGGGCTGGAAGCACTGAGAGGTGTACGAGCGGCTGGACTTTAAATATGGCACCCAACGTAATGAAGCAGCAAGGTGATGGCGGGCGGGCGAATGAGAACCCACCCCCGCCATGGAAACGGCTTGCTTCCTGGGAATGCATAAATAATGTGTTGTGTTTGGGACAATATGGCATGAAAACATGCCCATCCAAGCTGCCAGGTAAAATGTCATTTTACCCACTCGCTACCACATAGTGCAAATCTGGGGTGATTCCACCGAGAGTCTATAGCACATGACTGCTGATGTCACTGTTACAACATGATCTATATCACTCATTACTATAACTATTCTGTTAATCCATTATACTACACTACTGGGGCCGTGCGCACCATTCACTCTCCCTGTAAAAATCAAGGCTCCCATTTATTTTAATAATTTCTTACAACGTGATTCTCTCTCGAAGTTGTCTCGGAATGTATGAAACTGACCTGAAATTGACATACATGAATGGCAAAGGGTTTCAAACAGATTTGAATGCCATATACTGCTGCCAAAAGGCACTTAGAAAAACCTGTGGCTTCATATTATGAGTTATGGCACTTAACTCATCATACATGTAAAAGAATTCAGGGAGGTTTGTTTTAATTTTTATACAGCCCTCTACTTATTTATCACTTCATCTTAGGTAGTTTGTGTTAAATTGGCATAGTTAAAATGAACCACATAGCACTTACAACGATACCTCCAAAGAAGGCATTTGTTTTAGGATGATAAATGTTGGGTTGGAGAAGCTAAAGCAGCTGCCACAAGATGGCAGGAGATGCTTCTCAGTCACACTCACTTGTGAGTCTATCGGGGAGGGGGCGGTGGGGGTGGCAATCTTTCATCTGCAGGGACCAGCAGTAAGATGTATCCTTTCGAAAGAGTTAAAAAAAGCTAACAGCTTAATTCCAGCACCTAAATCCAGTTGAAACACACTGTAAGCTAGAAGGCACAGTAAACAAACCCTTGCAGAAATGTTTGACTTTGCTATATTAAATATCAACCCACAGCAACAGTGCTTTTCAAACGCTACAAACCCATTATGCATATCAGTGAACTGCTGAGATCAGATTACCTCATCTCTTCTTTAATAACTGAATAGCTAAACTCAGACTTAAAGGGTAAAATGCTGAATTTTCTTCTTTCCTGAACATAATTATCCACAATGTTGATGGCAGCAGAATTTTTTATTACATAAATAACCATATCAGCACAACAGTATTATAAATATGTCAATAATAGCAAAATACTGCAGATGCTGGATACTTGAAATAAAACCAGAAAATGCTGGAAAAATTCAGCAGGTCTGGCAGCAGCTGTGGAGAGCGAAACAGAGTTAACGCTTCAAGTCTAATATGAGTCAGTTCCGAATTGGTCAGTCAGGTGTTTGACATGTGGAACATCATCACCACGCTTCAACATCTTCAAACTGAACGACTGAGAAATCCACACAAGTAGTGTTTCTGTTTGTCCTATCCAGAGTGTACACTCAATCCCGGTAGGGTCATAACCAATTTGTGTCAACCCAAAGAGATTAAGAGCAAATTGGTAAGAGTTTATGGATTCCCAAAAGGAGTTTAACCTTGTAAGGTTATTTGAAGCTGAATGGGAGGAAGCCCAGGTTCCAGTTGCAATCAATCCTTCCAGATCACACTAATAAACAAGATGGGCTAGGCAGTAATTAACTCTGCCTGGAATATTGTGGACCTGGTTACTCCAGGTATCACATTACTGACTTGGCTCAAATCTTCCATCACCAGACATGTCATCTTGGAGCACCAAAGTGACCCCACTGAAGGATGAGTTGGAGCTTGATCATCTACTAGACAATGGACATCATGATGGAAGGCCTGTGGTATGCTCAAAGCTACAGACATATAAATCCATTGCTGTATACAAGGCTTAGTTTTCACCTGTTGCGTGATGCGGAGCTGCAGGTAAGGCACTTGGCAAAGAGCCATGCCAACATTAAGGCTGACACCTCCTTAACTATGCTCATTAACAGGTTGTGTAGGCCAAAGGCACCTCCCCCTTAAACCATTTGCTTTAATCTGTTTGTCTAAGGTTCTTCAATAATGAGGGAGATCATGCATTCAGAGTTTATCTCTAAAGCCATGTAGAACACACATAGGGGCACTTGGTTACCTCAGTATTCAAGATGGTGCTTGAAGTGGACTAGATCTCCAGATGAGTCAGCCAACACTATATCATCTGTGAGAAAGAATATAACAATTCTTTCAGGGATGCTTGAATTTGTTACACAAAGAAGGAGGGATAAGTGCACAATTACTAAAATTTGTAAATGTGCATCATTGTGTTGGATAATTGTGGATGACCTTTCTTTTTTTTATTCATCCATGGGATGTGGGCTTCACTGGCTGCGCCAGCATTTTTGCCCATCCCTAGTTGCCCTTGAGAAGGTGGTGGTGAGCTGCCTTCTTGAACCGCTGCAGTCCATTTAGCCTAGGTACACCCACAGTACTGTTAGGAAGGGAGTTCCAGGATTTTGACCCAGCAACAAAGAAGGAACAGAATATTTCCAAGACAGGATTGTGAGTGACTTGGAGGGGAACTTCCAGGGGGTGGTGTTTCCAACTATCTGCTGTCCTTGTCCTTCTGGATGGTAGTGGTTGTGGGTTTGGAAGGTGCTGTCAAAGGAGCTTTGGTGAATTCCTGCAGTGCATCTTGCAGATGGTATCCACTGCTGCTACTGTGCGTCGGTGGTGGAGGAAGTGTATATTTCTGGATTTGGTACCAGTCAAGCGGGCTGTTTTGTCCTGGATGGTGTCAAGCTTCTTGAGTGTTGTGGGAGCAACACTAACCAGGCAAGTATTCCATCACACTCCTGAATTGGCCCTCGTAGATGGTGGACAGGCTTTTGGGAGTCAGGAGGTGAGTTATTCGTCGCACGATTCCTAGCCTCTGACCAGCTCTTGTAGCCACAGTATTTGTATGGCCAGTCCAGTTCAGTTTCTGGTCAATGGTAACCCCCAGGATGTTGATAGTGAGGGATTGAGTGATGGTAATGCCATTGAACATCAAGAGGCGATGGTTGGATTCTCTCTTGTTGGAGATGGTCATTGCCTGGTACTTGTGTGGTGCAAATGTTACTCGTCACTTGTCAGCCCAAGCCTGGATATTGTCCAGGTCTTGCTGCATTTGGACATGGACTGCTTCAGTATCTGAGGAGTCGTGAATGGTGCTGAACGTTGTGCAATCATCAGTGAACATCCCCACTTCTGACCTTATGATGGAAGGAAGGTCATTGATGAAGCAGCTGAAGATGGTTGGGCCGAGGATTTCTGATTGGGACAAAGTTAAAATAATCTTTATTTTTATTGTTTTTTTCCTTATGCATTAACTTTTATCCAGAATTATGGATAATAAATGAGGATGAACAGAAGTATGAATGACTGATTAACTCTTAGTTTGATTATTTAACTTTGATGAGTTAGGGTTATTGGACATTTGAACCAGATTGAACCATAGAGATATCTGACCTAATCTACAATATCATTCAAAACTTGGCTCAGTACCATGCTTTACCTTCCTTGATTTACATGTTGGTTTGAATTTTGCCATCAGTGGCAAAGGAACAACATTCACCATTCATCACACTGCCCACAAACATTTTGTGAGCTTTTGAGTGGCAACTTCCGATACTTAGAGATCATTTCCCGAGCAGCGCCCTTTAGAGGAGACCGGTGGTTTGTGTGAATAGGTCAAGCAAAAGTGTGGCTTTTCAACTAAACATTTTGAAGAATTCTCACTGAAATGCAAAGGGGTGAATTTTAACCATAGAATAAACAAATGGACCTGGCTCATGTGAGTTTTAAAAACAAAAAACCTCAAACTTGGCTCCATTTGGCTCCAATCTGTCCGCTTCCGTAATTAATGGAGCAGCTTGGCAATTTAAACACTTTAATGAGGCTGGCAGCCTCATATTTAACCTGCTTTGCAGGTTTAACCCAGCTAACCTAGTTTCCTGGATTTCTGGAATCCCAGCAGCTCAAGGAGGTCAAGATAGCTTGAGACAGTCAGTGCCTTTACAACACTGCTTATGGGAATCCCAAGCTCATCTCTTTCCTTGAATGTGAAACTCTCCCTCTCCATCCAATCCCCTCCCCATAAAAAGAATCCCGGAATGGACGCCGTGTTCCCAGCTGCAGGCTGCAGGCTCCCTATCTGATCATGCAGCCCGCTTTGAAGTATTCCCCAACTGAGAGGAAACACTAAGTGCGTTGTCAGGCTGACTTCCAGGTGGGGATCCTGTCAAAGGAAACCTGACTTCCCAGATGGTTTCATATCTGAAATTGCACCTCCCATCTATGCAACCCACCCTTGTCAATATTAAGGCTGAAGAGTTAATCCAGGAAGAATAAACTAGGAAATATAAATTAAATTTAATTAATTGTGGAATAATGTACAGAAAGAAAAATATGGAGAGGAAAATGAAGAAAGATGGATTAGAAGAGAAAGATAAAAATGACAGAAAAAAAGGAAAAATATTTTAATTTGTTTTTTAAATCTTCAACAATAATTAAGTTCTGAAGTAATGAGACTCCACACTTAGAAAATTAAATTTTACGTATCCAAATTATTTCATAATAACAGTGAGCATATTGATCTTATTGTTACTCTCAATGCTAAATCTGGGCCATTGTGCACAATACACAGTTCCATTACATTTCAAAAAATTTATGTTTGAAATGAGCTTGCTTTTGGCCTCAACCAGAATAGCTCAGAGATATCATACTCAGATTTGATTGTACCCTCCATTTCTGAAATACAAGTACTGTTGATTAATAACAAGGAATTGCATTCATACAAGGATTATCCATCAAGACCAATGAAACATTTACCACAATTGTCAACCAGTTGTATAGCATTGGTCTCCCAGTTTACCATAGTTGCAAGAAGGTGCTTTATATATTTAACTTCCTGAGCTTTTGAAAAGGTTTTTTTCCATCATTGCATTTGATTTTTTCATTTCTTTCAATGTCATATATAAGATATAAATACATAAAGGGACAGTGTTAAGAGGAATTTTTTTAGGTCGGTTACAGGTATCACTACATATAAATTTGTAATGTGTGATGGCCCATGTGCTTTTGTGGAAAAATCTATGTTTTATGTTTGGACAATGGCCCCTTTAAGAACTAGGTTTCTCTGAAAGGGGATTTCTGGGAATCCAATTGGCTTCCAGAAACTGATCATGTGACCAAGTTGCCTTTGAGATAAACCATAGAAACAGATCAGCCAGAAGTTAATTATTGGGTGAGTAATTCCCTGGTTGTGGCTCTGTTTTGCAAGATGTTTTAAGCTTAGTTAATTTAGAACCAGCTGAATTCAGGAAAATATCTACTTTTTAAATTTATTCATTAATGGGATTGTGGGCAAGCCCAGCATTTATGTATTTCAAGACTGATATAAATAGGTTTCTACATATTAAAAACATCAAGAGATCTGGGGATAGTGCAGGAAAATGGTGTTGGAGTAGAAGATCAGCTGTGATCTCATTGAATGGTAGAGTGGGCACAAAGAGCTGAATGGCCTACTCCTGCTCCTATTTCTTATGCTATTATGTTTATAATACTAAGTAAAAAGCAGAATGACTTTGTCAATTGCTAAGACTTTTCTGGGGTTGGATGATTTGTCCTTGAGTGATTTGCAACATTTAATTAAGGTTAGGTTAATAGAATTGGCAGGAGAGTTGAAGTTAGAGATAAAAGCAGAGTTTAAAAAACAAATCCAGAAATATTTCATGTAGTAGCACAGCAATTGGAATTGAAAAAAGAAAAGGTTAACCCAGGTAAATAGCAGTTTGAGTTAGGATTCAGTTGCAGAGGAAACAGCTTGAATTAAATGAAAAGGGAAAGGAACGAGAACTGGAAAAAATGGACTAGAGAAAGGAAAATGATAAAGTTCAAACTAGAAATATAAGAAAAATAGAGAAATTTTAAAAAAACTCAAACTTGAAAGGAATGGAGAAGAAGCAGTAAAAAGTGAAAAGGGACAGAAAATTGAACTTAAAAGACTTAAATTAGAGGCTCAAAGTTCAAAGGCAGTAAGGGAGGAAAGAGACAGGGACAGAGAGTTTCAAAAAGATAAAGAAGTCGGATACTATGAACTGGCTAAAGAAAAGCTCAAATTATGGGGCGAAAGAGAAACTAAAGTTCAGATGTGAGTCAAGATCCGCTGAAGGTTTTGATTTAGCAAAGAATGAAAGAAAGTTTGTTGCTTAAACTCACTGAGGATGGAGTAGAGATATTTTGTCTAGTTTGAGAAAGTGGCTACAAAGCTAGGTTGGCCATAGGACACATGGACTCTTATTTTTCAAAGTGTTTTGTTCATATCAGGCAATGGATGTTTGTTCAAGTCTTTTAGAAGAACCATCTTTGGATTATAAGGCAGTTAAAAATAAGTTACTTGATTTATATGAACTGGTTCCTGAGGTATATAAATTAAGATTTTGGACTGTTAGGAAAGAATAGAGGGGAGGGGCATGAGAGACACATTTGTGGAAAATGTTAGAGAGAAAGAGATGTTGTGGGACCAGTGCTTTTGTTCAATGAAATTCAATGAGACTTTTGAAAATGTGAGGGAAGTAATGAGCCTCGAAGAATTTAGGAACAATATTCCAGTAGCTATTAGATCTCATTTGGAGGACCAGAATATTTCTAAACTAAGGAAAGCTGAAGTTTTAGTCAATGGATATGATATCTCACATAGACAACTAGACATAAATCTCCATTTATGAACCCACAAGGAAGCTAGAGGAATCGGAAATTTGGAATAGATTCTGGTTTATAGAGAAAGGCTGAGGCTGTTATGTTAATAAGTATGATAATGGAGAGGCAGTGGCACAGTGGTATTGTCATTGAACTGGTATTCCAAAGACCCAGGGTAATGACCTGGGGACATGGGTTCAAATCTCACCAGAGCAGATGGGTGAAATTTGAGTTCAATTAAAAAAAAAAGAGAACTACAAGTCTGATGATGACCATGAAACCATTGTCGATTGTTGTAAAAACCCATCTGCTGTCCTTACCTGGTCTAACCTACATATGACACCGGGCCCACAGCAATGTGGTTGACTCTGAACAAGGGCAATTGGATGGGTAATAAATGCTGGCCTTGCCAGCAATGCCCACATCCCATGAATGAATAAAGAAAAAAAAATTGAAGATAAAGTGATGTAAAGAAATCTGTGGGCAGAACTTTCCCCCCATTGGGGGGGTTGTGTGGGGGTGGGCGCAAACTGAAAATCTAAATGATGTCGGGACGCCCGTCTGATGTCACTGTGCATCATTTTATGTGTTGGCGAGCGGGCCCTGCCTCCCGCTCGCCGACCCGATAATTCTTCCCTGTAATTTTTCGTCGTGGTAAGCCAGGGAAAACAAAGAACAAAGAAAAGTACAGCACAGGAACAGGCCCTTCGGCCCTCCAAGCCTGCGCCGATCATATTGCCCGTCAACTAAAACATTTTGCACTTCTGGGGTCCGTATCCCTCTATTCCCATCCTATTCATGTATTTGTCAAGCTGCCTCTTAAACACCACTATCGTACCTGCTTCCACCACCTCCTCTGGCAGCGAATTCCAGACACTCACTACCCTCTGCGTAAAAAACTTGTCCTGCACATCTCCTCTATAGTTTTCTCCTCTCACCTTAAATCTATGTCCCCTAGTAATTGACTCTTCCACCCTGGGAAAAAGCTTCTGACTATCTACTCTGTCCATGCCACTCATAATTTTGTAAACTTCTATCAAGTTGCCCCTCAATCTCCGTCGCTCTAGTGAGAACAATCCGAGTTTCTCCAACCTCTCCACATAGCTAATAACCTCCAGACCAGGCAGCATCCTGGTAAACCTCCTCTGTACCCTCTCCAATGCCTCCATATCCTTCTGGTAATTTGGCGACCAGAATTGCACACAATATTCCAAGTGTGGCCTTACCAAGGTTCTATACATCTGCAGCATGACTTCCCAGCTTTTATACTCAATACCCCTGCCAATGAAGGCAAACATGCCATATGCCTTCCTGACTACCTTATCCACCTGTGTTGCCACTTTCAGTGACCTGTGGACCTGTACCTCCAGATCCTTCTGCCCGTCGATGCACTTAAGGGTTCTGCCATTTGCTGTATAATTCTTGCCTGCATTAGACCTTCCAAAATGCATTTCCTCGCATTTGTCCAGATTAAACTCCATCTGCCATTTCTCCGCCCAAGTCTCCAACCGATCTATATCCCGTTGTATCCTTTGGCAATCCTCTTCACTATTTGCAACTCCTCCAACCTTAGTGTCGTCTGCAAACTTACTAATTAGCCCAGTTACATTTTCCTCCAAATCATTTATGTATACTACAAACAGCAAAGATCCCAGCACTGATCCCTGTGGAACTCCACTAGTCATAGCTCTCCATTCAGAAAAGCACCCTTCCACTGCTACCCTCTGTCTTCTATGACCAAGCCAATTCCGTATCCATCTTGCCAGCTCACCTCTGATCCCGTGCGACTTTACCTTCTGCACCAGTCTGCCATGAGGGACATTGTCAAAGGCCTTTCTGAAATCCATGTATATAACATCCACTGCCCTTCCATCGTCGATCATCTTTGTTACTTCCTCGAAAAACTCGATCAAGTTAGTGAGACACGACCTCCCCTTCACAAAACCATGCTGCCTCTCACTAATACACCCATTTGCTTCCAAATGGTAGTAAATCCTGTCACGAAGAATCTTCTCCGATAATTTCCCTACCAATGACGTAAGGCTCATTGGCCAGTAATTTCCTGGATTATCCCTGCTACCCTTCTTAAACAATGGAACAACATTGGCCATTCTCTAGTCCTCTGGGACCTCACCCGTAGCCAGTGAGGATACAAAGATTTCTGTCAAGGCCCCAGCAATCTCCTCCCTTGCCTCCCTCAGTACTCTGGGGTAGATCCCATCTGGCCCTGGGGACTTATCCACCTTAATATTCTTCAAGACGCCTAACACCTCCTCTTTTTTGATCTCAACATAATCCAGGCTATCTACACACTCTTCCCTAGACAAATCAACTGCTAAGTCCTTCTCTTTGGTGAATACTGACGAGAAGTATTCATTTAGTTTCTCAAAATCGAATAGCTGGATGCTTGAAGGAAAACCAGTTGTGGTAGCAGGAATGTGTGAGGAGTCTTCAGATAAGACTACCAGTAAAAGAAATGAACAATAAAACCATAGCAATAGTACAGCTGCAACGTGATCCCTCAGAACCCACCACGGTAGTGGATAGTCAGGGAGATTTTTCCTTATGTACTGATTAATAAATCAGATTACTGGAGGTTATAAAGGTTTTGTTTCTAAGGGAGAAATATTCTCTCACTCCTCTAATGAAATAAGTAAACAAATTAATATTTTCAAAGATACTGGGTCAGTTCAGTCTGTGATGGTGACAAATTTTGCAGGAGAACAATTTAGATTGTTTGCAGATTGCGTAGTAATAAGGTGTCAGGTTCATAAAGCGAGACAGGATGAAGTGAAGTTAACCAAGATGGAGGATGATTCAGATGTCCGATTAGCCAGGGTATTTTTTTGGGAAGTTGGATGAGGATAAAAAGCTTGAAAAGAATGAGGCTGAATTATTTAGTCGATCTACTTTAATTGAAGTCCAGCAGGTAGGTCCTGATGTGCGGCTACGGGAAACGCGGCCCGCCATTGACGGTGGAGCGGACAATCACCAACTAGTTTCACGATGGTGTAAAACTGATTTTTGGCCTTCTTGCCATATTGTCTGTTCATGCCCACCACCAACCAGACTGGAGGATTCTGCCCTGTAAGCTTATTGCCTTGAATACCCAGAGCATTTGGAAAGAGGAATTTCATTTTTACTGTTTGAAATAAGGAATGCACCTAATGAGTCAACAGGTTTCAGTCTCTTTCAGTTAGTCTATGGACACAAAGAGAGAGGAATACTTAAATTTATTAAAGAGAAATTTATGGATCAGGAAGAGGAAATTACTCTTTTAGATTATGGGCTGGATTTTCATCCTCAAGGCAGATAGCAGGAGGCAGGAAAATTTCCAGCATGATCACCCACCTTAGGGGAAAGTGCCCGCAGGGACAGGATTATCATTGTGGGTGTGCAGGCTACATTTGGGCCAACTGATCTGAGGGAGGGTTTGGAGGCAGCCACAGGGGCTGCTGGGCACTGAGGCGACACTTGGGAAGACAATGTGAAACCGTTCAGTACGCACTATTCAAGAGGCTACAAAAAGCAGACTAGGTGATAAATTTGGCGAGAAGTGAATTTGCCAAGGCCAAGGTCACTTATTTGGAACATGCCATGGGGCAAGGTCAAGTGTTGCCCTGAGAAGCTAAAGTTCAAGCGATTGTGAACTTTCCTGTTCCTAATGCTAGATGAGAGGTACTGCAATTCCTCAAAGTACATATTTTGCAGGATGTTTGTCCTGAATTTCAGCACAGTCATCGCCCCATTAACAAACTTATTGAAGAAGAAATTCAAATATGACTGGACAGAGTATTGTCAGACTGCCTTTGAGAGATTAAAGCATTTTTTATTCATTCATGGGATGTGGGCGTCGCTGGCTAGGCCAGCATTTATTGCCCATCCCTGGGTTGCCCTTGAGAAGGTGGTGCTGAGCTTGAATCACAAAAGGCTAGTATGCAGGTACAGCAAGTAATTAGGAAAGCTAACAGAATGTGATCATTTATTGTGAGGAGAATTGAATACAAAAGTAGGGAGGTTATGCTTCAGTTGTACAGGGCACAGGTGAGACCACATCAGGTAGTATTGTGTACAGTAGTGGTCTCCTTATTTAAGGAAGGATGTAAATATGTTAGAAGAAGTTCAGAGACTAATACCAGGAATGGGCGGGCTGTCTTATGAGGAAATGTTGAACAGGCTAGGCTTGTATCCAATGGAGTTTAGAAGAGTAAGAGGCGACCTGATGGAAACCTTTAAGATCCTGAAAGGTCTTGACAGGGTGGATGTGGAGGAATCTAGAACTAGAGGTCACTGTTTAAAAATAAGGTGTTGCTCATTTAAGACAGAGATGAGGAGAATTTTTTTCTCTCAGGGGTTCATGAGTCTTTGGAACTCTCTTCCTCAAAAGGCAGTGGAAATGGAGTCTTTGAATATTTTTAAGGTATAGCTAGATAGATTCTTGATGAGCAATGGGGAGAAAGGTTATCAGGGGTAAGCGGGAATGTGGAATTGAGGTTACAATCAGATCAGCCATGATCTTATTGAATGGTGGATAGGCTCAAGGGGCCAAGTAGCCTTATCCTGCTCCTAATTCATGTTTGTATGTATGTAATAAAAGAGCTGCTGTGGTGGGATTTGAACTCATGGCCCCAGAGTATTATCTTGGGCCTCTAGATTACTAGTCCACTGACATTACAACTAGGCCACAATCTCCCCAGGAAATCGCAAAACATTGGGCATTTGAATTTTGATTGAACTATGGGAAGGGGATTATTGTGTGTATTGTATGTAATAAGATAGTTTCTAAAGTGTTTATAATATTAAAATGTGTAATATTTTAAAGGGTAGTGAAAAAATACTTCAATTATGCTTTTCTTTTGAGAGGGGACATGTGCTTTTGTGGAAAAACCTATATTTTCTGTTGGGATGATGGTCCCTTTAAGAACTAGGTTTCTCTGAAAGGAGATTTCTGGTAAAGCAACTGGCTTCCAGTAACTAATCATGTGCCCAAGTTTCCTTAGAGATAAACCACAGAAACAAGGTCATCCTGAAGGTAATTATAGGATGAGTAAATTCCTGATTATAGTCCTGTTTTTTGAGATGTATTGAGTTTAGTTAGTTTAGAACAAGCTTTTTGCAGGGAACATTTCTTTCCAGCAGATTTCAGTTGAAATTCTGTATGTGCTGGCTAAAAATGCTTTTAAAAAAATCATTGATAACTGAAGGACGCTACTAACCATGCATTGAACTTTTGGGACAGCCAGGCTAAGAAGAGAAAGACAGAGAGAGAGAGAGATATTTCTTAAATACAAGAGTCCAGAGATAAAGAATATTAAGAATATTAAAATCAGGAGAGGTCTGACCCAAGGTGGCTATACTTAAGACACTAGCGATGTCTGTGGTGAACAGGGAGTCTGCAACCGTGAGATGGTTTGAGGAGATTTGAAGGGACAGCCTTGCTGGAAGGAAGTGGAAGGCACAAGAAATCTTAACCCTTATATGAATCTTTAAGACCAAATGATTAATCTCCCAATTTCTGATAAGTATCTGACTTGAGTTCTTGGGGATATAAACATACAAGCATACGAAATAGGAGCAGAATTAAGCCAATCAGCCCCTCGAGTCTGCTTCGCCATTCAAATAAGACCTAATTTTAAAATAGTGCCCCCTAGTTCTGGACTCACCAATAAAAGGAAGCATCCTTTCCATGTCCACCTTGTCAAGACCATTTAGGATCTTATGTACTTTAATCAAGTCATCCCTCACACTTCTAAAGTCCAGTGGAAACAAGCCCAGTCTGTCCAACCTCCAACACATTTACACCCTCCCTTAAATAAGGAGGCCAAAACTACACAGTATTTGAGATGCGGTCTCACCAATGCCCTGTATAACTGAAGCATAACATCCTTACTTTTATGTTCAAATCCTCTCATAATAAAGGTTACATTCCATTAGCCTTCTTGATTACATGCTGTGCCTGCATACTAACTTTTTGCGACTCATGCATGAGAACCTAGATCCCTCTGTTTGTCTGAATTCAACAGTCATTCTCTGTTTAAGTAATGCTCTGCTTTTTTATTCTTCCTGCCAAAGTGAACAACTTTCTATTTTCCCACATTATACTCCAATTGCCAGATTTTTGCCCAATCACTCAACTTATCTATATCCATCTGCAAGCTCCTTACGTCTTCTTCACAACATACTTTCCTGCCTATCTTTGTGTCGTCTGTAAATTTAGCTACCATGGCCTCACTCCTCTCGTCTAAGTCATTGATATAAATTTTTAAAAGTTGAGGCCCCAGCACAGACTGCTGCAGGGCCCCACTAGTCACATCCTGCCAATAAAAGGGCCATTTATGCATACTTTCTGTTTTCTGCCAGCCAGTCAATCCTCTATCCAGGCTAATATGTTGCCCCCTACAACATGAGCTTTTATTTTCCGTAATAACCTTTGATGTGGCACCTTATCAAATGCCTTCTGGAAATCTAAGTTAAGTATGTCTACAGGCTCCACTTTATCCACAGCACATGATAATCCTTGTAAGAGCTCTAATAAATTGGTTAAATGTGATTTGCCTTTCACAAAACCATGCTGATTCTTTTTGATTACCTTGTGTTTTTCTAAGTGCCCAGCTATAACCTCCTTAATGATCAACACCTTCCCCATGACAGACGTCAGTTAACTGGCCTATGGTTTCCTGTTTTCTGCCTCCCTCCCTTCTTGAATAGAGAGGTTATATTTGCTACTTCCCAGTCTGATGGAACCTTTCCAGAATCTAGGGAATTTTGGAAAATTAACACCAATGCATCTACTGCCTCATTAGTCACCTCTTTTAAGCCCTTAGGATGAATTCCATCTGAACCCAGACACTTGCAGCCTGCAGCTCCATCTGTTTTCTCAGGAAGGGGAGTTCATTTGACTGCTCCTTTTCAAAGGTGAATTTGAGTGCAGGATGGAGCCCATTAAGACATGCAAAGAAATTATTACATGCTGCGACAGATTTAAATATAGCAATCGTATCATCCATGTATTGGAAATATGCAAGCGGTAGGTGGTTAGGTGTCATTCCATCAAAGGCGCGTTTCTCATGGAACCCAGCAAAGATGTTTGCAAGAGCTGGGCCTAGGTGGGATTCCATGACAACATCATCAATTCCTCTGGGAAATGCCTTGACCAATCAGAGTCAAGCTGCCTGGTTTAAAATTTCAAACAATGTTTGGCAGTTAACAGTCAGTCACCATTAACTGGTGCATTTCCATGGCAATGCCTCTACCAATCAGGGTCCACTTGCCAACCAATCAGCACTCTCTTCTCATACAGTACAAAGTTGTTACTTCCTCTGACATTAGTATTCGTGCCGTTGTCCTGATGAGTGCAGGACAAAAAGCTTTGACAAAATGTCTTTTTGCAGTATCTACTGCCTTCAGCCATTTCTTGATATCATGTGGAGTGAATAGGATTGGCTAAAGACTGGCATCTGTGATGCTGGGGACCTCCATAGGAGGCTGAGATGGATCATCCACTCGACACTTCTGGTTGAAGATTGTTGCAAATGCTTCAGCCTTATCTTTTGCACTGATGTGCTGGGCTCCCCCATCATTGAGGATGGGGATATTTATCGACCCTCCTCCTCTAGAAAGTTGTTTAATTGTCCACCAACATTCATGACTGGATGTGACAGGACTGCAGAGCTTAGATCTGATCAATTAGTTGTAGAGTCGCTTAGCTCTGTCTATTGCATGTTGCTTATGCTGTTTGGCACACAAGTAATCCTGTGTTTTAGCTTAACCAGGCTGACACCAGGTGTGCCTGGTGCTGCTCCTGGCATGCCCTCCCTCACTGCAGAACCTGCAGAAGTCCTGATGTGTGGACCCATGTGGGAATTGCCTGAAAGTTTGAACATCCGATGGGCAATTCCCTGTTTCTTGGGACCATCTGCGAATGTCTCTTACTCTGAGCTAGAGTCGGAGACTTTGGACAGATCTGTGCAGCTTACCTTGATAGCTACCAGAGAAATGTTAGACAGTTTAAAAGCTGGTCTAACACCTGGGTAACTCCACAAATGACCCCAATTACCCAACTACCCCTTGACCACCTAACTACAACCCCCACCCCCCCTCGGCCACCTGACTACCCCCTGTTGTTGGGTTGGAGTAGTTTCAATAAATTCTCAAAGACTGCTGGCTGTAAAATTTTCTAACATTATTGTAACATATTTATAGTTATGAGAACACCCTACGCTAACTTCTGACCATGCTTACTCTCCTCAAGTCCCAGATCACGAGTGTATGTCACATCACAGACCGTTACAGTTGACCCTTAATGGGACTTAGTCTAACATACTCCATTATATCACATCCCCAACCAGACCTGACTGGCCTGCCAACCCAACTAACCCCCAGTTGGATGACCCCTCACCACCTGATGACACCCCAATCTGACCTGACCACCCCCGACTACCCGGCTATCCCCTGACCAGGCCTGACTACCGCCTGTCCACACGGCTATCTCCCTGAACCAACTACCCACTCCCCCACCTACCCACCCACCCCACCTTCCTTCATACTCACCCACCTACCCATTCACCCACCTATCCACCTGCCTGCTTACCCCTTGCCCACCTACCAACCTCACCTACCTGCCCACCTACCCACTCACCAACCTACCTGCCTCACCTACATGCCCACTTACCTACCTACCCATTTTACCAACCTATCTAACCAACTCACCCACCAACCCACTTCATCCACTTATCCACCTCACCCACTCACCCATCTCACCCACCTACCCGTACACTCATTCACCCACTAACGGATTCATCCAATCGCTTAACCATTCATTAACCCACACTCAAAGACTAGATCTTTAAACTTACCTGAATACGGTAGCCAGTGCTCTATAAAGTGGTGTCCTCTCTTCTCCTGACTCTACTGTGATCTGATAGACTTCCCCAGGAGACACTGCACTATGCATTTCTTCTTCAGCTGGGATCGGAAGATCCTGGAAGAAATGTACAGTAGCGCAGGCCAGGAAAATCTTTGTGGGCGGTGGTAATATGTGCAGCATTGCCACTGACTGGAACATTCAGGCCATATCTTTAACACAGTGAAACACCTCAAAGCACTTGACAATATGGGGATCAAGCCTGAGCAGGAGTAGAGAAAGGAGATGGGGCAAATATTGGAGCTCAAGGAGACTTCAAAGTTGAGAGATATTTTGCAAAATATGATGGTTTAGGTGGAGAATTACAGAGTTTCAGAGTGAGACCATTGAACGCTATGGGCAGAATTTAATGTTCGTGGTGATGGGCCTGTCCTCTGGCTGAAGAGTAGGTGGTAATCCAGTTGCACCGTTTCCGGGAGCCCAGACATGATTAAAAGCCAATCAGGCAGCCTGCTGCCTGCGGTTGGGATTCCCGAGTCTTACAGGGTGGATGTCCTGCATCCAAGAGCTGTCGGTCAATCAGAGGCCAGCAGCACTTCACCACTAGCAGCACTACCGGGAAAGTGGCCACTGCTGGTGGCACTAGGCCCCGGGAGAAGGGTAATCGCTGTATTCCTGGAACATGGTTAAGTGGGCTGGGCTCGCAGGGGCCTGCCTGACTGCGAAGGGTTGAGGTGAGGGAAGGGGGGTGTGGTGGGGGTCATTATAAAAGGTTGATGGGGGTCTTCTCATGGGGGCAACCCTTGCTGCCAGCGGGTCCCTCTGTTGGGAGCAGGGTGTCGGACCAGGAAGGACACACTGCTCCCCCCCAGCATTTTGTCCACATGGCATGCCCCCCTCTGTTGATAATATTATATCAGAGGCAGGAGGCTGAGGCCTTTAAGTGACCCTTAAGTGCCTCACTTGGCCTACAGGACAGAAGGCCTTCCTCGACCCTTCCCACCTGAGACTTAATTGCAGGGAGTTGGGAACAAAACATACTCTCCACCCTGAACCTTCCCACCCCATTATGCAGCCCACCCTGCCTCCAAGACTGCTCCAGGGGCAGGGGGGGTGGTGGGGGGGTGGGGGGGGAATTAAATTCCGCACTATATTATTGATGATGGAGAAAGTGAAGGCAAAATCTGAGCTAACTCTGAGAGGACAGTACTTTTGGACTTCATACCAATTTTGATGTTTCAAAGCTGTTTTCAAAATTGTTTCCTCCTCCTATGCACAATCTCCCCGACTGGGTTAATAAGTAGTTTATAATATATCTAGTGGTCAAAGTATACATTTATTTTGAATGAAAATGCAGGAACTACAAATACGATAGAATGTTGTAGTCATTAATCTTTCAGCTCTATTCTATTATAATAGTTTGTCACACTAATTGTTCATCTTTTCAAATAAAATGCACTAAACTAAGATGGTAATCAGTAAGGAATGTATAAAACACTTTAATATGTATTTAATTTGTGTATTATTTCCCAAATTGCTAGGAAGGATGGAGCAATCCCCAGGGAAAGGAACTAATAAAGTTCAGCTCCAAAAATGTCTTTCCAAGATGTTACAGAAGTCTTGGAAGGTCATGTATAAAGCTCTGTTGAAGGAAGTTATGTCAGTGTAAGTCTCTTTGTAGTTGCTTTCTGCAGGTGCTCTGCCACTCACTATTACTGTCTCTTTTGTAGATCATTAGAACCTGTGTAACATCTGTTACTTTCTAACTGAGGTATCTGACTGTGGCAGGTTGACCTCTGGGTTATGTGTTACCCGTCTGCTGAAGAGGGTTTGGGTGAGTTCTCTGATTTCAGTATTAGCGGCACACACACATACATTCTCTCTTTACTTCTCTTTTGCATGAAAATCTTGGCACCAGGTTGGCATGCTAAATCTGTTTCAAACTTGTCACGCCAAATGATTGTAGCTCTTGTTCCACGAGGACAAATCAATGTTTGTCCACCCATCTCAAAATAGCATCTGTAGACAATTAGAATTATCCTTTCAAATATTTCCAATGGGATGACAAATAGCGCTTATCTAGAGTATAACTTAAATAGGAGGTGATAAAGGGAAAGATGGCTCTCATTTCAGCAAATGAAAAGAATCATAATAGCCATCCTATATATGATAACAGTATTTCTGTACTGTAGACCACATCTGTAATTGTGACCATTATACTAGGCCTATGCCATAACAGAAAACACTTTATTAATCTCAGTTAGTCTTGTTCTATGTCATATTTTTTCCTGATTAAGATGAGGGTTGACGAAACCAAGTTTGTTTGCTCTACTGCTGACCGACACTGTTTTACACAAAATCTCTTCATTTGTTTTATTATGATAAGCCAAATGACATTTGCTAAGTTCAGACCAGGTCCTTCCCAGACAAGCAGTCTGATTTTGTAATGGGCCTCTGCTAATTTTGAAATATCCAGCCAACCCAGAATAAAGAAGACACACTCCAGATTCACTAGTGATAGTGAACTCATAGCAATGTGTGGCACCATTGAGGAATGAAGTAATGAGAACTACCACGCAGACATCAAAAGATCATGACAACTTCAACTACATCCAGCTGGATTATTGGTGCGCAACACTGATGAGTTTCATCAATTTTGATATGTTAGGGCGACCAGCCAACTAGAAAGTAAAATGGACACGTTTGCCTTGGTTTGTGGTGAATTGACATGCCACTTCTGCACAGAGTGTCAGCTGTCTGTAGAATTGGTTCAGAATAGATCTGAAGATAACCCACTCATAATCCAAATTCCAAACCAAAGGAAAGCATAAAGGTGAAGATCTGGGGTTGGGAGTGGTGGGGGGTGGTGGGGGGTGGGGGGGGGGAGGGAGAGTGGGCAGTTGGTGGTGGGGGAAGATCACTGGAGACAGCTGAAGAATAAAACCTGATAAATTACAAGTGTTTTTTATCTTAGGTCCTTAAAGTCACTTTGTGATGTTCATGTGACACTCCTTTCTGATTAATTGTCTTCGGGTTTCATTGTATCCTAGGTCAACACAAACAGAAAGACAAGCTAATGCATGATTTTGTCCCTTTAATTTAATATGAAATCTAAAAAAATACAAGATTGAAATCTAGAGAATAGACATTCATGCCGTCACGCCAGGCATAGTCATTGGTTGTAACAAGCAGGCATGTTAACATTTTATTACTGCAGATGCAACTGAGTTGATGGAAGTAAATGATTTATAATGTGTTATCAATACAACATCCTCTTTATTTCATCTGAGTCTTAGACATAGTCGAGTGTCCTTTGTGGATCAGATTGTTAATTGATCATTTACTACAGTGAACTGCAACAATCTTGGATAATGACATTATCATAATTAAATAATAGAGAATGATCCATATCTGGGAGTGATTAAAAGAGTTCAGCAGATGTCATGAACCATAAGAGTAAATCTCAGCCAGAAGATTTACAATTGCCATCTGATCCATTATGTTGGATGCAGAATTTCCTTGTAATCAACTTCAAATTATGTCTTAACAAATCTGCCACAAACAAATTCCAAAATTTGAGTTAAACCTGAAAGAAACTTAAAAACACAAACTTCTTCAAACTGAACATAAATCATGATGCAAAAAGAATTTACCCCTTCCCTGGCCTTAAATGAATAGGAGAACTCATAGCACATGGCATACAGCATGCCTTTTCGCTCTAAGCCAGTTTTCTTTTGTAACAATGAGTACAGTGGCTTTTTTAATAGTTGTGATTTCCTAAACCTAAAGCTTTCTAGTTATTAACATTTTATTTTTAACTGGATTAGAATGTATTTGCTTGCAGCTGAATTCACACGACTTTTTAACCCAAACTCAGTAACAAAATTAAACACAAGAACCAGAGGGGCTAATTGTCTAGCATGAAAAAAAAATCTAAGATATTAGTAAATGATATCCAGAAATTGAATAAAAAAATGAAACTAATATACCTTATAAACAATAATGCCAGGGACTGGAAGCCATGGAATAATTAAAGATGCAGTTATATAGCCATTTTGTGTACCCTTTTCTGTTGTGGATTATTGTCAATGAGAAAATAAGTCTGGAGTCAGGTTATCTGACTGAGTGGAATGTGCAAGATCCCACTAGGTAGGTGTCTCATTGCATTCAGGTTTGACACCATAGAATTATAGAATCATAGACGTCATGCAGAGTATAACTCCAGATTGGCCTCAAGGTGGGCTTAAAATTCTCAGTTACCTCTCAGGCTGGACCTTCTGGGTCCTTTATAAACTTACTGCAGGGTCTTTTCCCAATATTTTCAAACTGTGGACACTTCCATCAGAACTCTCAAAAAATAAAAAATATAGTGATACATCTAAGCAGATCTTTCTCCTAGTCAATTGAATACGATTTGCAACCACAATATAACATGAGGTGTACACAGTTGTCACATTCTGCATTTATGAGAATCAGACTGGTAGTGTGATACAGCTGCAGCCTCAATTCAGTGTCCAGACTACATGGTTACATGACAAAACTTTTGCTCTTTATAATAACATTTGGACACCCCCTCCATTAGACTATAGCAATGTAATATCTAC
The DNA here is from genome assembly GCF_964194155.1 of Cetorhinus maximus. Classification (NCBI taxonomy): domain Eukaryota; kingdom Metazoa; phylum Chordata; class Chondrichthyes; order Lamniformes; family Cetorhinidae; genus Cetorhinus; species Cetorhinus maximus. The sequence goes on along the minus strand of NC_135880.1, from coordinate 123,828,750 downwards.
CATTTATGTCACTTTATTCTAAATGCAGTGTGTGAGCCTCCACTGGGGAGGCTGTCTCACTGTATTTAGGTTTGGCACCATACAAATGTTATTTGGCTTTATTTATTAGGCCAGTGTTACAATCTCCACAGAGATGGCAAACTTTTACAAAGAGATGTGAACTTTCAGTTGATAGCTGAAAGAATGTCATGAAAAGATTTTACATTTTAAACTTTTACTGTAACAAATGACTAAAAGCACCACAGACTAAATACTATTTTCTTTTTATAGGCAACTTATACTTTGAACTAGGGAGAGGAGAATTCCCCATTTATACTTATTCCACATTGCACCCTCCACGGAATTATAGTCCTTATTGCATATATTCCATAGTTGCTCCCAGCTTTCAATGGGTTCTCATATTAACATTTCGCTGAGTAGTAACCTTTAGTGACCATCTCCAGATGCTTTGCTCAGTTTTTACAGAGTTTCTTAAATCCACCATCAGCAGTAAAGCCTGTTTTGATGATTCTTCTTCCCCCAGGACAAATCTCCCGAAATCCTTAGAATGTAGCAAGATGCATCTCTTCAATTAGAGACTATCCCCCTTCTACATGTGGCTGTGATAGATCACAAAGTCAGACAGCCAGACCTCTGTGATGACCACACAGGAATGCTGTGTGTTATATTTATTGATTTGTAGGGAAGTATGTAACCTGATCTCAAAAATGGCTTCCTCTGCCCTCTTCTTCATGGCCACATGAAACACATTAGCATTGTATCCAGGTAGAAATGTTGATTAGCTATTCTTGATCTCAACTCTGTTTCATCGTAGAAGTAAATGGGCAGTTTACAGCACAGCTGTTTACAAACTGATACCCTCAACCCCTTTCTGGGACTTTGGTAGACTCAAAGACAGCTGCCATTGTCTCCAAGCATAAATACCTTGCACATTCTTCCTAATAAAACAATTTATGCCTTCCTTGGATCTCTAACAATCAAACCACCCAGATTTACTGTCAGGCAGATCTGCAGAATAGGTCACATGACCCTCTTCATTTACCCTAAATTTAAAGATAAAGTCCTAAATGTAATCTTATAAACTTCATAACTGTACGCCAGCAACCATCAATGCTGACTGCCTATTCGCTATCAATCATTGATTCCGTAAAACGTTTATGCTGAAGGATTAACAGTTGTTCTGTAATTCCCCAAAGAGGCTCACCCTCCAAAGAGCTGACACATGCTAACCTTGTGCCCTGCTCTGTTAGTGAGTCACTCATGTCCGGTATTTTGCCATGGGCAAATTTTGCCTCTAAGCTATTTTCTAAATAATGAACAGTGTCAGTATCTGAGCTGGTGACTGAGAGTGTGAGAGTGAGTGGCAGTGTTTCTTCTTCATCACTGCCTCCCTCCTATTCTACTAGTACCTGGCCAGGTTGCAGTTCTGGGACATCTGAAAGGTGAAAGGCACAAAGATATGGCTTTAGTATGAGGGGATGAGTGGAAAGCAAGATGTGTTTACACCATTTGGAGCTTCTAAATCAGACTAGAGTGTGGGATGAGGGGAAAGAGAGATGTAAGAAGGAGGGTTAACTATGAGGATCTTTTATAGCTTCAACCTTATCACTGGTCATATAGATGGCCATTCCTTGATACTAACCGATGGCTCCTTCATGGGGGAAAGGACTTGGAGACGTGCTTGTCTGCCTCCAGTTAGCTCCTCTGCCTTCGATTATGCATTAATGTGTCCCGCATGAGAGAGGAAAGTTTGTTAGTGAGTGTGATGCAAACAGTTTGCGTGATGTGGTTGTCATGGTTGAAAGCTGGCAGTGTTATAGCTGTGTAATGCGGATTTGAGGCAAAAGCAATGCTAAATGTGCAAGGGTGAGGAGAAGCTTTGAATGTCCTAACTGATAGATATTGTTGATATTGATGTGCAAGGGTGGGGAGGGGGTGGGGGGGGGTGCGGGTGCGGTGGTGACTAGCGCATTGAGCAATCTGTGAGGCTAGTGGTGCAGTTGGTAGGATATGGTGTATGAAGATAAATTCACTGCCTTTGACCACATGTGTGAGGTTGTTGATTTTTCAGGGCTTGTCTCTTGGTATTGACCACCATGACTATCTGGTCCCACTGCCTTAGAGAGTTTGACTAGAGGATCTCCTGACCCCTTGTGGTTAGATCACATCTCTCCTCTCCACCTCCTCCACCAAGGTGTCCAGTATATCAAAAGAGAACTTTGGTGCATGCTCCCTTCCCTGTTCCGTCATAATTCATTCTTCTTCCTGCTCAGACTCTCTTCCACAAACACTTCCAGCACCTCCTCCAGCCAGAATGCAACTGGTGTTTACCTCAGATAAACCATGGTCCCCTGCTGAGGTGTGCAGCTATTCAACAGAGCATTTAGCTCTGTTTGCATGCAAAAATCATACAGATTAGCAGCACCAAGTTGATGTTCTGCCTGCATTGGAAAAAACAGGTACAGATTAATTGTAATCCCTGCACTCATTTCTTTGGGGGGTGGTTGGGGGGGGGGCGGCTATCGAAACTTTTGCCCTTAACATGCAAGTATTCCTGTTTCTTCCTGCTCAAGCTGTTTTCCTGACTCAAGCATTTTTGTGGTCAAATGTTTTTATGACTGTGATAGAGGAACTGAAAGAGATAATTGAACTCTCTTTGTGTTGTAGATGGAGCAGAACTCACCAATATGCTTTTCATGGTTATGAAGCTGGCAGTTTTGACGAAGAATATACTGCAAACAAAATTTCGCACTTTTAGAAAAAGTGTTCCATGCAACAATTTTTTATTCAGCTATTTAATGCAACCCATCATCTGCCTGCAAAATGACACAATTTGGCGCTGATTAATTCACAGCTAATGTGTTCATATTATTAGAGTGTCATGCCTGCTATTTCACTAATGTCAGGAATAAAATTTGACAGTTTAAACTTGAGCTCATAGGTTAATAGGTATTTGTCTCAATAAACACAGATGTGCAGGACCTTTACTTCACCTTACCTATGGGACATGCAATCACACGCAGAAGAGAATCATTTGTGAAACTGTTAAGTCTCTAATAGGTGCAAAGGATGAGCAACAAATCCCTTCTTTGTGAATTAAAAAAATGCAAAATAAAGTGTTAAATGGGACACTTTATTTATCAGACATTGTTGAATAGTAGTCTTAATGTTCAACAGTTTGTTTTGACAGGTAAAACTGAAATGGAACCTGTAATGCTTTGCTTTATTCATGGCATGTGGAAGCAAAACTTGTTGGATCCTTAATCAGAATGCTCCTTTGCACTGCACACTCTTTAAATAGATTAAACCTGTGTCATCCACTCAGAATCCAGCGTATCTCTATTAAAGTTCTAATAACGTTAAATCAAGGTAATGTTTCATTCAAAATTGAAAAATTGATTCCTGATAATGTGTTTGATTTATAATGCTATTTTCTGTTCAAACATACTAAGTGTACCATATGCCACTTTTCCTAATATCTGTGCACTTTTGTAATTGAATACCAATCTATATTTTTTTGAAGTTTATAAGGATCAAAAGGCAAGATTTTAATCCTAAATCACATTGCTGGCTGAGAATGCCTCACACCTGTGTTGTTTTTCAGAATTCAAGAATTGAAATTATAAGGAAAGGTCAACGAAGTAGGGCTTGGTTTTCTATTTTGGAGGTTTGCAGTTGGATTCCAAAGATTTCACATGGGGCTTTTTTCTTTGTAAAACGAGATTTAGATTGTGTGTGGGCATTTTAGTTTAGCGCATGGGCACAAAAGCTCAAAGGTGTAAAATTAAACTTAATAAATGTGGTAACGTGTGCATTGGCACTGGAAAAAAATAAAACAAAAGCAGCTGGATTATAGTAAAAAAAAAACTGGTTCACTCATGTCCTTGAAGAAGTGAAGCCTGCACCCATGTCTTGTCTTGATGTGACTTCATTCCCACACAAAGTGATTTACCCTTAATGTCAATAGGGCAAATAGGGATGGATGATAAATGATGCCTTGCCAGTGTTGTCCATATCTCAAGATAAACTTTAATAATTGTCTTTTTTTCAAGATTGACAAAAGTTGAACCAGTTAAATTGTTTATTAAGGCAAAGTATTCAAAAATGAATTTATTTTAAACTTATTATATTCTTAAGTCTCTTTACCTTTTCATAATTGAGTTCTAACTTTAAATTGACACCATTGAAAACATTTGTAAATTAAGAATAAGAAGCAGAATCACAAGGAACTTTGTTCATAGCAAAAAATAGAGTAGTAAAAGAGAATAAGCTACCGGGGAATGGCATTTAAACAAGTGGCATCATTGGGATCAAAAGCTGACAAGATGGCCCTGATTTTATCACAGGTTGGGATTGATCCTTGCGAGAGGGCTGAGTGAGCCACAAGCTTACATACTGAGAGATTTTAGTTCCCAGGCGTCATTTTAACATTTGGATTGATTCCACGCAGAAACCACTGCCTAGCCAGCAGGTCAGATTATCGCTTCAGGCAGCAGGAGGTCACCTATGAGAACAGTACCCGGCAGGCAGGTAAGATAGGGGAGGCGATAGCGTTGTGGTATTATCGCTAGACTAATAATCTGGAGACCCAGGGTAATGCTCTGGGGACCTGGGTTTGACTCCTGCCTTGGCAAATGGTGGAATTTGAATTCAATAAAAATCTGGAAAACATTGTTGTAAAAGCCTTTAGGGAAGGAAATCTGCTGTTCTTGTCTGGCCTACAGCAATGTTGTTGACTCTTAACAAGGGTAATTAGGGATGGGTAATAAATGCCTAGCCAAGCTGCCCACATCCCATGAATGAAAAACAAAATGTCTCTGTGGAGCCTGGAAGAGCACTTGGCCCCTACTGACCTATGAGGTAACTGCTCCTTGATGCAGGTTCTGGAAGGCTTGGTCTGGAGTAGAAGGCACTGCATTTCCCCCATTCAGGAGCCTCTGATTATAATAGCAGCACGTGTCCCACTGATCTCATCGGAGCCTAATCAGTATATTTAAAGGGGAACCTGCTGGTTTGGGGTGAGTGCCCTTGCCACTTGTAACTTAAAATTGCCAACCCCATTCTAACAAGTTAAAATTGGGTCCAACATTCAGGAGCGAGAGGAGAATGATTAGTATGTTAAAAAGACAGGTAGGTGGGTTGAAGTATATGATAAAGGCCTATTGGCCTTTTTTCTGCTTTTCCTGGAAAAAAATACTCTTGGGTTTTTCTTGAGTTCTTTTAATTACTAATTGCTTTTTCACTACACTTTGGACCCAATTTTCCAATGTGCTTACCCATGTCATGGCACAGGAAAGGGCTTGCTTAATTTAATTTTTTGAGGCTAAATGCTTTCCTTAATTTCTGTACACTCTCCAAGAATGGAAAATATGCACACATAGTTGGCATGCAAAATTTGTCTGGGCAGCAGCTGTTAAAGGGCTGTTGTTCGCTTTAAAGGGAATGAAACATTTTGTTAACATTACCTGGCAGGAGAATGAAGAACTGCATTGATTTAATGCTTTTCAGGATGTTCCAAAGTACTTCATAGCTAATTAATTGGTTGTGAAGTGTGGTCACTGTGGGCAAGCATGACAACAGGGTCGCACAAACACTAATAATAGCTGATTAATCGTTTTTTAACAACATTAGTTGAGACAGGAGTCATGGCCAGGATACTGGTGAACCCCTTGCTTTTCTTCAAAAATTGTACATGTAAATTATCTAAGAATTACACTCCGAACACTGCAGCACTCCCTCAGTCCTGCATGGAATTATCAGTCTAGATTTGGTGTTTAAGTTGAGCCTACTGACTCAGAGGTGGGAATAATGCCATTGAACTAAGGTTGACGCAATGGAATGTAAGTTCATGGATCTCCTGCTCATTCTGCTGCATGCACACTCCTCTTCTGGTAACAAACCTTGGCTGGATTACAGAGTATCAAAACATAAATGCTGATTGGGGAATGAGCATCAGGCCCATCAGCCTTCTGCCATTTTGATATGGCGCAGTCATGTACACCATTTATCTACCCCTGAACCACACAATCTCCTGGCAAAGGCAAAAGTTTACAATAAAACTTTTGGTTGATTTTTGTAAACTCTGTGGAGTTCTTCTTTGCCTTCAAGGCAAAAAAAAAGCAAGGCCACACAGAATGAGGGACAACACCTAGTCTGAGGAGTCCTATGGCACAGTTGTCACTTTTCAAAACTATTGTGTGCTCCACAGTAATTTAGAATGGCATGGATTCAATTATATTTGCTTCTGGTGCTGTTTGGGGCTTTTTAAGTGGAGTCACCAGCCATGGATGCAAAGGATAGCCTTGGTGTCCTGACCGCTGTCTGTTCATTCTCTTGGTGCCCTCAAATAATGCAGCTACACTAAACTTCTGCAGCGTAAAAGTGCCACAAGATTTCCATGCATACCAGGAATTTATGTACAGTATTAAATTGGCCATTGATGGAGTGGAATCCCTTTAGAATCATGCATGCTTTAGGATTGACGTGTGGAGCTGTGAGGGCCACATCGAGGGTTTGAATTGGTTAGCTCCCCATAACATAGGAACATATGAATTTGGAACAGGAATAGGCCATCTGGCCCCTTGAGAGGTGATCTGATTGAAACACAAAAGGTCCTGAGGGGGCTTGAAAGGGTGGATGCTGAGATGATGTTTCCCCTTGTGCGGGAGTCAAGAGCCAAGGGCCACAATTTAAAACTTAGGAGTTTTTCATTTAAGATTAAGATAAGAAGATTTTTTTTTCTCTCAGAGGGTGGTTAGTCTGTGGAATTCACCTCCTCAAAGAGCAGTGGAGGCTGAGTCATTGAATATATTCAAGGCTGAGTTAGGTAGATTTTTGATCAAGGGGGTCAAGGGTTATGGGGGCAGACAGGAAAGTGGAGTTGAGACCACAATCAGATCAGCCATGATCTTATTCAGTGGCAGAGCAAGCTCAAGGGGCCGAATGGCCTATTGCTGCTCTTAATTCTCATGTTTGTGTTTCTTGTGTATTTCAATTCCGCCCTGCCATTTGATAAGATTATTGGTGCATTGTGGCTGGGCCAGGTGCTGTGAGTTGTTCTACAAGTGAACCTGACCTAGCAAAGAGTGAAGAATGGCTGATCATGGGAGAGGGTCGGCCCCCAGGTTTTCAAACTCTGCACATGGGGCCTTGATGGAGGAGGTGGAAATCAGAGATGTCCTGTATCCCCAGGAGGTGAGAAGGCCCTCTAGACACACATGCAGGAAGCAGTGGGAGCTAGTATCGATGTAGGTCAATGCCATGCGTACAGCCCTGAGGGCCTGGATGCAATGCTGGAAGAGGTTTAATGATCTCACATGAGTGATTAAGCTTAGTGAAAGCCTCTTCAAATCAATATCATACCAACTGCACCATTAGCCTCACACACTGCTCAATTCACCAGACCCCATCATTAATCTGCCATCAACCTCTATCAATCAGGACTCATATCGTTATGATTTTCTATTGGTGAAACAATAATGTAGGTTCTTTATTTGAAGATAAGAATATGTGCAGATAATATTAACAAGGAGACTAAGTACATGTCTTGCTGCTATAGGCTGAATACAAGTCATAGGACTACTAATCATATTGTGTTGAGGTGGGCATAGATTGATAGCAGTAGTTCTTTCTGGTTGCTAGGCTTGAAGGTTTGATTGCTGCCTCACATTCCCTCAAGGCCTTTTCGATGTCTAGATGTACCCTCCCTTTTGTCAACCTCCTGGTTCAATTAATTCCCATGTGTGTCTGGTGCAACTGTTGGAGGACATCAGGTTGTATGAGATGAGGACTTGCTTTCCCTTAAAGATGACTCCTTGAAATATCCCAAGTTCATCTCTATCAGGCTAAAATGGTCTTATGGCCTCTGGAATGTCCTGGATTGACTCTGGCCATCCATCAATCACAATCTTCCATAGTTGCTGTGATACAGGACCATTGGATGTTTCTTGCTGCAGCGCTTGGCACTTAGATTGCCCAAAATGCATGTCAGCGTGCAGAAAGTCTTCTACTTCAATGTCCACAAGATCAACTTGTGGAATTATGCATAGCCTCTAGATTCTGTCGAACCGGTAGTACGTATTTGTACTTGCCTCCGCTTTGCAGTAGTGCTTCCATACTGTAACCTTTGTGTTGGTCAAAGAGGTCTTTTTAGAATGCTTTTTTGGGATAGATGCTATCATGAGCTTGATTATTCTGTTGGCTAGCTCTGATGCCATTAAGTCACAATCACGCCCCTTGCCTCTGCATCTACTTATAAATTCATCAATAGTTTCTGTCAGTTGTTACCGAAAAGATATGAATTCCAAATGATGTATTTGGAAGTTGAGTTTCACACGCAATTGATCTTCAAGTGTTGGCCATATTTTATATGGATTTTTACGATGGTTGTCAGAAAGACCTGGCATGATTGGTCTACGGAAGCCATCGATAGTTACAGCAATTTTAATTTTTATCTGATTTTACAATATTGAGGGCCAGAAAACACAGCTCTTTGCATTGGCAGAACAAAGTAAACTCACAAAGGCGGTCCGCAGCCTTTCAATTGAGTGTTGGAAATTTTGTGGTCATACTGTGGCTTTTTGCAGGATTTAGAATGCTACCTGGAACTTTTTATAGCTATTTGGGCTTTTTGGCGCCCTGAGTTGCAGTGCCTTTAGTGGCCACTGTCTTAGCTAGTCATAGGCTATTACTTGACTGCAATGGTGGTGCTATTGAGTTCTTTCTGTTTTGTTAGGTTACTGCATTCTCTGCTCCCAATGCGGTTTCCTCTACATTGGAGAGACCAAACTCAGACTGGGTGACCGCTTTGCGGAACACCTTCGGTCTGTCCGCAAGCATGACCCAGGCCTTCCTGTCGCTTGCCATTTCAACACATCATCCTGTTCGCATGCCCACATGTCCATCCTTGGCCAGCTGCAATGTCCCAGTGAAGCTCAACTTAAACTGGAGGAACAGCACCTCATCTTCTGATTAGGCACTTTACAATCTTCTGGGCTTAACATTGAGTTCAACAACTTCCGACCATGAACTCTTTCCTCCATCCCCACCCCTTTTTGATCCCCCCCATTTTTTCCATATTAATTTTTATTTTTTAATTTTTATTTTTTTATTTTTATCTTTTTCCCACCTACTTTCATTATTATTATTTCTTAAATTTATTTCCATTTTTATTCATTGTTTTATCCCCAGCTTTTAGCTTATTTGATCTTTTCCCCACCACCACCCCGCCCCACCACCCCACTCTCACTAGGGCTATCTGTCACTTTCCAGGGTGCTTACCCTTGTCCTGCCATTATTACATTCTGCTTTCCACTTAATGTCACCATTAGCACCTCCTTTAGCCAGCACCACCACTATTAACAACCCTTTGACCTTTTGTTTATGATACCCTTCGCAATCTCTCCTTTGCCTCCATCTATCACTGGCCTTCTATCCAGCTTCACCTATTCCACCCCCCTTAAACAGTATATATTTCATCACATTTCTACTTCCCTTTAGCTCTGAAGAAGAATCATATGGACTCAAAATGTTAATTCTGTCTTTCTGTCCACAGATGCCGTCATACCTGCTGAGTTTTTCCAGCATTTTTTGTTTTTGTATAGAAGAAGGCTGATGGGTGTACACACTCACATGCTTGGTGCATTGGGAAACCTGTCAGAAAGCCTGCACTCATTGTCAAGGTGTATGGAAGAGTCTGGCACAATCTTGGCACAGGGCTTTCTACAGAGCTTGGAGCCCATTCTTTTGAGCATGGAACAGGTTGCTAACTCCATCAACAAACTGTGGAACCAACCATGATGCAGTGTCTGATGGCTGATGTCTCAGACACAGGCAGAAGTCACCCAGCATCTGAGCATTGGAGTGGTAGCTCAGGTTGTTGTTATCGTGGCTTTTAATACCGGTGTTCAAGGGGCTTCTGGGGTGTTGGATACAACTAAAACTTGCATTTATATAGTGCCTTTAAAGTACTAAAACATTCCAAGGAGGTTCACAGGAGCATTATCAAACAAATGTTGACACCTTACCACATGAGGAGATATTGGGACAGGTGAGCAAAACTTGGTCAAAGAGCTAGGTTATAAGGAGCATCTTCAATGATGAAAGAGGGGTAGAGAGACAGAGAGGTTTAGGGAGGGAAATGCAGATTTTAGGGAATTAAAAATAGTAACATATATTCAAATCCAAACATGTGCATACCCTCTCTAACACTTCATGCAGCTACAGCAGAGGTAGTGGGAGGCTGTTCTGTTTCTTGCTCTGGCATTTGAGATGTTATGGGTGGTAACCTCTGTGTTTTGAAACTCGTGAGGCACTACCAATAACTGCTTCACTATACCTGTGCAGGGATAAACTTGGCCAGTGGGACAGGTGGCAGTATGTTGGATTCTGGTTGCGGGTGTGGGACAAAGAGTGAGACATGCAAACATTATGAGAGGAGTTTGCATTTTCATTGCCCTTATTGCTATCCTCCCTATCTTGGGTCAGTGGCACATCACTGCAACTTTCCAGGTGGAATGCAGATTGGAAGCTTACGTTTGATCTGTTAGACAGCCCGTGTAAAGCAGTAGACATGTTGGTGTTTGCAAAGGTCACCATCAGACCTTGTAGGCACTTAATCATGCAGTGATTCAAGTTCCACATTTGGAGGCTAGTGTCTCAATGAAAGACTGTATCCTCACAAAGGTCTGCACTATCACTCCATAAATGTTTGAAATGGGTCTCTCTGGTTCTCTGAGACTTTGTCGAGACTGAATCTGGCAGGACTGCCAGTACTTTGCAATCTTGCTGCTCACCCTCCATCATTCTCTGATTCATTTATTCACCCCCCCACCAACACTATCACCCCTGGATTCTACATTTCTGTCCGTTTGAGCAGAGTTGGGAGAGGTCTGTGTCCTCTGATGCACTCTCCATTGCTGCCCTTGCTACCATTCCCTGTTCAGAGTCATTTGTCAAATGCAATTCACCTGGTGACACTGCACCAAACTCGTTAAGAGGTTGTACTGAAGTGCTCATATCTCTGAGGTGTCAGCTGTGGCTCAGTTCATAGCACCCTCGCCTTTGAATCAGAGGGTTGTGGGTTCATGTCCCACTCCCGGAAACCAAGAACTGTGATTGTACTTGGAAAGAGTTGCAATCTGTGACTGTTGATAACTCAAAAGAGTATCAATCTCTGGGAGTCCTGCCATAGCAGGAATGAGCACCTCTGAGGATCCTCATTATCAATGGACAGTAACTCCTGTTCTTCTCATGAGGGCCCTAGAGAAGTGAGGGAGATGATTTTGACTTTTAGGTTTGGAACTGCACAAATGTTGAAGTATACATGACTAAAGTGATCATGTTTGAATGTGTGGTGAAGTCAGCTCAAGATAACTTTGGATGCAGGAGGTGTGGGTTGGAGAGATTAAATTTGTTACCCTGCAACAATGCACTACCAATCATGCTATCTTTAATCCTGAGCTCAGTGGAGATGGCACTTATATCCAATGCCTCTCATATTCTGCTTTGCTAAGCTCCACGATCTGCGGGGGTCCACTTCTGGTGTTCTCCTTTACCTTTGTATTCTGTGCTCTCTTCTTCTGCAAGGGTGGCATGACAAACTAATGAGTGACTGGAACACATGTGCATCCTTTTGGATGCAGTGTATTCTGTGAAGGTAACTATCAGGCAGATGCAACATGAATGGCATTGGGCTGCATTTGAGGAATGTGTTGACAGTGCCATTTTTAGAGCGAGTGTTATGAATCGAGGGAGCTGCCTGAGGTGGTATCAATGTTGGCAACCCTACTTCCAACATCCGCCAAAATGCTGGAGATGTGTATATAGGGCATGCAGAAATAGCACATGTCCCTTTGTCCCTCGAGTGCAATTTCACATAACATTAAGAACGGAATGAAAACATAGCAGATCCAGTTTCCACTCTTAGCTGTGGGTAATCCCACGAGCATAATTGTGTTCCTATTATTTGTGCAATTTATCTGCTATTGAAGTGGAGATTCTGTACTGAACTGATGAGAGGAAACCCACCATTACACTGCTAATGCAAGCACAAACTTTCTGTTAGACCATCAGGAAATCTAATGTTGACAGTGTGAATTGTTTTTTCAGTTCACATTTATTTATTTTTAGTTTACTTCTTTGTTCTGTGTTTCTAGTTACAGACCTCAGCTTAACTCACCCTGAATCTAATATTACAGTACAGCAGAAATAAATATGAAACTGGGTAAAATCACAGCATATATCCAGCGAAAGATGTTCCCCTCAATTTTTACCTAACCTGCCAAATAGGAATGGGACAGCTTTCAGACTTCCATTGGTTTTATATCCTGCCTGATTATTCCCTGTCCAGTTTGTGCCATGCTGGAGAGGTTAAAATTACCACCAATCTGTCCTTCTGCTCATAAATAGTGCCATTTTGATTTTTGTTATTTTTATACTTTTTGTTTGTCTGCTTAGCTTAATGCTGCTCCCTTCTGACCTGCTACTGCCCAGGTATGACCCTCCCTTCTGACAAGAGACTGCCCAGGTATAACCCTCCCTTCTGACAAGAGACTGTCCAGTATGACCCTCCCTTCTGTCCAGACACTGCCAGGCATGACCCTCCCTTCTGACCAGACACTGTCTAGGTATGACCCTATCTTCTGACCAGTAACTGCCCAGGTATGACCCTCCCTCTGACCAGTGACTGCCCAGGTATGACCCTGCCTTCTGACCAGAGTGACCTCCTTCCTGACCTCTTACTGCCCCAGGTATGATCCTCCCTTCTAACGAGTGACTATCAATGTGTAGCTCTTCTTTTTGATTTAGGAGAAAGATATTTTTGTATTAGAAAGTAGAAAATAAAAAATATGCCTTCTGTCTGAAGTACATCCTAAATATTTGTTCACATGCCCATTACATATTTTTACTATCTGCTTCTGCCCTAGATTATTTCTAATGAATGATTTAATTCATAGTTTAAGAACTTTGTTCCCTCCTGCATGTACACACTTCCTCTTAAGCAAAGGTCCTAAAATTATGGTATTGGGCCATTTCCTATGGATTTACCTACAGTAGTTCTGCGGACAAATTGTTGAAGCAGCAATTCATTCAGAATGGAGGTTAACACAGAGCTCAGTCTTAATAATGCTATAACTTAATAGCCAATACTGGCTCAATGACAGCATTCTTAAAAGATGGTTGTGATTTCAAGCTCCCCCCAGGGACTTAAGCACATTATCCAGGCTAACATTTCAGTGCTGCACTGTCAGAGGTGCTGTCTTTCTGATGAAATGTTAGTCTGAATCCTGCTGGCCTTCTCAGGTGACCACTGAAATCCTACGCCTCTATTTGAAGAAAAGCAGCGGGTAGTGCTCTGGGCAATATATATCCATTGGCCAACGTCACTAAAAAGGATTATCAGCTTAATTACTGTACTGATTGAAATGAAACTCGGGTAGTTTCTAAAATGGGCGCCCAATGCACAACATGAGCTCCCGATCAGATGGCAAGTTTAACATCTCCCGAAAGAGTCCTCTTAACTCTGGAGACCTGCACTGCACTTTGCCTTAGTCTAAAGGACTACCATGAATAAGTCACTTCACATATACAGTAAAGATGCCTTAACACTTAACAAAATAATTTAACAGATGCCCCAGCACATTCACTTCCAGTGAAAGGCTCCATTTGAAACTTTAACCTGTGTTTCTCATTCAGATGTTGACTAACCTGTAGTAATTTCAGCATTTTTTAAAACAGATTTTCTTTGTGTCATTTTGTTTTTTTATATATTAAAGGAAAATGTTGATTCCTTTTTTGACAGTATGGTCTTCTTTAAATATTAAATATTAAGGAGCCGCAGTTCTTTTAAAATTAAAATAGTGCAATTCAAATACAGGTACTTGGAACAAGAAAACAAGGAGGGTAATGCTGGTGCTTTTTGTGATTTACAGATACTGAGCTGTTGTGATGCTGCAGGTGCGAACGGAAACCACAAGCTGTTAAAAGAAGTAGCAGTTTATACTGTCAACTTTTTTCATTTTTCATCGTTATTGAGCACATCTATTAGTTCTATTTCTCTGTGTTAACAAGTTGTTACAAGCCAAATTGTACAACAGCATTTAAACATGACTCCATAAGCACAGCTCCCAATAACTCGTGGTGGAATGCTTTATTTATATTGTTCCTCCTGTCAGATGTGTTGAAAGTTGCCCACTAAGTGTAACACTGCTGACATTGTTCTTAATTCTGAAAGATTTGCTTCTCTCAAATTTTCAAGTTTATTTTTATCCTCCTTTCTTCCTTTAACACTTTCTCTGGTCACCTGCAAAGACGCATTACACACAAATGTGACTGACGCCTTTTCTTTTTACTGTCCTTGTCGACATTTCCTTATAGTCACGGGAAGGCTGCTTTTTCCCTGAAATGGTAACATGGCCCTGTGACTAATATTGGAATTTAGCAAGAAGTCAGATCCAGTTTCACAAGGAGATATTGTAATGACTGCGGTATCTCCTGCCAAACTAGATGATGTATGACTAAGAAGAATGAATTGTTTTTCTTTTCTTATTCAAGGTTATCTTTCACTGTTGGTTTTGTGGCGCTGATAATGGGATTATCATACAGCATGTAACAAACCATTCCGCTTCAGTGGCAAAGATAAGCTACTAAGTCAATATGCTTGGTGGGAACAAATGACTTCTGATATTCTGTAACAGAGTTTCTATTCCTTATTTCCAGCCTACCCACAATTGTATTTCAAATATTATGTCTATCCGTTGAAAAGCTGTTCACAAAAAAATCCACTTTTTAATGTCAAATTAATTGCTATATTTTAGCTAAAGGTAATAATTTGTCAGTCATAGGTTTAGAAGTTTCTGAAAGCTGATCTAACTACTAGGAGGACCAGAGATAATGGGGGGAATTTTCCCAGGACATTCGAGGCATGTTCGTGGGGAGGGATGGGGGTGGGAAAATTACAAAAAATGACATCGGGTTGGTATCTCAAAGTAATCCTGCCTCTTTCCGGATTTCCCGGGATGGGTTAGGAGTGCTGCAGGGAATTCCTGTGGTTGAGGCTGGAGGTCAATCGAAGTACTTAAGAAGGTAATTATGATTTTCCACATGAATTCCCTCTTTCTCAAAAGTACAGGAGTTCCACAGCGAGTGAGTGCACAGCGGGAAGGATTTCCAAACTAAAATTGACAAGCTGGGAAGGCTTTGATCAGTTACATTGAAGAGCTCCAGCCATGGACTGGTGAGGGAACTGCCTTTCTCTTTGACAGAAGAACTGCAGAAGGCTGTCCTGTCAAAGAGTGCTTTTACTGCTTGACAGGTGTGAGTCAAATGCTTGGAAGGCAATTTTTTTTATTCCTTTATGGGGTGTGGGTGTCACTTTCTAGGCCAGCATTTATTGCCCATGTCTTAATTGCCCTTGAGAAGGTGGTGGTAAGGTGCCTTCTTGAACCAATGCACTCCTTGTGATGTAGGTAGACCCACAGTGCTGTTATGAAGGGAGTTCCAGGAGTTTGACCCAGTGACAGTGAAGAAACAGCGACATATTTCCAAGTCAGGATGGTGTGTGATCGGAGGGGAACTTGCAGGTGGTGATGTTCCCACCTATCTGCTGCCCTTTTCCTTCTAGATGGTAGGGGTCACAGATTTGGAAGTTGCTGTTGAAAGAGCCTTGGTGAGTTGCAGCAGTGCATCTTGTAGATGGTACACACTACTGTCACTGTGCATCGATGGTGGAAGGACTGAGTGTTTAAGGTGGTGGATGGAGTGCCAGTCAAGAGGGCTGCTTTGTCCTGGATGGTGTTGAACTTCTTGAGTGTTGTGGGAGCTGCACTCATCCAGGTAAGTGGGGAGTATTCCATCACACTCCTGACTTGCGCCTTGTAGATAGTGGACATGCTTTGGGGAGTCAGGAGGTGCGTTATTCTCTGCAGAGTTCCCAGACACTGATCTGCTCTTGTAGCCACAGTATTTATATGGCTAGTCCAGTTCAGTTTCTGGTCAATGGTTGCCCCCACGATGTTGATTGTGGGGGATTCAGCGATGGTAAGGACATTGAATGTCAAGGGCAGATGGTTAGGTTCTCTCTTGTTGGAGATGGTCATTGCCTGGCACTTGTGTGGCATGAATGTTACTTGCCATTTATCAGCCCCAACCTGAATATTGTCCATGTCTTGCTGCATATGGTCATGGACTGCTTCAGTATCTGAGGAGTCACGAATGGTGCTGAACATTGTGCGATCATCCCCATTTCTGACCTTGTGATGGAGGAGAGCCATTGATGAAACTGAAGATGGTTGGCGCTAGGACACTGCCGTGAGGAACTCCTGCAGCGATGTCCTGGACTGAGATGATTGACCATCAACAACCAAAACCATCTCCCTTTGTGCAAGGTATGACTTCACCTGCCTAGCACTTCACCCACCTTCAGCTGCACTGCTCTATTGCCAGCCTGCACCGCGGCATGGGAGCAGCTTATGCAGCTCTAATGTCCATCCGCTGAGGGGCAAGAGCAGGTGGGTCACCACCACCAACTGCTCCAGCAACAGTAGGAGCAACACTTGCAGTAGCACCAGCCATCTCCTCCTCAGCCACATGTCCCTCTACAGGGTAGAGGGAATGACTAATGAGGTCCAGCTCAAGGAGGCAAAAGCCCTGACACAGGCTCCACAGGCAGTGAATCAACCTTCCCAACAAGCCTGAGCACCAGTGCTTCAGGAGGCTTAGATGTTCATGACATGTTGCTGCTAACGCCTACATCTTCATGGAACAAGACCTCCTTTCGAGTGGAACAGGAGGGCATGCAATGCCAGTGGCTAACATGGTGTCTGTCACTTGAGGCTCACCCCCCCCCACCCCGCCTCTCTGTCTCTCACCAAGTTCTCCTGCAAGTAGAGAAAGCAGGGAAGTGTGAGTGCTCATGTGCAGAGAGAAGGACTCCATTTGTGCAGAATCACTGTGAGAATTGGGAATTGAGACTGTGGTTGAGTGCGAGTGTTGGCTGCTCAGATGGTGATATGAGGTGCCCGGAGAGAGAGAGAGGAATAAGTGCAGCTGCAAGGTGTGATGCTCTGAGGTGGACTATGCAGGAGAATGCTGGGAAAGTCCTGGACCCTCATGGTTCACTCTCTCCAGGTTGGAGGAAACACACTCTATCTGATGACTTCCTCAGCCACTGCCATCCACATCTGCTTGGTTTGAGAGGTTGTCCTCTTCTTCCTGACTTTGGGAGAGCTTACCTCACTGCAGCCTCTCAGACAAGCCTCCAGTTAAGAGCGATAAACCCAAAAAGGAGTGGGCGGTGGAGGGCAGACTTCACAAATCTCTCCTTTGTTACTTTGGGCGCAGCAACCTGAAAATTCCAAATACTGCTGAGCTTTTGTGAAACCTGCCGTGGTCCCTTTAAACATAAATCCTTCCTCTAACAAGATGGCTCCTTCTTCCCACCTGTCCTCCTTCATTGGTCAGGGAGCCCAGAGGCGGACTCTCAATCGGTTTGCTCTGGTAGAGAGCAACTTTAATGCCAGCTACTCGGACAGGTTTCACTGCCATTTTATTTGGGTGTGAGTCAATGTTGTAATGTACCTTTAAGGGATAGCAGCATGACACCACTAGAAGGGGAATGTGTCATGTGATCCAATCTTAGTTTCACTTTTGTTTTGAGCAAAGCACACACAGCAGCTCTGATGCTTTATATCTATGTACAATTGTTCTCAAGTGCCTAGTCTTAATAAATAAACCCACAAAGTGTTCACCCAATCCCTTATGAGAGATTGGTGTCTTTTATATCATTATAACAGTACAACATGGTGATCAGCAGCAGTAAGGCAGGTGGCAGCAAGATTAAGTTTAGGTATGACATGGTGAATGACCTTCAATTGTGCTGCATGAGAAGACCCTTGACGTTTTGGTCAGACTGCAGTGAAGTCACAGTGTCAGATAGTGTTGAAAACACAGCATGCTGACTGTAAAGAAAAGCTTTGGAGACATGGCGCTGAGTTTGTGCTCAAGTGAAGAGCTGGAAAGTAGACGGTTCCCTTGTGGTGAAATTGCAGCGTATAGGCTGTCAGTTCTGTGAGTGAGACAGCGCATTGAGAGAACCAGCACCAGGTTAACTCAGTCGGGAAAGGCGAGTGACCATGGTGTGGGCCAGATTGATAGCGAGAGAGGGAGAGTGAAACAAACACAAGTCATCAAAATTGGGCCAGAGAAGGCTGCAATTATAACAATTAGCTTCAGGAGTTGTTGAACAATAAATTGAATAAAAAGCAAAGCTGCCATTGCTCCCTGGTGCTTTCCTGCCACAACTTGACTTTGTGGGCGGAGCTTCAGAAAAGCGCATGAAAGTGGCTACAGCAACACTCATCCCAGGCACAACAGAAGGAGGAAGGTCAAAAGGATATTGTCAGAATGTCCACAAAATTCCCCAGCCTGAATTGGGATGAAGCTGACCTACT
Source organism: Cetorhinus maximus (assembly GCF_964194155.1). Classification (NCBI taxonomy): domain Eukaryota; kingdom Metazoa; phylum Chordata; class Chondrichthyes; order Lamniformes; family Cetorhinidae; genus Cetorhinus; species Cetorhinus maximus. Next base: position 123,810,301 of record NC_135880.1, on the reverse strand, counting down.
ACCTGAATTCAAAATGTTTTCTTGTTTCAGGTGTGTCTGAACCAGACAAGCAAACCATAAAAATTTGCCGAACTATTGGGAGTGAAGATCTACATAGGCTGAACATTTCAGGATTAACAGAAGAAAAGCTAAAGGGTCCTGAAAAGATATAGAATACATTGGAAGACTGGTTCAGAATCAGGTTCAACTTCCATATTCATCGATTAGAGTTCATGTCATTTCAACAACAGCATGCAGAATCCGTGGACCACTTCATCAGCTGATATAGAGAAAAGGGTATGCACTGTGATTTTTCAAAAGTTGGTGATCACATCTATCCCCATGGAAGAGTTCCAGAAAGATCTGCTAGACAAGCCTAAAATATAAAGCATTGAAGAGCTACTCAAGGATGGACATAAGTATGAAGTGATTCTCAATGGTCAAAAAAGCTTACAGGTCTTAAGTGTAACCCCAACCCACTCACTGGAACACCTAAACCTAGCAAGACATGTGGAAGGTGTGGACTTCTGCATGCACCAAGGAAATGCCCAGCTTTCCATCACCTCTGCAAGGCATGTGGCAGAAAAGGCCATTGGCAGCTTAAGTGCACTACAGCAAAGGCTGATTCAGCTACAAAGAGCCATGCTCTGATCCAAACAGGCCATATACAATGGGTACCTTCAAGCAATAAGAATGAACATCTGGTACCCTGTCAGAAACATATACGTGAGGTGACTGACAAACCAGAAAATGATGATGATGTGCACGATGAGATGAAGAGCGATGAACACGTGTTTCACATCATCAATTGCATGGAAAACATAGATGCCATCACACCGTCCAAAGTGTTTGCCAAGATTCAAATTATCAGCCTAAGAAAGTTGGTAACTATTTGTTATTGACCAAGATTGAAACAGGAGCAAGTGCCAACATACTACCTCTCTGAATTCTAAAAGACATGTATCTACAGGCATGACAGGCCATGGTGAAACCTACTAATGTGAAACTTTCAGCGTACAACAGTTCGCTAATTACATGTGCAGGAACCATTGTACTTGCACTTCAAGACTATCAGTCTTCCTGGGTGTCACAGATGTTCTACATTGTGGAAATGAAAGGCCCAGTGAATACAGGTCTACTGGCATGTCGGGACCTCACATTAGTAACAATCCATGAAATCAGTCAGTCATCGCAAGGCAGATCAACCTCAGAAACTACTCCTATCACCTTAGTTCATGACTTAACATCATAATATCTGGAATGTTTTGACAAAATTGGCAGTTTCAAGGGAGCTGCAGCATTTCATTTGCAGGAGAATACACATCTGTCAATTGATCCACCATGTAAGTGCAGCATTCACATACAAGACAATCTGAAGGTCGAACCAGAAAAATTGGAGAAAGGTGGAATCATTAGAAGATACAAGAGCACACAGATAGGTGCAGCTCAATCATATGTGTCATAAAGAAGGATGGACCATTGAGAGTTTGCCTCGATCCACAATGTTTAAATGCAGCTTTAAAACGTTGTCCTTACAAAATAACCACATTAGAAGAGTTAAATCCAAGACTTGCAGGTGCAACATTCTTCTCAAAGCTTGATGCCAAGCATGGTTACTGGTCAGTACATCTTGTGGAGAAGTCCCAGGAAATTATTACATTTCAAATCCCATTAAATGAATTCCTTTTGGGCTATCTGTTAGTCATGATCTCTTTCAAGCTCACATGGACCGAATTACATGCACTGCACCAGGATGCATCTGTATTGCAGATGACATAGCTGTTGTGAGAAGAACCAAGTAAGAACATGGCCATAATCTGCACTTATTGTTGCAAACGGCACATAATGAAGCACTGGTGATCAACAGTCTGAAACGCGACATCAACGTACAGCAGATCAATTTCTTCGGTTCTATTTATTCCAGAACTGGCATATGCCCCGATCCAAGTAAGATAGAGGATATTAAGGCCATGCCAACTCCTCAAGATAAGGATAATCTTTGAAAATGTCTAGGTCTCTTTAATTTCTTCTCCCCATACATTCCCAATTTCACTCAAAAATCTTTATCGCTAAGGGAATTGTTGAGAAAGGATGTGCCTTTCCTGTGTCACGAAGACCACCAATACCTCTTCGAAACGCTGAAACAGTCATTATCAGAAGCATCGACATTGCAACTTTACAATGCAATTTTAAGGGAGACAACTATCCTGGAGATTGACACCTCACAGAAAGTTCTTGGAGCATGCATACTACAAAAAGGCAAACCAATTGCAAGTGCTTCAAAATCTCTGACCATAACACAATCCAAATACTCCAACATTGAATGGGAAACATTAGCTTTAGTGTTCGAAATCATGTATTTTCATACCTGTTTATTTGGCAAAAGATTTAGGGTAGAGACTGACCACAAGCCACTGGAGATGACTTGGCAAAAACCATTGACCAGTTCACTGCCAAGATTGAAGTGTCTCTTGACAAAGATTCCAGGCTACGACTGTGAGATTAGGTACAAGCCAGGTAACTTGATGGTCACATTGGATTAGGGGATTGCTTAACCCAGTGAAAAATGATATATCCTTAGATCTACAAGTTGACTTTATTGACATCGAACTTGAAGATGTTCTGCAAATTAATCTGGTACATTTTGCACAATTTAAATGCCAGCAGCTACAAGAAGAAACGATGAAAGATTCCACACTACAGAAACCGTGGGAAACCATCATCGAAGGATGGCCTGATTGAAGTCACATGCCCACAAACATTTGGGACCATTTCGGCCTTATTAGGTCAAGCCAGGCATCTCCCGGTGAGCCATTTTTAAAGGCAGGTAGGGCATCATACTGGAATCTTTGCGACCTGATATTCTTCAATTTCATCATTCACACATGGACCAGAATGTTTAGCTTGGTGTGTGGATGTGCGCCCAACCTGGTTAAGCATGAAATGACGTGCGATGACATCGGCTGAGCGTGCCGACATCAACACACAGTCACACGATAGATCAGTCGGCAGGCGCAGACCGGAGCCGGCAGCGCACCTGCCTACAATGAAAAGGCCTATTAAGGCCATTAAGTTATCAATTGAGTTTAATTTTTCGCTGCCTGTTCAACCTAAAGGTTGGTGGGCAGGCAAAAAGGTCAAGTGGCCTTTGCATTTTTTTGGAAACCTCATCCACGGGCGGGATGATGTTTCCAAAAGCAAATACAAATAAAGTAAAAACTTTATTTTTTAACTAAAAGCATGTCCCTGCTCATGTGACAGAGTCACATGAGCAGGGACATGTTTTATTAAATGTTTCTAATGTTCAATAATTTGTTCAATATATTTTTATTAATTCATGGGATGTAGGCTTTGCTGGCTGGGCCAGCATTTATTGCCCATCCCTAATTGCCCTCGAGAAGGTGGTAGTGAGCTGCCTCCTTGAACTACTGCAGTCCATGTGGTGTAAGTCACCCACAGCACTGTTAGGAAGGAAATTCCAGGATTTTGAGCCAGTGACAGTGAAGGAACGGCAATATATTTCCAAGTCAGGGTTTGGCGAGTGTCTTGGAGGGGAACTTCTAGGTGGTGGTGTTCTCATCTATCTGCTTCCCTTGTCTTTCTAGATGGTAGTGGTCGTGGGTTTGGAAGTTGCTGTTGAAGGAGCCTTGGTAAATTCCTGCAATGCATCTTGTAGACAGTACACACTGCTGCTATTATGCGCCAGTAATGGAGGGAGTGAATGTTTGTGGATGTTGTGCCAATCAAGTGGACTGCTTTGTCCTGGGCGGTGTCAAGCTTCTTGAGTGTTGTGGGAGCTGCACTCATCCAGGCAAGTGGGGAGTATTCCAACACACTTGTGACTTGTGCCTTGTAGATGGTGGACAGGCTTTGGGGAGTCAGGAGGTGGGTTACTCTTCACAGGATTCCTAGCCTCCAACTTGCTCTTGTAGCTACAGTATTTATATGGCTAGTCCAGTTCAGTTTTGTGTCAATGGTAACCCCCAGGATGTTGATAGTGAGGGATTCAATGATGGTTGAACATCAAGGGGTGATGGTTAGATTCCCTCTTGTTGGAGATGGTCATTGCCTGACCCTTGTATGGTGCGAATGTTACTTGCCACTTGTCAGCCCAAGCCTGGATATTGTCCAGGTCTTGCTGCATTTGAACATGGACTGCTTCAGTATCTGAGGAGTCGCGAATGGTGCTTAACGTTGTGCAATCATCAGCGAACATCCCCACTCCTGACCTTATGATGGAAGGAAGGTCATTGATGAAACAGCTGAAGATAGTTGGGCCAAGGACACTACCCTGAGGAACTCCTGCAGTGATGTCCTGGAGCTGAGAAGACTGACTTCCAACAACCACAACCATCATCCTTTGTGCTAGGTATGACTCCAACCAGCAGAGAGTTTTCCCCCTGATTCTTATTGACTCCAGTTTTGCTATATTCTTCATCTCCCTAAGGCAGCTCTGTGCCTCAGGGAGAGTATTCTGCACTCTCTTGCTTGCATGAGCGAAGTTTGCGCTAGGCCTGCTTACACTCCCCCCCCCACCGTCCGCACAGGCAGCGCTCAGCGCTGCCACTTGCGTATCACGCTTGGTGGGCCTTAATTGGCCTGTCCGTGTAAAATTGCGGGTGGTGGTCGGCTTCCTGACTGCCCCCGCCGATCCTGCATGCCAAGGACAAAATTCTGCCCATGGGCATAGATCAGATGAGAAGAAAGAAAGAAAGCAATAAAGATAGTCTATTCGCCAGTTATGAACAATGACACTGAAGTTGTCGACAAGAAGTGCGAGGCAGGTCAAAAGGATATACCAAGTCAGCACACTACACCATTGATTCCACATGAGGTTCCTACGCATCCTTGGTCCAAAATCACACCCGACCCCTTTCATGTCCATGGTACTGACTTCATTGTCATTGTCGTCTACTTTACCAAGTACCCCATTATTCAATAATTCCACCATACATCAAGCCAACTGTTGCACCCACTCTCAGTGCTATTTTCAGTTTATTTGGTGTGCCTAGCGAGTTCATTACGGATAATGATCCACAATGTATTGGTAAGCCATTTCAAGATATTTGTGAGAAGTGGAACATCAATCACACTACTTCTTCTCCTCATTACCCTAGATCTAACAGCCTAGCTGAATGGATGATTCACTCGGCGAAATTTCTAATTCTCAAGTGTAGACAGACCAAGCAAGATATACACATCTGAGAGTGACACCTTCAAGTGCAGCTATTCCATCACTAGCAGAGCTCATGTTTGGCAGACTAGTGTGTACCAATTTACTTACTCTTACCCATTCCACTCTCTCAGGAATGAAAGAGCAACTTTTAAAACTACAAGAGATGTCCAACGTGCACGATAAAAATGTAGGTATAGATTTACAGTTGGGGGAATTGTCCCAGATTTGCACTAAATGCGGTAGTGGGCAGGAAAAAGAACTTTTTACCTGCCGGCCACAATGGCGGTTTTTCATGTCGTATCATCCGAATCCTGCCTCATTGATCATGCATTCCCAGGAAACACGCTGTTTCAATGGCGGGTGGCCTCCAATTCGCCCACCACGCCTCACTGCTTCCTCACGCCGGGCACTACATTTCAAGTGCAGCAGCGTGCACACCTCCCAGTGCATCCAGCCCAGGACTGCTGCACAGAAGTCATAGCCCTGAAAGGCAAGAAGACTGCAGCGCCCTCCCAATTCAGTGATGCATTCCTAGGATGCCTTCTGGACACTGTTGGAGCCTGCCGTGATATACTTTACCCCCACTCTGGCCGCAGGAGGCCCAGTATCACCGTTCTGCCATGTGAGGCAGTGGCAGAGCTGGTCGGTGTCAATGCTGCACAGAAGAGGTTCACCATCCAGCATAGAAGAGGATGAATGATCTTATCACTGCCACCAGGATAAGGCAACCATCTCATCACTCTAAACTCACACACTCAGAAGGCCATCACACATTCACTGGCATCTCACACACTGCCAGCTCAAGAGACATCACAACTCACTCTGTCGCACACACCCTCACATCTCCATCTGGCCTCATCTCCTCTGGAGACTGCCTCCTCAGCCCTCACCCTTCTGAAGCACTTGCACAGATCAACATGTGTCCCCACAAGCACCCTGGGATACCCCCCTTCCTCAGTAATGCCCAAGCCCTGCAGCCTCTTCCTTTGCCTGAGGCCACTTATCCCCCTACCCCAAGCAAACTATATCCCTGAAGCAGTTGAAAAGCCACCCCCGCCTTATGGTAGGTCTCATAAGTAAAGACCTGCCTGTGAGCCCCCCCAAAAGTGATGTGGTGCTGCCTGCGAAGACTGGTGCTGATGACCGTGAGTGTTGCCTGAAGCGAGGCAGGCAAACAAACCTCAAAGTCCCGAGAGATGTTCAGCAAGCCAAGTGCACATCGCTTATGTTCAGTCGTGAAACACTGCACACAGATGTGCCCAGATGATCCAGCGTGGGGTGATGGTTCCGGTGAGCAGGGCTTATAATAATATGTAGATGTATTAAAATAGAGTTCCCGACGTGTGGTGGTGGGAAATGTGGCCCGCCATTGATGGGTGCTGTAGACGATTGCACCCCGGTTTCATGATGTTGTGAAACTGATTTTTGGCCTTCCTACCACATTATCGGCTCATGCCTGCGCCATGATGCCCGATGCCAATGGGCATGGGAAATTCCGTCCAACAAGTTCGCGTCCAAGATCCCGCATAAGGTACATGGGAGCCAGCTGAGGTGACAAGATTTGTTCAGAACCAAGGTCCTATGGAGTAATTACACACAAAGGCGCAACGGTGAGGCATAACCAAGGGTAAATTAGATCCATTCCAGCTCCTCAACCACCGTGCAGTACTATTTCATCAAGGACTAGATCCCAAATGCAACATGGAACAACATCCAAGATTGACAATCCTACAGTTCACTGTGAGCAATTAAAGAAACCTCCAGACAAGATTACCATTACAAGATCTGGGTGTACCAGCAGATTACTGCTATGCTTTAGAGACTCATAGATTCATCAGTCCTATATACTTAACTAATGGTAACTAAACATGAACATGTAATGTAAATAGGTATACTTCTTTGGAAGGAGGGAAAGTATCTTTGTAATGAAAAAAGGATGTTGTAATATCCCTTTAAGGGATAGCAGCATGACATCACTAAAAGGGAAAGGTGTCATGTGATCCATTCTTAGTTTCACTTTTGCTTTGAGTAGAGCACACACACAGAGCTCTGAAGTCTCCAAGTTTATATCTATGTTCAACTGTTCTCATGTGCCTTGTCTTAATAAATGAATCCACAAAGTGTTTACCCAATCCCTTATGCGTGATAGGTGTCTTTTATATCATTGTAATAATACGACAGCCTGGCAGGTCTCACTGCCATTTTATTTGGGTGCTAGTTAACACAAATTACAAAATTTATTGCATTAAATTTCAGCTTGCTATTGTAACATTTAAACTCGATTTCTGGGAGGGATGAGGACATGGAAGGATTTGGAAACAAGGATGGGAATTTTAAAATCAAGAGGTTGCTTAACTGGGAGCCATTGTAGGTCAGTGAGTTCACAGGTTATGGGTGACCTGGTCACGGTGCGGATTAGGACATGGGCGGTAGAGTTTTGGATGACCTTAAGTTTACGGAGGGTATAAAATGGGAGGATAGCTAGGAGTGTGTTCGAATAGTCAAATCCAAAGGTAGCAAAACGGTTTCAGAAACAGTAGAACTGAGACAGGGAAGGATTCGGGTGATGTTATGGTGGTGCAAATCTTAGCAAGGGTGTGGATATGTGATTGGAAAATTATTTCGGGATCAAACGTGACACATAAGTTGCTAGGAAAAGGGATGGAATTGGTAGCTAGGATTTGGAGTTTGTGGCAGGGTCCTTGCTGTTCCCAATATTTAATTGGAGGAAATTTCTGCCTATCTAGTACTGGATGTTGGACAAGCAAAATAGACTTTCTTTTGTGCATTATTTATAATTGTATTATTTGCTTGTTTATTTGTACTTGTCTTGTTATCCTGGGTACAAAAGAATAAGCTTGTCTAGATCACGAAGCCAAGGTTCGGCAAGCATGAGGTGTGGGAGTTGGACCTCACCTATGTGAATGATCTGTGGTATGGATGATGAAATAATCCAGGGAAGATGTAATGTGCCATCTCAGTACTTTCATCATAAATGACTCTAATAATTAATGTCTTTTCATAACTCAGTGTTCAGAAGAAATACATAGCATCAGAAGTGGAGGTACAAGGTCTAAATATTTGTTCTAGTATCACAGTGAAAAAACATGGGGCAGGATATTGAGGTCGGCAAGAGGTGGGGTGGGACCCGCTCGCTGACGTGTAAAATGAGCAGGATGACATTGGGCAGAACTCCCGACGACACCCCGCCTCATTTCAATTTTCAGGTCAGCAGGGGCGCAGCCGAATCAGCTGTGCGCCTGCTGACCTGTCAACGGCCTATTGAGACCATTTAAAAAGTAATTGAACTCATTAAAGGGCCTGCCCTTCCAACCTTAAGGTTGGCAGGTAGGCCAGGAGCCCTGGCGGGCTTCAGAAAAAGCATGAAACTTCATCCATGGGCGGGATGAGGCTTCATGTAGGCTTTTAAAAACTTAATAAAAGTTTAATTAAAAGTGATGGACATGTCCCAACTCATGTGACAGTGTCACACAAGGGGACATGTCAGGGAAATTTTATTTTTCTATATTTAACGTTTTTTGAATTTGGCACCGATCTCCCTGAGGCAGGACTTAGCGCACTCTTGGCTTAGGGAATCTCTCCCCCGCCAGCACAGGGAGTGCATAGCGCTTCCTGGCAGATGTCACGCCCACATAAAATGGCGGCGCGCCCCCGATCGTCCCCTCTACTGTACCATATTGTATAGCATGCGGCACACACTTACTACTCTGGAGACATTACCAGAGCAATACTGTAGGGCTCCTCCAGAATGGTCAAGGCATCTAAAGTGCATCTTCAGGATGCCAATAGCCTGCTCTATTATATTGTGGGTCAGCATGTGTTGTAGTGCCTTTGGGGCTTTGTTTGCAGACACCTAAAGGGGGTCATCAGCCACCTCCTTAAGGGGTACCCCTTGCCCCCCAGAAGCCAACCACGGATCTGTGTTGGCATCTGCAAAAGCTGAGGTCATTGCAAATTCCTCAGGATGAAAGAGCAGTGGCAGATTCCAGGGTACCATGCACATATGTGCAGGAACACCTTGGTGTGGTCACACACCACCTGCACTTCAGGAAGTGGAAGGACTTCCTGTTTATGAAGGTGTTCAGTTGATGAATTGGTGCCTTTATGGCAATGTGAGTGCAGTCGATAGTCTGCTGTACTTGAGAAAAGCCTACTAATTCGGCAAAGTCCCTGTCCCTCTGTGCCTGCGACGCCACACCCATTGGGATGTTTATGTGTCCCAACCTGAGCAAGGACAGTATCTGTGACCTCCTTGATGCACCTGTCTGTGGCTGATTGTGAGATGCCACAGAGGTCTCTGGCTGACCCCTGGAAGAGCAGGCAGCATAAAAATTCAGAGCCACTATAACCTTGAGTGCTACTGGCAGGGCATGTGGATTGGCAGACTCTAGTGCCAAATCTTGTTGCACCATGGCACATATGTCTGTAAACAATTCCCATAACCTCAGCCTTCTTCTGCATTGGTTCTCTGTTATATCCAGATATGACCTCTGCAGTCGATAGACCCTTACCTCAGAGTAAAACCTGGTTGTCCTCCACGTCCTCCTGCCTGGTCTACAATGCGCTGCCTCCAGCTCCTGGCCTTGTCCCTCTGGCTGCACGTTGCTCCTGCTCACATGCCTTTATGGCACGAATGTGCGAAGGTGCCACCATCATTTTGCAACTTCTTTGCCATGATGCGTATTCTTCCCCTTATCTAGTGTACTCCCACCTGGGTGCCCAAGTCATGAGGGGCAAACACATATGCCTCTCCAAGACCAGGGGCCCCACCTCCAACTCCCTTGGGTGTCAGCCACATAGCTGCATTTGAATTTGTTGTATTTCTGTGGTGCTTGGTGAAACATTTTATAGCTCTCCGAAAGTGTACCTGACCTCTCCAAAGAACCCCAGTAGGTTTAGACCTTTTCCTCAAATTCGTAAAGCCCATGAGTCATGTTTCACAAACCTCGGTGACAAAAATTGCTTCCCCCACCCCCCCATGGCGAAAATGATGGGTGCTATATATGGGGACAGGACTTATAGATTTGGGACTCTGGCATCATTCTGGCTAAGGCGTGGAGCCCGTCCATCTCCATGAAAGTACATGCTTAGTGTTTACTAAACATTATCTATGTGGGTGTCCTTGAAGGATTTCAGAAATAAGATCTTCTTCAGTTTGACAACCTATTGTTGGGTGGTCCTGGGCGGGAAATTAAATATGAGGAAATATAAATGTGCTTCTCCTCCAAGCATTGGCCAGACATATCTTCTCCTGCCCAACATTTGGGGTTAAAGTGCTCCAGACAATACTTGCCCACACAATATACATGATGGCAGGGAAGTGAGGCTTTCTGTTTCCCTAAGGCCCAAAACAACAACAATTTGCCTTTTTTCATTCTTTCATGGGATTTGTGCATCACTGGCTAGGCCAGCATTTATTACTCATTCCTAATTACCCTTGAGAAGGTGGTGGTGAGCTGCCTTCTTGAATCATTGCGGTCCATCTGGTGTAAGTACACCACAGTGCTGTTAGGAAGGGAGTTCCGGGATTTTGATCCAGCAACAATGAGAGAATGGCAATATAGTTCCAAGTCAGGATGGTATGTGGCTTGGAGAAGAACTTGCAGGTGGTGGTGTTCCCATGCATCTGTTGTCCTTCTAGTGGTAGAGGTTGCAGGTTTGGAAAGTGCTGTCGAAGGATCCTTGGTGAGTTGCTGCAGTTCATTTTGTAGGTGGTACACGCTGCTGCTACTGTATGTTGGTTGTGGAGGGAGTGAATTTTTAAGTTGGTGGATAGGGTTCCAATCAAGCCCTTATATCAGAGCTTCCCAAACTTTTTCCTTGTGTGACCCCATTTTAGTGCCTCAGACTTTGTGTGACCCCAGAGTGAAAATCTGGGGGGTACAAAAGCTGATGAGTGGGGAGGGGAAGTGGGTGGGTGGTGAGGCTTCAGTTGCTGAGTGGGAGGGGGGAAGGCTTTAGTTGCTGAGCCTGTTACAATGATTCTTCTTCTCCTGGCCACACCAGGACAAAGCTCATGGAATTCTTAGATGGCTGCAGGATGTGTTTGTTCAACTAGAGACCATATCCCTCCCACATCTGGCTTTGGTAGCTTGCAAAGCTAAGCAGTCTTCCTCTCAGCTGACCACACAGAACTGCTGTCTGTCTGAGTTTCATTGATTTGTAGGGAAGGCTGCAACCTGATCTCAAAAAATGGCTTCCTCAGCCCTCTTCCCCATTGCAACGTGAATCTAGGTATAAATGGTAATTAGCTATCCCTGAGACCCTAACTCTTTCATCTTAGATGTAAATGGACAGCTTACAGCACAATGTTTACAACCTGTTACCTTTAACACCTTTCTGGGACTTTGGGAGATTCAGAGGCTGCTGCCATTGTAAACTCAGAGACTGCTACCATTGTCTCCAATTATAAGTACGTTGCACCTTCTGCCCAACAAAACAATCTAAACCTTCTTTTCATCTCTAACAATGGAACCACCTAGGCTTATTGTCAGATTGTCAGGTGGACTTCATAACAGGTCACATGACCCCCTTACTCTAAATTTAAAGGTACAGCCCCAAGACGTAATAACCTTACAAACCTGTTGTAACATTACAAACACCTTTCTTATCTTCATGTTTTTCATTTGCAAGAGTCAGAAGCTGCTGGAGATAGAGGCTCTGCATAAAAATGTGTCCATGGTGTTAGAAGCAAGTTGCATTTAATTATCAAAATGACTCCCAGTTAAGCTGTTGAGCTGCAGATTAGAATCAGGAGTTCTGGAACTTTCACCACATCCCTCACCCCAACACTCCAATTGCAGCATGACCTCCCACTTCACTCACTGGTCTTCCAATTGGGTTTTCTGTTGATTGATGTGAACCTGTCCTGTGTAGGATCACTTGAAGGTGCTGTCCCCTCCCTCCCAGTGAACAGGAGCCAAACAAATATCAGAGCATGTGTGTGGGAGGCACTGATGGAGGCTGTGATGGGGCCTCGGAGATCATTCCTTTCCTATCTACCCACCAACCACGACCAGAAAAAGATTGTGCACGTTTGTGTGCTGGAGCTCAGGGCCGAGCCCAGCCATAATCCCAATTGCTCATCCCATGACCCCACTGGGGATCAATTGGGGTTGTGACCCACAGTTTGGAAACCCATGATATATATGTTACTGTCCTGCTGTTGCCCACCTGTTCCCATTATGATTTTTTACAGCAAGGATTTTTGTTTCCAGCTGATTCTAAATTTAATGCAGTTGTCCAACTTCCCTTTGAAAGAACTGCAATAAGCAAAATGTTGCAACTGCATAGGGTATCCCTCACACAGCTGCAGACTCAGAATGGAAGGCTCACATAGCATTGGGAGGCCACCCCGATTAATTAATTTACCCTGGCCCAGGAAAATGGATGGCCTAGCAGCTGTGGGTTCAACCTTACATTTGGGAGCCCCACCCCAACCGATTTCCACCTGGAACACTGCCAAAAAGAAAATAAGCTTGTTAAATTCAGATTAGTTGAGAATTATTGACAGATTAATTGTTGAGAGTTTGTCGATGCACATATAGAAACATATGAACAGGAGTTTGGCACTTAGTTCCCCCAGCCTGTTTTGCCATTCATTGAGATCATGGCTGATCTGCAACCAACTCCATATGCCCACTTTTGCCCAATGTCCTAATACCTTTGCTTGACAAAAATCTCTCAATCTCAGATTTAAAATTAACAATTGGTTTGGCACCAATTGCTATTTGTGGAAGAGAATTCGAAACTCCTGTCACTCTTTGCATGTAGATGTGTTTCCTAATTTTGTTTCTGAAATATCTGGCTCTAATTATTACACCATGCCTCCCTAGTCCAAGAGTCCTCACCAGTGGAAATAGTTTCTTTCTGTCTACCCTATCTGTACCCTTTAATACCTTGAAAACTTTGATCAAATCACTGCTTAAACTTCCAAATTCCAGAGAATACTGTACAATTTAGTTTGCGTACTCTCTCATCATAATGTAACCCTTGGAGTGGTATCATTCTGACAAACCTATTGTGCGCTCCCTCCAAGGCCATTCTATCTCTCCTCATATATGGTACTCGAAATTCCTCAGAACTCCAGGTGTGGTCTAACCAGGAATTTGTGTACTTGAAGCATGACTTCTAACCCCTTGTATTCTAGTCCTCTAGATATAAAGACCACCATTCCATCAGCCTTTTGGATTATTTTTTGTACTTTTTATGACATTTTAATGTCCTATGTACCTCAAGCCCCAAGTCGCTTTGGACATCCACTGTTTCTAGCCTTGCACCCTTTAGAAAGTACTGTTCTTTCCGTTTTAGGTACAAAGTGGATGGCCTCACATTTGCCTACATTAAAATCTATTTGCGGCACTTTCGGCCATTCACTTCATAAATCAATATATTTTTGTCACTTAATGCTTCCATCTACTACTTACAATGCTGCCTATCTATGTGTCATCAGCAAATATAGAAATGTAGTTTTCTATCCTATCAGCTAACTCATAAATAAATATGATGAATAGCTAAGGCCCCAACACAGATCCAGTTGCCAGACACCACTTGTTGCATCCTGTCAATTAGAGTACCTGCCCATTATCTTACTCATTGTCTCCTGCTGCTCAGCCAGTTTCCTATCTTGGTGAATAATTTGCCTTCAGTTTCATGAGCTAACATTCTCTTATGAGGGACTTTATCAAAGGTCTTCTGGAAGTCCATGTAAATAGCATCAATAGGCATCCCTCTATTCACTACCTTAGTCACCTCTTCAAAAAATTCAATCAGATTCATCAGACATGACCTACCCTTTAAAAATCCATGCCACCTCTCTCTGATCAGCTGAAAATTGTGAAGATTCTAATTATTCCTTAATTATGGACTCCAGCAATTTCCTGACAACAGAGCTTAGGCTAACAGATCCATATTTCCCTGGTTTCCCTCTCACCTTTCTTAAACAATTAAGTGACATGCACAGTTTTCCAATTCCTAAAGGAATGGTTCCAGAATCATGAAAGCTTTGGAAGATTGTAGTTTGGGAATCTCAATGTTCTCACTAAGTTCCTTTAAAATCCTGGGATGGAAACCATCTGGTTCTGGGAGTTTGTCACTCTTTATTTTCACAATTATTCATACGATTATTTTCTTCATTACTTTTATTTTGCTTATGTTAATTTTGGTAAGTTTTTTTCACTATTCCAATATTAGTCTTTTTACAATGTCTGGCATGCTTTCTTCTTCCTCTACTGTAAACACTGGTGCATAGTAATTATCTAGCATGTCTGCTATTTCCTTATTTTCATAAGTAATTTTACCGTTACAATTCAAGGGGCCCGCATTGCTTCTGACCCCCTCTTTTTCCTAATATAATTGTAAAAATTTTCGTACTGATTTTGAAATCTCTTGCAAGTTTCTTTTCATACTCCTTTTTGTAGCTCTTACAATCCATTTTGTCACCATTTGCTATTCTTTATCTGGCCTCTAGGATCTGTGCTATGTTTCTGTATTTTTCTATTTTTTTTCTTATAATTTTATGTTGCCTCTTAACTCTTTACTTGTCCATGACTGTCCTTTTAGGTAAGTAGAACTCTTTCCACTTAGCGGAATAAACTAGTTCTGTATCACATTAAGCTCTATTTTGAATGCCCCTGACTGATCTTCTGTCATTTTATCTGTTGAAAGATTTTCTCAGTTTACTATGGGCGTATAAATTTCCATTCACAAGAATGACTCTAATTAACCTCTTATTCCTTCTTATATATTAGCCCAATAAACAACAGTGGTTCAGACTTAAAATGGCATTGAATGCTGTGTACTTACATCAAGTAGAAGAATAAATCTGAATGGTATGTCACATGTTGCAGCTGCACATTCACCAAAGTGACATCATAGATAATAAGCCTTGCTGGCCTGATTCTGAGTGGAGGATTGGAGGACTTTAATAATGTATCCCTGTTTCACATTAGAAGCGAGCCATGACTAAATAGTGAGTAGTCCTGCCTAGCACTCTCAACAGCACAGATTCCATTTCCTACGACTGCAGGTATTCATATGGCCAGAAGCTACTCATAGTCAGGAAACCAGTAAGATATGACTAAGTCATTAAATCACAGTGCAATATATATTTTCTAACCCATGTCAAATTGATATAGAGAGAGAAAGACAAAAACAGAAGCAAGGTAAAGACAGATTCTGTCTAACTTCTTCTTAGCTCTGGTTACTTTATGCTTGCTGAGTGTGAAATGAAACTTAAAAACATTGCTAGCAGAACAAGGACAAAAGTGAGAAAGTGCTTGCCTCTCCACTCAACACTGGGAAATGAAATGGCCACCGTTGTTTTTCTTGCCATAGATTGAATGACATGGAAGTATTTTTAAAGAAGTGAGATAAGGCAGAATGTGGTACCAAATTTCTGTTTTTACTTTCAAACTGAGAAACAGAGGTCTGTATTTTGCTGATGTTTCTGTTTACTTTGTGTTCAGTTACATATACTGAGTACCATGGATAAGTAGAAGAGCAGCAATCTGCTGATAGATCAGCAACATTCAGTCACCTGTTGGCTGCAATGTGTGTTTTATTTTGCTTTCCTCAAAAAGTGTAAAATGATTATTTCACAGAGAATCATTACTTAGAATTTAAGTTGGAGTGATTAAAGAATAGATAACTGAATGATTTTCCTCAAACATTACAGATTGAAAATGTCATACCCATTATAGGTGGAATCATCCCAGATTTGCACTAA
Source organism: Cetorhinus maximus (assembly GCF_964194155.1). Lineage (NCBI taxonomy): Eukaryota > Metazoa > Chordata > Chondrichthyes > Lamniformes > Cetorhinidae > Cetorhinus > Cetorhinus maximus. The sequence continues at coordinate 123,794,399 of NC_135880.1, read as the reverse complement.
ATTTGGTAGCGGGCGGATAAAATGATATTTTACCCGCCGGCTGCAATGGCAACTTTTCACACTGTATTGTCTCAAATCCGCCGCATTAGTTATGTATTCCCGGGAAACACGCCACTTCCATGGCGGAGGGGGCTCTCATTCACCTGCCACACCATCACCTCATCGCTTCAGCAGGCCGGGCGCTATATTTAAAATGCAGCTGCTGGTACACCTCTCAGTGCTTCCAGCCCACGGCTGCTGCAAAGAAGACATGGCCCTAAAAGGCAAAAAGGCTGCAGCCCCCAGGTTCAATGACACGTCCCTCGAATGCCTTGTGGACGCAGTAGAGACCCGCCATGATGTCCTCTACCCCCACTCTGGCTGCAGGATGGGCAGCAACCTCATTAATCCAGCTTAGGAGTGGCGGCAGCTATGGTCAGTGCCAACGCCCTTCAAAAGAGGACAGCCACCCAGTGCTGCAAAAAGATGAATGATTTCTTCTGTTCCGCCAGGGTAAGTCACTCTTCTCATCACGCTCAACTCACGCACTCACAGACCCATCAAACATTCACAGGGACCTCACTCACTGCCAGTTCAGGGGACATCACCATTCACTCGCTCTCACACACCTTCATTGTCCTCATCCTGTCCATGGGACCACTCACCACCCACACATGCCAGGCGGGACACCCTGGTCCACTCCTCCATCACCCGCTACACCTCAACCCCCTCCCACGGCACCTTCCCATGCAACTGAAGAAGGTGCAATACCTGCCCCTTTACTTCCCCTCTCCTCACCATCCAAGGCCCCAACAGTCTTTTCAAGTGAAGCAGCATTTCACTTGCACTTCCCTCAATTTAGTCTACTGCATTCGTTGCTCCCAATGCGGTTTCCTCTACATTGGAGAGACCAAATGCAGACTGGGTGGCCGCTTTGCAGAACACCTTCGGTCTGTCCGCAAGCATTACCCAGACCTCCCTGTCGCTTGCCATTTCAACACTCCACCCTGCTCTCATGCCCACATGTCCGCCCTTGGCTTGCTGCATTGTTCCAGTGAAGCTCAACGCAAACTGGAGGAACAGCACCTCATCTTTCGACTAGGCACTTTACAGCCTTCCGTACTGAATATTGAGTTCAACAATTTTAGATCATGAACTGTCTCCTCCATCCCCATCCCCTTTCCGATTCCTCCCCCCTTTTTTTTTCCAATAATGTATATAGACTTTTCTTTGCCCACCTACTTCCATTATTTTTAAATGTATTTCCATCCATTGTTTTATCTCTACCTTTTAGCCTTTTTTGATTCCTTCACTCCACCCCACCTCCACTAGGGCTATCTGTACCTTGCTTGTCCTGCTTTCTACCCTTAATTAGTACAATCCTTAGATAATATCACCACCTTCAACACCTCTTTGTCCTTTTGTCTGTGACATCTTTTAGTTATCTCCACCTATCACTGGCCCTCTATCCAGCTCTACTTGTCCCACTCCCCCTTAAACCAACTTATATTTCACCCCTCTTCTATTTTTACTTAGTTCTGTTGAAGGGTCATTCGGACTCGAAACGTTAACTGTGCTCCTCTCCGCAGATGCTGCCAGACCAGCTGAGTTTTTCCAGGTATTTTTGTTTTTGTTTTGGATTTCCAGCATCCGCAGTTTTTTGCTTTCATATTATATTATATTTGCACTTATCATCTGGCCTGGCAGGTGTCCTGCTTACATTCTCTCCATCTCTATTCATGCAGGACAAGCTGGCACACAAGAGGGAGAGGTCACAAACCGGAGGAGGAATACCTGAAATCAAGGTCCTCACAGACTTTGAAAACAGAGCCATCCAGCTGGCCGGTGAGGATCTGGACTGTTCCTGTGCTGATGTTGAGATCGGCGCTGCTCTACCAGGTGAGGATCCAGCAGTGCAACATTCATCAGACATCCATGCTGTGAGTGATGTGTCCTGTTTCACAGGCCACTGCCATGCACTAATTATCTCTTCTTGCCTCCGCAGGCACATCTGGAAAACAGTTGATGGAGTCCATGACCCAGGGCCTCCAATCAAGCCCCAAGGAAACCTCTGAGAGAAATCTGGAGGCACCTTCCTTGAAGTCCAGTCACAGCGCTCATCCACACCCTTCACCAGCGCAGAAACACACACCTCGGGGGGACCAAGTTTTAGAATGGCCTCAGGATTACAATCTGGTGAGCACATTGCTCTCTCTGATCTGCAGCAGGGGGCGGCAGGGACTTCCCAGGTGTCTGGCACTCGGAGGATTGCTGGAGGCCAGAACGTTACTGGCTTCGAGTCAGATGACGAGCCTCTGGACTCAGTCATGTCACAATTGCTGGAGCTGCAAAGGCAAGTTTGGGAACATCAGGAAGGGATGTCCACTGCACTCCTCAGATTGCAAGTCATGAAGGAGGAGTCCATCTGCCTTCAGTCATAGGTGACTGCGCCAGCATGCCAATGCACCGAGGTCAACAATGGTAAGATGGCAACCACCATGGAAACCTTGGACCAGGACATCGCTCTTGCGCTGCTGCATGCACTCAACTCCATTGCTGATGCCATAGTTGGCCTCCAACAGTGTGCACACTAGAGGGGTGCAGGGCAGCTTGATCTCACTCCAGCTACCCCTTCCCTTCAAGGAGTCAGCCAGGGGCCCTCGGGCACCCACAGGGAGGAGGACCAGCAGCACGATACCCCGGGACCATCCACCCAGGTGACTCCAGGTGCGTCCAGCCCATTAGAATCCCCTCTTCCTGTGACCTCATCAACTCCAGCTCCACAGGCCGAGTAGGGTGTCACTACTATACAGCAGGACACTGGTCTCAGCCCTCCAGAGGATGTCCGCCAAGATCATCACAGACAGGGTTTAGCAGTCAGCAGGCTGCCTCCACCTTCACTGTGGATGTCCAGGGAGCACCAAGACATAGCGGCAAAGTTAGGAAAGTTAAGAAGATGTAACTCTTTCAGAGTTAAAACAATAAACTAAATTAACACAATAAGGGATAAATCAAGCACAGCCCCTAAGTCAGGTCAGCTGTAAAATCAAGGAAAAACTTTAAAGGAACCGTATAAACATTAAACCAAAATGTGATTAAAGGGGTCAACAAAACACCCCAGTCCCCGCAGTGCCCACCGGGCATGGAAGGCCTCGATGGTGCTGGCAGACACCACATGCTCCCTCTCCAGGGACACCCGGCCGTGAACATAGCCGCGGAAGAGGTTAAGAAGATGTAACTCTTTCAGAGTTAAAACAATAAACTAAATTAACACATTAAGGGATAAATCAGGCACAGCCCCTAAGTCAGGTCAGCTGTAAAACCAAGGACAAAGTTTAAAGGAAACTTACAAACATTAAACCAAAATGTGATTAAAGGGGTCAACAAACCACCCCAGTCCCCGCGGCACCCACCGGGCACAGAAGGCCTCGAGAGTGCCGGCAGACACCGCATGCTCCCTCTCCAGGGACACCCGGCCGCGAACGTAGCTGCGGAAGAGGTTAAGAAGATGTAACTCTTTCGAGTTATCAACAGATCGCATGTAACTCTTTCAAGTACATTCACAGTTCTTGGTTTCCGGGAGTGGGACATGAACCCACAACCTTTTGATTCAAAGGCGAGGGTGCTATGAACTTGCACAGCCTGGGCACGGATGTTAATCATTTGTACATAATGGGCAGAATTTTGCCGTCGGCGAGCAGGGGGCGGGACCCGCTCACTGATGCATAAAATGACGCGGGATGACATTGGGCAGAACCCCCGACGTCATTCTACCCCAGTTAAATTTTCAGGAAGGCGGGGGCGCAGCAAAATCGGCTGCGCGCCCGCCGACCTGTCAATGGCCAATTGAGGCCGTTGACAGGATCATTTAACCAATTAAAGGACCTGCCCATCCAACCTTAAGGCTGACGGGCAGGCCAGGAGCCCCGGCAGCAAGTAGATAAAACATGAAACCTCATCCAGCGGCGGGATGAGGTTTCATGCAGGGTTTCAAAAATTTTAATAAACTTATTCTGTAAATTATAAATGTGTCCCAACTCATGTGACATTGTCACATGAGGGGGACATGTAAGAGATTTTTTTTTTCTATATTTAATATTTTTCAACGTCCAGGCGATCTCCCTGAGGCTGCACTTATCCTCAAGGAGATGTGCGCTCTTTTGTGCGCATGCGCGAAAGAGCACACTCTCGCTTTTAGGGAATCCCCCCGCCTGCACAGGGAGCGCATAGCGCTTCCCGCCAGACGTCACACTGGACGGGCCTTAATTGACCCGCCCACGTAAAATGGCGGTGTGGCCCAACTTCGCTGGTGGGGATCGGCTTCCTGCCCGCCGGAGATTGGGTCGGGACCGCCCGCCTAACAGGCAGAAAATTCTGCCCAATGTTCACTATTATCAATAAACTCCCAACAATGTCTCCCTGCCTATGCATCCTTGTCCTGATGAGCAGTATTTGTGTCACTCAGATGTGGAACCTTTCTGCACGGGATGAAAGGCAAGTGTCTCAATCCAGGGCCTCTTCCCTGTGCTTTGTGCAGCCTTCAGACCAAAATGATGGTCCAGCCTCACATTCCCTGGACACATCAGTGATGCCTGCACCTCGATGGTGCTTCTCATTGTTGCCAGGATGTAGCGGGCAGGCGTCATAGAGTTCCGTCATTCTCTCTGTGTGCTCTCAGCACCTTTGAGGTGATGCTGACCCCATCTCTTCAGCGTCTGTTACCAGTGACATTGTGCTCCTGAAGGGGTCAGGTGCTGAAGGCGGACAAAGGATCAGATGCTTCTAAAGTTTCATGAATGCATCTCTATGATATGACCCTGATCATAGAGTGCAAGCGAGCTGCCCTTGGCCAGACAGGAGTCAGACAGTCACAGAGGCTATGTGAGGATCTATGGAGTGTCCTCACTGTATGTCATCATCAACCTCCTGCATTCGAGTGACTATTAGGGCCTCCACTGTGTCTCCATGACAGGAGCATTCTCACAGAGGGTATTCGTGCTGCCATAAGCCAGACTGGAGTCCAAACGTTCCTAGATGCAATGTGAGGATTTTTGGTGCCTCTTCACTGCATGTTGTCATCATCCTCCAATAATCTAGCAGCTATGAGGACTTCTCGAGCGCGCCTGCCTCGCCTGACCAGTGCGAGGGCCTCATTGCCATCATCATTGCCTTCGAGGACATCCTTACTCTCATCCCCATTGGTGTCCTCCTCAACGAAGGAGACCTTGAGCTCCTCCATCTCCTTTTCAGCCAGCATTTCACCCCGTTGCAGTGCCAGGTTGTGAAGGGCACAGCAGGCAACAACGATGTCTGATACCCTCTGTGGACTGTATTCAGGGCTTCAACAGACCGGCCCAGGCACCGGAACCTCATTTTCAGCATCCCAATGGTCTGCTCCACCAAGTTGCGAGCTGCTGCATGAATCACATTTTACCGTCGCTCTGTTGCAGTCTGAGGCCACTGCACGGGTGTCATCAGTCACGTCCTCTGCAGATAGCCCTTGCCACCAAGGAGCCATCCTTGCAGCTTCTGTGGGCCTTGGACCATGTCAGGGATCTGTGGCTGACTGAGTATGCAGGAGTCATGGACATTCTCTGGAAACTGTGCGCAGACCTGCAGGATCCATTTGTGGTGGTCGCACACCAGCTGTACATTCAGCGAATTGAAGCCCTTGTGGATAACATAGTTGACCGCGTGTTGCGATGATGATCTGAGCACCAAGTGAGTGCAGTCAATGGGGCAGGTCACATCTGTGGGAAACCCCAGATCTGGTCAGATCCAATTGCTCTTGCATCCTGGCTGTCCTGGTCCTGGGCAAAATGCACTAAACAGTGTGGCCTTCTGAAGATGGCATCTGTGACCTCATGGATGCATTTGTGGCTGGAGGCTATTGATATCCCACAGAGGTCGCCTGTGGAGCTCTGAAAGGAGCCACTGGTGTAGAACTTGAGCGCTGCAGTCACTTTCACAGCCACTGGCAGTGGATGCCCTCCATGCCCCCATGGCACCAAATCCTGCAGTAGCTGGCAGATGTGACCTACCAGTTCCCTGGACATGTGCAGTCTTCAGCGACACTGGTTGTCGGTCATCTACAGGGATGAAAGGTGGTGTCTATAGACCCTGGGCCTAGCTAAGTGCTGACCAACGCCAGCTCACAGTGGCTCTTTGGCAGCGTCTGTGGGAGCCCCAGCCACCCCTTCTTCCAGAGGGTGCTGCTTCTCGCTCTTCTGCCTCTTCTCCATTGTCTTTACTCTCTGTATGCCACGAGGCATACAGCTAGCTCACCAGGCTCCATGATCCTGATGTACTCCTCCTGCAGGATGAAAGAGAGAGATGTGTGGGTTAGCATGGGTGCACTAAGAATGTGGTTAAGTCTGAAGGTCTCTTAACGCATCCTGGAGAGTGCTGGCCCCCACTTGGATGGGCCAAAGTTTAGTGCGCTGCATGGCTGCCCGAAATCCCACCCACCGCCGCCCCACTCCACCTGACCAATTGGCGACAGCTTTGCCCACTGGACTGCATGCAGTGCTCTCAGCTCAGGCGCAGGCATTCTCCTAACCCACACTGCAAGGCTGCTATGTTAGCTTGAACCACTGGGGAGATTGGTCCAAACTGCGATGATGACATTGCAAGGTGCTGTGAGCGTCTCCACCAGTGACTGTTCCATGGCCAACTTTAGCAAGGAGATTGTACAACGTGCCCAGTCACCCAACTGCTCTGCGCTCCACTGATACTCTCATTACTTTGCAGTCTGTGCCTGAGGGATGAAAAGCTCTGGAACACTTGGTGGCACTTTGAGTCTTCTGCAAGAGGCCTGACTTCAATCATATCAATGTGGCTGCGCTTGAACTGTCTCAGCTGGAGAGGAATGGTCACTTTATACATGGTTTCCCTAATGTCTGACCACTTCCCTCGCCCACCCCCTCCTCCCGCTGCGACTCTGCATGTGCTTGTGCGCCACCTTCAAACCGCAGGGCAGCCCTTGCTCCTCCCCCACCGCCCACGCCCCTCAACTGCTGGGCAGCCCTTGTCCCTCCCTAATGCGCCTCAACCTTGAAGTCAGCAGGTGACCCGGATGAGCATTCCGCAACCTTACTGTGTACTCACCCCTGAGTTCACCTGCAAGTGCAGCCCTCCAAGTGCTCCTCTTGTATACGCTGTTGTGAAACACGTTGGTGTGATGGGCGGACGATCCAGCAAGGGGAGGGGGCGGGGGTGCGGGCTTATAATGATATGCAGATGAATTACAATGAGGTTCCTGACATCCAATGGCAGGAAACATGGCCCGCCATCAGCGGGCGGAGTGAATGATCGCAAAGTGGTTTCACAACATTGTGAAACTGATTTTTGGCCTTTTCGTCATGTTGTCCACTCATGCCACTGATCACACCCGACACCAGCAGGCACGTACGGTTCTGCCCTGTGTGTTTTTATATACAAGAAATGTATTTGACCCAATTTTAACTGAGGGGTGAAGGAACATGGAGTTGGCGGGCGAGTAGCATACTCACTTTGGTTCCACAACTTGAAGCTTGGGCCTAATTAGTATCATTATCTCCTTGTTTTTTGTATTCAATGCCCCATATATATTCACTTGCAATATTGCTTCCAAAGTTCTGTGCATTTATATTCTTGTTTCTGTGAAGGGATAAAATTCATTCCACTGATATTTTATTAAATAAGCCTGTATGAGTATAAAACAAAGGGCCGAATTTAGTAGTTGAAGGTGAAGTCCTGCTGCCGGTGCCAAAAGCAAGAGCTAACCTGGGTGACATGTTGCCAGTGGCAGCCAATTAAGAGACAACGTTAAGGTCAGCGCCCTGCCCCAAGAGCTGCCGGCACAATCAGAGAGCAGCAGCTCAGCAGCCTCAGTAGCGCCACCACTAACGGTGACCAGTGCTAAGGCTGCAGCTCCAGTGAGAGGGTGCCTCAATGGTGGGACACCCATGAAGGCAGGTGAGTTGGATTGGAGGAAGCCAGGGCCAGGCAAACAGGTAGATCCCAGCAATCGGGGGTGAGGAAGAGATCATTGAATACTGACACTGCCATTGCTGTGAGGGCAGCCATTGCTGCCAGGGAGGCCCCTCCATGGGCCTTGGAGTGTCTATATAGGAGGGCCCCCAGCACCCAGTTGGCAGCTGCTAGGTTTCGACCAGTGACCCCTCCAAGTGGTAGCGGGCCATCTCAATGAGCACAAAATGCCCATGGAGGCTGGAAGTGGCCCTTCATTCACTACTTTAGTTGTTCAATTGGCTGCCCAGCAGGTGGCTGAGCCACCAACTTTCCCACCACCATATTCCCACCATATGTCGGGCTCCCCTACCAATGGGCCAGGGAAACTCAGATCTAGATTTCTGCTCTTGTGTTTGTACGGACATTTTAACTGAGAGGAACTTCATCAGAGGAACTTCACCTTGCCCCTCTTTCCTGATGTTTGAGAATGATCACCACTTAATCTGCTTTATGGTGTGGAAATGTATTTTTAGCCAATTGGTTTAAGAGGTTGTCCTCAAAAAGGATATCAAACAACACCTGGAGGAGCTTGAGGTCATGAGAGAAAATCAACAGAGGGAAACCATGCCTGACATATCCGATGGAGAAAGGAAGCACATATGTTTATGTACTTTCACTCATATGGCACCACATATTACCTCAAGAAATGCCAAAGAGCTTCACAGCATTTTGAGAGCTTTTGCAGCATAGTTATTGTTATTGTAATAGCTTAATGGAGCAGCAGGTTTGGTGAAAAGTGTCGTCCTTCACTCTGCATACAAGTCAGTCCCGCAGCATATCATTCAAGGCACCCCCAAACTCTCAGTATTTGGCTAAATGTTTCAGATTTGCCACAAAGGTAGCAATGGACTCCCCTGGGACTCGAACTCTGGAATTAAACTTGAAGCGCTACATGATCACAGACGGTTTGGACTGAAAGTGTGATTTCACGAGTTCCACTAACTTACCGTATGACTTGGAACTGGGCGTGGTTGGTTATACATTTCGCTTCCACATGCACTCAGCAGGATAGCTTTACGTTTTTCTTCAGCAGTAATCTTGTTCACAATGAGTTAGAACCTGAGTTGCGCGACATACTGCCCCCAAACTTCAATGTTAGCATTGTATGAATCGATTCTTCCAAACATTGCAAGACTGGAAAGTATTGTTCAACTTCGTCTTACCCACATCAACCAGGGCAAAGTACGCAGCAGAAGTCGGTCTTATCCTCGTCGCCAAATGAAATAACTTGATGGAGCAGTGAGTTTGGTGAAGAAAAGGCTAAACTTTATTGAGAAGACATGTAGAGGTGCTTTCCTGCTAGACGCGCTCTCTCCGTTGGAAGCCCCACCCACTGGGTTACCCACACAATAAGCTTATTGGTCGAAGCCCCCTTAATTGCATCACATGAAGAGTGATTGACAGGAGGGAGGGACAATACATCTAGTTACTACACTTCCTCCCCCTTTAAGTTTCTTACATTTACAATAAACAAACATGTCAGAAAAACCAGCAAACATTTGTACAGTCTCTGGCGATTACAGATAAAGTCTCTGGGGAGCTCGGCGGAGAGGTTAGAGCGGCATAGCTCCACCGAAGGAGGTTCCTGAACAGGATCAACGGGATCTGGAGCTGCATTTTGAGATGCTTTGTTGGAACGGGGTAGTTCTGTATTTGGCAACTTGTTAGATATGTCTGGAATATCAGATGTAGGGTGATCACACACCTCAGAATTCAGCAGCTAAACATCAATCACAGGTTGAACTTGAACAAAAACAGAAAATGCTGGAAAAATTCAGCAGGTCTAACAGCATCTGTGGAGAGAAAAAAAACAGTTAACGTTTTGAGTCCTTATGACTCTTCTTCAGAGCTAAAGAGAAGTAAAAATGTGATGAAATTTATACAGTTTAAGGGGGTGGAGCAGGTGAAGCTGGATAGAAGGTCAGTGATAGGTGGAGGCAAAGGAGAGATTGTCAGAGATATCATGAACAAAAGGACAAAGAGGTGTTAATGATAGTGGTACTAGCTAAAGGAGGTGGCATTAAGGTCAGAAAGCAGAATATGATAATGGCAGGACAAGGGTAAGCACTCTGGAAAGAACAACATGTGACAGATGGCCTTTGTGGGGGTGGGGTGGAGGGAGGGGATGGTGGTGGGAAAAAAGATTGAAAATAGATAAAAGGTGGGGATAAAACAATGAATAAAAATGAAAATAAATAAAAAAAGAAAATAAGTGGATAAAAAATAAAAATTAAAAAAAGAAATGAAAATGAATATTGAAAAAAGGGGATTAAAAAGGCAGTGAGGCTGGAGGAGAGAGTTCATGATCTGAAATTGTTGAACTCAATGTTAAGTCCGGAAGGCTGTGAAGTGCCTAGTCAGAAGATGAGGTGCTGTTCCTCCAGTTTGAGTTGAGCTTCACTGGAACATTGCAGCAGGCCAAGGACAGACAAGTGGGCATGAGAGCAGGATGGTGTGTTGAAATGGCAAGCGACAGGAAGGTCTGGGTCATGCTTGCAGACAGACCAAAGGTGTTCTGCAAAGCGGTCACCTAGTCTGCATTTGGTCTCTGCAACGTAGAGGAAACCGCATTGGGAGCAGTGAATGCAGTAGACTAAACTGAGGTAAGTGCAAGTGAAGTGCTGCTTCACTTGAAAGGAGTGTTTGGGCCCTTGGACGGTGAGGAGGGAGGAAGTAAAGGGGCAGGTGTTGCACCTGTAGTTGCATGGGAAGGTGTTGTGGGAGGGGATTGGGTTGTAGGGGGTGATGGAGGAGTGGACCAGGTACCAGGTTGTCCCTACGGAATGCCGATGACCGGGGTTGGGGTGGGGGGGGTGGTGAAAGGAAGATGTGTTTGGTTGTGGCACCATGCTGGAGTTTGGCGGAAATGGTGGAGGATGATCCTTTGAATGCGGAGGCTGGTGGGGTGATAAGTGAGGGCCAGGGAGACCCTATCATGATCCTGGGAGGGAGAGGAAGGTGTGAGGACGGATGCGCGGGAGATGGGCCGGACATGTTTGAGGGCCTTGTCAATCCCCGTGGGTGGGAAACCTCGGTTAAGGAAGAAGGAAGACATGTCAGAAGAACTGTTTTGGAAAGTGGCATCATCAGAACAGATGCGACGGAAGCGAAGGAACTGAGAGAATGGGATGGAGTCCTGACAGGAAGCGGGGTGTGAGGAGCTGTAATCGAGGTAGCTGTGGGAGTCGGTAGGCTTGTAATGAATATTGGTGGGCAGTCTATCACCAGAAATTGAGACAAAGAGGTCAAGGAAGGGAAGGGAAGTGTTAGTGATGGACCATGTGAAAACGATGGAGGGGTGGAAATTGGAAGCAAAATTAATAAATGTTTTTGAGTCCAGACGAGAGCATGAAGCAGCACCGAAGCAATCATCGATGTACCGGAGAAAGAGTAGTCAGAGGGGGCCTGAGTATGACTGGAACAAGGAATGTTCCACATACCCCTTAAAGAGACAGGCATAACTGGGGCCCATGCGGGTACCCATAGCCACACCTTTTATTTGGAGGGAGTGAGACAAGTTTAAGGAGAAATTGTTCAGTGTGAGAACAAGTTCAGCCAGATGGAGGAGAGTGGTGGTGGATGGGAATTGTTCGGGCCTCTGTTCAAGGGAGAAGCGGAGAGCCCTCAGACCATCCTGGTGGGGGATGGAAGTGTAGGGGGATTGGACGTCCATGGTGAAGAGAAGGTTGTTGGGGCCAGGGAACTGGAAATTGATATGATGTAGGGCGTCAGAGGAATCGTGGATGTTGGTGGGAAGAGACTGGACAAGGGGAGAGAGAATAGAGTCAAGATAGCAAGAAATGAGTTCCGAGGGGCAGGAACAGGCTGACATGATCGGTCTTCCGGGACAGTCCTGTTTGTGGATTTTGGGTAGGAGGTAGAAGCGGGCCATCCGAGGTTGGGAGTCTATGAGGTTGGAAGCTGTGGAGGGAAGATCTCCAGAGGAGATGAGGCCAGTGACAGTCCTGGAAACAATGGCTTGATGTTCAGTGGTGGGGTCATGGTCCAGGGGGAGGTAGGAGGAAGTGTCTGCGAGTTGGCACTCAGCCCCTGCGACGTAGAGGTCAGTACGCCAAACAACAGCAGCACCACCCTTGTCAGCAAGTTTGATGTCAAAGTCAGGGTTGGACCTGAGAGAACGGAATGCGGTAAGTTCAGAGAGAGACAGGATAGAGTGGGTGAGAGGAGCAGGGAAATTGAGACGACTAATGTCACGCCAACAGTTATCAATGAAAAGATCAAGAGCAGGTAAGAACCCAGAGGGAGGGGTCCAGGTGGAGGGAGAATATTGGAGGTGGGTAAAAGGATCTGTTGAACGGGGGGAGGGCTCCTGCCCAAAGAAGTGAGCACGGAGACGAAGGGGGCAGAAGAAGAGTTCAGCATCATGCCAAGGCCGGAATTCATTGAGGTGAGGGTGTAATGGTATGAAACTGAGTCCTTTGCTGAGCACTGAACGTTCAGCATCGGAGAGGGGAAGGTCAGGGGGTATGGTGAATACACAGCCAGGGCTGGGATTGGAAGATGGAATGGGGACAGAGGGACAGGCAGGGATGGAGGTTCCTGGATGTGTGTTGGTGTCGATGAGTTGTTGGAGCTTGTGTTCCTTTGCACCTGAAAGAAAGAGACAAAGTTTCTTGTTAAAGCGTCGGATGACACAAAGAATAAAATGAAACTGGGGTCAAGGACAGCTTAGAGATAGGGTGAGTCGGTGCTCCTGGAGGGAGAGGTCGTGTGTGTTCATATGGCGGCTCCAAGGAGCGTTGTATGTCCCGGAGATACCTGTGATCCTGGGTGGGTTCAAAACATGAGGGATTCTTTTCCATCAGCACACTTGCCCCCTATTAAAGGCAGACAACTCCAGTTTCTCAGTGTATCCTTCCAAATACTTCGAGATGGCACTAGTCACTTCCAAAATCCATAGCATATTTGCTGACCTGACAATTCTCTGATAGTGTGATATGTGCCCTACAAAGGCCTGAGCTCTTGCATAGGGTAGGGCAGCACTCAAAAGTGAAACTTACTCTTGTCCAGTTTTTATGTATACCTTTAATGGTGGCATGGTTGTTAACTGTATTGCCCATCAGAACTGAGCCATACAGACTGGCAAAGTCCCAGCTTCAAGTCCTGATCTGTATGGAGTTAGCTGACTTCAACCATGGTGGTAATGAGGGCACTATGGTGGGTCCAGTGGGGAAAACGTGCATCATTCATTTTCATTCTCCTAATACTGCTTGCACAATGCAGAAAGCATTACGTCTGTCTGTCTGTAGACTGTGCAATGTAATCCAACACATTAAATCACAATAACTTTTTTTTAGAAATGTAAATGGTGGAAATGATGAGCATCCAGTACATTTTTGACCTGTTTTAAAGATCCAAATTACATCCACTGTTTTAGAACTCTGTCTCAAAAGCAAACCTAGCAATGTTTCCTTAAAAAATTATATGGCGGATTTATTTTTCCAAAAGAAAGTTTACCAATATTAAGTTCCGATACCCTGGTGGTGTTGCACCAGAAGAGGCAAAAACATGTTAAATATAGCATCAAAGCTCCTGGTGAAGATTTGGCTTCGGTAGATAAGTGCTGGGTCCAACTCGGAGGGATAGGATGCTGTTATCAAGCCTTCTTCCTCCACTGCATTGGGAGCCTTTGTGTCTTTTCTGACACTTTTCAGACCCACCGTCACCTTCTACAATTTGGCTCAAGTAGGTGGGGGAGAGGAGACGGAAATTGTTTGGTGAGCTGGGCCTTGTCTTCCCCTGCCATTTTCATTAGTTGGTGGGGAGGGGACAGCCAAAAATGTAAGCCATGAGAGGAAAACCCTGACCATGTGTGTAAGCCAGTGGTACTCCCTTACCACCAGAATGTTTCCTCATTCTCTGCCACAATGCCATCCACTATTGAACGGGATCACAGAGGAGAATCCTGGCCCCTCTCTCAGCTAGAAAAGAACACTTAGAGCAGCAGGAGAGGTCTGAGGATCTCATAAACATCCCTCCTGACCTTGGCACCAAGGTCAATCCCTAGGATGACATGAGAAACTCCTTATTCCATACATGCTGGTCAGCTCAGAATCTTTATGCTATGCTGAAACTGGTAGAAGATTTAAAAAAAAACTTTTATTTGATGTTTTGCTTGCACCACTCATTTGTTAGAGTTGCTATTTGTGAGATTTCTGCCTCATTGTCATTACACATTCCAAGCTTTATAGGCCCACATGATCAGGGTGAAAACAACAACTTCCATGTTACACCTCTCCCTATTTTGCACACAGAAACAGATATTTTACCACAGGAACTATCTGGCGAAATGCCACCTGAGGTAGGTTATCAAGTATCCTCTGAATACTGTACCTACATGAGCACAGTATGAAGGGTACAAATGCCATAATGCACATCTCTCTTGCTTTTTGTCTCTCTCTCTTTCACACACACACACACACGCAAAATCCATCTTCTGTATCCTAATCCACTGAAATGTTCAACTCAAATCACAAGCTAATGTTAGAAAGGTAGGTTATGTGACACAAACTACTTGCAAATATTTCTAACCTTTTATAACCATTTTTATCGGTATATTTAGTGATTTTTGCCAGAATAAAGTATTGTGTTCATCTTTTTGTATATCATAAATGCTATTTCTAGTTTTATATTGAAAACAAAGTGAATAAAGTGTTTGAATAACTTAGATGGTTAGAGTTGTGGTGCTTAAAAGTTCAAGAATGTTATCATTGAAAACAAATGAAAAGATTTGATGGCTTGGTATCCTGTTGTGCACTCATTCCTTATCAGAATATTCCTTAGCTTTTGCCACTTCTTGCCTTATCTTTATTCATCGTATGTGTATTGAGAATTTCACAAATGAATAACTATTTCAGCCAAATCTATTCTTTTGTCTTATTGAAAAATGACATTTTGGAGGTGTGATATTCTGAGAAGTGTGTTTTTTCTACACCTCACTCTCAGATATGCTGCTGTTGAAATTTGTGTTAATGGCCAAGTGCTCAATGTAAGTTTATTTCTTTCATGGAATGTGAATGTTGCCGGTAAGGCCAGCATTTGTTGGTCATCCTAATTGTCCTTAAGAAGGTGGTGGTGAGTCACCTTGAACTGCTGCAGTCCATCTGGCGTGGGTACATCTGTCATGTTGTTAGGAGGGGACTTTCAGACTTTTGACCCAGCGACTGTGAAGGAATGGTAATATAGTTCCAATCAGAATGGTGCATGGTGTATAGGGGTATTTGGAGATGATGACATCCCATGCATCTGCTGCCCTTGTCCTTCTAGGTGGTAGAGGTTGTGGGTTTGGAAGGTGCTGTTGAAGGAGGTAGAGGTTGTGTCTTTGAAAGATGCTGTCAAAGGAGACAGATGTTTTGGGTTTGGAAGGTGCTGTCGAAGGATGTTGATATATATGGCCACTGACAGAACTGGAATCAAACTTAAATGTAAGCAGGCAACTTAATTTTATTGGAACAAAAATGGGGTAAGTTTTACAATGAGCAGGTGATCTGTCCAGGCGTTCAAGGTCAAAATTACCTCAAGGTTCTAATCTGCAGTGATAAGAATAGGATGAACTCATCCAGTGTTTACTTGAAATCAATTATATTTTTAACTGCATAATTATACATTGGAAATGAAAAATCTTCAGACCCACTCCAACACCGTCAGTGGAAATTAATGCCCTTCCCTGAGGCATGTTTGAACATACGAACATACGAATTAGGAGCGGGACCAGTCCACTCGGCCCCTCGAGCCTGCTCCGCCATTCAATAAGATCATGGCTGATCTGAATGTAACCTCAACCCCACATTCCTGCCTACCCCCTGATAACCTTTCACCCCCTTGTTAATCAAGAATTTATCTAGCTCTGCCTTAAAAATATTCAAAGACTCTGAAGTCAGGGGAGCATTTAATAGGGTGTAAGGGTGCCGAGTGGGGACCCTCCACCTTCCTGCCTCTGCCCTGATTAAGTCTAGGGGCAGAATTTTCTCGTCGGCATGCGGAGGCGGGCCTATTGGTGGGCGGACACGCGGTGATCTCCGATGCGCGCCCGCCATTAATTAACGGGCCAGTTAAGGTCTTTGAGCCAGTAACTGACGCCGACTTTTCAGGGCCCGTGCAATCTTCAGATCTTCGCATGGGTGCAATGGGCAGGCGGGTAGGACACATTTTTGTATACCTCATCCACGGGCGGGATAAGAGGGGTGAATGGGGTCGCGAGTGTTATTTGTCAGACATTTAATGTTTAAACTTACTGCTACTTGCCTGTGTGAGCAGGAATACTTCAAAACTCTTCACAGCTGTTTGGACAGGAGTAACAGCCTTCAGGTCAGGACTCTGGAGTAAACATCATTTTTGGGGCCTTGCTGGTTTCAGGAAGCCTTCCCTTAGCCTGGGAATGGGAGCTGAACTCTCCACTGGAGGGACCTCCTCTGAGGAGGAAGGGAGAGCCAGAAGGGGGAGGAGGCCAGGTGTCCATATTCAGCCTCCAGGGGAGCCACCTTTGGGAGGACAGGCGCAGGCACAAGGGGTGCAGGGCCAACAGGAAGCGCAAGGCAGAAGGGGCAGCAGAAGACGCCGTTATCCTGCTGCCAAGGTTTAGAGGCAGCGAAGCAGCTACCTCAACATGTCTGAGGTGCAGTGCTGAAGGAGGCTCCGTCTATCAAGGGAGACAGTGACCTCCATCTGTCAGATGATAGACCCTGAGATCTGCGCCAATTGTGTGGGTGGGCACCCCATGCCAGTGGCGTTGAAGGTCACGGCTGCCCTCAGCTTCTATGCCTCCGGCTCTTTCCAGGGGTCGGTGGGTGATCTTTGCTGAGTCTCCCAATCAGCTGTCACCGCTTGTGTCAGGCAGGTGGCAAATGCTCTGTTCAGGTGTGCATTGAACTTCATTCACTACCGCTGGGACAAGGCAAGCCAGACAGGGCGAGCCAGAGGTTTCACAGCAATTGCTCGGTTCCCCTGCATCCAGGGTGCATTAGACTGTACACATGTGGCCATCATGGCACCAACAGGTGAGCCTGGTGCCTTCATCAACAGGAAGGGCTTCCACTCCATGAACATGCAGATAGTGTGTGATCACAGGATGCAGATTCTACAAGTCTGTGCAAGATACCCAGGCATCTCCCATGACGCCTACATCCTCAGACACTCTCAGGTGCCAGGACTCTTCAGTGCTCCAGCTCAGCTTGATGGATGGCTGCTGGGTGACAAGGGCTATCCCCTCAAAAGGTGGCTCATGTCGCCTCTCCGCCATCCAAGAACAGAGGCTGAGCAGTGGTACAATAGGAGCCATGGCTCCATAGGGCTGTGGTGGAGAGAGCCATCGGTCTTCTCAAGATACGCTTCCGATGCCTGGACTGTTCAGGGAGCACACTCCAATACCCCCCAGATCGTGTGTCGCTGATAGTGGTTGCATGCTGCGCTCTCCACAATCTGGCACTGGAAAGGGGGAAACGCAGTGGAGGAAGAAAATATAGACGCAGATGCTCCTGCTGCAGGCGATGAGTCCAACAGTGAGTCCGAGGATGAGCACATAGAGGAGAACACTGAGGGGGTAGACGCTGACCTAGGCATACTCCAGGGAGGCAGGGACACCCGGGAGGCTTTAATCCAATGAACCATCAGCTAACACACCACATGCCAGGGCTGCAGGCTCCATACTCAATACCTGAGAGCAACATCTGGCTGGTTAGGAACATTAACTAAGGGCCTTGTCAATAAAGCTCAATGACAGACAAGTCACTCATAACATCATGGGTTCCCGTCCACCTGCAGAAGTAAGGAATCACCCTGAGCCATGCTCACATATGAAGGATTTAATGAATTCACAAAATAAAACATAAAAGTAACTGAATGTAAAGGTGTTCAGCATCACACCAACTTACAATCAACTCATAGCGAGGCAACATAAAACCACCAGTGAGAAACCTGTGGTGTGCCTAAGATGTCTTAATTTTGCTAAGATCAAGTGTTGCAGGGGCGACACCATGGTCCTGCCAAGGCAAGGTCGGGATGGAAGGGCGATAACCAATCGCAATCCAAATCCATACCGTGGGTTACCTATCACCGTCCGAGTCACGGTGAACCACAGCGAAGGAGGATCACCTATGGATTGGGGCTTCTTCACCAGGAGGATCCTGTTGAAGGCGTGCGGCTTCCAAGCTACGGAGATCTTCACCCTGCATGACTCCCGCAAAGGCGGTTATTTTGACGTCACGTTCAAGCGGGTGGCAGACTGCGTCCGGCTCCTGAGGGTGTTCGAGGAGAAGAGAGACCTGCCGGAGATGAAGATCCTGACGGCGGAGCCGCACTTTTCTCTGCCGTTGCAACGGGAACGTGAGGTGATGGTGCATGTGTACAACCCCTTCGTCCCTGTCGCCGACGTGGTCACCTTCCTCACCAGGTACTTCGATAAGGTGGGGAGCGGCACCGAGATTCGAGACGACTTGGGGATCTGGACAGGCAAACGCCTGTTTAAGGTCACGCTAAAGACCGATGGTAAGGGAGCCATTTTCCACCCTCCCTCCAGTTTCGCTATCGGGGGAAACCGGGGCTACCTGGTCTACGCTGGGCAACCCAAGCATTGTCGCTCATGCGGCAAGGCTGGTCATGTGGCGGCCAACTGCAGCGCCTCCCTCTGCAAGATCTGCAAACAGGAAGGGCACCAGACAAAAGACTGCAAACAGGCCAAGTGCTGCAACCTGTGTGGCGAGGCAAGTCACCTCTACAGGACCTGCCCCAAACGCTGCCGTACTTACGCACAGGCAGCCAAAGCCGACCAGAGGGAAGCAGAAGAAATGTTTCGTGTCACTCCAACCACCAAGGCCCCCAGGGAGCTCAACGGGACAAAGGAGGACACAGAGAGAGACAAGGTGGAGAAAGAGATTGAGGCAACAGAGAGCCAATCAACAGCACTACCCCCTGAACCTCCCAGTCCTCAGGACAGCGAATCAATGGAGGAGGAGGCAGCAGTGGAAAAGCAGCAGGGGGAGTGGCGGACGGTGAAGAACAAGAAAAGTAAGAGGGAGCGAAGAAGAAGCAAAGGCGTTTCCCAGAGAAGCGGCAAGAGGCGTCTCCCATCCGACACGGACGACAAGGGCAGCAGCTCTTCGGATGATGAAGTGCCAGAGCGGCACCGACAGAAGAGGCGGCAAAGCTCCAGGGCGTTGGAGGACGAGACACCCGAGCTCCAGAAAATTGGAGACAACAAGGAGACCAGCGCACCCCAACTTTGCCTGCAACCTGAGGAGGCCAGTGCACCACAGCCCCTGGAATCTGGGAGCAGTGAGGCAATCATCGCACCCCAGCTCCAGGAAGCCGGTAACAGCAACACCCCAGAGGGGGTGAGTTTTGGAGAAGCTTCTCCAGCAAAGGTCATCTCAAAACCCGCTCTCTACGTGAACCTCCAGATGCCACCGGAGCAGAACACGGCCAAGGAGATCTACCTCAGCCCATCCAAAGTGAAGGAATTTGAGCTCACTACGGGTATGAAGGAGCAGACTAAAGGTCTGGGACTCTCAGAGACAGTGGGTTTGGTAGGAGAATAAATGCTTTAAAATGGGTTTAAAGATTGTATCCATAAATGTGCGTAGCATTAAATCTACTACGCGATGTGTTGCGACCTTGGACTACCTAGCCAAGGTCAAAGCTGACCTGTTGTTTCTGCAGGAGTGTGCGATACCGCACCTCAGCTCCTACAGGCAATGGTCACGATGGTGGTCCCACGGGCCATCGATCTGGTCGGGCGGAAACGACTCTCGTTCCTCCGGCCTGGGTATTCTGCTGCGGGGAGGCAACTTCACCGTCTCCGAGGTCAAGGAGGTGGTGGGCGGGCGACTCCTCGTAGCAGACGTAATGTACAAGAACGCTCCACTCCGGTTAATTAACGTGTACGGCCCGGCACAAGGGGCTGAGCGGCTGGAGGTTTTTCAGCAGCTCCCACTGCTGCTGGCGACCTCCAGGCCGGTCATTCTGGGCGGGGACTTCAACTGCATCATCGATGCGGCTGGACGATCCGGCAGGGCCGGAAGCAGATTGGACGCTACGTCCAGATCCCTGATGGAAACAGTTAAGGATGCCAAGCTGCACGACGTCTTCAGCAACCCTGCAGACGGAGCGCAGCGTAGATACACCTGGTCGCGGCCAGACGGGTCCATTCGTTCCAGGATAGACTTCCTGTTTGTGTCCCGTGCATTCACAGTCAGATCCACCGAGGTCAAGCCGGTGTTCTTCTCTGACCACTGCCTCCTACTGGCGGACTGCCACTTGGAGAAGGACCTGAGGGTGGGCAGGGGGGCATGGAAGCTAAATGTGCAACTGCTGACCCCAGAGAACATTGAGGAGCTCAAGAGGGATTACAAAGGTTGGAGAACCGTGAAACCCCTCTTTGAGTCCCTGACACACTGGTGGGAAGTGATCAAGGGAAGCATCAAGAGGTTTTTCATCCGCAAAGGCACCCAGAAAGCTAGAAAGGAACAGAGGGAAATGTCCCGACTCCAGAAAAAGATGCAGAATCTGCTCCGGCTGCAGTCGATGGGGGTCGATGTCAAGGAGGAGCTCCAAGAGGTGAAGGGCCAGCAAGCCTCGCACTTTGCCTCGGAGGCCTCCAAGATCATCTTCCGTTCCAGGGTCCGCTCCGTGGAGCAGGATGAGACGTGCTCACGTTTCTTCTTCCAAAAGGTACACAGAGAGCGCTCTGTGATCAGCAGCCTGAAGGAAGAAGACGGCTCAGTAAAGTCATCACGGTCCGACATTCTGAGGATCAGCAAATCCTTTTATGCCGGACTGTATGACGTGAAGCCCACGGACAGCACGGCCTCCCAGTCCTTCCTGTCCTCTATCACAGAGGTCTTAGACCACAGTACGCGGGAGAGCCTAGACAAACCGCTAACTCCTGACGAACTGACTAAGGCCCTCGAGTCCTTCGAGAAGAGTAAAACCCCCGGAAGCGACGGCTTGCCGGCGGAGTTGTATTCGGCTCTGTGGGACTTGATCGGCCCAGACCTGCTAGGGGTGTACGAGAGTATGCTCCTGGCCGGTAGTATGTCAGAATCCATGAGGAAAGGCATCATCACCCTCATCTACAAGCACAAGGGGGAAAGGGAGGAAATTAGAAATTGGCGACCCATTTCACTGTTGAATATGGACTATAAGATTCTGTCCAAGGTCATCGCCAATCGGGTCAAATCCGCTCTGGAATTGGTGATTCACCCTGACCAGACCTGCTCTGTGCCAGGCAGGAAGATCTCTGACAGCCTGGCGCTGCTCAGGGATACGATTGCCTATGTACAGGACAGGGGTGTGGATACCTGCCTCATCAGCTTGGATCAGGAGAAGGCCTTTGACAGAATATCGCACACCTACATGGGGGATGTGCTCTCCAAAATGGGCTTTGGGGAGGGAATTCGAAATTGGATCCAACTGCTCTACACTAACATCAGTAGCGCAGTCTCAATCAATGGGTGGGAAACAGATAGCTTTCCGATTAAATCTGGAGTCAGGCAGGGCTGTCCTCTCTCGCCTGTCCTTTTCGTGTGCTGCATAGAACCCTTTGCCGAGTCCATCAGGAAGGATCCGGGCATAAGAGGAGTGACGATCCCAGGCAGTGGAGGCACTCAGGTAAAAGCCTCCCTGTACATGGACGACGTCGCCGTCTTCTGCTCGGATCCGCTGTCGGTGCGCAGACTGATGCACATCTGCGACCAGTTCGAACTGGCCTCGGGAGCCAAGGTAAATCGTGGGAAGAGCGAGGCCATGTTCTTTGGGAACTGGGCTGACCGATCCTTTGTCCCCTTCACTGTCAGGGCTGACGGCCTGAAGGTGCTGGGGATATGGTTCGGAGGGACCGGGGCATGCGTTAGAAACTGGAAGGAGCGAGTGGCTATGGTGAAAAGGAAACTGGGCATGTGGGAGCGACGCTCCCTCTCCATTGCGGGTAAGAACCTGGTCATCAGGTGTGAGGTACTCTCGCTGTTGCTGTACGTGGCGCAGGTCTGGCCCATTCCAGACTCCTGCGCGACGGCGATCACTCGAGCCATCTTCCGCTTTATCTGGAGGTCGAAAATGGATCGTGTCCGCAGGGACGCGATGTACAAGCCTCTAGATAAAGGGGGAAAAAACGTGCCCAACATCGCCCTCATACTGATGGCCACCTTTGTGTGTGGCTGCATCAAGCGGTGCGTAGACCCTCAGTACGCAAACACCAAGTGTCACTACGTGCTGAGGTTCTACCTGTCCCCGGTGTTGCGAAGGATGGGTCTGGCCACGCTGCCGCGGAACGCTCCAAGTAGTTGGACCGTGCCGTACCACCTGTCCCTGGTGGAAAAATTTATGCAGAAAAACACCTTTGACCACAAGTCCATCAGGCAGTGGTCAGCACGTAACGTCCTAGAGGCCCTGAGGGAAAAGGAGAGGGTGGACCCTGTGGGATGGTTCCCCGAGCAGACTGTCAAAGTCATTTGGCAGAATGCCTCATCGCCAGAACTTTCCAACAAGCACCAAGACGTAGCTTGGCTGGTGGTGAGAAAGGCCCTCCCCGTCAGATCCTTCCTACACGCCAGGAGGCTCACCCCCTCTGCACGTTGCCCTCGAGGTGGCTGTGGTGGGGAAGAGACCGTTGTTCACCTCCTTGTGGATTGTGCCTTTGCAAAGAAAGTCTGGAGAGAGATGCAGTGGTTGCTGTCGAGGTTCATCCCGAGCAGTTCTGTGACACAGGACTCTGTGCTCTACGGGCTGTTCCCAGGGACACACACCGAGACAAACATCAACTGCAGCTGGAGGATCATCAACTCGGTGAAAGACGCGCTTTGGTCTGCCCGAAACTTGTTGGTCTTCCAGCACAAAGAGTTGTCCCCGACCGATTGTTGCGGACTGGCACAATCCAAAGTCCAGGACTATGTGCTGAGGGACGCACTAAAGCTTGGGGCAGCTGCCGCAAAGGCGCAATGGGGAAGGGTCGCTGTCTAAGACCTTTCTACCACAGCGCACCGAGAGACTGGGAACTGTTTAGAGCCCCTCGGGCTGTACAGATCAAAATGAAAGGCTGTAAATGACTGTAATATTGTTTGTACTGATGCACCTGGTGATACATTTTGTAAAAGTTTAACCTGGATTGTACCCTTGTAATGTTGTTTTTGAAATGGTTTTGAATGTGATTGAAGATAATTTATGAATAAAGTATATTTTTACAAAAAAAAAGTCTTAATTTTACATTTGCGGGTGCTACATCTTGGTGCTCCCCCCTTGCTGGCACTGGCATCTGAGACAACCTGCTCACTCTGCTGTTCTGTTGGCCTCAATGACCTTGGCGGGTGTCCTCTGGCCCGGGGAGTCTTTGATGGCCCTGCCTGGGAGGGAGTGGCCAGTTCCATGGCTGGCATCTCCCCAGTTGCCGCAGCCTCATCGGATCCCAAGGTCACTGGCAGAGGGGCAGAAGAGCTGCTACCCTCATCCGGAGCGTCCTGAGAAGAGCCCGCAGAGACGACAGGCAGCTCCTGCACCGACATGAGGACGGTTTGGACCTCCCTGCTCACCACTGATGGATGGGCACTGAGCTGGGATACTTGGTGCCCAATCTATCTCCCACACTGGCACTGACCAGCTGAGGCCGATGCTGTTGTGAGGGCTTGCAGGTCTGAACGTAACCCCAGGAGGTCCTGATTGGTCTCCTGGAGGAGCCTCTCCACGAGAGTCGCCACTCTTTCCATGGAGGAAGCATGGCACTCGGCCATGAGGATCATTGCATTGGTGATGCTCCATGTGGACTCCTCCAGCACGGGCACCATGCCATGCCAGATCCTACCACAGACCCTGCTAGACTTCCAGCATCTGCTACCTCACAGACGACTCCAGAGACACATCATCAGCCACCGACTGAGCATGTGCCTAGTCCCCAGCAGTCCTCCGACTGCCGGCGCCATGGGCACTCTCTGGCTCCACCCGCACCTCAAGCGAGGTGTGAAGCACCCTCACCGCTGTGCCCCGGGATACTAGCCAATGATCTAATTCCCACCGAGGTGCTAGTATCTGCACTAGTGCCTGCCTGGCAGAGATGGTGTGACGCTGGTGATTCTAATTTTCTGGGCCCTCAGGTGTGAGAGGTGGCCCCTCTGCCTCCACCTCCTGGCCCTGCTCCGGTGATGCTGAAAGGAAGAACAAGGACATTTGATTAGTTCAAGTGGAGACAATGTCAACATGCATGCCTGGCCCCTGGATCTGTATGCGCTTATCCTTCCATAATCAATGGGGTGCCCATGTTGGAAGCTTAAAACACTGAACATTCAATAGTGGGATGGTTGCAGGGACAGACATGGTGGCCTCAGTGCATGGCACTCTTACCTCCCACAGGCACCCCAGCCTCGCTGGCACTGGTGGACCTGGGCACATGGCACCTCTCCAGATCCTTTGCCTCCTGCTCGTATCTGGTGATTATGGCTCGTATCTGGTGATTATGGCCAAATGGGCCTGTCCTCCGCCAGTCCGCATTTGCTCATGGCATTGTGTGCTGTCTTCTCCTGAAAAGGAGAGAGGAGCATTGATTAGTCCACCCTGTACCTGGATTCCCATCGCATCCCTGCCACCCCCACCAGAGTGGGACGATGCAGGGCTCCAGTGATTCGTCACCTCACAGCTGCCGCACACTCACATCAAGAAGCCAGGGGCTGACCCCCCTTTGCCCACATGCTGCCTCCATCTCATTTACCAGCACATGGTCTAACCCTGCAAAGCAAGGAGGCACAAGCACGTGGAACGCAAAGACCAGCAGATGGATTGGCGCCCCGCCACTTGGAAGCTCCCCTCCCAGCATGTCAGCAGCCCGACTTTGACATGTTTTACAGCTCCAGCACTGTGCCTAGGTGCAGACCCTTGAGGTTGCTCCCAAAACAGTACTCTGGGTGTCAGTCTACCACATGCTGCGGGTGCAGAACCCATCTCAGCACAACTCAGGGTGAACTAGGCATGGGCAATATCTGCTGGCCCACCCAGTGAGGGAAACTTGCCGTGAAGGATTCAATGCTGTAACTGTGCTCAGAGTTGGGGGGGTGCTGCTGGGGGGAAGGCCTACTTGCTGTGTTAAGTGACCTATGCCAACATGGTACTCACCCTTCCCGAGCGCAAGAGGTCGTTGAAACACTGGACCACGTGCGTTGCACCACATCATGGGAACTGACTGTGTCTGCCACCTCCTCCCAGGCATGTTTGGTCAGGTGGGGGGCCTCCTCCTCCCGGCCCTCGGATCGAGGACCTCCCACCGTGCTGCCACCTCCTCCAGGAAGGCAGCAAGGCAATCGTCAGAAAACTGAGGGGCACAGTGCCCTGTTGACTTATCCTCCCGCCTGGCCTGCTCACCTGCATCGCCCCGGGGATCCCTTCTGCTTGCCATGTTTCACAGCCTTTGCAAGGCTACCTGCACACTATTTAAATAGGCCGCCGGATCGCCATTGGACCTGGCGGTCATTGCCAGTGCCCTTCCACTCCTGCTGTCCTTGGGAGCTGCGCTTCATGCTGGCCGGGCCGATTAAGGCCCGCCCATGTAAAATGGTGGCGCGGAGCTAATCACAGGCGGCAATCGGCTCTGCGCCTGCTCCCAACCAGCCCGCCCAATGGGAGGAAATTTCTCCCTTAGGCTAGGAAGGCTCATGGACAGCCTTCCCATCCTGATACCAATTGAGGGCCTGGAGAGAGCAATTAATGCTCACCATGGACCGCATCCCACTGCCACTGGTGAATACCACCAGTGGGCAGAGCAGGTCAGTCACTGGGGTCAGGGAAGCCCAAAAGGGAGTGCTGCGTTGTCTGACACGCAGTGTCTGATCAAGGGACCTGGCATCAGGAAGGGCACGGGGCTGTGGGTCATTGACAGCCATTCCCCATCCCTCCTCTTGACACCCCATTGCCCCCCTAGCCAGCAACCCCTCCCCCGTGACCCCCATCTGCTCTCACTTAGCTGTGATCTGGGTCCGTCACTGATCCTGGGCCTCTGGTGGGTGCATTGCTGGCAGCTGGGAGTCCTGGGTTCCGAAGAAGCGTCATACGGACTTGAAATGTTAACTCTGTTTCTCTCTCCACAGATGGTGCCAGACCTGCTGAGTTTTTCCAGCAGTTTCATTTTTTATGTTATATAAACGCAAGTCTTTTTATTAATTCTTTAGTGTTATGAAGGTGAGGGAGAGGTGCAGCAGGGCATGGCCATATGAGATTTCCACTGGTTGGTCCCCATCATAAGTTACTCGAATGTAGAAAATCAGGCTCCTTTTGAGAGAGCCAACACTGATATTTTCTTAGGCGCAAGAACGGAGTCTACAAGGTCAACACCCTGGCTTCTACTGGTTCACAAACATGGATAGTGATAAATCACTGGCATCCAGATTACTCCATACAAAGAAGGCACAAGCCATTATTGAATGCCCCACTATCAACAACCTGAGGGTTACCATTGACCAGAAACTGAACTGGACTAGCCATATAAATACTGTGGCTACAAGAGCAGGTCAGAGACTAGGAATCCTGTGATGAGTAACTCACCTCCTGACTCCCCAAAGCCTGTCCACGATCAACATGGCACAAGTCAGGAGTGTGATGGAATACTCCCCACTTGCCTGGATGAGTGTAGCTCCTACAACACTCAAGAAACTTGACACCATTCAGAACAAAGCAGCCTGCTTGATTGGCACCACATCCACAAACATTCACTCCCTCCACTAATGATGCACAGTGTACCATCTACAAGATGCTCTGCAGAAACTCACCAAGGCTCCTCAGCACCTTCCAAACCCACAACCACTACCATCTAGAAGGACAATGACAGCAGGTAGATGGGAACACCACCGCCTGGGAGCTCCTCCTCCAAGTCACTCACCATCCTGACTTGGAAATATATCGCCGTTCCTTCACTGCCGCTGGGTCACAATCCTGGAACTCCCTTCCCTCACAGCACTGTGGGTGTACCTACACCACATGGACTGCAGCGGTTCAAGAAGGCAGCTGTCCACCACCTTCTCAAGGGCAATTAGGGATGGGAAATAAATGCTGGCCCAGCCAGCGAAGCCCACATCCCATTAATGAATATTTTTTAAAATTAGAAAACTAGTGGGGGAAGTTAGCCTGGCAGTTCTATCTTCTGGTGATGTGATGAGTATTGTATATGAACTACTGCCTATCCAAGGGGGCAATTATCATTGCCTACTCTTCATGGTGGGGTCTCAGCATTGTTGTTTCTTGCCTGCTGCTCCACTCCATTCAAGTTTTTTGCACCTGCTTTATCCTCCCATGGAACCTCAGACCCCGGGGGGTTGATTATTAACCCTGGACTTAAATGCAGCAGAGAATAATGACAAGTTTCAGTTTCATAGTAGGCTTCTTCTTCTTCTTATGTTATCTATCATCAAGCTGGTTATGTCAAGAAATGATGAAGAAATCCAAACTTTAAGACCTCACCACCTATAAAAATAAGAACATTGTGAGTTAAGACTAGCTGCTTTAGCGCCAGGAACTTCATTCATTTTTCTGTATAAATAGGGCATTCTTTACATTCATAACAGATTTAAAGGCGTCTCCATTTAGGTCCATTTTAAGACAGGGTGTTATCCTTGCTTTATCTTGTTTCTCGCTTTCAATTTCCTCACAGGTCCTTGCGGTAATCATGTCCTAATTCCTCTGCTCTGTTAATTACTGTTAATCTGCTTTGCTTGAAATTTCCATGAGGTATTCTCCCAAGTATCTGCTGTAATATTGGCAGAGGATCAGTAGCAATACTTGAGAAATAGCATAAATAGCCATTTTCACTCTTTCCATGCTGAAGTTATGACAGGTGATTGGGAGAAGAACCATGGAAAGTCTACCTCCAAATATTGAAAGTGGCAGCTTATTCCTCGATTGTGCCTTTCATAAGAACACTATGAGGCCACAGGTGTTCTGTTGGTTGTCCACCATACCTGGCAGGAGAGAGACCATGATCATGAAGGTGGGTCTCCCAGGGTGAAATTAGCCCATTGCTCTTCGGGTGTGCTGACGCCTGCGATGTCCCCTAATGCGGCATACTCAACTGCAAAATTTGTGGTAGTGGGGGACTGCGTTTGCGCTCTCCCCTGATTTGCAAATCAAAAAATAGAATACCATTAGCCAGGATTTTCCCCTTGGCGAGTGGGGGGTGGGGCCCGTTCGCCGATGCATAAAATGAAGCACGGTGACATCGGGCCCCACCCCCCACTGCGCCCCATTTAAATTTTCAGGTAGGCAGGGGCTCAGCAAACTCAGCTGTGTGCCCGCCGACCTGTCAATGGCCAATTGAGGCCATTGACAGAGTCATTTAAGTAATTAATGGACCTGCCCGTCCAACCTTAAGATTGGCGGGCATGCCGGGAGCCCTGGTGGCCATTAGAAAAAGCATGAAGCCTCATCCACGGGCAGGATGAGGTTTCATGTAGGTTTTAAAAAATGTAATTGAAGTGTTTTTAGAAGTTATGGACATGTCCCGACTCATGTGACAGTGTCACATGAGGATACATGTCAGGGAGTTTTTTTCTATTTTTAATATTTTTTACAGTAGATCCAATCTCCCTGAGGCAGCACTTTGCCTCAGTAGGATGAGTGCACTCTTTCATGCACATGCGCGAAAGAGCGCGCTCTTGGGTTTAGGGATTGCCCCGCCTGCACAGGGAGTGCATAGCACTTCCGTGCGGATGTCATGCTGGGCAGGCCTTAATTGGCCCACCCACGTAAAAAGGTGGTGCGCGCCCCCGACTGGGGGCGCCGATCAGAGGTGCGCTTCAGCGCACCCACTCTTCAACTCCCCCCAATGGGGGGAAAACCCTGGCTAGTGTGCCATTTTTGCAAAGACTTTTATAACTCTTGCACTGAAGTGGATGAGCAGCAGGCTCAAAGTACAAATTCACTCCCTGTGACGTGGCCATCTAAATGGACATCACTCAAATTTTGTAGTGCCATTATTCAATATTTTTATGCACTGCATGGCTGAACTTATGAAATGCTCATCACTTATACCAGTGAAGTGTCTCATAAGATACTTGAGATAAATAAAAGTTGTTGTAAATGGTCAGTTTTCTGACGCCTCTGGTAAAAATGTCAGGTTCTGTGATAACAGCCCCAGCAAATTCATTTCCACCTGCAAGTTTTATTTGCATCCGTTGGAACTTGCCAAAAAAAAGTTTATTAACCTTCTGATAAAGAGGAAAATATAGTCCCAGCGGTTTTTCTAGGGGTTAGTTTTAACTTCCTGAGGATTAGTGGGATGGTGATGGATCTTAAGGTGGGGAGGAAGGTTATCTTGTTTCAAATGGGAAATCTGATATCAACTGGCTGTGAAGGCGCCTACTTCTGACTTAACCAGGAAGGCAGGGGAAGGGGAATTAGGGATCAGCTGAGTAACTCGCTTTTAATGGCTGTAGGCTGCATTTCTAGGGCTCAGGAAAGCTGACAGCTGAAGGAGGGAATAGCTGCTAGATC
Organism: Cetorhinus maximus; assembly: GCF_964194155.1. Lineage (NCBI taxonomy): Eukaryota > Metazoa > Chordata > Chondrichthyes > Lamniformes > Cetorhinidae > Cetorhinus > Cetorhinus maximus. The sequence continues at coordinate 123,764,939 of NC_135880.1, read as the reverse complement.
CGATTGTAAATCTATTTCTAGCATTACCTATGAGCCTGGAAGAGCAGGATCCCATGATCTGCCTCCCTCCTTGTGATCTTCAGATTCCCCCACCATGAGATCCCTTCTCCCATGATCTCTTTCCTCATGGTCTCTGCGAAACCCTTTTTCCTTGATCTCTCCCTGCTGCGACCTCTCCCTCGCTCGTGGTCATGTTCCCAGGATCCCCTTGATCTCTCCCCTTGCATCTCTCCCCCCACCCCAGAATTTCTCCCTCTCTCTCTCTCCATCATACTCCGAGCCCACTTACCTATCCGACCAGGGCATCCCCTCCTCTCAGTTGACAGGGACCACACCTGCTGCCTTGTAGCACTGGCTTTCCCATCTGGCAGCTAACCAGCTTTCAATCTTGTCAGGCAGGAACCAAACTAAAAGGTTACAGTGAGGTCCTGCCATTAAATTCGATTGCGCCTCTACGTTTCCAGCATTTCTGGGTTTCCCAACTGCCGACAGGACCCCCTGTTCCCTCCGCACCTCCCGGAAATATCTGAGCGGGTGCGTTGGGACTGTAACATCATAGCTGATTAACTTTTCTCTCAGTGTTTCTCTTTCATTTCTTCTTGCTTTTGTTATATTTTGTTAGTAGCTACAACACAGCTGTCACATAACGAATGTGATTTGTTTTGGAAAAAAAAACTACATTGCAAGTTTATGTTATCAGGACACTAAAATGTTATCCAATCCTGCATATTTTCCATCTTCACTTTGGCTGCTGCTAAGCTTCTGTACAGCTGTAGCACCTGCAGGCACTCCCCTGAGTAATGACAGCATCATAGACAATGACGTCTCTTTACAATAATAGAGTGGGAAACATAGTCACTTAAGAATATTTATTAAACAAAGCCTCAGCAGAGGAACTATTCAATCAGAGCGATTCCCAAAATAAAGCTATAATACAGACCAAGAGACCAATTGTTAATTATTGCTTTGTATGTGCTAGTAACTCATTAGCTGTGCCCCATGAACCAAAAATGCTGCATCTTTTGTGTCAATGCAGAATAATTTTAATTTTGTATTGATACAAAAACTGCAGTCTAACTAGGCAACGTAGCTGCTGATCTAATAATACATTAATTTCTACCAAGTGGTGTGAGAAAGGCTCAGGGAGGTAGTCTTACACTACTTTGGCTCCTGGCTAAATTATAAGTGTTACAGGCACTGTTCCTTTTTAAAACCTTTAAAACCCCTTTGATCGCGACGAGTTAATTGCTGTTTTAATGGTTCTTCGATAACTTTAGCAGCTAGCTGGCAGTTCAACATCTGTGAGCCGAGTATTTTGCATGTGTTCAGAAACATGTGATCCGAGATACTGAAGAGTTAGCAGTATGCCTCCATGCTGGGAGTCAAGCTGGTACTAGTAGCAAGCTGGTACCTTCAGTGCAACAGTAATATGGTGATGCAAATATAGGTCTTTAAACCTTTGGGTATTGAATATCACTTGTACCTTCTAAATTTGCAGCATTTTCTTTGAGCGGAAGTGTTTTATCACATTTTTTGTTAACCTCTCGCCATGTGCTCACTGACCTATATTGTGGCTTCCCATCCGCTGCAACATCTCCATTTTAAAATTCTCATCTTTTTCTTCCAATCCCTGCATGGTCCTGCCCCTCCCAATCTTTGTAACCCTCCTCCAGCCTTACAACCCTCTGAAATATCTACACTCTAATTATGGCCTCTTACGCTTCCCTGATTTCATTTGCTCCATCCCTTCAGCTGCCTAGGCCTAAGCTCTTCAATTCACTCCCTAACCCTCTCTACCTCTTTTTTCTTCTTTACAAGGCTGCTTAAAACCTACATCTTTGATCAAGCTTTTGATCACCTGCTTTATCTCCTTATGGGCTTCCCTGTCATTGGTGGTTTGACAACACTCCTATGAAGTGCCTTGGGATGTTTTATTATTTTAAATGAAAGTTAGTGGTGTTGTTGATGGAAAGCATTAGTGTCACAATAAATTATATACATAATGCTTCATTATCATCTATCTCTCTTTCTCCCTCTAATTCTCCCTCCTTCCTCCCATTTAACAGCAATGTAGGATTTCAATGTTATAATGGGAGAAAGACCTTCGGTCTGCCTGCAAGCATGACCCAGACCTCCCTGTCACTTGCCATTTCAACACACCACCCTGCTCTCATGCCCACATGTCCGTCCTTGGCCTGCTGCAATGTTCCAGTGAAGCTCAACGCAAACTGGAGAAACAGCACCTCATCTTCCGACTAGGCACTTTACAGACTTCCGGACTTAATATTGAGTTCAACAATTTCAGATCATGAACTCTCTTCTCCATCCCCACCCCCTTTCCGATCCCCATTTTTCCAATAATTTATAATTTTTTTACAACTATATTTTTTTCTTTTCCCTCCTAGTTTTAAATTTATTTCGATATATTGCTTCATCTCCACCTTTTAGTCCATTTCGATCCCTTCCCCCCACTCCACCCTTACTAGGGCCATCTGCCACTAGTTTGTCCTGCTTGCTATCCTTAATGTCCCCATTAGCACATCCTTTTGACAATATCACCATCGTCAACACCCCTTTGTCCTTTTGTCTATGACAACTTTGGCAGTCTCTTCTTGGCCTCCACCTATCACTGGCCCCCTATCGAGCTCTACCTGTCTCACCCCCTTCTACCAGCTTATATTTCATCTCATATCTATTTGTCTTAGTTTTGATGAAGAGTCATATGGACTTGAAACGTCAACTGTATCCCTCTCTGCAGGCACTGTCAGACCTGCTGAGTTTTTCCAGGTATTTTTGTTTTTGTTCTAGATTTCCAGCATCTGCAGTATTTTGCTTTTATCAATATTAATTCAGTGCTGCAAGTATTGTAAATATTTGGTATAATTTTTAAGCTTGTTCCCTGTGACAAATGAGAAGAGCTCAGGGTCATGCAATGGCACTGTTATTATTAATTTCTGCTCCTTATACCTAAGGTCATTAAACAGCTCATCTGGGTTTGGAGCACAAGGCTCTTTAAACAGTTAAGTACTTCCTTGGCCATTGTTCTTCATAGCTTCCACATGCAATAGTGTTACTGAAGGATGGTGAGAGACACTGAAACTGGAATTCAGAGACCTTCCTGATTTATTTTGCAATATTACAACTACTAGCTACAAACTGTGCCCTCTTCTAATAGAAACAAAACCTATGGGAAGATATGGCACATAATCTCACAAGTTTGAACTTTGCTTATTATTTTATTCTGATCACCTCAACATTTGCATATATTTTGCATATTGAATATATTGTACAATGCTTGGGCAGTTTTATGATGTAACCACTTGGACCTGGGTTAAGATGAGCCCAATTCATTTCACTTCGTATCCTCGGCAATCCTGAGGAAATTTTCATCTTATTTCTGTGATCTGGACCTGGGTCGGATTTGGGTACAGACCCTGGTATGAAAAATTACATACAGCTACATCATCAAGCCCCAAGTTATTAAATCATTTCAGTAACTAGTGCATTGAAAATTTGTTTTCAGTTTGTGATTTAAAATTGACCTGTTGATTGCTTCAGTTGATATTTTATGCTTTTGAGTTCATTTGTTTGATGAAATGCAAATATATACAATAAAATCGTGATCACATTAAAATGCATTCAGTTATTGGCTCGTGGAACTGAAAACAGAAACTAAAATGAAATTAAAAACAATTCTGACAATATGATCTGTTTTGAAAATGAATAACAACCAAAAGTGCCATCTCCATCAGATAGTCCATTTAGGTTTAAATATTGAAAATAATTTATAAAACAAGCTATAAGAAGCCTTCTTATGTGTCAATGAGAAATTTCAATGTTTGATTTGTAAGAACAGCAGAATACTGATTTAAAAAGCTGCTTAAGATAGGAAAATAGACTAACTAAATAAAAAGGCAGCTAACATGAAGCCTAAGTGCTGAATCAGGTACCCTCATCTTGCAAGCATTTCTTATGAGATGAGAATAGTAGAAAGTAAGCATTCTTCTATTTGATCATTATAAGGTAACATCATAAATCATCTCTTGTCACTGCACTGTTTTGAATATGGTGCTTCAAATGTAAACTGGAATTGTTTGTCACACATCTTCATAGCCGTCTCAACTATGTTGATATAATGTTAGTGTAGAAGTGGGCATGATATCCCAGAGGTCAGACACTTCAAAAGGAACTAACCTTACTTTTATCATTGTTTTTGCACAAACACAAACCTGACCAAGTGATTCCTGAGGTAGCATTGCATGAAATGTTGCCACACATGCCTTCAGTTATATACATGTAGATAAATCTTAAGTACAGGTCACCATCTCGGAGATACTCTGTTTACTGAATACAGACACTCCAACGTTTAACTGGCTGGAACCACAAACAACGCACTTCCATCTGGTTTGGGGACCTTGGCTTCTAGCTATGTGCCCTCTAATTATCCTTACCTGTAAATATTGTTTCCTTTTTCTTAACCTTGATCAATATAAATTGATGTTTATAATCTTTCTTCACAATAATACAAATAAAGGGACAATATAAGGTTAGAACAAGTATCAATAAGAACGGACAAGAAAGCACAGGCTCATGAAGAGCTGAAGCTAAATTCAACTGGATTGAAATCTCAAAGAAAAAGATCCTTGAAAAATCCCATATGAAGGGTTGTCATAGCCATAAGCTACTGGAACTTTTTATTAAATAATATATAGTCTAATCTTGGCAATAAAGAAATCATACAATTGTTCCCTGGAACAAATGTAGAATTTGTTATAATTCCCTTGAGAAACATCCATTGCTAAATAAAACTTTTCACTATTAAATGAATAGTTTTTCTAAAGCTAGAAGCTCTATATGTTTGATTAAACATGCTTCCAGGTATAGCGTATCAGTTTGTCACACTGGTAAAATATAGTAACTCCTGCTTATTCGATCAGTGTTGTCATACTGGAATGTCAAAGTAAATTTTATGTACATCTAATCTTGAAAATCAGATTGGAAGTAAGACAGTTGTGCTGCTAAAAGTATTTGAAAATTATTAAACAATGAGAATACGATAGCTTTAATAAAGCACAGCATTCAAAGCTTAGAAAAAGGATATGTTTTGCTTGCAGGCTTATAAGGCAATTGAACATCTGTCATGTATTACAACTATCAGATAAAATGTTAATTTACAAAAGTGTATTCATCCTTTTTGTTTGGCCAAATTGAATATTTGATGGGTCCGTTGATTTGATAATATGAAAAATCTGAAGTATGGCAAGTGATAACATTATATTTTCATATCATTGTTAAGCACATGTATGTGTCATACATTATTTATTTCCAATGGTAACACATGTTAAATGATTTATTAACTTGTCATAAAGTAACATTTAACTTTTGTTACTTGTAATTCTTCTTCCTGTGATTTTGATTAAAAAGACACTGAAACAGGCACAATGGTCCAAATGGCCTCCTTTCTGCTATGACATTCTTTGATTCTATGCATGCTTCATGCCTAAAGACTATTTTGAAATGGTATAGGGGTCTAATCCAGATTCAGCATTAGAACCCTTTAGAGGTTAGCGCAGAATCTTAGGGTAACAGGTCTGCAGGCAGTATGGTGGGGTGAGGGGTGGGGTGAGGGAGGAGGATGCAGTAGCAGGAAGAGTGTGGTCCCTCCAACCTGGATATAGTGCCCCAAGAGGTTCAAGGACTTCAGGAGAACAGCAAAGGTGAGTGAGATAACACTTTCAGGTGTCAACCCCCACACTTTGACTTTCCCAGCATTCTCCTGAACAATATTCCGTTCTCTCTCCAGGCACCTCCTCACATTCCCATCTGAATAGCCTGCCCTCACACTCACCACCATCTTTGTGCCATCTCACAGCCATGCCTTACAGTCACCCTCCTTTCCTCTGCTCCACACAATCCATTTCTCACACTCACAACTGTCTGCTCTCTCCCCTGTGGGGCAGCATTTGGCTGGGGAGAAGGCAGCTGATGCTGCTGCTGGTGTTGCTCCTGGTCACATTGGTGTTGCTGCTGCTCTTCTTGTTCCTTGTCAGCGGACCAAAGTGGAGCTGCTTAGGCTGCTCCCAAGCCATGGTGAAGGCTGACAGCTGTGAAGCGCAGGTGAATATGAGTGAAATGCAAGGCAGGTAATGCAACTTCCAAGGAATTGGAAATCATTTCTCAAGCAGTGGAAGCACATGCTCAGGAGAAGCCTTTCACCAAGGCAGCTATTCAGTTTTGCTGAAGAAGCACTCCCTGCTCTGCCCTTGTCTGGTTCACCCTGGGAAGTTGACAACTCGGGAAACGCCTGTGCTGACTGTTATAGCCATAATGCTGGGTTAAATGCTGAGTTAGTTGGGGATTTAACTATTTTAATGACATACCTGCCAGCTCCAAAGGAGTTTCCCACTTGCCTGAAAAACTGCCTAGGTTAAACGCAAAGGTGGGCGGGGTCATGTAGGGTTTCCATCCTGATAGCACTTTTCAAGACTTTTAACACTCCTACCTGTACTCAAAACTGCACCCCACCACCCTCCCTCAGCAGTTAAAACGCTTCCTTTCAACACCTCATATCTGATAAGCGGTCTTAACTCACTGTAGTCAGTAAGTGAAGAAATTGGATTAATTAAAAACTTAATTCCTGAACCAGCAGGAATTACACAAGAATAGTTGATTAGAAATAACATCTACCTCAGAATTAGGCAGGATACCCAAGTACAAAACATAAGGGCAAATTATGGAAGGGACTGAGACCAGGAGGTATAAAATATCGACAACTGCTTTCAATTCTACCCATTCACTAGACGAGGCCTTGGGGATCGGTTGATCAATAATTGAATTTAAACTCCACAAACAAAAGAACCCAGCAAGAAATTTACAGAACACCAAAACATACATTGCGTTCAACTAACCAGATGGGAAAACAATTCTAGTAAAACAACAGCAGCAGCTGAAACAGAGGATAACACTAGTCTTCGGTTTGCCATCTTTTGAGAGGGTGACGAAATCTGATTTGGGAGTGTCTAGTGCTGAGTCTACCAAAGACCTTCACCATAACTGATTGCTCTTGCATCTTGACCAAATTAAAACTCTTATGATTAATGTATTCCATTAGATTGACTGTCCATGAAAGATAGTATTTTCATGGGCATTTAATCAACTCCATTCAATCAACAGGGCCATTGAATTTATTCAAGGCTGAGTTTGATAGCTTTTTGACCGATGTGGGAGTTAAGGGTTATGGGGGGGCGGGGGGGCGCGGGACAGACAGCAAAGTGGAGTTGAGACCACAACCAGATCAGCCATGGTTTTATTGAATGGCGGAGCAGACTCGAAGGGCTGAATGGCCTACTGCTTCTCTTAAGTCTTATGTTCCTATGCAACACAATGGGGAATCAAGCAATTGTTGCTGTCTGAGTATGGCTGGAGTACTGTTGGAAAATAACCATGGCCTGGATCTTGTAGTCAGCAACAAAGCAAAGGTGCTCATTGCTCAGAGAAAGTTGCTCACCAGTCCACTGCATTAAATATTTATTAAGCTGCCATCAAAATAGGCAGATGGTCATTTGGAGTAGTTATTTCCATTGCGTGGTCTAACTATAAGTTAGCATTAGAATTGATAGTCCTGGTATATTTTCAGCCCTTATTATTTGCAGTCACATGAATGCAATGTTCAATTTGAACTCTGACCTTTGGAGCTGATGGCAGATTAAAAAGTAAGACGAAGAATATAAATCAAATTGGATAAGAAATTAACTTACCATCTCCTTCACTTTCTATGTGTACATTTTATAATAATGTTACAGAAAAATCATCTCTCTTCAGGACAGTCCAATCTTATTCAATTGAGAAAACGATCCTTTCCTGAGTCTGTATACTTATGCATTTTGATCTTAGCTCAATTAAAAATCTAAACCCCTGTGCTGAAAACAGAGATATAGTTAAAATGTTTTGCATACAATTGTCTTCAAACTGAGGATATTTCCACCGTTAACTTTTGATTGTTGATGATAGTTATCTTACTGTTTTTGAAACAAGGTTTTGAAAAATAAGGTTGGGATAGGGCAAGTATTTGAAATAAACACAAGACACTAAACCATAAATAAATAGGTTTAACATATAAATACAGCATCACCTAATGACAATGAACGATCTCCTACAGTAGGCACTCCTTGCCAGCAATAACTTTAATTAATATAATAGTTACATCAGAGTGTTTGTATTTCAAATTAGAAAAGTACAGTTGATTCCAGTTGAACCAGACTGTAATATATTCAGATACAGTCTGTGGTATCAGGTGAGTGACTCCAGGTCATGTGTAGACTCATGCTTCATCTGTGTTCTGGATGTAAAGTATTGTTATAACTATGGTAGTTCAAAACTCTTTCATTTTTAGTAAGTTTTGCTTTAGTTTCTGATATGTTTAGAGAAACAAAATAATATGAATAAGAGGGAAAGAATCCTATTTCAAATCAAAGGACTTTTTTTCTCTTCCCTCATCTTCCTCTCATGTGGTCAGGCCATCTTTCCCCTTCCTCAAGGCTACAATCCCTTGATCCTTCTCACCTCCCATCAATACTCCACAGCCTATCTTCTCTTCTGCCAATATTCTGTTCTTGAAACCTTCTTAACCAGTCCATGGCTTCCATCTGCACCTCCGTAGGCAACTTGTCAATGAGTTGACCAGAGCAACATTCAAAACTGTCTCACCCTCCAGCCCAATAATCACCTTGGCCTGTGCATTTCTCAGAAGATAATCTGTCCAGCCCCTACTTCATCTCACTCAACTCATCCATTGCAGTCTTCATTATCGTGCTGGTGGATCAATAATCACTCACTTTTCTGTACATCCCTCCAGAATGTTTTCTTGTTCATGAACGAGGCCTTTGGCATTTATAACCCCCTTGTGGAGATTGTATTGATATCCTGGCCCAGACAGAAGTTTGGTCCCTGGGCAGAAACCCTTTTCCTCTTACAGATTACTGACTCCACAAAGCCCGTCCACATCTACAAGGCACAAGTCAGGAGTGTGATGGAATACTCTCCACTTTCCTGGATGAGTGCAGCTCCAACAACATTCAAGAAGCTTGACACCATCCAGGACAAATCAGTCCGCTTGATTCATTCCCTCCACCACTGATGCACAGTGGCAGCAGTGTGTACCATCTACAAGATGCACTGCAGGAATTCAGCAAGGCTCCTTAGACAGCACCTTCCAAACCCACAACCTCTACCATCTAGAAGGACAAGGGCAACAGATAGATGGCAATACCATCACCTGGAAGTTCCCCTCCAAGTCACTCACTATCCTGACTTGGAAATATATTGCTGTTCTTTCACTGTCACTGGGTTCAAAATCCTGGAACTCCCTCCCTAACAGCATTGTGGGTGTACACACACCACATGGACTTCAGAGGTTCAAGAAGACAGCTCACCACCATCTTCTCAAGGGCAATTAAGGATGGGCAATAATTGCTGGCCTAGCCAGTGACGCTCACATCCCGTGAATGAATAAGAAACAAAAATGCCTTCCTACCTGGCTACACTTTCCACCAGCAAGCCTGCCTAGAGTGACATGGCAGCAATGTGGCCCTCATTGTCAAGCCTCTTCTAGATCTCGCCTTCTACTCCTCTGACACCTTTTCCTGTTTGAGTACCTCATCATCATACATCCTCACATCTCTTTTAAAATCCTTGTCATTTACATCCCCAGCACCAATTTAATTTCTTTCTCTCTCCCCTCAGACTTTGTACTGAGTGACTCCACATCCTCATTGGTTTCAACATTCACCTCAACTCTCTTAGCTTCTTTCTCTATGACTTCACTGCTTTCCCATCTCCCCTGAACATTTCTATCTACATCATGCTTTCCATAAACTTCCCTGTCCATATTCTTGGCCATCTTCTCAACCTTGCCAACTCTCATACTCATTCTTCATCAAAAGTACCAATCATTGAGAAGGCAATTTCTGATCACTTCCTTATCTCTGTTAACACCCTCACTCTCCTATCCTCCTCAAATCTCCCTTTTCTCACTATTTGCACATGGAACATTTCTCTGTAGGCATCTCACAAACTCAGTCACAAATTCTCAACTCCCTCACCTTTAGCCTTTTTTCCATGATGAATCCTCTGCTGTCAATGGTCTTTTTAAATCACTTCTCACCTTATCCGTCAGTGGGTGGAATGGTCTGTGTCGGGCTGAAGTTCTGTGGTGGAGGCGGGAAGCAAGAGTGTTTTCCGCTGACGAGCCCAGCAGGAAATCGTGCCGAATTGCACAATTCAGGGCTCATTCATTATGCAGCCAGCGGTTTCCTGACGTTTCTTGCGGCTGGGTGGGCAGGGTTTCATGGGCCCTGCTGTCACATCTAGGTGCCATATTTAAAAGGCACCCGGACAGCTACTGTTACCTCACTCTTTACAATGAGGCAGGACATGGAACGCAGAACACAAGCATCACAGGCCCTCAGATTCACCGATACATCGGTGGAAGTACTGCTGAATGCAGAGGAGGAAAGGAAGGATGTCCTTTGCCTGAGGGATAGGAGGAGGAGGCCCACCTGTCCCACCAGCCCTGCATGGGAGGCAGTCGCCGGGGTGGTGAGTGCCAACTGCATTCGCCAGCGGACAGCCCTGCAGTGCAGGAAAAGGATGAACGACCTCATCCACGCTGCCGGGGAAATTGGACCCTCTACTCCACATAATCACCTCACTGAATGGCAACTGGGTCATGGGCTTGAGTGGCAAGGCCACCATCTGTGCTGCTCATGAATAAAGGCGCATCTCAGCATGATGCTGTGTTGATTCATTGCCCCACTGCAGTCCATGTAGTCTTCAGGTAGGGGGGTGACCGCAGGTCTCTGACCCTCCCAGACCGAGAGCTCAAGTTTGGTGGGTGGCGGGGTGGGGAGGTGGTTGGCAAGTGGGGTGGGGGTGGGTTGGTGTAGAGGGCAACAGCATTCACTGCTGATGCCATGCCCCTCTTGGACTTTTCCTTTCTGGCTGCAGGAGCTCACCGCTGTGGATTTGCAAACTCATTTACAGAACTGATAATTGCAATATTCCAAATACTGCTCCATTAAGATCAGCATTTAGTAACATCCTTGGAATGGTATTCAGTTTATGCTTCTCTCCTCCCTACATTAGAACATTGCAGAGTTGAGTCCCACAACAGGAATCTAATGAGTAACCTAGGCTGTCGTTCCAGTGCAGTGCTAAGTGAGTACTTCGTTACAGTAGGTATAAACCTTTGCATGAGATGTTGAATTGAAAGCCTGTCTGTCCATGGCACTGTTTGATGAAAAACAGGGTGTTCTCCCAGTGTCCTGATCTACATTCCTTTCTTAACCAGAATGGCTTCAATATTTGCTTGCATAACAATACTCGCTGCATTCCAAAAAGTAATTCTTTGTGTGAAGTACTTGAAGATGTTTAATAAGGCACGATATACACATACTCATGTCCTTTGGTGACTTTGCCATGATGGAATTTTTTGAGTGCACTTTAAACACATGACATTGAAATGTCAGTTAGAAATACTCCTGAAGAGTATCATGAGAGACAACATGGAATCACAGCATCGAAAGCAATATTTTGGCTTTGTCTATGCGCAATAGGGTGAGGTTTGGGTAAATAGATTCTGTCACATGAGCAGGGACATGTTAGAAATTAGGATGACATTTTAAAATTTTTTTGAATGACGGATCGAAGCCTCATCCCGCCTGTGGATGAGGTTTCACAAAAAATGCAAAGGCCGATCAGCCTTTTTGCCTGCTAGCCAACCGTAAGGTTGGACGGGCAGTGAAAAATTTAATTCAATTACACTGTTAATGGCCTTAATCAGCCTTTCAATTGTCAGCGGGCATGCTGCCGACTCCAGCGTGCACCCGCCGACCGAAATATCGCACGAGTGCGCGATGACATCAGGATGCCCGCCCGACGTCATCGCACATCATTTTATGCTCGTTCGGGTTGGGCACGTGCCTGCCCGATGAGCTAAATATTCTGGCCTAAGTAGCACTAATTTTTAAATATAACACAAATATATGAATATTTACTGCATCTTTAAAAGAAAGCCATGATATACTAATTATTATGTGAATCATCAGGCAGAATCATCCCAGATTTGCACTAAGTGCGGTAGTGGGCAGGGAAAAGGACATTTTACCCATCGGTCGCAATGGTGGTTTTTCACACCATATCATCCCAATGCCGCCTCATTAATCATGCATTCCCGGGAAACACTCTGGTTTGATGGTGGATGGGCTCTCATTTGCCCACCATGCGTCACCTCGCTGCTTCCTCATGTCGAGTGCTATATTTAAAGTGCAGTCGCACGCACACCTCTCAGTTCTTCCAGCTCTGCTGCACAGAAGTCATGGCCCTGAAAGGCAAGAAGACAGCAACCCCCCAATTCAGTGTAGCATCCCTGGAACGCCATGATGTCCTCTACCCCCGCTCTGGCTGCAGGAGGTCCAGCAATCTCAACACTTTGGTTTGGTAAGCGGTGGCAGTGGTGATCAGTGCCAATGCTGTACAGAAGAGGTTGGCCATCCAATGCAGATACAGGATGAATGATCTAATTTGTGCCACCAGGGCATGGCAATCATCTCATCACTCTAAACTCACACACTCAAGCCCATCACACATTCACTGGCATCATACTTTGCCAGCTCAAAGGACATCACCACTCAATCTCTCACACACGCACTCACATCTCCACCTGGCCTCATCTCCTCTGGAGAACGCATCATCAGTCCTCACCATCTTGAGGCCACTTGCACAGATCAACATTGTGCCCCCACAAACACCCTGGGATACCCTTCTTCACCAGTACAGCCCTGCAGCCTCTTCCCTTGCCTGAGGCCACTTATCCCCCTTCCCCAAGCAAGCCCTAGCCCTGCAGCCGGTGAAAAGCCACCCCCTCCTTAAGGCTGGCCTGTTAGGTAGAGACCTGCCCATGAGCCCCTAAAAGAGATGTGATGCTGTTTGCGAAGCCTGGCATGAGTGCTGCCAAAGCAAGGTAGGCAAAAAAACCTCGAAGTCTAGAGAGAAGTGCAGCCCACCAGGTGCACGTTGCTTATCTACAGTTGTGCTAAGCTAAAGTACTTGGATGATACAGCGTTGGGGGAATGATTCCAGCAAGCTGGGCTTATAATGATATGCAGATGTATTACAATGAAGTTCTTGATGTCCAACGATGGGAAAAGCAGCCCACCATTGATGGGCAGAATGGGTGATTGCAAACTGGTTTCATGATGTCGTGGAACCGATTTTTGGCCTTCTTGCCATGTTGCCCACTTGCTGCCAAACACGCCTGCCACCAACGGGCATGGAAAATTTGGCCCATCGTCTTCCTTCACCTGTGTTTATTTTTGCTGGGAAAGAAAAAGAGTGTTCTACGAAACTTATAACGGAAGCAGGGTTTTCTGATATGTCATTCTTTTACTTCTCAGGGCTTTTGTTTTAATGACACACTGGATAAACCTACTTCTGATGTGAAACATCTTCAGTAATGGACAAACACATCTATGTTTAGTTATAAATTGTAATTAAAACTGTTACATGCCTATCATTTATCAGTGCCAATATGTCAAACACTACAGCTAGCAATAAGACTTGTTAGCCTGATTGCAAATTCAAATTTTTACTTTGGAATGGGACCAATGCCTCATCATTTTAATTTTTATCATTATTTACTTGGCACAGCCTTTGCATTAAATTGAAATATCCTGGTTCCAAAACATTTCAAACAATACAATTAGTAATGATGGATTTGGTATTTTATTAGAGATGCAGTAAAGTAGCATAACAATAGGAATGAATCTGGCAAACAACCTATATAAATCCTGAAAATCTTTTGCAACTTACGTAATGTGTAATAACATTTACTATTAGGACTGTTATCTGGTACATAATAGTTTATTGTGTTTATATAGTAGCATTATTCCAGAAAATTTTCATAGGGCAGCATTTTCTGTTCAGCGTGCAGGGGCAGGCCCCGCTCACCGACGCGTAAAATGACACCGGAATCGGCTGCACACCTGCCGAACTGCCAAAAGCCTGTTAAGGCCATTAATTAACCACCTAACCAATTTGACAGGGCTGCCTGTCCAACCTTAAGGTTGGCGGGCAGGCGAAGAGCCCAGGCGGCCTTCGCGTTTTTCATGAAACCTCATCCATGGGCAGGATGAGGTTTCATGAAGGGTTTATTAAAATAATGAATATCTTTTAAACATTTCCTAAACATGTCCCAGCTCATGTGACAGTGTCACATGAGGGGACATGTGTAAATGATTTTTAACTTTCTTTATTTTAAACTTTGAAACTGAACTTTAATCTCCCTGAGGCTTAATCTCCCTGGTGCCCGACTCTCCCTCCTCCCCCCGCCTGCACAGGTAGCGCTGAGCACTGACGGGCACGCATCACACTGTGGGGGGGGTGGGGGTGGGGGGGGGGGGCAACTTTGACTTTGGACTTATTATATGTTAAAGAAAATGATTGGTGACTTAAATTCATAAATTCATTAATTTAAAATCATATTTTGATATTGTGGTTCATATTTTTATCTGAATTCTTAAAAATTAATTTCCAGCTTTGTTTTTCTCATTTTTGAACCATTTCACTGTCCCCTGAGCAGATTTTCTCAAGGCTGATTTGTTTCAGGATATTTGGATCATTTTTCTGTTATCATCCTTAGCTGTACCAGAATCAGTTTTACCTTTTGCAGTCTGCAATAACATTTCTGTTGCACCACTACAAATAATATATTTATTTCACTGATATAATTTGTAAATGCTGTATTTTATATACTATCATATTTCCTACATTACAACAGTGACTGCACTTCTAAGGTACTTCATTGGCAGCAAAACACTTTGGGAAGTCCTGCAGAAAGGCACTATATAAACGTACATCACTCTTCCTTTATCATTTACAACATAATAATATTATACCTATTCACATTGTCATTTTATATAATGAATGATTTCCAATAGTCCAAAAGATACAGCAGTTTACATCTGAATCGAAAGTAGAAAATGCGGCAGATTCACAGTAGTTTCAAAAGGCTGGTTAAGATCCTGAGATCAGACCAGAGACTTTCAGGGCTGGCATCCTGGTATCATTGCTAGGGTGTGCTCAACAGCAACCTCCGCACATGAGTCCACTGAGGTATGCAGGATTGGGGAACGGTACCTTAATTGAATCATGCCTTTGGGTGCCCATTTCAATAGAGCTGCACCTTACATACAATTACAAAACAGGAGCAAGCTGATTAGCTCAGCTGAGTCTATTTTGGTATTTATCCTCCATACGAGTAATCGTCCTGGTACCACGTGCCTGTCTTGTCCCATTGGGCAGATTTTAATCAAGCTCATTGCAGCAGGAAACATGGAGGCTGGGCCCACTTAATCGCAGGAGAGACTGCGCATCAGAAAATCTCCCGTGATTAAGTCAGAGGCGGGAAGGGGTCAATGCAAGAAACAAGCCTACTCATGGCAGGATATCAATTAGGCTCATTAGTGAACCAATAGGCACTATTTATCCCTGAGCCCAATGCAATTTAGTGGTGGCTCAGGGATTAAATGGGAGTTGCACAGTTTTTCCATGCCTCCTGAAGGCCACCCAATGGCTCCCTCGTTGTCAAGTACTCCGTGCCTGATCGACAGACCAGCATTGGGAAAGGGAAGTGCTGAAAGTCACCTCCCTGCCTTTGCCTCTGACACTCCAGGCCCCCTCTCTTGTGACACTCTCCCCTCAACCCCTGCCCTGCACGTGACCCCCATCCTGCCCTCACTCACCAGTGATGATCCCCGGTGAAGTCCTTGGAGCATTACCAGCAGCAGCCACACTATCCGTGGAGCTACCTGCAATGGAGAGCTGCCAGCCTCTGATTGGCCAGCAGCCCTTGGCAGACACGATTTCCACCCCTGGAGTCCTAAATATCGGGGAATGCCCGATGCTGGCTAGTGCACTCAAATTGGTGGGTCCAGCCCTGATATGCTGATCTACTTGGGAATTCCCTGTGAAGTTTCATATTCTGATGGGCAATTCCCCTGCTCCTGGGGACCTCCATGAATGCCTCCAATTCTGAGTTACAGTCAGACACTTCGGATAGTTCCATGGTACTTACCTGGATAGTTGGGCATAGGAATCTGACCAGGAAATATTAAACAGGTTGAAACTTGATCCAACTCCTGGGTAGCTACAGAAATGACTCCCCAATTACCCCCCACTCCTCCCGATCACCCAGTCACCCGTTGACCACCCAACTAACCCACTGACCTGATTCGTCCCGACCCAAGTACCAGCCCCACCCCCCGGACCACCTGTCTCCCCCCACCCCCTGACCCAACCCAACTACTCCCTAGGCCTGACAACCCCCAGACTTGACTACCACCTCACCCACCTGCGACCTCATGCACCTATCCCCTACCCACTTACCCACCTCGCCGACCTATCCACCCTACTACCCTCGTAATTTGCTTATTCATCCACGCACCCATTCACTAACATTCACACTGGACCCTTAAACTTACCATATGGCAGCTAGTGTCACAAAAAGGGGACGTGTCCTGTCTACCCTAACTCTACTCTGCTGTGACGGAGCTCTCTGAGGGGTGCAGTGCTCCACATTCCTGGGAAATCTGGGCTCAGAAAGTCCCAGAAAAAATGCTGAGCAGCGTTGAGTCGGGGGAGCGCTCGAGCCGAGTGGCAATCCGACTATGATTGCTGCTCCTCGGAAGGGCATTGGTAATGGGATTGCATTAATTATATTTTGGGAACTCTGGATAGGCTGCTCTGAATTTTAGTGCATTTTTGTTTTGTTGAGGCTTAAAGCAGAGGTGACTGCCTGTGGACCAAATCCAACCCATGCGTTTCTTTTATTTGGTTTGCAAAGCTCCTATCAGCTTTTTTCATCTTTTGTGCAAAGATAATTGCAACTCACCTTCAGACCTTCAAGCCTCCTGGGCCTGAAGAACAGGAAAAGGTTGCTCCAGACTTGTGGATTAAGATGGATCAGGGAGAAGCTTCTTAGCACCAGTCAAGAGGAAATTTTTACCTCAGACTCAGGAAAGTTGAAGATTTTAGGCTGAAGCTTGCCATTTTTTTAAAACGAGAAGGAATGGGAAGTTGGGGGAGGAAGGAGCATGGGGAAGGAGATGAGTAGAATGATGATAAAGGAGGTAGTATGAATCGAGAAGGGGAAGAAAGGGCATGGAAAGAGGAGCAAGAAGATAGGGGAAAAGCTTAATTTCATTTTCATTTGGGGAAGTCTCACAATTTTGATCTCACTCTTTTTGCACATTCGAAGCTTTGCTTTTTGTGCATAGTCATTTTCATATATAGGAATTTGAATATGCTGTGTATAGGGTCTTTGGATTTCCACGTAATGGTTCTTGCATCTCTGTAAAGTCACATACGCTCCAGTTATGGGTTTCGACCTATGTATCTGATCCCCAACTCTAAAAGACAGAATGTCTGTGGCTTAAATGAGAAAGACAGCTATTATCAACAAATGTGCTTATTTAAATGTAACTTCTGCTCATTATATTCCAATAAAATATATTTCTTAATCAGAATTGCCCTTATTTTTAATAACGTTTTCACACAACTGTGTACAAAGAATGCGTGGGATACTAATGCACACAATTAAACCACAGAGCAACTATTGTCACAAAGTAGACTTCCTATATAAATATTACATACAAATGGCCATTTCAGAAATGCAACCTGTTGATTAAATACAGATATTTTGATGCCTAATGCACTGGAGTCTCAAAGAATATAGGTTCATATGGATTTGCAGTCCTCAACACCTTGGCTCATCCTTACCTGCAAATATTGTTTCTGCTTTTCTTAACCTCATTCAATATAAATTAATGACTTCTATCTTTTTCAATGTAGTGTAAATAAAAAAAAACCTGTACAGGGCTACAAGAGTAACAATGGGAATATATGACAGCACCAGCATGATGAGAAAAAGCTAACTTTAACTACCTTCAACTGGATTGAAAGCCTCAAGGCAAAGGAGTCCTTGAAAAATTGAACAGGAAAGGTAGCGACAAACGAGCTGGTATTTCCTACTGAATAATCCACAGTTTATAATGGCAATAAAAGTTCTTTGCAACACACCTAGGAGGACAAATCTGGCAGTGGGGTTCTGCTAAATTTGAAAAATAGGTGAGAGGCAATGGGGATGAATTTTCTGAGCATCTTTCCCACTCTGCTGCTGTAACTTCAGTGGAGGTTTGGCAGGATCTCCATTGTAGTGGAAGAGCAGGAGAGGCCCCGAGGAAAATCCAATATTTGTTTATTTTCGCTCTCTTAAATAATCAACAGGGTAGAGCTTTGCTTTGGCACAACTAGTGATCCAGGCACAAAATTTGTCCCAAGGTTGCTCTGATTTTGAGAAGTGTTTGCTTTTCTCAGGTTTCTGTTCAAACTCATTTGCATATGCCAACCATAAAATCTGCCAAAAACCAGCCAACCTGCCATGAACCAATTGGACAGCGTTTTAAAACATTATTTGAAAACAAAGGAAAAAATCTGGATAAGGCCAGAAATGTGCGCTGGAATATGGCAATGTATGATTAACCCACATCAGATTTTGTGTTGCCTGATACACTTTCCATTCTTTTGTAGGAGAAGGTGGTGCATGATTTTCTTAATCCAAAGATTGGTTGGATTATAGAATTCACTACCACATGGAGTAATTGAGGTGACTAGCATAGATGCATTTAAGGAAGAAAGGTAAACACATAAGTGAGAAAAGAACGGAAGTGCGTGCTGATAGAGTTAGATGAAGGGGGATGGGAGGAATCTCATGTGGATCAGAAACACCACCAGGGACCTGTTGGGCTGAATGGACTGTTTCTGTAAATTGTACGTAACTGTCTATGTAATTATGGCCAGAATTTTGAGTTCGGCGGGCGGGTGCGGTCGGTGGGTCTTGGAGCGGGTGGGAAACGGCCCGCCGTCCATGATCAGCCCCGACTGCCATTTCACGCTGTTCAATGGTCGGTAAGGGGTGGGCAGGGGCTGGGGCAGGGGCCTGTAGGCTGCCGGGTCCAATGGTGACCCGGCAGCTGGTTTAAAACCGGTACAGACAGGCCCTGAAAGGCTGCCGGCGAGGAAGACATCTTCGGTGTTGTCAGCAGGAGGTTAAAAACTATGGATTTCAATGCAGCTGCAGGCATGCCAGGCGCCAAGTGCCAGGCGCCAGGTGGGAGGGCAGGCCAGTTGGGTACTCCGCCCTCCGTTCTTCTGATGAGTGCCTCACGGCCCTCCTGGAGGAGGTGGCTGCCAGGAGGGAGACGCTTGTCCCCAGGGATGGAAGGAGGAGGCCACCACACCTAACAAAAAGAGCTTGGGAGGAGGTGGCAGCACTGGTCAGCAGCCATGATGTTGCGTGGCCCACCTGGGTCCAGTTCCACAAGAGGTTTAACAACTTGCCGCGTTCGGAAAAGGTGAGTACCATGTTGGCATGGATCAGTGTGCAGAAGTGTTAAAGTGTGGCCATCCCCCCATGGAGCTCAGGGGTGTTAGAGTCTGAGCACCAACTGTCAATGACGCCATTGCTGGCCAAGGGGGTGAGCCCTGGCTGCTTGGACTGAGTGCCATGCGGCTCAAGGGCCACGACTCGGATATGTCCTGCCAGGTACTCCTCAGCTGGGATTGGTCAGGCTGCAATGGCACTGCAGGTAGATAGTGAACTAATCCATGCTCCGCTGTCCTTTCAGGAGAAGATGGCCCATAACAGGTCACGAACTGGCAAAGGCCCCGTTAACCTCCTAATCCTAATCAGATTCGAGCAGGACGCCTTAGAGCTGGAGAGGCATCACGCACCTCAGTCAACCGGCTGCAGAGAGGCTGAGGTGTCAGACGGAGGTAAGAGTGCAGTGCACAGAGGTGAGAGTTTCGGATGGTGCAAATATTCTTGTGTAGTCTCACCATAGATAGTAGCCTCAAAACTGGATTCCCCATTGATCACTGAAAGATGATAGCACCAAGATATAGATTTCCATGGTCTCTCCAGGGTGCCTGGCATGCACAGTGACAGAGTGATGACTCAAACTAATGACAATGTTTTCCTTAGATTCACCAGCACGCACCCAATCGCTGGACCCTAAAGAGCCACCCCAACGCCAGAGGACTGCCAGGCTCCAGATGCACCTGCATCACACCCGTTCTCTGAACCAGGCACCAGCGCAGATACCAGCACCTCGGTGGGAGTTAGATTTTTGGCTAGAATGTTGGAGCACAGCGGTGAGGGCACTTCACACTCACTTGAGGAGCAGGCAGAGGCAGAGAGTGTCCAGGGCACCAGCAGTCGGAGGACTACTGGAGACCAGGATGATGTTCAGCCGAAGGCAGATGATGAGCATCTGGAGTTGTCTATTAGGCGGCAGATGCTGGATGTCCAGTGAGATGTGTGGGGGGATCTGGCGGTGATCCATGAGGGTCTGCATGCCATGGTCTCAATTATGGAGGAGTCCATGCGGAGCATGAGCACTGTGTTGACCCTCATGGCTGAGCGCACTGCGTCCTCCATTGAGAGAGTGGCGACTCTCATGGAGAGGCAGCTCCAGGGACAGAATCAGGGGTTCCTGGGGTTGCGCTTGGACCTGCAATTACCCCAGGTGGTCAGTGCCAGTGTGTGAGATGGATGAAGCACTTAGTATCCCAGCTCGGTGCCTGTCCACCAATGGTAAGCAGGGAGGTCCAGAGCGACCTCACATTGGCGCACGAGCTGCCTGTCATCTCTGTGGACTCCTCTCAGGGCACTCTGTATGACGGCAGCAGATCCTCTGCTCCTCTGCAAGTGGACGTGGCATCTGATGAGGCTGTGATCACAGGGGAGATGCCAGCCATGGCACTGGCCGCCCCCTCTCAGACGGTGCCTGCACAGGCCCCACTGGCCACAGGATGACCACCAAGGTCATCAAGGCCAACAAGACAGCACAGTCAACAGGCTGCCTCCAATGCCATTGCCAGTGAGGGGCAGCGAACCAAGACGTAGCACTCGCAAACATAAGTTTAAGGCACCATGAGCACAAGAGGGACTGGTCACAGGTGATCTTCTGTTGTGCAATGTTTTGTTTAATTTAACTGGTCTGGCATTGAAGACCAGAGAAGGTTCTGTTAATTTGCTTTGACTGTCAACATGAGATAAATTTTCTTTTGTCGTAATGCCGTAATGAGTATGCTTCACCTTTTTTATTTAATGTGATGCAGGGTTCGCCAGTATGTAATGCTGGAAGTGGGTGGCTTGAAACTTTATTGCACAGGCACTGAGTGGACTTTGGGGGTCAAAGGAAAGGGCCATTTTAGACACCTGGGATGGAGACGGCAGCCGTGGCCTGAGGTGGTGGTGCTTATTTGGCAGCCTAGCTGAAGGAGCGTTGGATCAAGGTGTCCCTGGTGTCCCTGCCTCCCTGGAGGTTACTGAGGTCTGCCTCCACGCCCTCAGCATGCTCATCACATGCTCCTCTTCTGACTCACTACTGGATTCATCCTCTGGAACCTGTGCAGCAGTGTCAAGATCCTCTTCCTCCAGTGGGTCCCCCCCTTGCCAATGCCAGATTGTGGAGAGCGCAGCATACAACCAGTGTCAGTGACACCCGCTCTGGAGGGTATTGTAGTGCTCCCCCTGAACGATCCAGGCATCAGAAGCGAGTCTTCCAAAGTCCTATGGTCCTCTCTATCGCTGCCCGTGTGGAGGCATGACTCCTATTATACAGTTGCTCTGCCTCTGTTCTTGGGTGATGGAGAGGCATCATAAGCCACCTTTTCAACAGATAGCCCTTGCCATCCAGCAGCCATCCATCCAATCAGCTGGAGCACTGAAGAGCCCCGGCACCTGGCGGGGGTCTCAGGATGTAAGTGTCATGGGAGCTGCCAGGGTACCTTGCACAAACTTGCAGAATCTGCATCCTGTGATCACACACTATCTGCACATTCGTGGAGTGGAATCCCTTCCTGTTGATGAAGGCACCCTCGTCACCCTCTGGTGCCTTGATGGCCACATTTGTGCAGCCGATGGCACCCTGGACGCGGGGCAACCCAGCAATCACTGCAAAGCCTCTGGGTCGCTCAGCCTGGCTGGCCTCCTCCGTATGAAAATGAATAAAGTCAATACCCACCTGAATAGAGCTTCTGTCACCAGCTTGATGCAACTATGGACAGCTGATTGGGAGACTCCACAAAGATCCCCCACTGACCCCTGGAAAAAGATGGAGGCATGGAAGTTGAGGGCCACTGTGACCTTCAGAGCCACTGGGACCTTCAGAGCCATTCCACACACACAGTTGGAGCTGATCTCAGGCCTAATCATCTGACAAACGGAGGTCACTGTCTCCCTTGAGAGACGGAGCCTCCTTCAGCATTGTCTCTCAGACATATTGAAGCAGCTTCATCACCGCCTGTAAACCCTGGCAGCAGGATGGTGGCATCTTCTGTGGTCCCTTCCGCCTTGGACTGCCAGCTGGCCCTGTGCCTGTGCCTGCACCTCTCCTCCCACAAGTCACTCCCCTGGAAGCTGCACTGGGACACCCGACCTCCTTTCCCTTCTGCCCCTCTCTTCCTCCTCAGAGGAAGTGTCTTCAGCGGAGACCACAATCCCCATTACCAGGGTAACAGAAGACTGTCTGATACCTGGAAGGGTCCACACGGTCTGAATTCTCCGGGGACTTTGGAGACACCAAGGAGCCCTGAAATGAAGCCTGGAAATGCCAACAATGAAGCCCCAAACAGAGATGAAGCTACCATATACAAATAAGTCGCCAGCAGCAAACTACCTACCAAACTCCTCACTACTCACACTAGCAATGCTGCTGACCCTTTTTATCCTGCCCGTGGATGAGGTTTTTGAAATTGTCGGCTGGCTGCCTGCCCATTTTGCCGTGCGATGAGTGCAAAATCACCGGGGCAATGAAAAATCGGCGTACTTTTTAATGGCCTTAACTGGTGTCTTAATTAATAGCGGGCATGGCACCGGCACCCTCATGTACCTGCTGAGCAAAATATCGTGCAAGTGTGCGATGACATCAAGATGCTTACCCAACATCATCACGGGCTATTTTACGCTCGTGCATGTCGGGTGTGCGCCCACATGCCAAGCAAAAAATTCTGCCCATACAGGTAACAGCACCTAACTGGCATGGCTGCATGTCTACACCCCAATGGAAGAGACAGTACTTGCCACCATTGGAAAAGCCACAACTGAGGCTGTGGCCAGTGGTGGACTTGAAACCATTGAGAAATATGGTATGTTTCTAGCTAATGCGCCTTCTCACACCTTACATACTCCTTCATCCCAAAATAAACGAAGAGGAAGAATAAACTGAGGATACCCTCTATTGTGTTGTGTGGCCCTACCACCATGCTAAGTGGGATACATTCATTTCATAGCCATCGGGTTAAAACTGGGCATCCATAAAGCACTGTGGGCTATCAGCAACAGCAGAATGATGATCTGTAATCTCATGACCTGATAAATCCCTTACCATCAAACCAAGGGACCAAGCCAGGTTCAATGCGAAGTGTAGAAGAGAATGCCAGAAGCAGTGGTGGGCACATCTAAAAATGAGATGCCAACCTGGTGAAGCTATAACACAGATCTACAAACACGCTAAAAAGTGGAAGCAGCACGTGAAAGGCGATCCCAAAACCAACAGATAATATCTAAGCTCTGCAGTCCTGCCACATCCAGTCATGAATTGTGGTGGACAATTAAAAAAATAATGGGAGAAGGAGGAGGCTCCATGAACATCCCCAGCCTTAATAATGGGGAAACCCAGTACATCAGTCCAAAAGACAAGGCTTGAAACATTTGCAACCATCTTCAGCCAGAAGTGCCAAGTGGATGATTCATCTCAGCCTCCTCCTGAGATCTCTAGCATCACAGATGTCAGCTGTGATTCACTCTACATGATATCAAGAAGTGGTTGAGTGCACTAGACACAACAAAGGCCTTGGGCCTCAGGAATGTCCAAGCAGTAGTGCTAAAGACATGCTCCAGAAGTAGCCACACCCCTAGCCAAGACAACACTGGCATCTTCTTGACAGCGTGAAAAATTGCTCAGGTATGTCCTGTCCACAAAAAAGCAGGGCAAATCCAATCTGGCCAATTACAGCCTGATCAGTTTTCTCTCAATCATCAGCAAAGTGATGGAAGGCATTGTTGACAGTACTATCAAGCAGCACTTACTCAGCAATAACCTGCTCACTGATGCATTGCTTGGGTTCCACCGGGACCACTTGGCTCCAGGCCTCATTACAGTCATGGTCCAAACATGGACAAAAGAGCTGAATTTCAGAGGTGAGGTGAGAGTGACTGCCCTTGACATCAGGGCAGCATTTAACTGAGTTTGGCATCAAGGAACCCAGCGAAACTGAAGTCAATGGGAATGAAGGGGACATCTGACTGGGATCATACCTAGCACAAAGGAAGATGTTTGTATTATCTCAGTACCAGGATATTGCTGCAGGAATTCCTCAGTGTACTAGGCCCAACCACCTTCATTCAGCTGCTTCATGACTTTCTCCTACTGCAATCCTACCCTTGTGTCTTTTTCCTTTCAGATACTCAAGGACAGACATCCAAGTGCTATAGGAGCTGATGTTGAAACACCATCACTCGACCTCAGTACCAATCAGATACTGCATATTATGCATACTTCAGAGGGTAGAATAGAGATGGGAACTGCCCACGATGGGTCACTGGCATGAGTGGGAGTGGGCTAAGGCAGGGTAGTGGGAGGTCACACTCAAACTCTGCCGCTGGGGACTTAGATGAGGACTTTGATGAGGCAACATACAGGAAAGGGCAGGACAGGTAATTCAGCCAATGTGGAAAGAAACAGAGTTAACTTTTCAAGTTGATGATCTTTCATCAGAACTATGGGCGGAATTTTACAGCCCCATGTCGGCAGGGACGGGACTGTAAAATGCAGCGAGCCATTCAAAGGTCCATTGTCTTTGGCAGGACTGGAAAATCCAGCTGGTGGGAGGGGCTGTAAAATTCCACCCAATGAGTTTGACTTTGAGCTCCAGGTGACCTCGGAGTTGCAATTAACCAGGCTAATAATTGACTAAATTGACATTCTGACACTCACCATTCCAACCTGAGCCTAAATGCTTTATCACCCCATCCTGTTAAGCCTATGTGAGAATTCCTGGATCATTATAAATATTGTTCTGCCAGTTCGAGGCTTTAGTCCAAGTAACCAGTTTCCACACGAAAGAAAGTCAGCATAATTTGAGGAAAAACACTCTCTCAGGTGATTTTAGAATATTGCAGGAGCAAATCCAGAGCATATTCACGAATTACATTTGCCAAACTCTCCCTTAACAAACTGATGTGCTTACTAAGAATTGTGGATTTATCGACTCTTATACTCAGCCTATAAAAATTTGAAATCATAAACTACAATTAATTTGAATGTGCTCCATCTTGTGGCTTAGCAGCAAAAATACAAATGCTGCTTTAATACCTATGATAAGGCACATAATGATATATTGAATTAAATTCTTCCTGTCTCTTTATGTTATTGAGATGCACCATGGCCAGCATTTTGCAATCGCCTTGCGGGCACGCATAGGCCCAACCCTTCGCGAAATGTGGACACGATGATGTCAGGAGGGCGTCCCAGCGTCATCGCGCCACCTCACGATATTTCAGTTGGCGGGCGCGCACGCAAATCCGAAGCCCGCCCACTGACAGTTAAAGGGCCAATTAGGCCCATTAAATGCCCAATTGACTGCGCTTTGAGTGGCCTGTGCACTTTTATGTTCAGCGCACAGGACAATCGGCCAGGTGGCCTTCACGTTTTTCATCCATTCTACATCCAGCCTGGGATAAAAGGCCCATAGGATGTTGATAAGGTGAGGAGTTTGGAGTTTTGCTGTGAGTTGTTTGCTGTTGGATTAGAGATCACTTCTGGCATTTTTTGGTTGTTTTGGATAATTTTCGGATTGCTAAACGTTTGCTGAGGCTTTCTGCAGAAAGGCCCCTTCAGTGCAGAAACTTGTGCAACTATCTGGACAAAAATGGGGATTGCGTACTGAACTGGAGGGACCTCCTCAGAAGAGGAGGAGAGGGCCAGAAGAGAGAAGAGGCCAGTTGCCCGCAGGCAGCGTCTCAGAGTCGGCCCTCTGGACTGAGAGGCACAGCCAGAAGGGGTGGAAGGCCAGAAGGATTTTCAAGGGGGAAGGGTCCAGAGAAGATGCCAATACCCAGCAGGCAGAGTGTGCAGGCAGCGATCATGCTACCTGGACATGACAGAGGTTCAGTGCTGAAGAAGGCTCTGCCTCTCCAGGGACACTGTCGCCTCTATATGTGAGATGATTGGCCCCAAAATAGCCTCAAACTGTGTAGGTGGCTCTGAAGCTGACAGTGGCCCTGAACATTTATGCCGCAGGTTCGTTCCAGGGGTCAGTTGGAGATCTCTGTGGAGTCTCACAATCTGCTGCCTACAGCTGCATCAAGTTGGTTATAGGCACACTGTACCAAAGGGTCAACACCTTCATTCACTTCAGGAATTACAAGGCCAGCCAGGCTGAGCGAGCCAGAGGTTTTGCTGCTGTAGCAGGATTTCCAAGAATTTAGGCAGCCATTGACTGCACACATGTGCCCACCAAGGCACCAGCTGGGGAGCCGGATACCTTTGTCAATAGAAAGGGCTTCCACTCTCTAAACATCCAGATTGTGTGTGACCACAAGTGTGGGATACTGCTGGCTTGTGCCAAGTATCCAGGAAGCTGCCTTGATGCCTACATCCTGCGTCATTCCCAGGTGCCAAGGCTAATCATTGCACCAGCATGGTTGGGTTGCTGGCTACTGAACACCAGTGAAATTTGAATCCAATAAAAGTCTGTAATTAAAAGTCTGATGATGACCACAGAACTATTGCCGATTGTCATAAAAACCCATCTGGTTCACTAATGTCCTTTAGGGAAGGAAATCTGCTGTCCTTATCTGGTCTGGCTTACATGTGACACCAGACCCATAGCAATGTGGTGAACTCTTAAATGCCCTCTGAACAAGGGCAGTTAGGGCTGGGCAATAAATGCTGCTCAAGCCAGTGACGCCCACATCCCATGAATGAATTTTTTTAAAAACTGGGGAACAAAGGCTATCAACTGAAAAGGTGGCTGATGATACCGCTAAGACATCCAAGGAATCCAGCAGAGGAGAGCTACAACCACAGTCATGCCTCCACAAGGGCAATCATTAGAGGACAATAGGCCTGCTCAAGATGAGATTTCGCTGCCTGGGCCGCTCAGGGCGATCACTGCGATATCCTCCGGGATACGTCTCCCTTAGTGTAGTGGTCTGCTGTGCCCTACACAATCTGCTCTCTCAAGAGGGGACCCATTAGAGGATGAAGACAGCTATGCTGTTCCGGAGGCCATAGAGGACGATTCCAGTGCTGAGTCTGAGGAGGAGCCTGAACAGCCCCAGGGTGAGGAGCAAGATCCTGAATTAAGGATACTTATTGGAGACAGGGAGACCAGGCAGGCCTTGATTCAGAGGACTTTCAGTTAGGACTCCAAAGCAAGGAGTCAAGGTGATGGCAAGGGAAATGTCACCTTACTGATTGGTGCTGATGAGGCACTCCTGTCACCCCCCAATCAAGTCCCAACCTCTGAAATAAACTTTGCAGCCCATTATATGTGTGACACATGACTCCCAGGCCTCTTCCCTAACAATTGCATGAAGCACACTAAGGCCATTGCAAATGATCTCACATTTTAATATTGAAGTGTGAGATATACATGCACCATTACACACGTGTCAATGAAAATTATTCACCTTTGAAACCCTTTATGAGGTCATAGTGATTTAATTTTCTGCTTACGAGTGCCATGTCTTGATGCTTCCCCCTCGGTGGCAGCTGCATTGGGGGCAGGCTGCTGACTCCGATACCTCATCAGCCTTCATGACTTTGGCGGGTTTCCTCTGCTTGCCGGGGCCTGTGTGGGCCTTGACTGGGCAGGAGAGTCCAGCACCATGTCTGGGCACTCGACAATCATTGCGGTGTCTTCAGATGTGACAGTAAGTGGCATAAGGGCGGAGAAGTTGCTGCCATCAGCAAGAGCGCCCTGAGAGGAGCCCCTAGATACATGGAGCTGCAGTTGACCGCCAACTTGAGATTGGTTTGAACCTCCTTGCTCACCAGAGATGGACGGGACGCCAGCAGAGTCTCTAGGTGATTCATCCATCTGTCACATTGGCAGTGACCTGCTGAGTTCTGAACCCAACCCCAGAAACCCCTGATTGAGTTCCCTGGAGCTGCCTCTCCATGAGAGTTGCTACCCTCTCTATGGAGAAGGCAGTGCTTTCAGAGCTCTGGACCTACACGGTGTTCATGCTCCACGTGGACTTCTCCAACATAGAAACCATGGCACGCAGACCCTCAGGGATCTCTGCCAGGTCTTCGCCCGCATCCCGCTGGGCATCCAGCATCTGCCACCTAATACTCAACTCCAGAGGTTCATCAACTGCCTTGGGCTCAGCATCATCCAGATCTCCAGTAATCCTCCAACTGCTGGCATCCTGGGGGCTCACTGTCTCCGCCAGTTCCTCAGGCGAGTGTGATGTGTCTTCCCCAGTGTATACTGCCATCTGCTCCGAACTGCTTATGCCCACCGACATTCCTGTATCTGTGCTGGCGCATGGTGTGGAGGGAGGATGTGACACAGGTGCACCTGGCTGTAGGTCATCTTCTGAGGTCAAGGGAGAGTCCTCTGGGGTCTTGAGGATGTTCCATCTGAGGGAGGAAGAAAAAATGTCAGCCTCAAAACAGCATTATGAACTCAGAGCGTTGCAATCTGGCTGCTTCTCAGAATGGACATCTGACTGAGCAAAACTTTCTGAATGGATGAGCAAAGGGGATTAGTGGATTTCACATGTCAATCTTACAACCACTGCCCTACCCCAATCTCTTTCCTGTCCACTGGACTCTTACCCCACTCTGAGACCCCTGCCTCTCCGTGACCAGTGGATCTGGCTCCACATTCACACACCATCTCGAGTACTTGCTCCTCCGCCTGACTTAAGATCAGGAGATTAGGGACACCACCAGTCATCTGTCCTCGCTCCTGCATATTGTGACTCCTCTTCTCATGTAAGGACAAAAGTCCTTTCATTAGTCCTCCCTTTACAAGACAGGACATGCTAGCCTCACCCGCAAAGAGGCACGTTCAGGTGTCCATCACATTGCCGGATCTCACCCTTACATACATGCCTGTCATCCAGTCTAATTACCTGTAGTCTTTCAAGGCACAGGAATATGTGCCAATTTACATTCGGCATTTCACACCCGTGAGCACCAACAAGTGCTGCCACCCAAAATCACATCTCTCCACAGTTACAACTGGATTCAATACTAACCCTGGTAGAGCGCAGAAGGTCATTGAACCTTTCCCTGCACTGGATCCAGGTGCTTTGCACTATATCATGCCCGCTGATCTGACCTGCCACCTCTATCCATTTTTAATGGTTGGGGGGGGCGCGGAATGGCCTCCTCCTTCTGTCTCATGGCAGCAAGATGTCCCGTTGGGCAGTGACTTCCTCCAGCAGAACTTGCAGGCACTCATCAAAAAGCGGGGGACAGGTTGGCTCTGGGCATTTCCATCCCTCCCGGCATGGGCTCTGTGTGCAGATGGCATATTGCGGACACAATGGACAGCACAAGAACTGAGAATAGTAGTCAGACACCTGGAAATTCAAAGCAGCTCCCTGAGGCTGTTGAGCAATGATTGTCAGCCTTCAGGGAGCTCATTTAAACCTCCCACCCGAGCCCTCATTCGTCCTGGTGCCCGCCCTCTTCCTGCCCCGTCGGCAGCGCTGAGCCTGTCTCAGCGCGCGTTTCACGCTGGCCAGCAGTTAATTGGTGACTCAGCATGAAATTGCTGACACGGGTGGGTGCTGATTTCACATCAGCTTCTGACCCCACCAATGTGCTTCCCCAACAAGGCTAAAATTCAGGCCCATATATACATTGGACCATGGGATCATTCCTGCAGCATAGTGCCAGATGATCCTCTTCCTAACATAGGGCCTTGGTAGATAACTTGGCCACTATTTTCTGGAATATTACATCCATTGCAGTATACTGTCTCTGCCCTATCTGCTGCTGAAATGCTCATCCATGGTTTTGTTGGCTTCAGACTTGGCTACCTTAATGCTCTTCTGACCAGCCTCCCATTCATTTTTGCACAGACACATGAAGGACCTAGGGAGCAGTTGACCTCAACATTAACTTGGTTAACAGCATTGCTGAGAAATGCTCTGACTACTGTTCAGAAAATAAAACAAAACAAATATCTTATGATCATATATTTATATAATTCTATGCCATTAGACTGTTGTGTCTATTCTATCAAAGATGTCACATCTGAGAGTTTAACCTCAGAGGTGTTGCTTTAAAAGTGTCACCTTAAAGTGCCACATGTCTGTGGGGAACAAATTAATGAACTTCAGAAATAATTAAACAGTCTGCCATCACCAATCAATTATCGGATTGAATAATGAACATTTCAAAAAGTAGCAAAATGTATTCAGAAATGATTAAACAAGAATAACATGTATTTATATAACACCTTTAACAGAGAAGATGTCCAAAAGTACATTTATTGAGGAGAGAAAAAAAAGGAAACTGATTCTTTTTGTTATAATGTTCCAATATATCAACACTGCCAATCAAACTGTGAGAGAGGGGAAGAGAGCACCATAGCAAGCTAAAAGCTTCCTTTGCTAGCCAGACTAGGCAGTGAAGGGTTTACTGTCATCACTGCAGATCTGACAATGCTAGAGTCAATCAGTCTGATGCAGCAATTCCATGGGATAGAAAACATGTCAAACCTCTGACTTAGCCCCTCATAAGCCTACCCAGAGCAGGATCCAACCACCCCTCAGGATAAGTAGCCACAACACAACGATAGGTATCACAAAGGGGCATCTAGTTGCCTGGGGAACACAGCAATACGATTTAAGGTTTATCACAGTTACTGTTAAATAAATATGTTTCACTTTGATTTAGCTTTGTTGCTCAAGGAGATCATGGAATCCTGTGAGTGAATATTTCAATATTGTTGATGGCGGGCAGGTGACAGGGCCAAGCAGCCTTTGCACTTTTTAGGAAACTTCATCCACAGGCGGGGTGAGGTTTCCAACAGCAAATAAAAATAAAATAAGAAATTTTACATCTCATTCATAACACGCCCCTGCTCATGTGACATAGTCACATGAGGGGGCATGTTTTTTTAACATTTAAAAATTCTTTATTTTTGTTTTTCACAACTCTTCATCTCCCTGAGGCAGTTCTGTGCCTCAGGGAGCTTTTCCAGCGCGCTCGGGTGCATGCGTGAAGTTCCCCGCTTGCCCTCCTCCACCCGCCCCCCCCCCCACCCCCCACAACCCCCCACACAGGCAGCGCTGAGCGCTGCAGCACGCATTTCACGCTGGGCAGGCCTTAATTGGCCCGCCAGTGTGAAATCACAGCCCAGCCCTGATCACATGTGGTGGTTGACTTCCCGACCGCCCCCGCTGAACCCACCCGACAAGGGCAAAATTCTGCCCTGTGTCTTCTGCCAACGATCTACCGCAAAGATGGCCGCCAATACAAATCTGCACATGCGCACTGGTCCCCACATACACAGAAAACCAATGGCGTCATTCCACTGCACCACAGCCTGCCCGAAAACTTTAGATAATATTTTATTTTAGATGGTATGGCTTTCCTTTATTTAACCACGGCCTGCGACCTTAATTGCAGAGCTGATTCTGACCTGTGGGCCTGACAAAAAAATTTGTTTTTGCTGTGTATAATTCATCATTAGCATATTAATATGGGGGAGAAATAGGATCAGGATTCGTCTTATCCACAGGATGCTGAACTTAGTATATCCTTGATTGACAAGTGTGATTAAGTTCACTGTGGCATCCCAGTGATGTCACAGAGTAAAACAATACAACTGTGCATACATGGCATTAACAGAAAATGCAGCTGGACAGAAAAGGGCATTTCTTAATCAGAGTATGTTGTATTAATGATCTCCCTATGAATGTCCCTGGCAGTTAATACAAAAGAGTCCTTTGAATATTGATTCTCCTAATACAGGATTCAAGGTTCCTCTGTGTCTGCACTCATATCCCCTATTACTATTCCAGTTCCAAACCTTTCCCTTTCAGAAAGTTGCCAACGGCAAAGCAAGCAGCTTCAATCTGAAAACATACAACTGTGTCCCTCTTGATCTATCAAGATAGTGCAATTTGTCATCAGATTCTCTACATTCTTCTAAGTGATAACCCCAATGGATGTATATGGGCTTTAATATAACAATGCAAGGCTGTTGTGTTTAGCATTAAAAGTGGAGTTATGAGCTTTGTTTCCCAGAAGTCACTTTGAAATTTCACTGTCTTTCTTGAATAGAACTAAGAAACTGAAGTTCCTGTTGTCTAAAGCAATGTGAAAATCTGGCAATGAAATGGAAGATACTTTGTAGCTGGATATACAGAAAATTTTAACATTGAGGGAATGGAATTACATCTGGTTCAGAAAGTTCATTGGTTCCACAATAGAAGCATAGAGGGAAATGTGGATGCCAAATATTGTCCCCTCAATGCTGTGGAGTCCAACAACATGATGGAGTGCATCTTTCTTGCTGTTGGCATGGAGGTATCCACAAATCCTTAGCTCTCTAAAAATGGTATTGGTGACCTAGCGCATGCAGGCTGATGTTACACATGTCCCTGTGTGCAGCTTAGAAGGTTCCTGGAACATAAAACTTGAGAATTGTGTTAACTTTTACAGCCAACAGGCAGCTGTTCTGTTACTTGTTCTGTGCTGCTCGACATTGTGCAGAAGGTGCATGGCTCTCCAGCACCCACTTAGTGAAGACAGAGTTCCTCACTTAGTCCTTCATGAGATCAACAGGGTCTAAATATTCATTTTTGTGGGTAATAGTGGGTTGATATCATCCTGCTTTGATGGTAACTTACTCTACTTTGTTCTTTTTTGCTCACCTTTTTCATCAAGATAGCAAAAAATGGAAAACCCCATGGTGGAACATATATTGCATAATTTTGTACAGTATGTTGGTCAAAAAATGCTAGTTACTAGAAACTTTAAATCTCCATAAAGCAATTCAAAATATGCAAGCAGATCTGAGAAATGAGCAAAAGTGTCCGATAGTAAGCAGCTACATATGGTTCACTTGTGCTGAAAGGGTCTGTTCATGAGAAGGCTATGCTTCATTTATCTGTGTGTAAGTTATACCAGTAGAAATGATGCCTAATGGGAGTGTAAGTGACAGGAAATCAGACACCTTCTACCATATGTACATTTAGATGTATGTGCCTGTGAATGGTGGATGCAGTTGATCTGTTGATGCCTCCTCCCACCCCCCCACCCACATTTGGACTGGAAATTATGTCAGGAAGATAAAAGGCAAAATATTGGTGCAAACAGGTCCCACCAAAAACCCAGCCCTCAAGATGTTGCTGCAGCATTACGTTCCTATCATGCCAAAATCTATTTGAATTTTTTTCCTGCCACACCGCCCACCACCCCGCACCTCACCCTATATATTTCTCCTGCAGATGCTAGCTGACCTGATGTGCTTTTCCAACATTATCTATTTTTATCTAAGCTTGATGATAGAATTTCATAAACAGTCATGGTATTAATGCGAGCTTAGTTCTGTTAGCTTATAGCATTGCTGGCATTAAATCCTAATGCGAAAGTTTGGATTCCGATTACATTGGTCATAGTGCCTGGCTTCAATGTAGGTTTTCCAGTCTTATGTAATGCATAATGTAGGAGATTCCCAGAATGGTCACTACAGAAAGCAGAAAATATTTGACTCCCAAGCATCAAAAAAATCCTTACCAACAAATGAGCCAGAGAAATAATAATCCACATCTGTCTAAAAAGGTCTGTATGTAGAGTTATTCCCAAAGTAAATATGTCATGGGTATTAATTTGCAGGCTGTGTAAATGTTCCATCCAAAATTATGATAGTTGCAAATATTGGGCTAGGACAGAAACAAGACTGCTCTTGAAATGTGTTTGTCAAATTCACTGGCATTCGTAATGAGTCATGTTCATTTAAAACCTGCTTATTTATTTAACAATATTTGCATATTGTTGAATGCTTGCTACTATGGATGTTTCTTAAACACACAGAATGCAGCAATTCAAGAAGACAGCAAAGCACCACCTTCTCAAAGGCATTAAGGACGGGCAATAGATGCTGGCCTGGCCAGCAGTGCCCTCATCCCATGAACGAATGAAAAAAACCTAAAATATCAAGTAAAGTATGCTTAAGGTTCTCAGTTTTGATGATTCATCATCAGCCGCTACCAGCATCTTTTCAGGCCAATATTCATGTGTACTTAACTCCAAGGCTGCTCCATTTCAGCTTAACTGGAATGGATGGAAATAGCATGTGAATTTTTTAATATATAATTAATGTGTCATCAAATGCAACATAAATGATTCAGTAAACAATATTGGATTATTGATGCTAGAGCCAGACTCTCAACAGTCTTTGCCCTATTTCCCAGATTTTGTTCTCACCCTTATGGGCTCCCCACCATTTTGATAGAGTCCCTCTTGTCCCCGCCGTCCACTCCACCTGCTTCCACATTCACCAGAATCATCTTTACCATTCCTGCCATCTCCATTGTGAAAATGAGCATATGTTCCTCTTTCCTCCTCCCTCTGCTTACTACTGCTTCTGTTCCCTGTGTGACACCCTGGTTCACTCATTCACCACCCTGACCGCCTGCTGTCCATTCCCTAGCACTTTCCCTGTCCAAATGCAGGCAATCACTGTCCAATATCCCGAACACTCCTTGCAGGTGAAACAACAACTCATGTGCAATTCCTCTGACCCGGTGTATTGCGCGTGATGTGATGTCCCCCACATTGAGGAAAACAAATCTCTGCAGGTATAAGTTTCCTTTTGATTGTCACTTCAGTATCAGGTTTCAGTCCTACTCTGCTCTCTTCATGTTTGGCCTTCTACACTGTTTCAGTGAAGTCCAATGCAAGCTCCAATAACAGCCCCATGTCTTTCTGCTAATCACTTTGTAGCCTTCTGGCCTCCTTGTTGGCCGTAATAACTTCAGACCTTAATGGTAGCTCTTCTTAAGTCAGGAGATGTTGAGTTGGGTGTGTGCTGCTATGGGGAAGAGGGGTTGGTGTTTGAGGTGAGGACCCTCCATCGGAACATCATGCAGGCAGGACATTGTGCACCCTTGTGCCAGCCTCCTCTTAGTAAACTGTTGGAATCTGATCCTATTTTTCCTTTTCACTATTTTCCTAGCTTCACATTAAGCAGAATTTTCCTGTTGGCGTGCAGGGGCGGGACCTGCACGCCAATATGTAAAGTGATGCGTGGTGATGTCGGGTGAGCGTCCCAACGTCACTGCGTGCAATTGCGACATTTCAGTGGGCGGGCGCACGATGATCTCCGATGCCATTAATTAATGGGACACTTAAGGCCCTTGAGGTGCCAATCGACGGGGATTTTTCAGGACCCGTGTAATCTTCGGGTTGTCGCACAGGCACAATGGGCAGGCGGGTAGGAGACATTTGTACAAACCTCATCCATGGGCGGGATAAGAGGGCTCACTGGGGTCGCAAGTGTGCTCTGTCAAATATTTAATTTGCAAAGTTACTGATACTTGCCTGTGTGAGAAGGAATACTTCAAAATGCATACCAACTGCTTGGTCTGGACTCACAACCTTCAGATCAGCGCTCTGCAGTGAAGAATCGTTTCTGGGCCTGCATGTTTCAGGAAGCTTTCCCTAAGCCTGGGAATGGGAGTTGAACTCTCTACTGGAGGTGCCTCCTCTGAGGAGGAAGGGAGGGCTAGAAGGTGGCCAGGAGTGCACATTCATCCTCCGGGGGAGCCACCTTTGGGAGGAGAGGCGCAGGCACAAAGGGGGCAGGGCCAAGAGGTAGTCCAAGGCAGAAGAGACGCTACTATCCTGCTGCCAGGGTATACAGGCGGTGAAGCAGCTACCTCAATATGTCTGAGGCGCAGTGCCGAAGGAGGCTACGCCTCTCAAGGGAGACAGTCAACTATATCTGTCAGATAATTGGGCCTGAGATCTCTGCTAACTGTGTGGGTGCCAGTGGCTCTAAAGGTCACAGCTGCCCTCAACTTCTATGCCTCTGGCTCCTTCCAGGGCTCGGTGGATGATCTTTGAGGTGTCTCCCAATCAGCTGTCTACAACTACACTTGTGTCAAGCAGGTTACAGACGCTCTTTTCAGGTGTGCATTGACCTTCATCTACTATCAATGAAACCAGGCATGCCAAACAGAGCAAGCAATAGGCTTCGCGGCCATTGCTGGCTTCCCCAGCATCCAGGGTGCAATAGACTGTACACATGTGGCCATCAAGGTGCCAGCAGGTGAGCCCGGTGCCTTCGTCAACAGGAAGGGCTTCCACTCCATGACCGTGCAGATAGTGTGTGATCACAGGATGCAGATTCTGCAAGCCTGTGCAAGGTACCCGGGAAGATCTCACGACGCCTACATCCTCAGACACTCCCAGGTGCCGGGGTTCTTCAGTGCTCCAGCCCGGCTGGATGGATGGCTGCTGGGTGACAAGGGCTATCCCCTCAGAAGGTGGCTCATGACGCCTCTCTACCATCCAAGAACAGAGACTGAGCAGCGCTACAATAGGAGCCTCGTCTCCACAAGGGCTGTGGTGGAGAGAGCCATAAGTCTTCTCAAAATGCACTTCTGATGCCTGGACCACTTAGGGGGAGCACTCCAGTACATCCCCAGATCGTGTGTCTCTGATAGTGGTTGCATGCTGCGCTCTCAGCAATCTTGCGCTGGAAAGGGGGGATGCAGTGGATGATGAAGATGTAGACGCAGTGGCTGCAGCTGCACATGTTGAGTCCAGCAGTTAGTCCGAGGATGAGCACACACAGGGAAATGCTGAAGGGGTAGACGCTTACCCAGGCATACTCCAGGGAGCCAGGGACACCCGGAGATTTTAATCCAATGGACCTTAAGCTAGCACACCACATATGGACCTCCAGGACAAGCCTGGGCTGCAGGCTCCATACTCGATGCCTGAGTGCAGCATCTGCCTGGTTAGGAACATTAACCAAGGGCCTTGTCAATAAAGCTGAATGTCACACAAATCACTCATAACAGTATTGGTAACTATCCACCTGCAGAAGAAAAGAGGCACCCTCAGCCATGGTGACCTGTCTGAATTTAATATTATAACAAAAGGAAATTAAGAAAACAAAATGACAAAGGTGTTCAACATCACCAACTCATAAAGACCTCATTGTGGGCCAACACAAAAGCACCAGTGTTAAACCCGTGGTGTGCCTAAGGTGTCTTATGTTTACGTTTTCGGGTGCTACGTCTTGGTGCTGCCCCCTCGCTGGGAGTGGCATCTGAGACAGCCTGCTCACTCTGCTGTCCTGTTGGCCTCAATGACCTTGGCAGTCGTCATCTGGCCTGTGAAGCCTGTGCTGGCCCCGCCTGGGAGGGAGCAGCCAATTCCACAGCTGGCATCTCCCCAGTCGTCCCAACCTCCGATGCAACGGTCACTGGCAGAGGGGCGGATGAGCTGCCGCCCTCATCCGGAGCGCCCTGAGAGGAGCCCGCAGAGACGACAGGCAGCTGCTGCGCCAACGTGAGGTCGGTTCAGACCTCCCTGCTCACCGTGGATGGATGGGCACCGAGCTGGGAAACTTGGTGCTCAGACCATCTCCCACACTGGCACTGGCCAGCTGAGGTTAATGCCGATGTGAGGGTTTGCTGGTCTGACCGCATCCCCAGGAAGCCCTGATTGGTCTCCTGGAGGAGCCTCTCCACGAGAGTAGCTACTCTCTCCATGGAGGACACATGGCACTCGGCCATGAGGCTCATTGCATTGGTGATGGTCCACGTAGACTCCTCCACTATAGACACCAAGCCAAGGTTGGCCTCATGTATCTCCAGCAGATGCTTCCGCACACCCGGCCGCACTTGCTGCGTTTGCTGCGTCACGGACGACCCCAGAGGCTCATCATCAGGCACCGACTGAGCATGTGCCTGGTCCCTTGCAGTCCTCCAACTGCTCGTGCCATGGGCACTCTCTGTCTCTGCCAGCTCCTCCAGCGACTGTGAAGTGCCCTCACGCTGTGCCCCGGGACACTAGCCGATGATCTAATTCCCACTGAGGTGCTAGTATCAGCGCTGGTGCCTTCCTGAGTTCAAGACTTCACAGCCCTCAGGTGTGAGAGGGGGTCTCACACCTGCTGCTCCTCCCCCAGCCCTGCTCCGCTGATGGTGAAAGGAAGAACAAGGAGATTGGATCAGTTAACGTGGAGACAGTGTCAATGTGCATTCCTGTCCTCCGGATCATTATGCGCTCATCCTTCCATAAGCAACGGTCAAGCCATGTTGCAAACTGCAATCACTGAACATTCAGCACTGCCATGGCTGTTGGGAGAACAATGGTGACCTCACTGCTGGGAAAACCCGTGGCACCCCAGCCTCATCGACACCAGTGGGCCTGGGCGCATGGAGCCTCTCCAAATCTAGGGCTTCCTGCCCGAACTGGCTAAGCATCACCACTTGGGTCTGCCCTCCACCAGTCCTCACCCGCTCGGCTGCATTATGTGCATTCTTCTTCTGAAAAGGAGAGAAGAGCATTGATTAGCGTTACTTGTACCTGGACTCTCTTTGCGGCTGGCCAACCCCAACCTGAGTGGGACATTGCAGGGCTCCAGTGCCTCCTCACCCCACTGCTGCCGAACACCCACACAAAGATGCCAGGCCTGTTCCCCCCCACCCTCTTGGCCAAATGATGCCTACATCACATTAGGCACCACACGGTCTAACCTTCCATAACAAGGAGGCGCAAGCACGTGGAGTGCGGAGGGCAGCAGATCGATCGGTGCCACGCCACCCTGAAGCTCCCCTCCCAGCATGTCATCACCCTGACTTTGACAGGTCCTGGAGTTCCAGCACTGCGCCTAGGTGCAGCTCCTCCAGACTGTCCCCAAAACAGTAATGTGGGTCTCAATGTACCACATGCTGCGGGTGCAGAACCCATCTCATCACCACCCTCTCAGGGTGACCTCGGCATGGGCAATATTTGCTGGCCTGCCCAGCGAAGGACACATGCCGTCAATGATTCAATGCAGTGACTACATTTGGACTTGGGAGTGGGGGTTGGGCACCAGGGGGATAAGCCCACCTGCTGGGTTAAGTGACCAATACCAACATGGTACTCACCCTTCCTCAGCACAACAGGTCATTGAAGCGCTTACAGCATTGGACCCGGGTGCGTCGCACCACGTCTCAGGAGCTCACTATCTCCGCCACCTCCTCCCAGGCACATTTGGTCATGTGGGAGGGCCTCCTCCTCCCGTCCTGGGGTACCAGGAACTCCCACCGTGCTGACACCTCCTCGAGGAGGGCAGCAAGGCAATCACCAGAAAAACAAGGGGCACAGTGCCCCCCTGCCCTACCCTCCTGCCTGGCCTGCTCACCAGCAGCGCTCTGGGGATCCCTTCCACTGGCCATGATTCACAGCCTTTGAAAGGCTGCAGCAGGGTTTTTAAAACAGGCCGCCGGGTCGCCATTGGACCCAGTGGTCATTGCAGTCCCACCGCCGCCCACCCACTCCCGCTGTCCTCGGGAGCCGTGATTCAAGCTGGGGGGGGCCTTAATTGGCCCATCCGCGTAAAATGGCGGCGCGGGCCTGATCATGGGTGACAATTGGGCCCGCGCCTGCCCGTGCCCACTCCCGCTCTGCCCACCCGCCATCCAGAAAATCCTGCCCATGGTCACAAAGGCAAGAATTTTCCAGCCCCTCACGCCGGCGTGATCTTCCGACCTCACCAATGTGAATGGAGATTTCAATGGGTCACCAGCCCCGCCACAGGGGAACCTGCCACGGGGAGAGTGGGGGGGAGGGGGGGCTGGAAAATTCTGGCCAGGCTCTTAAAATGTCTCTAATTTCTGTTATTACACTTGTTCCTATCATCTCACGCTATAATTAATTTCACCATTTAACAGCCTCTCGTTATCCTTTTAAATAAGTGGAAGGTCATTCTACTTTCTCACATGTTTGTTTTTGATCCTTCCCTTTGCTCTGATCCTTTACAAATACCAAATGCCATTCATATGTAATGCTTCCCAGTTCTGATGAAGGGACCACATCCAAAATATTAACTCATCTACTCTCTCCAAAGATGCTGACTGATCTGCTGAGAGTTTCCAGCATTTTCTGTTTTTGTTTCTGGGCAGTTCGTGCTTCTAGTCTTATCCATGCATTTAGCATTTGCAGTCATGGGTGCATAGGAAGATAACGCAATGGGCAGAAATTGGAACTTGTGCTCATTTTATCCTTGTACAGAACCAACATCCTGTACTGCAATGACACTTGAAAAACATCCTACCCAAAATTTGGTTAGGTGCTCCTAGCGGCTGCCTACAATAGACAGTAGGGGCTGGATTTTCCCATCCTGAATTGAGGTGGAGTGGAGGCATGATGGCAAAAAAATGGTGCTGATGAGCTGCTGCCTCCACTTGCAACTCTAATGATTTTGGCAAGGGAGGAGGGAGATGAGGGTGCGCAGGAAAGTGTAGTTTCCCACCTTGTTAATTGGGGTGATTAATGCCATTAGGTCATTTTCTGACTTTCCGAGATTTTCATGGGGCACAGGCGGCCGTTAGGATTTCTCTGAAGCTGACCAGCTCAAGCCTGGTGGGAACACAGGGGCAGCAGCACTGAGACAGTTTTATTTGATGGAAGAAAATGGAAGCTTGGATATTGAGCAGCAGTGAAATTATAATAACCGACCTTTCCCTACCTATCCCAGGTCCTAGCATTCCATTTGCCCTGGCCATTTTGAACGTGAAGATCCGTTCATTTTTTTAAGGCCGCCACAGACTGTAAATACAGTGATGGCTGCCAATTCAAGCCAGAATGTAGCCCAGTTCCCTGGTGCCTTGCCTCCATTTTCCACCCCACCATCACCCCCAACCCTCCAGCCATTAATAGGGGAGCGGACCCAATTTTCCCGGGTCATTAAGACCCCGAGATCATGAAAATCTTGCCTTCTGGCAGGCTGGCAACAGGATCGGGAACACGAGGCGAGATTGGGCCCATCATCTGATTCCTGCCTCAGCGAGGAAAATCTAGCCCTAGGCCTCCTACATGTGTAAATGTGTGGCCTAATCTCTGTTTCACGGCCTAATGTTAATTTAGGCAGTAATGAGTGGGGCAGACACTGGACTTCCTTGCACAGAAATTTTCAGCAGTAATTGAGGCCTAAGCATTGGCTGCTAACTAAAAGTGAGAATTTTCTAAAGTAATTTTGCTTCTCCTGCCTCCTGGAACTCATCTGAAGACTGCAGCCTGAATTTAGCTTCTTCAGTATTAAGGACGCAGCAAGCTGTGAGCTGGAAGCATTGTGGAAGCAGATTCAATATTAACTTCCTAAAGGGAATTAGATAATGAAACAAATGAAGAGCTGTGGGGAAGGAATGAGGAGTGGGACTAATTCAATAGCTCTTTGAAAGGGCTGACACAGGCATAATAGGCCGAATGGTTTCATTCTGTACCATATGTTCCTATGAGTTTATTGTCAACATCCAGAAGTACTTACCGAACACGTCAATTGGGACATGATAGTTATTATGCTGATAACAATTGCCTTATTAATGATGAATACCAAAGTGAAATTCAAACTTAAAGCACCATTATGAAGCTCCTGTCAGTCTTCTTGTACTCAATGCTCACACTGCCTCTCAGGCTTATACCTGGGGAGACCAGTATTGTGGAGACATGTGGGATACGTCAATGAACCGAATCACTTTTGTGTGAATGTTGAGAGGCCCCAAAGCCCATTTCAAGTGCAAGAATGTTGATTTTCTCAATGTTTTCCAAGGGAAAATGTAAGAAACGCAATGTTTTCAAAAGTCAATCATAATGGCGCAAACTAACCATTTTAAAACACATCACATGAGTTTTAAACAAACTCGCACATGAATCAGAAACTTGGGGCAGAATCTTCTGTTCGGCGAGAGGGGGTGGGGCCTGCTCGCCAACGTGTAAAATGACGCGGGGTGACATCGGGCGTGCGTCCCAATGTCACCCCGGGTCATTTAGATTTTCAGGTCGGCGGGCGCGCAGCCAACTCGGCTGTGCGCCCGCCAACTGTCAACAGCCTGTTAGGCCATTATAAAACTAATTGAAATCATTGATGGACCTGCCCATCCAACCTTAAGGTTGGCGGGCAGGCCGGGAGCCCTGGCGGACTTCTGAAAAAGCATGAAGCCTCATCCACGGGTGGGATGAGGTTTTTTGAGTGATTTAAAAATCTCAGAATATTTCAAAATAGAAGTTATGGACATGCCCCAACTCATGTGTCACATGAGGGGACATGGCAACAAATTTTTTTCTCATCTTTATTTGAAATTTCAAATCTGAGCCAATCTCCTTGAGGCAGCACTTTGCCTCAGGGAGATCTGTGCGTTCTTTCCTGCGCATGCCTCCCGGCTCAGGGAATCCTGCCCCCGGCAGACATCACGCTGGGCTGGCCTTAATTGGCCTGCCCACGTACAATGGTGGCGCGCACCCAACCAGGGGCAGCAATTGGGAACCTGCCCGCCCGTGCCCGCTCCCGCACATTCCCCCCCCCCTGATGGGAAGAAAATATTGCCCTTGGGGTAAAATTTTTAGATTGGTGGGTGGGCACACACCCGACCCACTCAAGCATAAAATGACGCGCGTTGATGTCGAGTGAGCATCCCAACGTCAACGCGCAGTCACGTGATATTTCGTTTGATGGGCACGCGCCGGAGTTGGCTGTGCGTCCACCGACAATTAAAAGGCCTGTTAAGGCCATTAAAGGAGCAATTAAGTAGAATTTTTCACTGCCCATCCAACCTTATGGTTGGCAGGCAGGAGAAAAGGCCAAGCGGCCTTTACACTTTTTAGGAAACCTCATCCACGGGCGGGATGAGGTTTCCTATAGCAAATAAAAATAAAATAAAGGTTTTAAAATGTAATTTATAACGTGTCCCTGCTCATGTGACAGAGTCACATGAGAGGACATGTTTTATTACAATTTTAAGTTCTTTTTTTTAATATAACCCTTCATCTTCCTGAGGCAGCTCAGGGAGATTATGAAGCGTGCACATGCGCTAAGGTTGCCCCCCTCCTCCGCCCGCCCGTATAGACAGCGCTGAGCGCTGCCACTTGCATTTCACACTGGGCGGGCCTTAAGTGGCCCGCCAGCATGAAATCGTCTTCCGGCCCCAATCACGGGCAGTGGTTGGCTTCCCACCTGCCCGCACCGAGCCCGCCGCACAAAGGCAAGATTCTGTCCTTTATCTTTCCTTTAAATTTGGTGCATCAGAACAAGGAAATGGCATTCTGATGGAGGGCAGGCTGAAAAATGAGGATAAG
Source organism: Cetorhinus maximus (assembly GCF_964194155.1). Taxonomy (NCBI): domain Eukaryota; kingdom Metazoa; phylum Chordata; class Chondrichthyes; order Lamniformes; family Cetorhinidae; genus Cetorhinus; species Cetorhinus maximus. Next base: position 123,721,482 of record NC_135880.1, on the reverse strand, counting down.
CTTTTTAGCAAAATGAAGTTGAAAAAATTGAGAGGGAATACTTGCTGTACAGAACTTTCTTCATGTACTTTAATATTTTTTTTTAAAAATGAAAGCATTTCCAATTAGTAACAGATGCCTTCATTGTAATATATTTTTGCTGCACATAGCAGCTGCCCAATGATAAGTCTTAATAGTGACTGGCATGTGTAATCGGTTTTGACATCAGGCCAGAGTATAGCCCTATCCAGAGGCAAGTGGGCCAATTCCATTATTCTGCCCTGTGATGATTACTCAGGAAACGGCTGACATATATGGCCTCCGAATTATCCACTAATCATAATGCCATCTAAATATATTCAAGACGTCATTTGTTTTCATTTGATTGCTGTCTGGAAAGCCATGAAAGAGTTCACAGCTTGCTCAGCTTTCTTGTCAAAATTTGTGGATGACACTAAATTGGGGAGGGATGGGGTGGTTAATACAGAGGAGGATTGTGACAAAATATGATGTTATGACCTTGTGAGGAGAGGTAAAAACTGACTCCCTTAGTTTACCACTTCAGGCCTGACCATAATAGGGTTTAGTTATGAATTTAGCAAGGATGTGTTTTGCCAAGTTGCAGGAGTCAATTCACGGCCAGCCAACATGAAGCGCGCGCTGAAATGCTCAGCGCTGCCGGGGAGGGGGTTGAAGGAGGGCGGGTGCTGACATAAGTGCGGGCGTGGGGGAGCGCTGAATGAAAGCTCCCTGAAGGCAGAGAGCTGCCTCAGGGAGGTGAAGAATTTAAAACCAAAAAACAAAGATTTTAAAATCGGAAAAAAAATGTTCACGCATCAGAATCAGTCAACTGAACATATACATGATGAAAATTCTGTCCATACATTTTTAGTTTTTTTATTTAATAATGAAAACCTCAACCCGCCCTTTGATGAGGTTTCATCAAAAATGCAAAGTCTGCCTGACAGATTCACCACGAAAAGTCAGGGGCGATTACAACTTTAATGAGCTTAATTGCCCTCTTAATTATCAACGGGCGCGCTTCCGACTTTTGCGTGTGCCTACTGACCAAAATATTGCGCGAGCGTGGGATGATGTCGGGAGACTCACTTGACGTCATCACGCACTATTTTGCACTCGAGCGCATCAGGCACAGCCCCCGCATGCCGAGCTAACAATCCTGCCCCGGGGCCGGATCTTCATCTTCCAATGGAAGTGTAACTCGAGTCGGGAATCACTGAACATAGTTTTTTCTGGTGGAGAAACAATTTTCCTCTCCCATTCTGGACCCCACGCCATTTTTCTGAGGCCTTTTTGTGGGTTAGGAAGGCCTTGGGTACAAAATGCACAAGTACTTCTTCCGAGGTCAGGATCCCAATTGTGAGGACGATAGGAAAATTGTATTTCCTCCTGCGTACAATTTTTGTGCACTAGTGTGGGTTTTGGAAACCCTAAAAAAAGTACCTCCTTGGAGAGGTCATGACAACTGGGCGAAGCTTGCTGGGGCATCAGGAACATTCTAAAATGGAAGTGTAAATTATTTTGACACCTTCAAATGTCACTATTAGTTACTGTGTTGTAATGTAGTTGTGTTTTTAATGCAGTGAATCATTATAGGGATCTGTCCTGCAAATTGACCACAATTGTGTAAGTGTTTTCTCCATTAGAGAAAGTGCCATAATGCATGAAAAATGAAAAAAAAAGTCCCGTCAGCCTCTGTTGTCATGTGTTATGCTGTGATTTAAATCAATTGACAGTTCTGACTGTTAAAAAACTGCTTTTGAAATTGAAAAACATCTCTGGATCTACTCCCATCTATTGATTGACAAGCATTCCACTCTGAAATGGAAATGGGACATTGTTCCGTTCAGTCAGTTGCAGGCAATGTAACTGGAAGCTTTTGCTATGACAGTTGTAGCCATTTGAATCTAAATCAGAAAATGCCGGAAAAGCTCAACAGTCCTAATAGCATCTGCAGAGAGAAAAACGGAGTTAATGTTTTGAGTCTGTATGACTATTGTTCAGAGATAAAGAGAAGTAAAATGTGATGAAATTTAAACTGTTGAAGAGGGATGGAGCAGGTGAAGCTGGATAGAAGGCCAGTGAGAGGTAGGGGCTAAGGAGAAATTGACAAAGACGTCATGGACAAATGCACAAAGGGGTGTTAATGATAGTGGTACTGGCTAAAGGAGGTGATGATGATGGCATTAAGGTAAGAAAGCAGAGCGTGATAATAGCAGGACAAGGGTAAGCACTCTGGAAAGAACAACATGAACCAGTGACAGATGGCCCTTGTGGGGGTGGGGTGCGGGGAAGGGTACGATGGTGGGAAAAAGGATTGAAAATAGGATAAAAGGTGGGAATAAAATAATGAATAAAAATGAAATAAATAAAAATAAGTGGATAAAAAAATATAAAAATTAAAAAATAAAAATTGAATATTATACAAAGGAGATTAAAAAAGAGGTGAGGTTGGAGAAGAGAGCTCATGGTTTGAAGTTGTTGAACTCAATGTTAAGTCCGGAAGGCTGTAAAGTGCCTAATCAGAAGATGAGGTGCTGTTCCTCTAGTTTGCATTGGGTTTTATTGGAACATTGCAGCCCACTTCTACCTCCTCCCTAAAATCCACAAACAGGACTGTCCCGGTAGACTGATTGTGTCAGCCTGTTCCTGCCCCATGGAACTTATTTCTTCTGACCTAGACTTCGTTCTCTCTCTCCTTGTTCAGTCTCTTCCCACCTACATCCACGATTCCTCTGATGCCCTACATCATATCAACAATTTCCAGTTTCCTGGCCCCAATCGCCTCCTCTTCACCATGGACGCCCAATCCCTCTACACCTCCATCCCCCACCAGGATGATCTGAGGCCTCTCCACTTCTTCCTTGAACAGAGGCCCAAACAAGCCCCATGCATCACCACTCTCCTCTGTCTGGCTCTCCGCTTCTTCAAATTTCAGATTTCTAGCATCTGCAGTATTTACTTTTATTGTACCCATTTGAATGTTTGGCTGGATTTCAAAAGTTGTTAATGGCTTCAGCTCATTCAGCAATGGGTAGTCAGTTGGTCCCAGACCGGTTGAAACTTTTAGGAGGCTATAATAACAGAATACGCCTTTGATGTGGTTTCTTGTTTGTGTACAAACCAAATAGGAACATAAAGGATTATAATATTTTTGCATGGGAATAGTTTTATTTTGTAATATCAATGATAGCATTTTTGAATTGAGGGTTTTATCAGATTGTTACAGGTTTCATTTTTTTCCTAATGATTTTAAAATAATTACCATGCTATTGCATGGCTATTGAGGACTGTACATAGTGTATACTGGGTGAGTGGATATGGAGGATAATGGGGGGGGAGGGGCGGTATGGTATGGCAAGGGGGATCTCAAGGGGCATGGGGTCTCATGGGGGTGGGCGGGGGTCAGTGAGCATGGAAATAGGATGGGAAATCTGAGGGGGAATGGGCTCACACGGGAGACCTGAGGGGAGTGGGTTTGGGGGTGTCAGAGGTGAGGGATGATGTTTAGGGGCCTTTAAACAATCATTGCTTCTGGGCTATGTTTTGTTGTCTGATAGGGATCTAGATGGGAGTTTTAGGGATTGGCTGTTCTCCCAAAGTATGCTATTCAAGTTTCTTAAAATTATTACTCTTTGTTTACAGCAAGTAGTTACACTTTTGGACCTCTACATGAGGTTGGGGATTCTGCTCCTTCCAGATCTCGCTTACTTCTTAGTCATGTGATCTGACATCATTATTACATCAACATCATGTATGATTCTGATGTTAACCCTTTACTCTACAGGCTGTTGTGCTGGAGAACAGAGGCGAGCCTTCTAACTGGCCCACCTCCACACTCACACTCCTCATGAGCTCCATCGTGGCTTGCAAAATGCACTGCAAACCTGACCCCTGTGTGAAAAGAAAAGTCCTGGACAAAGTTACACATGGATCGGGTGCACATTGCAGAAGTAAGCGGTCTGGGCTTTCCGGAACTCACGGGGAAATCTGGCCCCAGAGCTGAGAGGTTATAGCCATCATGAACTATTGAGTAGTCTGGGACTCTTTTATCTAAGCAAGAAAAGACTTGATACTTGACCTGATAGACGTCTTTAAGATTATGAAAGAATTTGATATGGTAGTCATAGAGAAATTGTTTCCATGTGAGAACAAGAACTGAACTAAGGGCCATAAATATAAAAATGTCATTAATAAATGCAATAGTGAACTGAGGCGAAACTTCTTTAACCAAAGAGTGGTTGGGAAGTGAATTTACTACCACAAACTATTGAGATGAATAGCATTGATGCATTCAAGAGGGCACTAGATAAACACATAAAGGAGAAAAGAATAGAAGGATTTGTTGATGGGGTTAGATGTAAAGGGTGGCTCTTGTGGAGCCTAAACACTGGCATGGATCTGGTGGGCTGAATGGTCAGTTTTGGTGTAGTAAATACTATGTAATACTACGTCCGCCTGGGAATCATATGGCTGTGCATAATAATAACTTTGTATGAACAATTCCTTGCTGATCATTGTGTGCAAGGCCCACAGTGTGATCTTGGAACATTTCAGATATGTGTGATTTTGCCTCTCCTGAGAAATCCACTACTGATTGATGAGTGTATGGTTTTCCTCATTGTTAGTTATCACTGTTTCATCCATTAGCCTCGGTGTGGTAAATTTCTTGTAACTTCTTACAATTAACGTAGTTTTTTCTGATCAAGTGTAGTAAAGTTAAATACAATCATTGCCCCTTCAAATCTGCTTAGCTACTTCTGCCAGCAGATCACAGCTGAGATAGGTCAGAATATATATCAATCTAGTTGAGAATAGGCAATGCTGAAGCCATGTTGTTAATCAACACCGAGACATATGTATTCAAAATGTTCAATTTTTTAATCTTCCCTTTAATAACTGCTTTTGCCAATCTTGATAATCAGTGCAGCATGTGGAACTGGGCTCTGAGTAAATATGAAAAGAAACCACTCCTTTTACAAGTCAGTAGGTTAGAAATTTGGTCGCGTAGTGCTGCATTGAGCCTTGATGCACTGCCGGCCACTTGCTGTATGGATGGTACAGTGTTGTAGCAGAAGGGCGCACACTGGAAGGCTTTGAATCAGTGTTATCCTGTGATTACATGGCCAACAGGCTGATATGACAGTAGGATTCCAAATTTGGACCACATGTATTTGTTCATCACTCTGTGTATGTGTTCATCATGTGTGAGGCTGCAATACAGAACCTGCACTTGCATTCCTTAAAGGGCCAGGCACCCAAATTGGTGGTAAGGTAACTGCTGATAACTCTTTCTATTGCAAAGTGTCTCCAGAGGTCTTCTGTGTTGAGCTCCTGGCTTTGCTGCAGGAAATCACTGCATTCTCACAGGCTGGGTAGAGGAGTAGATGACTATTCCACACAAATGCTGCAACAGGTAAGGGGGAGTGGGTAGCAGTTGCAGTGCCTCCTAACCTGCAGCACATTCAGGAAACGGAGAAGGGGCTACAGACAGAGCAAAGTCTGTGTGACGGCCTCTGCCAGATGGGACCAGGCTCCTCGAAGCTCCTTGACAGTAAGAAGAGGTTATCTGGCAGACTAGCCAATGCACCCGGTATCTTGGTGTGATGCCCATAAGCACTCTTCTGCATGCTGCCCCATTGAGGTCTTCATCTCATATCTCTACAGCAGAGCTCATCTGCTACCTTACCCTCTGGAAGCTGGCAAATGAACTATCCTTTACCCATGACCTGGCTGTACCCCACTCTGCTTGGTGACTCACCATGTGCTGATCCCAACTTGCCACAGCAGATAGCACGATGAGAGCGTGCTGGGAGTTGAGAGGGAGCATAAGGCAGGAGCATACCATACTTCTCAATGTTCTCAGTGACACTAGCTGCCAGGAACCACATTGCAGCTGGCGCCCTGACGTTGAGAGCCATCTTCTCAGGAGATACAGGTGTCCATGTCCCCCATGGGTTCTCCTTTGCTCTCTTTTATTATGTGTCACCTTATCCTGGGAGAAAGAGGACAGAATGTCAACACTTATGTAACACTGTTTGTGTGATGTGTCTGCCATAGCTGAATAGCTAGAGGTATTTGAGGGGAGAGAGAAGTAGTTTGAGACTGGAAGAACTGGTATGTGTGTGAAAGTGAAGTGGAATATCTGAATGTTAGGCGTGAGTTCTGAGTGCCTGTTAAGAGTTTGGTTTGACCATCAGCATCAGGAAGACAAATTTCATGGACCAGGATGTTGCTATGCCACCATCCATCAGCATTGACAGTGTGACATTTGCACCAGGATTTTTTAGCCCCGCCATGACGTGTCTCCCCCCGGTGGATGCAGGGAGCCATTTAAATCTCCATTCAGTTCAGCGGGACCATAATATCCCGCTGGGTGGGAGGGCAGTAAAATCGTGGCCTGGATGTTGTTGATAGCTTCACATATCTAGGCCCCATAATCACCAGCAATCTGTCACTTAATGCTGAAATCAACATGCATCACAAAAGCTGCAGTTGTTATGCCCAAGCTGAGTAAGAGAGTGTGGAACAACAATAACTTGACTGAGAACACCAAACTGCAAGTTTACCAAGCCTGCGTCCTCAGCGCACTCCTCTATGGTAGTCAGGAGTGAGAACTGGACAGCATAAGCTGGGCTGGAGAAAAGGTTTCCCCTTTTTCTGAATCAGACATATCCTCGTCATCTCTTGGCAGGACAAGGTCACCAACTTAGAGGTCTTGAGCATGCTAATTCCATCAGGATACACTCATTGCTAAGCCAACAATGCCTGCGCTGGCTTGGCCACATTCATCAGATGGGTGAGGACCGTGTACCTTCTGTACAGTGATCTGGCCACTGGATCATGACCTGCTGGGCATCCATACCTCTGCTACAAGGGTACATAAAAGCGAGATATGAAGATAGAGGACATTAATATGGATAACTGGGAGACAGTTGCTACAGTGACCTCTGGAGTCTGACTGTTTGGAGGGGCATTGAAAGAGGTGAGGTGAAATGGAAAGTTCAATTTCCCCTAGAAGAGGGATGAGAGAAAATGGAGGTCAGTGAATCGTGCACCTCCTCAGCCTACTGCCTTCATGTGCAACAATTGCAGCAGAGACTGCTATACCAGAGGCACCTGAGCCACACCACTGATATTTAAATAGACTTTACCACCAAGACGCAATCCATCATCTCATGATATGAAAGGATGCCACGCAAAAATAGGAGCTGCATGAAGATTCACTGTTGTTGACTATCCATGTGAAATCATTAGACTTTTGTGGCACTGTTGCCAGACCCTCAGGTCCAGAATCCAAGAATTGATCTCCCTGGCCCTTGCTCCCAATTTCTTCTGAGAGTGGTCTTTGAGGGCCTCCTGTGGAACCTTAGCATTCCTCTTCCTGCCCACTTCCACCACTAATACCCACAGTGTCACATCTGTCCCCTGGAACTCTCTCTCTGCCCTATTCTTCAATTTTCAGGTGATTTAAATTGCAGCAATTTTCTTCAACAAAGCTTTCCTTGGAGAGGGACAGCCTGCCTTTAAGAAGGGAAGACTGGCCATACCATGTATTTTAAAAAAAAACACTGCTTGTCATGCCTGTGACCCTCGTGCCCAATAAACAGAGTTATTCAATAACTATCCCTGTGCTGTGTGTCTTTATTCCAAGGGTACAGTTCTTAACTCTCAGTGAATACTTGCAGCTCAGCTATTGTTTCCAAATGAACAATAGAATTGCCACCATGATTAATGAGCCTATGTGTTCCAATTAGGAACCAGGAGTTGGGTGATGCAACTTTCACATTGAATGCTAAAGAATTATTTGAGGGTTGGGGGATGGTGTGGGGAAATCACCAGTTGTTCCTGGAGTTGAAAGATTCTAACAGCTTAATGAGGCAAGCCTCCATTATTTTAAAATTACAAATCAGCCATATTACCTTCCCAAAACAATGAGTATGAAATTCTGTGGAGGTTCTGCCAGTATATAACTATAACTCCTGTGGGAAACTGAAGGGACTAACAAAGAAAAGGCAGATTCCCAGTTACACTGGGCTGAGTTTTCCCTATGGGGATGGGAAAGAGAAATTGGGGCTGTTTCCAAGTCTCAAACCTGTCCCCAAGAGGAAAACAGTCACTCATTGGGATTTTCATGGAGACACCCTTTAATTAGCATGCAGGCAGCTTCCCTGCCCAATTAAAGGCAGTGGTCATGCTCTCAAAGCTGGAGAGCCAGTCAGATATTCCAGCTTGAAAGGAGCAACAGGCTGTGATCGCGGGTAAGTAACAGAGAGGGTGCGACAACATGGGGGAAAATTCCAGTTGGCCTCTTTTCATCGTCCTTAACAAGGCTCTTAACAAGCTCAATCGGCCACCCACTGCTTTGGTTTGAATAGCCCGGCTGGTCCTGACCCTGCCTCCGCTAAAATGGCCAATGCCAGGAACGGAGTTGGGAAATCTGCACGCTGGCTGTCTCAGTATTTTTGGGCCCTGTACACATCTGCTCCCACCCATGGCGGTGCCCGAAAATCCAACCCACTGTATCTGCACTGTTAAGGGAATTTTCTCATTATTTTGTAAGAGAGAATTGATGGACAAGGGACAGATCCATAAGCTGGGAGTCCCTGCTTCTCTTCCATAGTCAGGACACTCAATATGAATTTTACCTCAGTAAAACTATTGAAATTTCTACAAGTAGTTTTGGACAACATTTGGGCAGAAAAAACCAAAGGCTAAAGTAAAATCTTCCTCTACGTAGCTGATTGAATAGGACTGACGCACCTTAAGAAATTAGGCACATTGCACATGCTCAGGTAATGTAGTCTAAACTCAGTTCCCAGCATCAAATCTCTGGGAAAAAATTATCAACTCCAAGACCAGGGTATTAAATCCCCTGGAGATCTCCTCTGGAGATCTTCCCTTCACAGCTTCTAACCTCATAGGCTCCCAACCTCGGACAGCCCGCTTCTACCTCCTTCCCAAAATCCACAAACAGGACTGTCCCGGTAGACTGGTCGTGCCCCATAGAACTCATTTATTTCGCCCTTGACTCCGTTCTCTCTCCCCTTGACCAGTTTCTTCCCACCTACATCCGTGATTCCTCTGATGCCCTACATCATATCAACAAGTTCCAGTTACCTGGCCCCAACCGCCTCCTCTTCACCATGGACGTCCATTTCCTCTAAACCTCCATCCCCCACCAGGATGATCTGAGGACTCTCCACTTCTTCCTCGAACAGAGGCCCGAACAATCCCCATCCACCCCCACTCTCCTCCGTCTGGCTGAACTTGTTCTCTCACTGAACAATTTCTCCTTAAACTTGTCTCACTTCCTCCAGATCAAATGTGTGGCTATGGGTACCCGCATGGGCCCCAGTTATGCCTGTCTCTTTATGGGGTTTGTGGAACATTTCTTGTTCCAGTCCTACTCAGGCCCCCTCCTACAATTCTTCTTTCAGTACATTGATGACTGTTTTGGTGCCGCTTCATTCTCTTGCCTGGACCTGGAAAAATTTATCAATTTTGCTTCCAATTTCCATCCCTCCATCACTTTCACATGGTCCATCTCCAACACTTCCCTTCCCTTCCTTAACCTCTCTGTCTTAATTTCTGGTGATAGACTGCCCACCAATATTTATTACAAGCCCACCAGCTCCCACAGCTACTTTGACTACAGCTCCTGTACACCCTGCTTCCTGTAAGGGCTCCATCCCATTCTCTCAGTTCCTTCACCTCCATCGCATCTGTTCTGATGATGCCACTTTCCAAAACAGTGCTTCTGACATGTCTTCCTTCTTCCTTAACCAAAGTTTCCCACCCACGGTGGTTGACAGGGCCCTCAACCGTGTCTGACCCATATCCCGCGCCTCTGCCCTCACACATTCCTCTCCCTCCCAGAACCATGATAGGGTCTCCCTTGTCCTCACTTTTCACCCCACCAGCCTCCGCATTCAAAGGATCATCCTCCACCATTTCCACCAACTCCAGCATGATCCCACCACCAAACACACCTTCCCTTCACCCCACCCCGTCGGCATTCCGTAGGGACCGTTCCCTCCGGCATACCCTAATTCACTACTCCATCACCCCCAACAGCTCATCCCCTTCCCACGGTACCGTCCCATGCAATCGCAGAAGGTGCAACACCTGCCCCTTTACTTCCCCCCTCCTCACTGTCCAAAGGCCCAAACATTCCTTTCAAGTGAAGCAGTGCTTCACTTGCACTTCCCTCAATTTGGTCTACTGCATTCGCTGCTCCCAATGCGGTCTCCTCTACATTGGAGAGACCAAATGCAGACTGGGTGACTGCTTTTCGGAACACCTTTGGTCTGTCCACAAGCATGACCCAGACCTTCCTGTCGCTTGCCATTTCAACACTCCACCCTGCTTTCATGCTCATACGTCCATCCTTGGCCTGCTGCAATGTTCCAGTGAAGCTCAACGCAAACTGGAGGAACAGCGCCTCACCTTCTGATTAGGCACTCCACAGCCTTCCGGGCTTAACATTGAGTTCAATAACATCAGACCATGAACTCTCTTCTCCATCCCCAGCCCCTTTTTCATCCCCCTTTTTTCCATGTTTTTTTTTAAATTTTCATTAATTTTTTTCCCCACTAATTTTCATTATTATTATTTTTTAAATTTATTTCCATTTTCATTCATTGTTTAATCCCCAGCTTTTAGCCTATTTTCGATCTTTCTTCTCCCACCCCGCCCCACTAGGGCCATCTGTCACTTTCCAGAGCACTCTGACCATGGATCTGGCCATTATTACATTTTGCTTTCTTAATGTCAACACTAGCACCTCCTTTAGCCAGTACAACCACCATTAACAACTCTTTGACCTTTTGTTTATGACATCTTTTGCCATCTCTCCTTTGCCTCCACCTATCACTGGCTTTCTATCCAGCTTCACCGGTTCCACCCCCCTTAATCAGTATATATTTCATCACATCCCTACCTCCCTTTAGATCTGTAGAAGAGTCATAAGGACTCGAAACGTTATCTCTGTCTCTCTCTCTCCACAGATGCTGTCAGACCTGCTGAGTTTTTCCAGCATTTTTTGTTTTCATATTAAATGAGGTTGTGGTCCTCAAGCAAATGTGCTAAATAAAGGGAATAACAGACGTAAATACAGTTCAATGGATAAATGTAACCATGTTATTGTGAAATATGTACATTTTTAATCCTTACTTTTGTTAAACAATTTAGATGTTAGAAAATTAAGTTCCGTGGCAACAAAAATTCAGAAGGCAATTTAACAGCGCTCTGGGATGCCAGTGATCAGGTTGTGTTAAGCTTGCATAGGCGTTTTCTATTATAAATTTGACACAGGAATTTATAATAGAAAAAGTTGACAGAAAAAATCCTGACAAAGATATGAAAGCCAAGAAGAGCAGTCAGGAACTGTTCCTAGATTCAAAAGTTTTTTAAACATATCTTAGATAGAAATGTGGCTTAAAATATTAGAGACTTGCTTTGCGGTTTCTGGATTTGGTTCCAAATAAATCCATATTCCTTTACCACAAGAATAGGTTACAAGAAAGCTCAGGATCATGGTGAAACTCATGTAACAAACTTTCTCTTTACTAGTATAGTGATTTTCTAAATGACACGTGCATACATTAAAAGAATTGGCACACATATGCTGGTATCTAGTGACACTGACATAGGGCCTAGAGCTACTGGAAGCATTGCCCTACGCCTAGTTATGGAACTGTAGGAGCCCCTTCCACTGGTCAGTTCCTGATTCTTAGTGCAGGATTTAACCATGGCGATGGAGGTCTCACCTACCGGTTGGAGAAACCATGGGAGCCCTGCGTCGCCCTTGTTGGGAAAGGCCTGACAGAATTAAATCCCCGCCCAGGAACCTAACTGGCCAGTGTTGGGCCTCCTGTGGGATTCAGGACCCCGGGGGCAGAAATCCCACCCGCTGAGAGCTGCTGGCCAATCTGAGGCCAGCAGCTCTCCATTGCCAGCAGCGCCAGCGGGAGCGGTAGCTGCTGTCATTAAAGCACCCAGGGGGAGGCCTAGGATTGCTGAGGGTCCCAGGCCACAGGTGAGTGAGGGTGGGATGGGGGTTGTGGGGTGGGGGTCACCAACTAGGGTTGGGAGGGGCTTTGGAAGAAAGGGCAAGGCAGTGGCTTTTAGCGGGCCTCCCAACTCACTTTCCTGATGCCAGGTCCCTCGATCATACACTGAATGCCTTTGAACGAGGGACCCCCAAAAGAAGGCCACAATTTGGCTGTCTCCCTTCATGACAGGTTCCCCTCCCACTGCTGGTTGAATACGCATTTAATCAGGTGGAGGCCTGGGGGGAGCATTAAATTCCACCACTTATCTGACACATGCCTATGCCTCCAATCTCTTAAGGAATCTCTCCTTAGGGTGATATCTTCATCCTCCCATGCAGCAGACCAGTATTTCCTTTCTTATTTACCAGCTTCAGATGTCTTTTTGGGTGATTAGGATGATTCTAAGTTGTAGAAAACAAGGATGGAAATGCACGAGATTCATAGAAATGAACACTTTGCAGCTTATAAAGAAAATTCTGCAAGCTCCTGACTTAAAATACATTGCAGCTGCAAATCTCCCCCAAGGGCCCACTTTGGAATAGTCGAAAGTCATAAAGTTCCAACTTATCTGAAAAGTGTTCTTCCAAAATTTGTTTTTCCATTCCGCTGTGCAAAGTTGCTTTCACTGGTAGCAGCTGCCAGTTTTTTTTTAAATAGAGGATTTGGACACAGCCAAATTATCTTTTTGCTTCATATATGAAGATAATTGTTGATTTTAAAAACATCCTGCTGGCTACGATGTTTCACCAGTGCAAATATATATATTCTCTTACATCTCGGGTCTTCCAGGGGCACTTCTCTTATCTTCAGCTAAGCCAAGAGCTGTATGCTTGGTGTCTTTGATTCACAAAGGAGGCGCTCATGCAACTCTGCCACCTCTTGGAACCAGACATGCAACCTCAGGTCTGTGTGAGGATGGCACTGCTAGTGCCTGTGATTGTGATCGTGTCCTTGCCTTTCTGTGCATCAGGATCTCACCAGGCTGGCATAACCTGATATTAGTAAGCTGACTGAAAAGGATTTTCTAAATAACACTTTCAAATTACTTGAACTGTGCTGCTAAAAGGTTCAAAAATGCTAAATCAAAGTAAACTATTCAAACTCTGAAGGCGTGTTGGATGGAGGTGAAGGCCAGGAACTTGACCACCAGCTAGAGAGCTGTTGACAGCCCCACGTCATCTCTTTTAGGGAAGGTCTGCTGAATTACAAGCCACTCAGGCACTTAACTGCGGGCCTTCCACGGGATCAAAGACCCTGGAGGCAGAAGTTGTCTGCCAAGAGCTGCTAGCTAATCAGAGTCTGGCAGCTCTGTTGAACAGCAGCGCCACTAGTGAGGTGTTGGCTGCTGCTAGTAAGACACCCACCTGAGGTCTAGTAATTTTGCTGGATTCCATGCCTGAGGCAAGTGATGGTGGGTGGTGGGGGCGGTGGGTGAGGGGGGGTCGTGGGGAGTGTGGGGATCATGGGGGAGGGGCGAGAGGGTCAGCAACAAGGGCAAGGGCAAGCTCACAGCGGGCACGCCGGGTTCCTTCATCAGGCTCCTATTGCTGGAGTCAACCAACCCCAAAGTAAGAATCATTGGTGTTGATGAATTGTCTCATGAATTATTGAGAGGACAGCTGTGTAAAAAAATACTTTTGTATTTTAGGACTGGTCTCCATTTTATGCCCATACCTACCTTCAGTATATGATGCCCCTTTGATAAGCAGGTTTCTTCACTTCTTACTGATTGGGTGGAATTTCACTTCCTGACTCAGAGCCCCAACATCGCAATGACCTCCAGCTCCCGACTGCAAGCTCATGTGGAAATGTGGACGCGCCACAATTTTGTTATGCAAAGTGTTTAATTGTCCAGGAGTTGCGTTCGCTGCCCAATTAGCAGCAACAGATGCGGGAAGGTGCTGGGACCAAGCAGAAGCAGACCTGATTTAAAGGGGGAGCGGTGGCCATTGCTGAGGCGGTCATTCACCCACAAACTGAAGCACTACCTGTGCAGAGTGCAGCGGCAGGGAAGGCCCTGTGCTACAAATAGGCAGCAGTTTCATAAACTTCCTCAAAGGCAATGGACAGGTTAACATCTTAGGTGCAGACCTAGTCAGTTCAAACAGTAACAAAAACTTCCATTTTGATAGTACCTTTAATGTAGAGAAACCTCCTAAGCAGAGACATGAGGAAAATTAAACATTAAACCCAAAGGTGAGGGTGACCATAAAAAAAGTGTCTGTACTTTAAATGTTAGCTAGTCCTTTCTTTTCTCAGATGTCAATGGACTTGCCAGTGTGGTAGCAGAATTTTCTTTAATTATTTCTGTCTCTATTGACTCCTATCTCTCTAGTACCTTGGCAATTTACTTTTGCTAAGAACTGCATAATTTCTGCTGCCAACACTGTGAGGGCCATTTCACATTCTTCTCTCCTCAATGATGCTTTCAGCTCTGTCACATCTTTGCAGATGACTGCCCGCTCTGTCACCGCCTGCTCCTCCGTGTTGTGGTTCTGACAGTGCCTCTCATCCAACCCATCCCCATGAAATGAAAATTCAAATCTTCCCCATGAACAAGCTGACAACAAGGCTATTAATGACCTTAAGTGGCCGTTTAAGAAATTTGGGCAGACTCCCTCATCATGTAGATTACGAAATCTGAGCATGCCAGTTTCGTGTTGGGAAATTGACACTCTGATCCGGGGGCTGATTTTAAATGAATGCCTGCTTCTGAACCTACCCCCACCAACAATCCAAAATCCCAACCACTGAGGCAGCAGAATTAAATAAACCCAACTAAAGGATGATTGAATTACCAGCACTCATGAAATATTCCTGCATTATTACTGAGTCTGAAATGGATGTGAGAAAAGTGAAGCGAGTTGGAATAAATAAATTGCCAAGATTTTGCCACGTTATGGCTCTAATGGACAAATAGTAATGTGTACATAATCTAACCAATCTAACTTTCTTGGAGCAGTAGTAATAATGTCCACGTCATAATGAGACTATTGCAAATTCGAATCAGCATGAGTAGACATCAGGAATTATCTCTAAAGGGAATTAACTGACAGAATTGTGAAACCTCAATCGCATTTCTTTAATAAATTGCCTTGTATCAATGCCAATTTATTACAAAAATATAATGATTTCTCACTGAGCTGTAATATGAAGATTCAAAACATTAATCTCAGTAGTCCATCATACTGAAGGAAATCATCCATGACATTACTAAGTCAACCCATTTACACTGATATTGTTTGAAACTATGATATAACTCCTAGGAATGTAAAGGACCATTTGTTTAACTAACGACACACATTCTCATGTTTTGAACTGTTTCTAGAGAAACATTTAAACATTCACTCCCCACTCCCTTGCTGTGATAATTGATTTATATTTGTTTTTGAACACAAGACTTAATATGCTTAGCCAAGTATGTTCTCTGTGGTTTTCTCGATTAATCATAAACCAGTCAAGCATATTTCTGTCAAAATACTCCAAAGGTATCGTAACCTGGCCAGCAGCGAGAAGTCATGAACTCATCAAACTGTCATTAAATATTTGCCTAGATACAGTTGATTGGGAGCTGACTAAAAAATATAAATTAATGTAATGTAAATTAAATATTTATACACATATCAAAATACCAGTCTAACGTGCATTATGTTACATTTAAGAGTTTGGTAGTATTCAAAAAGAAAGCTGCTTGAGTGAGCATTAAATAAAAGAAATGGAGCTGTATTAGTTACATTTGAACCATAGACGTTATGGTACAATGCCACTTAGATGTTCTTATTCTGACAAGGCAACATGATTTTACTGAACATGCAGCCAAAATTTGAAAGGCTTCATTGCAGGCAAAGCACTGTCATTTCCCTACCATTGCTCAATGCAATGCAAATTATTATTTTTTTCACAGAAGTTTTTTGTTACCCACATGTTAAGAAACCTTGTAGTTACTGACACTGCTGCGGGCAAGAATTGTGAATGTAATCCTGCACCTTTCAGTTTTAATTTTTTTTAACAAAATAAAACGGCAACACTACAGGGTATGGCACAGCTCAGTATTCCAGTAAGAACACAAGATCTGCATGCAATGTCCAAACATTCTGCAGTAAAACTGAACATTCAAAGGTAATGGATGTCAGTGTGAAAAAGCTTGGAAGCTTAACATGGTATTAGATTTGTTGTAGCATCCATCAATGACACGTAATTGGGAAATTTAAATCTCAAATGTTTAACAATTGAAGTAACTTGTAACTTCTTTGCTGAAAAGCTTTTGCTTCTAGCCTGTTTTATGCCCCTGGCAAAGTTGAATGTTTGGCTTGCTGTACCTCTGAAAGCGCCTTATGGTCATTTGAGTGACTGGTGTTCCTTCTTGACACTCCCTATGATATGAAATACAGAGGAGCTTGTATAGCTGTTCATAATGACAATTGCCCTTGAACCAAAAGCACATGAGAATACTTTCAGAACTCCCAGGAAGCTGATAAAAAAGGCTTCCCCAGTCTGTACAAGCCTTCTGCTGCTATCTCACCTCCACCCTCACTATCTGTCAGGGCCTGGCCTGTTTGTCAGCCTGATGGCTCATGGTTTTCAGTCTTGGTATCTAGCTCCCAGTTGCAGTTCAGTGGTTGTACATCACTTTCCCTTTGTGGGGAGAGAAGACTTGGTTAAAGGGAAATGAGTCAAAGTTATGGTCAAGGAGCTAGCTTAAAGAAAAGTTCTGAATATGGCAAGAAGTGGTGCGAGCTGACAGTGTTTAGGAAGGAAAGTTGCAGAGAAGAAGATTACTAAAGATTTTGCCATCAGTTGTAAATTGGAAAGAGTGGGTTCACAAAGTAGACCAAAGTTGAAAGGCCAAGAAGATGCCAGGAAGAAGTTACAGATCTAGCGGGGAATGAAGCTATGGAAGGATGTATGTAAAAGGACGATGAACTTGAAATCAATGCATTAAGAAATGAGCAATGTGTCAGGGTGAGATGAGTGAAACTTTGCATGATTAGAATGGAGGCAGCATATTTTGGTAAGAGTTGAAATTAATATAGAGTGGGCATTGCGAAACAAATGAGGAGGACAGAAAGAGGTTTCAGTGCCAATGAAGGTGATGTAGGCCGGCGGGCAGGCAGGTTATGTTTTAGAGATTGAAACAGGTGGTCTTGATGATGGACTGGGAGTTGAGTTTGAAGCTCAGTTCAGTGTCACACAGGAAACTGGGGTTATGCACTGTTGATGTGGACCTGGATAATCACCCAGAAATGGGCTTAAATGTGAGGCTAAACACAGAGTTTCCTCCAGGGGCTGAACAGAAAGCTCTCAAGTCTTACCACTGTTGATCTGGAGAACGTTGTGGCTGACTCCTGATGTTGGAGTGACTGTAAACCAGTAACAGTAACAGCCATGGAATCAATAATGTTGGTGAGAGGTTAAGTTGCATTACATCAGTGTGTGTATAGTGGCTGATCCTATAGCCTAAATTTTCTCTCCCAGGTTGGCAGCACAACTTTGGGACATTTCCTGGCCCTGCAAACCCACCCTAGGATAAAGTGTCCAGGAGTTGGAAATTTCATTCTGGGTGGCAGGATTCCCTGGGAATCAGGCTGGATGACCACGGAATGAGGGTGAAGGCTGCCAGGTGTGGAGACGGGCTAGCCAGAAGTCACTTTGTTGAAGTTATTAAAAAAAACAAGTAAAACAAAAAAACAGCCCTCCGACCCTCACCCCTGACACCACCTCACCCCCACACTCCCCATGCCCCATCCATGACAATCTATGCCACATCATGCCTCACACCCAAACCCCATAGCCTCCATATCAACCTACGCCCCTCTACCGACCCCTCATGGACCCTCACATCCCCATGCCACCCTATTACCCTCTACCCACCTTCATGGTCCTTCAAACACCCTGTAAACACCCACATGGCCCCTCATACCCCTGTGCCACCCTATGCCCTCACTCATCCCCATGGCCCTTTATAGCCCCTATGCCAGCTTTGTGCTAACCCATGCCAACCCTTGCCCCCCACCCACCACCCTTTCACCCTTACCCCCTCCCTGCCTACTCACCTAATATCCAGCATGGGAAAACCTCAGGAGCTATGTTGAAATAAAATAAAGTTTTGTGTTTATTGATGATGTCACTAAAAAACAATCAGATTGATATAAGTCACCATTCAATACATTGAAATTTCTTCAACTGATTTTGTATGAAAACAGACATTTCACTTAAGTACTTAATCTCTAATGAAAACAAACAATTTTATTCCATAATCAAATTGCTCACTTAACAGGCATCCCACTGTGAGCCATGCAGCACAAATCCTATAATAATAACCCTCAGGTTTATTTCAAGACAGAGTGAAAAGGGGAGCATTGATTTTTTTAAACCCCATGTTTTATTTAAATTTAAAGTCCAGCAGAGTTAAATCTCTTGACAGCTTTGACAGTTACAATGAGCTTTGACAGCTACAATGACAGCTTTGACAGTTCCAATATGTTTATGCACATTTTGCGCACATTCATGCCTACATTTAACAATCCCAACGGGCACATGACCTTTCCCAAAGGAGTACCTTACCGCTTGCAAAGGGTACGTTACCTCTCCAAAAGGGTACCTGACCTTGACCAAAGATGTCCTGGGACCATATCCAAAGGAGTATCTTTTCTTGCCAAAAGGGTACCCTTGCTATCCAAATAAATAGACAAGGTTCAGACCTGCACCTACCAGGTCTAATCTGCACACATTGGATTTTCAGATGCCTACCTCACCAAAATCACACATCAGTGAGGCAGCTGTTGATTTATATGGGCAGCTGCCTCCATGCCCCACAGATGCAAGCTGAAAGCCCATTTCACCCCCACCACTGCCTTCCTCTGAAAATGGAGAGATTCTATGTCTGTTCAAAAATTCAGGCTGATCTCTTGGAGAGTCCTCAGATTTTCTCCTGCTCTAGTGCCGAAAATTCGCCAGAAGTGTGTTAGAAATTCTATTTATGTTGGTAAATGGAATCTCTGCCTTAATTTGCAATGAAACAAGGGCAGTGGAGCAGGAGCAGGTCCAAGGGGACCTTCAGCCTATGTTTCCCGATAATGTTATCAAGGGATAGCATTAAGGTGAGAAATAGAAGGGCAACTGGAAGTGACCATGCAAGTGTGGATTTAGGGGCAGAAATACTAGTTGTGGTTTTGTGTGTATAGGTTATAAGTGTAATTCTTAATTGTATCCATGGAAGTTAAGCACATACAGGTGGAGGACATTGAGGAGATGGTTACTTGAGCACATATAAAAAGACACTTACTGAAACAAGACTTGAATGGAGTCAGGGGATATATACCTGTAATGTTTCACTCTGAATAAATCTATTCCAAGTAAAGACTGGCTTTGGACTTTTCCTTTATCAGCTGCCTATCAGGAGTATAACAGTATTGCCTTTCATCAAAGAATTGCGTCTCAAAACATATGGGCCACAAAATTCCTGAGAATGGAGAGGGTATATGTCAATAGTGGTGGAGTGAAGAGTTTGAGACAGGTGCATGCGTGCTGGGATTCCACTCCAGAACTGTTGACCCTTCCAGAGGCAACCACATACAGATGACAAAGCTCGGAGGGAATGATGTTACCTGTCCTAACTTTATGACTTCTGCCTTTCCATCTGCCCTTCATAATGTACACCGTTAAAGGCACAGTCTGCCAGGGCCTGCTCATCAAGACAGATGCACTATGTTAAAGGGGCAGAATGAACTGAGATTGCTTATGGAGGTATTTGTGATTCTGTAGATATTAAAAACTCACGGTTGTACTCATTGATCTTCATGCTACTTTCTGTATGACTGTTATTTCCCTCTGATATATATACCTATTGCTGGTGGGACACTTACTGTTGTCCCCCTGCATTATGTAAAGTAACTGAGCCCAGGATTTTGACAGGTGCACCTCCTAGGATTGTGATTGGAATAAGTTCCACGCCCTTTACACTTAGGCTACCTTACTGCAAAATCAAGAATTTAAGACGCATTAACTCCAACGCTAAATGAAAATAGCCGTTGGAATGAGGAAGCCAGTGTGTCAGCGTGCTCAGAGGAGAAGGTGAGGCGGGGAGGAATAAAAAGGAAAGAGTAGCCAAAATATTTGACTTAAACTAAAAGGCTCCACTAAAAGTTGTCAAGAGTTCAGTAAGATTATGAAGCACAATTTTTACAGAGAGAGTTAAGGGGGTGCACTGCAAATGACCCTGTGTATTGGAATATGGATTATTTATTGCCAGGTTTTCCACTTAAATGTCTTGTTGGCCCAGAAGCCTCCTAAATTCCTGAGACATGAGGAGAGGAAGCAGCAACATTTCCTTTGATAGAATGTATATCCAGTGGTGCCTGATGTGCAGAGCTGGCAGTCATAGTGTGATGATAATTAACAAGTCCTTGAAACTGTTCACAAGACAGACATTACATATTAGTGGAAAGTACCTTCTCTCCAAAATAAAGTTTTTTTTTACAAATGCTTAAGGAGTCCAGACATACAGGGCTAGATTTTAACTTTCCAACCTACTCACAGCAGGGGAGCCTGGCAGTGTGTAGTGAACCCGGACGTTTCAGCAATGTGTTTGTCAGTGGCTTTTTAATACAATCACTTCATTTTCATCTGACTTGCGTGTTTCCCAACCAATTAAAGCTGACATGCATGTTGACAATACACATCAGTCTATTTCAGTTCAACCATTTAAAGGGACCCTGCGAAGATTTGACTTGAAGCATTATAGAGCTCTTTGGACAAAGCCAGAACCTGGAACTATGGAGACACAACTTATCAAGGCAGCGCCATGCTTTAGCGATGTAATGCCTTCCTGGAGATGATTTTGCCTGCTGTGAAGATCTGTTCCCTGCAGACAGGAGGAAGAAGCCTGCAAGAAGGTGCATTTCAAAATCACTGAGGAGGTCAGCAGTGGGAGTGTGGTGTCATGCTCCTGGTTACTGTGCCAGAAGAGCTTTCATGGCCTAATCAGGATAAGGGAGGATAAGTGGTATGGCATATTCAAGTATATCCTGGTGTGCATCTCGCCCCAACCACTCCTCCACACCCCCTAACTCTGTCTTCCCAAGCCTACTCCTGTACATGATTCCTTATATTAACACACCTTGCAGAGGCATCCATCCCTCTCTGTCTAGGCTCTTATGCACATCTCCATCTGACCATCCACCATTGACACTCACCCTCATTCTATAGCAATGTAACACCTATCCCTCATGATAGCTGTAGTAATTATAGTTTAGATAAACATAGGACTGTAGCCTTCAGAATAATCCTGTGTTGTAAGATCACATGATCTGTGTATACCTGAGTTAGAAGCCATGGGGAACCGCTAGGGGGAGCTCTTCTTTAGTTATAGAGTTTGATGCACCCATGTAGCTGCTGCTGCTGTCTTACAAATAAAGTTCAATGTTTCCATCAAGAAAAGTTGCCTGGAAAATCAACTCTATAACTAACTGGTGACGAGGATGGGATCGGATCCAGTGCTGTCCCTCGCCCAGTGATTGTGAGTATCTAAGATAATTAAAAAGAAAGGAAGATATACTTACCAAGATGCCATGGTTTGGCAAAATCGACCCCTTTGAACCAGCCACAGACAACTGGTCTCAATATATAGGATGTCTTATATTCTACTTTCAAGCCAACAAAATCACAGGGGAGGAAAAGAGGAGTGTGATTCTCCTGAGTATTTGTGAGAGCGAGACCTACAGTTTAATTTGAAGTTTGACAGCCCCCTTTGCCCCAGATTCGAAGACTTTCAGTGAATTAGTAGGCCTTGTTAAGCGACATTTTCAACCCAAGCCCTTAGTCATAATGCAGAGGTTCAGGTTCAATTCACGGAATAGAGACCCAGGGAAGATCATTGCTACCTACGTGGAAAAATTAAAACAGCTAATGGAATATTGTGATTTCGGTGAAACCCTGAATGATATGCTCAGGGATCTTTTGGTCTGTGGCGTGCAAGAGGAGACTATTCAGTGAAGATTGCTAGCTAAAGTGGATCTTGATTTTAAGAAAGCGTTATAAATAAGTGCTTGCAGTGGAAAGTGCTGCAAGGGATTCACAAGTGATTCAAGTTGCGCAGAACGGCGCCGTTTTCCTAGTTGGGCGGGAATGGTCAGACAAAAGTGGCCCAAAAAGCTGGGACTCCACCTCGAAGCGGGAAACAGCTTCCGCTAACCAAAAATTTAGAGGAAACAGCTTAGCAGAAAATTTGAAAACTGATTTTTATCGACATGGACGACATCATACTCTTAACAATTGGCAATTTAAAAAGGTGGAGTGTTACTTTTGTCACAAAAGTGGGCACATTTGGAAACATTGCCAAGCGAGATTAAAACAGGCTTCCAGGCAACAAACGAAGTCCAATGAAGTATATAGTGTGGATGAGCCAGAAGCAACCAATCCTGATATTTATTCCTTATTCAATATGAAAGTTGGGAAGACAGAGCCAATTACCGTCACATTGCAAGTGAATGGTAAACCCTTAAAAATGCAAGTAGACACTGGTACTTCTACCACTGTAGAAGGAGAACACACTTTCAAATATTTAAAAAAAGGTGCTCAACAATTAAATTTGGAACAAAGCTCTGCCAGGTTGAAAACGTACACAAGCGAAGAAATCCAGGTAAAAGGTATCACCAGAGTACTTGCTTATTATAGACACCAAGCAGCACAACCATCAGTGATGGTATTAGAAGGCAGAGGACCAAGCATTCTAGGTCAAAATTTGTTGAGGAAAATTAACCTTAATTGGCCAGTGAGATTTCAAAAGGAAGCAGGAAGAGTTCCTGAGTTGGAAAAGGAATGGGAAGGTACTTCAGAAAGAGCCTGGAGAGTCCAAGGACTGCAACTGGGTGAAAAAGGAATGTGTAGCCATTCAGCATCCTGAAGAAATGAAGACTGTCTTAAACAAAGACATTGTAAAACAGCAGAAGAAACTCAGAGACTCTGCTGAATGACAGAATTCAAGATGAAGCGAGTGAGCTTCGCAAAGAAACGGAAAACCTGTTGAAAGACCTTCACACACTACAAGGATCCCTCGGGTCAAAGTTTGTACCTCTGGAAAATTATGAAGAGAAACAGGAACAATTTAACGTTACTCTGCACAAACTGAAGAACCAGTTGGCAGAGAAGACACAGCATTGTTCAAGGTTCCAGGAGGAAGCCAACAGATACAAAAAGGAGACAGAAGAGCTGAAGAATCAGCTGAATGAAGCTAAAGAGGCTTTGAAAGCAAAAGTCATAGAACTTTCCAAGATGCGAGTAGATAATGAAATCATGGGTAGCTCTGAGATTT
This sequence comes from Cetorhinus maximus, assembly GCF_964194155.1. Taxonomy (NCBI): domain Eukaryota; kingdom Metazoa; phylum Chordata; class Chondrichthyes; order Lamniformes; family Cetorhinidae; genus Cetorhinus; species Cetorhinus maximus. The sequence goes on along the minus strand of NC_135880.1, from coordinate 123,698,115 downwards.
CACCTGAGAGACGTCTGGCCGACAGTGAAGTTAAAAAGGCCAAGACTAAACTTTGTGGTAGAAAGAAGAAGACAAAAAAGAAGGTCCCGAAAAGACATTAAAAAGATGGGAATGAAAAGGTTAACAGGTGAATCATTGGAAACTAAACTTGCTCGTTTCCTATTTCACTACAGAACAAACCCCCACACTACAAGAGGTGCAACACCTGCAGAATTACTGATGAGGTGCTGTCTTCAAAGAAGACTAAGCCTGATACTTCCCAATTTGGAGGGGAAGGTGGAGAAAAGTCAAGGAACCAAAAGGCGACTCGTGATTTACATAGTCGTGAGTGACAATTTACTGTTGGAGAAGCAGTATATGTAAGGAATTTCGGTGGAGGACCGAAGTGGTTACCTGGTAAAGTAAGCTCTGTGACTGGACCATTGTCATACCACGTGGAAGTGGAGAGCTGGATCACCCATCAGCATGTAGATCATTTAAGAAGGGAGATATCCCAACAAAATGATGTTCCGCATGTAATCATTGCTGAACCTGTGGTTCCTCTTGAAGTTGCTCAACCAAGGAGAGACCTGCCCAATCTCTCTTTCGGAGTGGGCAACACTGAACTGGCTGTGCCTAATGGGGTACCTGATGTTAATGCGGTTCCAGAGAATGTGGTTCCTGCAAAAGAATCAGAAGTCATGGAGCTACAACATTCCACACAGATTAGGAACCCACCTGAAAGACTGAACTTGTAATTTCGTGACCTGTGTAAACATTGTAATGTCATGAGATAAACATCCCTATAAATACGAAATGTATAGAAAAGTTAAAGGTGAGGAGTGTAGTAATTATAGTTTAGATAAACGTAGGACTGTAGCTTTAAGAATAATCCTGTTGTAAGATCACATGATCTGTGTATACCTGAGTTAGAAGCCCAGGGGAACCTTTAGGAGGAGTTCTTCTTTAGTGTTTGACGTACACATGTAACCGCTGCTGCTATTGTCTTGTAAATAAATTTCAATGTTTCCACCAAGAAAAGTTGCCTGGAAAATCAACTCTATAACAATAGCCCTTTGCAAATGTCCTTCCATCCACTTAACACATTCCATTTCTCACACTCTTTGGCATCTTCTTTCCCTCCTTGCAGTAAAGAGCACAAAACACACTTGCCCTCCAGTCATCTCTAATTTGACAACTGCAGAGGAGGAGGTACTGAAAATGGGCTGAATCTTAGCATCTCTGGCCGTCAGGAATGCAGAGATGGGATTTTTCCAGCTACCTGGTGACGGAATTAAATATCCCAAAGCTGCATGGCATACAATACTCAATCATGTTGACTTGATGTTAGCAGACCCTGAAAGTTGATAATATGCAAATGATGACTTAGCACCCTCTTGACAGTTCTCATTCATAGTTTTTCATCTCCCACAATCTTTCAAACCTCCCTCACTAACATCCCGCACACTCAGAATGCCATTGTGAACAAAACTGATAAAAACCGAGCTTTGGCCCCGTGAAGTGCGGCAAAGTGTTCTCTGACTCTAAGCTAGTAAGGAAGTAAAGGTGGCCCTTGAGGAGAAAGACGGAGAAAGGGAAATGTGATTGGGGGCTCTGCTCAAAGTGCTTCCACTTCTGATGCCTTTCCACCCCCATCAACCCCCCTCAGGGTTCCACATACTACCACCAGTCAGAGTGGCCAAGGCTGCCCTGCACAATGCAGATTGGGCAGCGATGGACAAGGCCCTCATAGCCTTCAAAACCCAGAGGAAATCAGTCAAGAGCATTTGAGCAGTCAGTGCTGGGATCTGAGCAGCCTGCAGCTGTGCTAGAGCCACAAGGTTAGCTACACATAGGAGCAGTCGAATTCATAAGATTTTTGTCTGCTGTCTGGCAAGCAGCCTTTCTGCCTTGTGAAGAACGGTAAGACAAAGGATGAGCAATGGGTGTAGGGATGGCTTTGTTAATTGTGGCACTGCTTTCTGCTGGGATTTGGGGTGGCCAAGTGGGTTCAGAATTTGTATGCAGGTGGCTACATTGCCTCAGTCTAAGTAAATCATGTCTGAATTAGGCCAAACCAGACATCTTGGGCAGCTATCTATGCAGTTGCCAGGGCCATTGCCATATTATGCCCCTCTTCCTGCTCCTAATGTTGTTACTCCTCCTCACACAGGATGCTCAGTACCTTCCCATTCCTGCAGCTTCAGTCCTCGCTGCTGCACTATGTTGGACTCCTGCAAAGTCTGTGCAGAATGTGCTACTCCTCTGATATCTCCATCATACCTCCATACCTTGCATTGCATGTCCAGCATCTGCCATCTAACAGATGACTCCAGAGGCCCCTCATCAGCCTGGGGCTCAGCAGCAAGGTTGCCTCCAGCACTCCTTTGACTCCTGGCAGCCTGCTGCATCTTAGCCTCCAGCATCGCCACATGCGACTGTGATGTGCTGTCACCAGTGTATGATTGCCTTAGTCTGAGGTGTGCATCCCCACCAAGGTACTAGTACCTGCGCTGGTGCTAGGTGCGGAGCAAGGAAGTGACGCTGCAGCCTCTGAGGCATCCTCTTCCTCCTCAGAGGTTAATCTGGGGCCCTCAGGCTAGCAGCAGTATCTGCCCATGTTGCATCTGTATAGGAAACAAAAGTAAGGAGAGTTAGGGGCACCTATCACCTTCAAGGTGAGTTCACTGAGAAACACTTCCTCATTTAAACCACAGGAAACATTGGGTGATGTAACTCAGTGTTTGAACCTTGCATCTTTCAACATGCATTCACATGTTCCACCCTGATGCATGTAAGTCTTCAAAGTCACAAACCATCAATGATTCATTCTTGACAGTTTGCCCAGCCTCATGCACCCTCCCCTCCCCAACCACCTAAACAAGTGCTTGCTAGAATTATGAAAATGCTGTCTTGAAATCTCACCACCCTGTGGCCTTCCTCCTATCCCACTGCCTGGCTCTAAAGATTGGCAGCCAACTGCAAAACCTCTGCCTTGATGGGAGTTAATATGGCCAGATTGGGAACACCACCTCTGGTTCTGTTTCTCTCCCTGACATTGTATGCCCTCTTTTCCTGCAATTAAAGAGGAACATTGTAATGGTGATGATTCTGTGCTACAATCATTCCTTCACATGTATGGCCAATATGAACTCTATCAGCAACACACTTTTCTCAATATGTTCTCTGACAACTAATAGGTGTGGCATTTTCCAACCCCCCACCTCCCCCCCGCCCACTTGACACCTTCATAACCCCCGTGGCCAAGCAGAGAGCCATGTATGCATCATGCCACCTTACACACTTGGGCAACACACAAGAAAATCCCACACTGGAGCCAGCACATAACCTTCCATATATGTCCATCTCCAGAATGATGGCACACTCACTCTTGCAGATCTCACAAGGTCATCGAGGAGTTTGTAGCACTGAAGCCTGGTCTGCTGAATGACCCCAACGTTCCACTGTGACCTCCATCTCCGTTGATTTGGCCAGTTTGGGAGGTCTCCCCTTCCCATCAGCAGGCATGAGGGCCTCCCACCTATCTCTTACAGCCTGGAGGAGGGCTCGCAGGGAGTCATCATCAGAACTTGGGGCTGTCCTTGATCTTTTGCCCTTTCCAGTTCTTGGCTTGCTTCCATTGGACATCTGTAGAGACAGAGTCAGCAGCCTGATGTTTAATATCTCGCTAACCACTTGCACTCAGGTGAATCGGTCAGCTGCATTCCAATGCTCTTTCTTCCCTGGCAAATATCCTGAATGATTCCTAACTATAAGAACAGGCATAAACATTTATAAATAATCACTTATTTTTTGCAGTGGTTTAAATGAATTCCAATGCACCAGCACAATTTTCTGATGCACCCAACCAATGTTTCCTGGTGCACCTGACACTGTTCTGTGCCAGGGATTCCTTGAAATGAGTGGCACAGACCTCCTTCTGGCCTACCCCCCTGTGTGCCCAGACATCCCACCTTCATTTACCGATTGGTTGCGCTGCTCAGCATCACCCAAAGCTGTTAGACGGCTCCCCCCTGAGTGGCTGTTAAGTGGATGGTTGGCTGTCTTTCAAAGGGAGTTGGTGATCCACAGATTTCCGGAACGGACTCCCACCCAATGTTGAGGTGTATAAAATTCAGCACCGTATCTCTGTGATCTCACCCAGGTCCAAAACCCTTTGTGATATCTGTGGTCCTCTAATTCTAGCATCTTGAGCATCCCCAATGTTCAATGTTTCACCGTTGGTGGCCATGCCTTCAGCTGCCAAGGCCCTAAGCTCTGGAGTTCCTTTCCTAAACCGTTGTACCTCTCTTTCCTCCTTTGAGATGCCCGTTAAAACGTTGATTACGTTTTATTCACCTGCCCTAATATCTCCTTATGTGCTCGGGTGTGATATTTTATCTTATAATGCTCCTGTGAAGCTTCACAGCTCCTTGGAACATTTTATTATTTCTACATAAATACAAGTTGTTGTTTTAAATTCAGTGGTTTTTTTGCCAAAAAACTAGGAATCTATCACAGAATAGGATATTATATGGTTTCTGCTTTTGTTGCCCATTGGAAATACCAAGACTCTCAGACAAACTATAGCAGGGTCCAATGCAGAATAAAGCCCTGTTTTGTATTTTTTCTGAACAACATGCTTTTAAATCCACTATGGAACAGCTATGTTATTTCCGAGGACGTTTGCCAAGTTATTCTAAATTGGTTGTTCTCAGCAATTATTTGCCGCAGCTTTTTGCAATATTGAAACATTACACTGCCACTTCATCAACAAAATGTTGGGCTGTATTTTTCCTGCCCTACTGTGGCGGTTTTGGAGGTAGGGGGGAGTGAAGGAAATGCAACTCGCATTAGGCTGGCTCTGTGACATGTGCCACCTGCATTTGCTTTTCCCGGAGGCAGGGTCCCACCAATGGCAGGTACCCACCCAGCAACAAGCAGCCAATTAGGGCACATAATGAGGCAATATTCCACCATTGTGGAATTGGATCATAATCTTTCTGATGGTGCTCAGGCCACCCACTGTGTTAGGAGGTCCAGCACAGCAGGAGATCTGAGTCATAAACCATCTTAGGCCTTTCATTAAATGGCAGTGCTCAGGTCTCCCTAGACAGAAGGCATGCCATTGCAGCCAATTCATGGAGACTGATATCTCTGTTAATGCAGCTGTTGCTGCAATGGCAGCGGCTCTCCTCCTTCTGAGGGCACCTCCATGGCACAATTGGCTCTCCTGCTGCTGGTCCCTCTGCGTTGCCCGCACCATGAGAATAGCCAATGGTCCTACCCATGGGCCATGCTGAATGGACTTTCCGATGTTGGGAGCTGGCCGCCATCCTTGGTTGGATGGGTCCCCGGGACCCATCCGGGATCCATACTGAATTGCTCACCTTTGGAAAGATTATGCCTGATGTCTCTTCACAACCACTTCCAGAATCTGGAATTGAGGCTGACGTTGGCATTGCAACCCATCCAGAAAAATTCAGCCCAATGGCCTGGATTTTCATCCATGGCCCCTCCTAAACTCAGAGAGATTATGGTGAAAGGTAGCAGAAATGGTGGGTGGGGAATCCAGCTGCTACCCCACTTTCCTGGCTTGGCTTTATCTCCTTCCATCCTCACTGGCACTGCTCCTTCTTCACTGTACTGCAGCAGCGCCAGGCATTTACGGCCGGGCAATTGCAGAAATCTCATTGTTGGGCATGAAGAATGAACCCTAATCCAGTAAACAGGGTGGTAGTTCCAGCAGCGGTGGGAGCGAGGATAGAAGCCCTGCCCCCCGACCAGAACATCATCGCTGAGGGGACAGCCCCAGCCAATATCTATCTTACTAGACAATGCCCTTGAGCATCAGAGCTAGGATCTGCTCAACTTAACACCAATTTTTGTATTTTTCATGATTAATAAATCATCCATGAATTGTTCCATTAGCGATATTTTAAACATCAGAGATAAACTATTCAGCATGTGGAATGCTATTATTTACACTGCACTTCACCTAGATGCTTCTGTTCTCCCGTAAAGCATGTTGTCTTCTTAAGTGCTGCATAGGACATGGGTTATGCTTTTGTGATGAATTAGCATCTATCATAAATATGTTTCAAACATTTATAAACTAACCATAATGGATAGTTTTTTTGAAGGCATCAAGATCAAATTATATGCACTTTATTCACCCTGACAGCGCCAGCAATTGCCAAATAGTCAAAGTTTTGTATTACAGAATGTCAGTCAGTTCAGTTTATGTCAATGGATCTTTTAATAAAACATTAGGCTGAGGCTAAGGATAAAGTCACAGGGCATCCTTGTTTGTTTTGTGCACTATTAACAACTTTGGTTAGACATGAGCATAATTTTTTGCATAATATTTCCGTGTTAATGACATCCTCTAAACCATAGATTATGCAAGTGTTAATTTTCTAGTGTGGTTATCAAGGGTTTTCACAAGCTCTGGAGATGGAAGAATCCACCTATATTTCTGATATCCTATTATAAATTAACTTCTGCTCTTTCTGTTCTATAGAGGCCTATTATATTCATTATTCATTTTTTCTATTTGCTGAGCAGTACTTTTATGCCAAGGGCCACAGTACAAAACCGTGAGTATTTATGGGCTATTCTCACAGATCTGCCATAAAGTAACTTAAGAACGTGGGAAGAGTTATGGATGATTAAAGGCCACCTCCTGAATGCTCTTTCTCTTTGCCCCTTCCCCCATCAAATCCATCCTCCTGTAAAATTACAAATCGGGTGAAGTACGAACTGAGAATCTCAGATAAGGAGCAGCAAGTTTGCTATAGGCTTGCGGTGTTGGGGGAATAGCGGGGCGGTGTGGGGTGGGGAGGTGGTTGTTGTTGAGGAAGGAATGCATTGCAGGTAGTCAACCATATTATAAGTTTATTGGTATGGCTTTGTTGCCTGGGAAATATGGGTGATCTTCTGGTTTTGGTGCAAAAACATAAGATGCTTAGTGCCAGCCGATATTCTCCGGGCAACCCCATGGGATACCACCCAGCTAATCTCTGCTAAACTCTCACTGCACTGAGAAGAACCATCCCCGCCTGCCTAGTCCCTCCACTTACTGCTATGTAGGATTAGGGTTAAAAATTGCCACCAGTGATCCCACTGCTCGAGGAGGACACTGCCATTTTCCTTCTGCTACTTGAGCCGCAATTTTAACTTAACCCACTCAGGTGAGAACAGGTCAAGTTTGGGCCTGCACCTGACTTATAACCTGCTCTATGTTGCACTCCATTGACTTTGGGAATTGAACCCCAATCCATGCAATTCCTGCTGTTTAAATTGAGGCTTTAGTATGAAAGAAGATGAAAGTGCTGGACATGTTGGCTAATGTATCTAACACCTGTTTGATACTTGCGCAAGCAGCAAGTTACCTGATGATGAAACTAGCCCCTGTGCAAACCTGGGAAGAGGTGCAGGAAGAAAAACTGATGGGAAAAGTGACACTTGCTGTGCCATCCCTCTGGCACAGTTTGGCTGCAGGTATTACTGCAACATATGGCGTAGTTCAGAAACTATGGCCGGAATCGTCCCCTCCAGCCAGAGGCGGGGTTCGTGGCCGGCAGAGGTGGACAATACATTGTGACTCAAAAAATTGGTTTCCCAACGGTGGGAAATGGCAATGGGAGCTTGCGGTCCTGCCCATCATGGCCGGATAATGGCGGTTCGCCATTCCCCCAAAGGCCATCGGGGAAGCTGTTTAAAATATCATTAGCGGGATTCAAATTACCGACCGACTGGAATTGTTCCCCCCAACCCCCCCTGGCCGATCATCCGCGCCACCAGCGGGAGTTCACGCTGGTCCAAAACATGACACGTTCACATGTCGAGACTGGCCAGCTGGAGCAGGTGGAAAGTGTGATGACCAAGGGGTGTTGTGGGGGAGCGGGTTGATGGAGCATGGGGAGGAGAGGCAAGGGCAGACATAAGGCGGAGTGGATGAGAACGCCGGGGGTGGGGGTTTTAAGCATGCAGCCTTACAGAGGAGGTTAGTTGGGGGAGGGGCCAGGGAGCAGTGCAAGAGCCGTGGAATAGCAGGGATATGTGAAAGGGGGACAGCAGTGGACACTGATGTGGGGAAGGGTTCAGAGGGAGGGGCAATGATGTCAATCACAGAATCCTGAGGGGCAAATCGAGGGTATTGGTGGTGGGAGAGAACAGTTACAATTAAAGGCGGTGGTGGGATGTGGTAGGGTGGGAGGGTAAAGGACTGTCAGTGGCGGGTGAAGGGCCAGTTAGGGTTGTTGGAAGGGCGTTGGAAGTGGACGAGGATCCTAGGGGTGGGCAGAATAACGGTGGGCATGGGTCTAAGACTGTAGTGGGCTCATCGAGGAGGAAGGACATGTGAACGGTAACAGTGATGGGCTGCAGGGTTATACAGGGTGGGGTTCAAGGGTGACAGTTCGGAGGATAAAGTTTACACTGGGGGGTGGGATGGGTGGAGTCAATGATGATGGGAGGGAGGGTATGGGTTACAGGTGGAGGGTAGAAAGTGTTAGAAATAAAACGCACACCATCTTGCTATTGAGGCACTGTCCATTCCCTCAATGTCCAGCTCAAGAGATACTAGTTGGGAGGAGGGTCAGTGGGTGGATGGAGCTGCAGGTCAGCTCAGCTGGATAACTGAAGGGGAACCCTAATGTGCTGTCCTGACAAGGGAAAGGTGTTTCTAAAGACTAGGTAGTGGAGGGCAAAGGAACAGCATGCGTGGGAGGCTTCTAGCACATGGTTGGCAAGGGCCCTGGCAAAGATCGAGTCTCCATGCACAGGCGTGATTCCGGGGGACAACGACCCAGGCTTGAATTGTGGGGGGAGCGGAGCATGAACTGAAGCAATAAAAGCCCAGCAGACCTCCAATTATACATATATTTACAAGTGTGCAAGAACTATTTACAATGATTGTACACCTGTGCTACCAGAGTGAACTTAGAACTTCTTAATTTTCCTCACCCTACCACTATGTTTAGTTACTTCCCGACATCCTGGGCAGGGGTGGAGACAGCCTGCTGACCATTATTCCCTCTTATCACTGACAAGAGGCTGTCCTCTGGAGGTTCCAGGCCTGGTGGGCCCTGACTTTCTTTGGGACTCCTGCTCTGGGGAAGGTGAACCCTCAGCAGTCAAAGAGGCTGGAGCTGATGAGGTCATAGGCAGAGGCAACTCAGAATGCATGGACATCCTTGGATGGACAGTTCTAGTGGAAGCACCAGGGGTATCCATCTGACTCTCCTTCTCCCTTTGGGTGCCCGAAGGCCCCCCCTGACTCCTTTAGGGGACGGGGCATCTGGAGGGAGGTCAAGGTGCCCTCTCCCCCTCTCGCACAACCACTGCAAAAGCTCGCTCATGGTTACAGTGATGGAGTGCAGGTCCGCACACATCTCCGGCAGAAACTGGGTGTTCTGCTAGACCAAGTTCTCCATGGCTTCTGCTACCCTCCCCATGGAGACCTCTTTGTGTGCACATGTTGGTGTCACTGCATCAGAGAGCACGCAGATGGATTTCTCCGCCTACATGCCGCTCTGTTGAGGGCCTCTGACACCTCCACCTGATGTTCCCCTGCCTCTCGCTGTATCTCCAGCATCTTGCCCAGGACCGCTCCTAAAGACTCGTCATCAGACTCAGATGTAGCAGAGGCCTCTTCCCCAGAGGTCCTTTAAGTGCATGTGACCTTGGCTGTTGCTGCCTCATCTTGCCGTGGACACATGTCCGTGTGGTGACCACCCAGAGTAGGAGACCGAGCCTGCTGTAGGTCGATGACCCACTGAGGTGTGTGTCTCTGGGCTCTTGGAGGGTGCAGGTGACTGCTGTGACAGCTCTACAGGTGAGAAGTCATCGTCCTCGTCCTCGGTCCTCGGTCCTCTGGGGGCTGTGTTGGGGCTCAGCTGAGGATCGGGGTCTGGCCTCATCCTCTTCCTGCGGGCAGCTGTAATGGAAAGAGGAGAGAATGAGTGACTGTATGGGCTGCCTCCCACATTGCACAGAGCCTCACCCCCAGGTTTCGATGAGTAGAGACTAAGCATGCTTCCTCACTGGATGGCTGTGGGAGGCCAATCTCACCGTCACCACACGCACAGTCGCGGTCCCCCCCTGCCAGCTCAGCAGATTGCTCTTCATACAGTGTGAGGGGGTGAAGATTGGGCATGCCCCCTCCCATCTCCTCCCTCTTGCCCCTGTTGTGCGCTCTCTTCTGCATAAGGAAGATAATTGGTTTTTGAGAACTTCTGACGCAGGGGGCGTTTGCATACTGCCAATCCCCACCACCAACCTATCGGCAACTGTATGCCACATGAAAGATGCACTGCTGCCATTCCCTAAGGAGCAGAACCCTCCAGATCCACGAGCTCCAGCACCTAGAAGGACAAGGACAACAGGGACATGGCAACAGCAGGATCTGCAATTGCCCTCTACATCAACCAGTGCCCCCCACCTCAAATTTTTACCTTCAGTGTGGCTGGGTCAGCGACCCACAGCCTCCTCCCCACCTGCACAACACATGGACTGCAGTGGAGCTGTGAGGCAGTGCCCCAACACCTTGTGAAGGACTTTTGTGCTTGAGCAGCACAGTGGTGGCCTTGCCGCTGAGGCCCATGTTCCAGTTCCCATTCAGTGAGGTAAGTATGGACGGTAGGGGGTTCACTAGCCCTGGTGGTGCGGATAAGGTCATTCATTCTTTTCCTGCATGGCAGGGCGGTCTTTGTATGAATTGAATTGGCACTCACCTCCCTGGCGACCTCCTCCCATGCAGGTATGATGAGACAGTTGGACCTCCTACTACCATCCCTCGGATAAAGGGCACCGTCCTGTCCTCCACTGCTTGAAGTGTGTCCAGTGAGGCATCACTGATCCTTGGGATCAGTGCTTGTTGACTCCTGCCTCTGATGTCCACCTCCGAACTCCAACGTGTAATGTGAGTAGCTGTCCGGGCACCTTTTAAATATGGCGCCCGGATAGTTATTTTTATTCATTCATGGGATGTGGGCATCAGTGGCTGGGCCAACATTTATTGCCAACCCCAACTGCCCTTGAGAAGGTGGTGGTGAGCTGCCTTCTTGAACTGCTGCAGTCCATGTGGTGTAGGTACACCCACAGTGCTATTAGGGAGGGAGTACCAGAATTTTGACCCAGTGACAGTGAAGGAACAGCGATATATTTCCAAGTCAGGATGGTGGTGTTCCCATCTATCTGCTGCCCTTGTGCTTCTAGATGGTAGAGGTCGTAGGTTTGGAAGGTGCTGTCTAAGGAGGCTTGGTGAATTCTTGCAGTGCATCTTGTGGATGGTACACACTGCTGCTACTGTGCGTTGGTGGCGGAGAGAATGAATATTTGTGGATGGGGTGCAAATCAATCGGGTCGCTTTGTCCTGGATGGTGTCAAGCTTCTTGAGTGTTGTTGGAGCTGCACTCATCCAGGCAAGTGGAGAGTATTCCATCACATTCATACCTTGTAGATGGTGGGCAGGCTTTGTGGAGTCAGGAGATGAGTTACTTTCCACAGGATTCCGAGGGTGGAATCGTCCCAGATTTGCACTAAGTGTGTTTGCGGGCGGGTAAAGGGACGTTTTACGTGCTGGCTGCAATGGCAGCTTTTTGCTCCAGATTGTCCCAAACCTGTTGCATTAATTATGCCCTCCCGAGAAACACCCCATTTCCACTGCTCTCATTCGCCCACCACGCCGTCATCTCGCTGCTTCATCGCTCTGGGTGCCGTATTAAAGTGCAGCCGCGCACACACTTCTCAGTGCTTCTAGCCCACAACAGTTTCAAAGAAGACATGGCCCTGAAAGGCAAGAATGACACATCCCTTGCGCGCCTTTTAGACACAGTGGAGGCCCATTGTTATGTCCTCTATACCCGCTGTGGCCGCAGGATGGGCAGCAACACCGCTAATCCGGCTTGGGAGATGGGTGGATCCATGGTCAGCCAACACCCTGCAAAAAAGGGCAACCACCCAGTGCTGCAAGAGGATGAATGAGCTCCCCTGTTCTGCCAGGGTAAGTCACTCTTCTCATTGCTGTCAACTCACACACTCACAAACCCATCACACATCCACAGGGCCCTCACTCACTGCCAATTTAAGGGACATCACCATTCACTCTCTCACACACACCTTCATTATCCTCATTCTGTCCATGGGACCACTCACCACCCACACTTGCCAGGCATACTTATCATCTGGCCTGTCAGGCATTCTGCTTATACTCTCTCCATCTCTATTCATGCAGGACAAGCTGGCACACAACAAGAGGGAGAGGTCGCAGACTGGTGGAGGAATGCCTGAAATCAAGGTCCTCATGGACTTTGAAAACAGAGCCATTCAGCTGGCCGGCAATGATCTGAACCGTTCCTGTGCTGACGGTGAGGTCGGCAGTGTCCTACCAAGTGAGGATCCAGCCGTGCAACAACAATCAGGCAACCAGGCTGTGGCTGATGTGTCCTGTTTCCCAGGCCACTGTCATGCACTAATTACCTCTCCTTGCTTCCACAGGCACATCTGCCAAAAAGCCGATGGAGTCCATGACCCAGGGCCTCTTATCAAGCCCCGAAGAAACCTCTGAGAGGAATCTGAAGACACCCTCCTTGAAATCCCGTCACAGCGCTCACCCACACCCTCCACCAGTTCAGAGACACACACTTCGGTGGAACTTAGATTTGAGTAGCCTCAGGATCACAACCTGGTAAGCAGATCACACTGTCTGATATACAGCAGGCAGAGGCAGGGACTTCCCAGGTCTCCGGCACTTGGAAGATAGCTGGAGGTCAGAATGTTACTGTGTCCGAGTCAGATGAGGAGCCTCTGGACTCGGTCATGTCACAGTTGCTGGAGCTGCAAAGGCAAACTCGGGAACATCAGGAAGGGATGTCCACTGCACTCCTCAGATCGCAAGGCACGATGGACGAGTCCGTCTGCCTTCAGGCTGAGGTGATAGCACCGGCATGCCAGCACACTGAGGTCGACTGGTAGGATGGAGGCCACTGTGGAGACTTTGGTCCAGGACCTTGGTCACTCCTGCACTGCTGTGTGGGGTGAATTCCATCGCTGACGCCATAGTTAGCCTCCAACGGTGTGTAAGCGAGAGAGGTGCGGGGCAGCTCAATCTCACTCCAGCTACACCTTCTCCTCAAGGAGTCAGCCAGGGGCCCTTGGGCACCCACAGGGAGGAGGACCAGCAGGTGCACACCCCGGCTCCATCCACCCAGGTGTCTCCGAGAGTGTCCAGCCCATCCGAATCCCCTCTTCCTGTGACCGCAGCAGCTCCAGCTCCACAACTCAAGGAGCGTGCCACTGCCACACAGCAGGATCCCAAAAGCAAGCTGGGGCCCAACAAGTCTCAGCCCTCCAGAGGACACTCGTCAAGGTCATTACAGACAGGGCACAGTAGTCAGCAGGCTGCCGCCACCTCCGCTATGGGTGTTCGGGAGCACCAAGACAGGGTTAGGAAGGTTAAGAAGATGTTGTTGCACAGCCTGGGAATAGATGTTAACCACTTGTACAAAATGTTCACTATTGTCAATTAACTCCCAACAATGTCTCCCTGCCTGTGGCTCCTTGTTCTGATGAGCAGTGTTCGTGTCATTCAGATGTGAAACCTTTCTGCAAAAGATAAAGGCAGGTGTCCTCAGTCCAGGGCCTCTTCCCTGTGCTCTGTGCAGCCTTCAGACCAAAGTGATGGTCCGGCCTCACACTCCCTGGACACATTACTGATGCCTGCACCTCGATGGTGCTTGTCATTGCTGCCAGAATGCTGTGGGCAGGTGCCACAGAGTTCCATCATCCTCTCTGTCTGCTGTCAGCACCTTTAAGGAGGGGCTGGCCGCCAACTCTTCAGCATCTGTGACCAGTGATGCTGTGCTCCTGAAGAGCTCAGATGCTGAAGGCTGACAAAGGATCAGATGCTTGTAAAGTTTCATGGCTGCGTCTCTATGAAATGACCTTGATCACAGAGCGCAAGCGAGCTGCCCTTGGCCAGATAGGAGTCAAACATTTTCAGAGGTTATGTGAAGATCTATGGAGTGTTCTCACTGCATGTCAGCATTATCCTCCTGCAATCGAGCAACTATTAGGCCCTCCACTGTGCCTCCATGACAGGAATATTATCACAGAGGATATGTGCACTGCCATAAGCCAGACTGGAGCCAAATGTTCTTAGCTGCAATGTGAGGATTTTATGGGGTCACCTCACTGCATGTTGTCATCATCCTCCACAAATGTAGCAGCTATGAGGGCCTCCCGAGCACGCCTGCCTCATCTGACCAGTGCGAGGGCCTTATCGCTGTCATCATCACCTTCAAGGACCTCCTCCCCTCATCACCGTCGACGTCCTCCTCATCGGAGGAGACTTCCAGCTCCTCCATCTCCTCCTCAGCCAGCTCCTTTCCCCATTGTAGCACCAGGTTGTAAAGGGCGCAGCAGGTGATGACGATGCATGATGCCCTCTGTTAACCATATTGCAGGGCTCCACCAGACCGGTCCAGGCACCGGAACCTCATTTTCACCATCCCGATGGTTTGCGAGTTGCAGCATGAGCCTCTTTATCCCTTCGCTCTGCTGCAGCCTGAGGCCGCCGCATTGGTGTCATCAGTCATGTCCTCTGCAGGTAGCCCTTGTTCCCAAGGAGCCATCCCACAGCTTCTGTGGACCCTGGAAGACATCAGGGCTCTGTGACCGACTGAGAATGTAGGAGCCGTGGACACTCCCTGGATTCTAAGCACAGATCTGAAGGATGCGTTTGTGGTGGTCGCACACCAGCTGCACATTCAGCGAATGGAATCTCTTGCAGTTGGCAAAGTTCACCGTATTTTGCGATGGTGATCTGAATGCCATGTGAGTGCAATCGATCTAGTGGGGGTGAATGAGTCCGGTGGGCTAGCCTTATAATGACATGCTGATGTATTACAAAGAGGTTCCCGAAGTCCGATGGTGGCAAATGACGGGCTGAGTGGATGATCGCAAACTGGTTTCACAATGTCGTGAAACCAATTTTTGGCCTTTTCACCATATTGCCCACTCATGGCACAGAATGTGCCCAATGCCAGTGGCACAGACGATTCTGCCCTTATCCTACCTGCTCTTGTAGACACAGTATTTATATGGTTAGACCAGTTCAGTTTCTGGTCAATGGTAGCCCCCAGGATGATTACAGTGTGGGACGTACAGTGTAAGCAGACTAGTTTATTCTTTCTTGCAGTTGAGATGGGGTAAACTCACTCTCAGCTGTAGGAGTTGAGTAGTTAATTAGCTAACTGATTGAAACTGGTTTCTATAGCACCAACTCAGTTTACTATAAATTCAGGGTTCTTTAATGCAGCCTTGGCAAACTGAATGCAGCTGACAAACTGAGTGAAGACTTGAAGTTTGGTGAGTGGGGGAGTTCGGTGAAGGAGGGGTAGGAGTTGTTCGTTCCCTCTTTCTATCTTCCTCACCCCATAGAAATTGGTTCTTGTTCTGCTACAGGGAAAGGATCTAGCTGTTTGGTCAGTAGCTGGTAAGTGGGTAAGTTCCGTTCTATCCCTAAGGTTTAAAATAGTACACAAATTGATGATAAATTTAATCAAATATATAAGAAAGCAACATTAAATAAGTGATTTATATAATGAAGTAATTACTTAAAACACATTAAGGATGGCAAGAAAGGTGATGTATCAAGGCTTCAGCATGTGAGAGCTCCTGGATAACACTGTGATCCAGGGCAAGCACGTCTGCAGTAAGTGTTTGCGGCTTGAGGAACTTCGGCTCAGAGTCATTGAGCTGGACGCTGAACTGCAGACTCTGCGACACATCAGGGAGGGAGAAAGTTACCTGGATGCTTTATGCCAGGAGGCAGTCACACCATTTAGGATAGGGTCTTTTGATTTGGTCAGTGGCCAGGGACAGGCGGACGTGACTGCGAGTAAGGCAGGTAAGGGGACCCAGAGGGCAGGAGTGCAGGAGTATGAGCCTCTGCATTTGTCCAATAGGTTTGAGGTTCTCTCAGCTTGTTTGGATGAGAGTGGAGGCTGCAGGGTGGATGAGCAAACTGACCATAGCACCGTGGTACAGGAAGCCATCCAAGTGGGGGAGAGCAAAAAAGGAATGTACTGGTAGTAGGGGCAGTATAGTGAGGGGGATTGACACTGTTCTCTGTAGCAAAGACCAAGAGTCTTTGTTGCCTGCCTGGTGCCAGGTTTGGGACATCTGCTCAGGGCTGGAGAGGAACTTGCAGTGGGAGGGGGAGGATCCAGTGGTCGTGATCCATGTAGGTGCCACCGACATAGACAGGATGAGGAAGGAGGCTCTGCATAGTCAGTATGACGAGCTTGGCACCAAATTAAGAAGCAGAACCTCAAAGGTAATCATTTCTGGATTATAACCTGAGCCATGTGCAAATTGGCAAAGGACAAATAAAATTAGAGAAATGAATGCACGGCTCAAAGGCTGGTGTGGGAGAAGTGGGTTCTGGTTCGTGGGGCACTGGCACCCGTATTGGGGAAAGTGGGACCTGTATCATTGGGACGGTCTACACCTGAACTGTGCTGGGGCTGCTGTCCTCACGAGCTGCTTAAATAGGGAAGTAGAGAGGGTTTTAAACTGAATTGTGGGATCAAATTTGGGAAGATGTGGTAAACTAAAGAGTAGAGACAAGACAAGAGAGAAAGGTATTAATATGGGAAATGAGTGACAGGAAGGGACAGAGAGCACAATTCTAAGAGTAAATCAGCAGATATGACTAGACGCTACAGAAATAATAAAAGGACAGAACTAAAGGCTCCGTATCGAAATGCACGTAGCATTCGAGACAAAACAGATGAACTGACAGCACAAATAGAAATGAATAAGCACAATCTGATAGCCATTACAGAGACATGGCTACAGGGTGACATAGATTGGGAACTGAATATTGAAAGGTATGTGATGTTTAGGAAGGACAGGAAGTTAGGAAAAGGTGGAGGGGTGGCTCTGTTAATTAATGATGATATTAGCACATTAGAGAGGGATGACCCAAGTTCAAGAAACTAGGATGTAGAAGCGGTTTGGGTTGAGATGAGGAATGGTAACGGCAAGGAGTCACTTGTGAGAGTGGTGTACAGGCCTCCTAATTGTAACTACACAATAGGACAGAGTATAAAAGAAGAGATAATGAGAGCTTGCCAGAAATGTACAGCAATAATCATGGGGGGTTTTAATCTAAACATAGACTGAAAAAATCAGATGGGCAAAGATAGCATTGATGAGGAGTTCATAGAATGTTTTCAGGATAGCTTGTTAGAACAGCACATTCTGGAGCCAATCAGAGAGCAGGTTATATTAGACCTGGTATTGAGCAACAAGATAGGATTATTTGATAACCTCCTAGTGAAGGCACCCCTAGGTAGCAGCGATCATAACATGATTGAATTTTCTATTCATTTGAGGTAAAAATGAGTGCGTCCAAGACTAGTATTTTAAACTTAAATAAGAGCAATTATGAGGGCATGAAGGTGGAGCTATCTAAAGTGAACTGGCAATTGAGCTTAAGGGATATGTCAATAGAAGTTCAGTGGCAGACATTTAAAGGGATATTTCAGAATACACAGAATATATACACTCCAATGAGAAAGAAAAATTCTAAGGGGAGGGCCCACCATCAAAGTTAACTAAAAAGGTTGAAGACAGTATCAAACATAAAGGGCAGGATTTTATGCTCCGTGGGCAGGCATGCACATGACCCAACTAGTGTAAAATCATGCAAGATGGCGTTGGGCGAGTGTCCCGATGTCATCGCGCACTCGCGTGATATTCTGCTTGGCAGGCGTACCCGTCAGTTGGAAGAGCGCCCGCCAACAATTAAGCAGGCAATTAAGCCCATTAAAGGCGATTTTTCATGGCCCCTCCAACCTTATGGTTGGCAGACAGCCCAATTGGCCAGGTGGCCTTTACATTTTTGATGAAATCCCACCCAAGGACGGGATGAAATCTCCGTTAGGAAATAAAATTGAAATAAATATCTGGGGATAGTATTTTTATGAGGTATGCTTTCAGGTGCTTGATTGTGCTGCATGGATATTTTTTGCAGCTTTTTTGTGCTTTATGTTATTATTTCGAGGTCTGCAGCTCCCTAAGGCGGCTGTTTGATTTCAGGGAGTTCAGTGGAAGCGCTCACCCGTGCCCATGTTGACATTGGCGCCTGCCCTCTTCCCGCCCCCACCACGGCAGCGCTGAGCTTTTCAGCACAGCCATCCAGCATGAAATCGCGGTTGGGAGCCCATTTACCGACCCCTCCTGGGCCCACCAATCACGTGCACCTAACGAGGGAAAAATTCAGGCCAAAGGAAAAGCTTATAATTACGCAAAGACGGGTGGCAGTCCAGAAGATTGGAAAGAATATAAAGAACAGCAAGGAATGACGAAAAATTAATACGGAGGAGTCTAGCTAGTAATATAAAGACAGGTAGTCGGAGTTTCTATAGATATTTAAATAAGAAAAGAGTTAACAAAGTGAGCGTTGGTCCCATTGAGAGTGCGTTTGGGAAATGGAAAGTAGGGAGATGGCTGATGAATTAAACAGGTATTTTGCTTCAGCCTTCACTATAAATGGCACAAGTAACATCCCGGAAATAGCTGTAAATCAGGAAATGGAAAGGCGGGGGGGAAACTTGGGAAAATTACAATCACCAGGGAAGTGGTATTAAGCAAATTGTTGGGACTGCAGGCTGACAAATCCACAGGTCTGGATGGACTTCACCCTAAGGTCTTGAAAGGAGTGGCTAGTGAAATAGTTGATACACTGGTTTTAATTTGGAGAAGGTTCCATTGGATTGGAAAATAGCAAATATAGCTCCTTTATTCAAAAAGGGAGGGAGGCAGGAAGCAGGAAACTATAGACCAGTTAGCCTAACTTTTATTGTAGGAAAATTGTTAGAAGCCATTATTAAAGATGTTATAGCAGGGCACTTAGAAAAATTCAAGGCTATTAGGCAGAGTCAACATGGTTTTGTAAAAGGGAAATCATGTTAAACCAATTTATTGGAGTTCTTTGAAGGAGTCACATTTGCTGTGGTTAAAGGGGAACCGGTGGATGTACTGTACTTAGATTTCCAGAAGGCATTTCATAAAGTGCCACATCAAAGGTTATTGCAGAAAATAAAAGCTCATGGTGTAGGGGGTAACATATTGGCATGGATAGAAGATTGACTAGCTAACAGGAAACAGAGAGTTGGCATAAATGGGTCTTTTTCTAGTTGGCAGAATGTGAGGAGTGGTGTGCCACAGGGATCAGTGCTGGGGCCTCAAAGTTTTACAAATTATATAAATGACTTGGATGAAGGGAAGAAAGGAATGGTTGCTAAATTTGCTAACAACACAAAGATAGGTAGAAAGTAAATTGTAAAGAAGACGTAAGGTGGTTACACAATGACATAGATGGGTTAAGTGAGTGGGCAAAGCTCTGGCAAATGGAGTATAATGTGGGCAAATGGAGTATAATGTGAGCAAATGTGAAATTGTTAATTTTGGCAGGAAGAATAAAAAAGAAGCTTATTATCTAAATGGTGAGAGATTACAGAGCTCTGAGATTCAGAGGGACCTGGGTGTCCTAGTGTATGAATCACAAAAGGTTAGTATGCAGGTACAGCAGGTAATTAGGAAAGGTAATAGAATGTTATCATTTAGTGTGACGGGAATTAATTACAAAAGTAGGGAGGTTATGCTTCAGTTGTACAGGGCATTGATGAGATCCCATCTGGAGTAGTGTGTACAGTACTGGTCTCCTTATTTAAAGAAAGACGTAAATATGTTAGAAGCAGTTCAGAGAGGTTTACTAGACTAACACCAGGAATGGAAGGGGCTTCTTCTGAGGAAAAGCTGAACAGGTTAGGTTTGTATCCACTGGGGTTTAGAACAGTAAGAAGCGACTTAATTGAAACCTTTAAGATCCTGAAGGGTCTTGACAGGGTGGATGTGGAAAGGATGTTTCCTCTTGTGTGAGAATCTAGAACTAGGGGTCACTATTTAAAAATAAGGGGTTGCTTATTTAAGGCAAAGATGAGGAAATCTTTGGAAATCTCTTCCACAAAAAGCGGTGGAAGCAGAGTCTTAGAATATTTTTAAGGCAGAGCTAGATAGATTCTTGATTACTAAGGGGGTGAAAGGTTATCGCGAGTGGGCAGGAATGTGGGATTGAGATTACATTCAGATCAGCCATGATCTTATTGAATGGCGGAGCAGGCTCGAGGGGCCGAGTGGCCTACTCCTACTCCTAATTCGTATGTTTGTATGTTCCCTCTGACTCCCGTCCCTGCCATGGAACGTAGGCCCGGAGTGGAAAATCCTGGCCTACCTCCTAGTTTATCTGCACCCAATGGGACTAGTTTCACTGAGGAAGGTATGGCAAAGCCTCCAGAAATGTTTGCTATATGATGACATGTGTATATTGTGCAGCTGTGGTACCTGATGATCATTTGATACCACACAGTGATGAAATACCATGTTTGGTGTGCTTCACAATGAACCCCAACATTCATTGTAACTTGATTTGCTGACTGCTACAGTCACTTAGATGTATTGTCACTCGTTGAGCTCCTATTAAAGTTTGTCATTTTTCAGCTTGTTCAGCTCTTACCCTTCTGCTGGAATGTTTGAAATGTTTCAATTACTGTTGACTTTCCTATCAATTAGAGATATTTATCGACTTTGGGTACTTTATAAACATTACCTGCTGATATGACCGAACCTAATGCCTCAAAAACGAAAAAGAAAGGGTACAGTAAAAATATGTAAATATCAAAAAGTATCAACATATATAGAAAACTGGAAATTAAAAAAGGATAAAAATAAAACTTGCATCCCTTTAAGAGTTCCATTGCATATGGAGCTTCCCTTAGATTCACTCTAGATGGGTACAAGCTGCACCAAGCATTATCTCATCCTAAATGAATAGAAAACCACTCTATGCTTATGAAGATTTTGCTGAATGTAGAAGTGGCATAGAGCCAGCTATATGGATCAATGGCCAATTTTCCAGCCCCTGATCTCCGTTCTCCTCGTGTGCCATCGACCACAATGATCAGAAGGTGTGCCCTAATGAGAGGTTCACTAACCCTATTGGTATAGGTGCAGCTCAGTTGGTGACCCGCTTTCCTTTCAAGTCAGAAGGTTATCTCTTCAAATCCCACTCCAGCGATATGAGCACTTAACCTAGGCTGACAGTGAGGTACTGAGGGCGCACTACATTGTCAGAGGTGCCATCCTTTCTTATGGGATGTTAATCCAAGGTCCTGTCTTCCCTCCCATTGGGTGTAAAACATTCCATGATGATATCTGAAGAAGGGTTGTGGAACTCTCCTCAGCAGCCTGGCCAACACTAATCCCTCAACCAATGTCACTGAAAAACAGATTATCTGCTTCCAGCATTCATTTTGTTCACTGATTTCTTTCTTTTATTCAAAGTACTCCTCTTGAAACTGGCAATCTTCGGTATTTACCTTTCAGCAATCAGTTTCTATCAATCTTATCTATTGACGATCTCTTCTAGCCATTTTGTATGTATTTGAGAAGTGTGAGTGCAAGTTATTTCCCTCGATTGCAATTCTTTACCTTTGTTCATTGTTGTGAGCCTACCCCATCCACACCAACAATGCCACTGCTGATGGGGAAAGTTGGTTGTTTTGGAGAAGTAACTTACTCTGTCTCTGTTGTGACATGACTCCATGTCAAACATGCTGCTACTTGATGCCTGCAGTGTTTCTATTTCTCTTCACTATTCACCTAGCAATCCTACAAATTCCTGTTCATTTAATTACTTGTTTGGTTTGGTGTGCTTGGATAATTTAATTAGGGTCAGAGTATAAATGAAATCGTACAATCAAAGTCTTGACACAACAGTGAACCAGCAATGCCAAAGCACTGAAATATCTTCAGTACATGCTTTCCAAAAGCACAACCTCTCCTGCAGAGCAGTATGAGTGCAGAAAGTGCTTCACCAGACTAATACCTGGGATGGGTGACCTGTCCTATGAGGAAAGGTTGGTCAGGCTAGTATTGGAGGGAGTGAATATTTAAGTTGCTGGACAAGCACCTGCAGTCAAGTGGGTTGCTTTGTCCTGGATGATGCTAAGCTTCTTGAGTGTGTTTGGAGCTGTGCTCATCCAGGGCAGTAGAGAGTATTCCACCACATTCTTGAGTTGTACCTTGTTGATGGTAGACAGATTTTGGGGGAATCAAGGAGTGAATTACTTTCTGCTGAATACCCAGCCTCTGACCTCCTACTCTTCTAGTCACAGTATTCATGTGGCTGGTCCAGTTAAGTTTCTGGTCAATTGTGATCCCCAGGATGTTTATAGAGGGGGATTCAGTGATGCTAATGCGATTGAATGTCAAGAGGAGGTGTTTAGACTCTTGTTAAGGATTATAGTCATTGTCTGGAACTTGTCCAGCATGAATGTTGTTTGCTACTTATCAGCCCAAACCTGAATGTTGTCCAGATCTTGCTGTGTGCAGACAATGTACCGTTTCATTGGCCGTGAGTTAATGTTCTCACTTAGGCAGCCCACTGGTGTCCTTCCTTGTGTGGTGCAGGGGGAATTTCTTGTCAAAATTCCTGGCGCAGTGGGGATATTCCACCCCTGATCTGGCAGCTATCCAGTACCAGAGCACCATCAGGAGGGTGGCCATTGACGATATTGCAGTAGGTCCAGGCTGAAGATTGCTGCTGGAGCTCCGGAGCACAGGTGAGTAGGGCAGGATCACCAAGCCAGTCAGGGAAGCCCCGGCGAAGTGGTGGGGAGGGAGGTCTTTGACAAGGGAAGGAGGGGTGGCTTCTGGAGGGTCTCTCTATTAGACTCAAGATGCAGGAGAAGGAGGGACCCACCCCACAAGGCTGCTGGCATGTCAGCCAGGGTTTATCTGGTAGGTTACATGGCATGACTCCCCGCTGCTGTTATTATACCAGCGGCAGTAGAATAAGGCCTTTAAGTGGCTCTAAGGACCTCAATTAGCCACCGGATGGGAAGATCATCCTCAACCCTTCCCATCCCAGAATTAATCAGGGGGGAGATGAGAAGGCAAAAGGGTCTTAACATGCAGCGACTCAGCAATGGCTGGTGTTCTTTAAAAGTTGTCCCATTGACCTTTACCTTGGAGCGAAATTGGGGGATCAACAAGTACTACCAGCCTCAGCAAATCCAGAAAAGTCCTAATAATTCTCTGTAAGCATCAATTCACATCAATGGGACTTTGGTCTTAAAACAATAGGCCAGATTTAAACAAACATCCAGGTTAGCAGCCTATTAGGAAATGGCTATTACTCTGGAACTCTCCTGTCATTAGAAAATAGTATATCCTCCTCTTTAATATGGAAACGGCACCAAGGGAGGTTCACTAATACACTCACTCAATGTCATTCTGGAGACAGAGGGCCAATTTCCATTTCTCCACTGCCCCATTGTTAGGCGTACATCAGGTTCAGGTCAAAAGTATAAGAAATAAACTAATTGCCCTCTTCAATCTTGAGGCCCACCTGTTCTGATGATTGGCCATTAGCACCACACTTAAGGCAATCGTTATTTAGGCCCCAACCTGCATCCAGCAGTCGTGCCGGATGCTCAAATTCAGCTCTGCCTGAAATTGGAACAGGCCAGTTGCCAGATAGAAACTGACAATTTTGTTAATTTTACTTTTGTCCTACTACCACCCAATTTATTCCAGAAATGTGACGAAAGTGAGAGGAAAATTGAAAATTGCTTTTTGTATTTTCTTGTGGCTTATGTCTGCCATATGCAATCTTTCCTTTGTGATAAGGCACATCTGTCCATGCCCTGTTAGGTCTCCTACCCTGCCAAACAGTGAAGAATCTGTAAGCAGTGTGATTAACGCTGGCAGCTCACCTTTCTATTTAAATGAGGCCTGACTGTGAAAATGGATTGGGTTTTCCAACAATGTGTAGCAGAACCATTGCCCATCTGATGTACATCAGATATGATGATCAACCCCATTCATATGAATTTTGCATAAGTTAGTCAAAATAGGAGTGGTGACTTAATTCAAATGTCCTTATATTCTGTTTGCTATTGAGGTGATTTGCTTCAGTACCTGTGCTGAATGCTGCATTAGTTGACCAAGTTTGTAGCTTGGTGTTTGCTTAGATTTACATAGAATTTATACGATAGAAACAAACCATTCAGCGCAACTGGTCCATGTCAGTGTTTATGCTCCATACCAGCTTCCTCCCACCCTCTTCATCTAACCTTATCAACATAACCTGCTATTCCTTTTTCCCTCATGTTTATCCCCTTAAATGCATGTACAGTCAGGTAAATTTCAATATTCAATTGAAACAAGCATTGTGCTGATGACAAGTACTGGCTTTGCATAAATACAAAACTTTCTGAGGTTCCTGCTACCCTGTTTGCTAACCAAGTGTAGACATTAAAGTTGTTCAATCATAATTTCTCATTGAAGCGTTTGAATAGAAATGACAGTATTTGTGGAGGAACTGGCATCCCTATGGTGTCTGCCTGCCACATCTTAGGCTAACTTCTCTTCAAAACGTGGTATCTAATAGAGGCTCAACAATGAGAGATAAAAGAGACAACCAATATGGAAAATTAGTTTATAAATATCTCACTTCTTATTCATGTTTCACCATGTAAATTGTGACAAACAGTGGATAATAAATAAATTGTCTGTGATTTAATGCTTTTAGATGTTTTGTCACTTGGAAGTAAAGCTGCATGAGTGGATGAGTTTGCTGTAGTCAGGAATGCAGTAGCTGCTGTAGCACCACTGGAAACCGGGCAGGATAAAGGCAAAGAAAAAATATTTCCTGTGAATGTTTGCCTTTTCAATACGTAGATATTGGGCTGGAGTTTCAGGTCGGCGTGCGGGTGCATGCCCGACACGAACAAGCGTGAAACAGCGCACGATGACGTCAGGCACGTGTCCCGACATCATCGCGCACTCGCGCGATATTTCGGTTAGCTAGCCCGCTTAGGAGTCGGCAGCGCGCCTGCCAACAATTAAGAGGGCTGTCAAGCCAATTAATCAATAATTAAATAGAATTTTTCCCTGCCCATCCAACCTTACGGTTGGTAGGCGGGTGAATAGGCCAAGTGGCCTTTGGAATTTTGAGGAAACCTCATCCATGGACGGGATGAGGTTTCCGATGCTAATTAAAAATAAAATAAAAGTTTTTAGAACTCATTTTCAACTTGTCCCTGCTCATGTGACAGAGTGACAGGGCCATTTTCCTGTTATTTTTAAGCTTCATTTTTCATGTGAAAAACCTTCAGCTCCCTGAGGCATCTCTGTGCCCTCAGGGAGTTATCTGCAGGCGCACCCGTGTGAATACACTGACTTCTGCACTCGCCCTCCTCCCCCGCCCTACCCAGGCAGTGCTGTGCGTTTCAGCGAGTGATTCACACTGGCTGGCCATTAATTGGCCAGCCAGCATGAAATCATGGGCAGAGCCCAATCGCGGGTGGTAGACGGTTGCGTGGCCACTCCCGGGCCCGCCCACCGCGCCTACCCGATAGAGGAAAATCCTTCCCACTCGGTTTCAAACTCCCATGTCCAGTTGAGGCCAGTTTCAAATCCAATGGAAAACAGTTCCAGGCAATTTTGACCTCGCAACTGCTCACTGCTCTAAACATGCACAGATCAGCGGGCATCCTAACGAGATGCCCTTCATCAGTGGCACATGTGAAGTACTATAGGAGCAGCCATTGGCATTCATGTCAGGGGCACTTCTGTGTCAGAATGCAGCCCCACACAAATGACAGTAGTTCTAGCTTCTGAAAGCACTAAGCTCACAGTGACTACTGAAACGGTGACCCCTGGCACTGATGCACATCTATCATGATACAGTTACTGGGCCTTTTGTATTCCCTGCAGCTTGGCAGTTGGCTGTGTAACCATCCATCAATGCTACTCACTTAATTAGGGGATTACTTTGTAGTATGTCTCAGCCGTATCCAACAGAACTACTGCAGCTCAAAGTACAATTATAGTATAACTAGACAAAAAGTATAACCTATAAATGAAAGTGAGTTATATACTGTAACACACCAAGTTTTGATTTTGATGAACAAAATTGGTGGAAAGGATTGCATGAGAGGAACAGATACCTACTAATTTTATGCCCATTTAAATTTATGGACAGAAAATTGGATGGGCTTTTTTATGGATATATGATTACGCCAGCCTGATTTTTCTCTGATTATACCCAGGCAAT
Source organism: Cetorhinus maximus (assembly GCF_964194155.1). Classification (NCBI taxonomy): domain Eukaryota; kingdom Metazoa; phylum Chordata; class Chondrichthyes; order Lamniformes; family Cetorhinidae; genus Cetorhinus; species Cetorhinus maximus. Next base: position 123,671,936 of record NC_135880.1, on the reverse strand, counting down.
CCTTTATGCCAAAGCAATGAGAGGAAAATCAACCCCTATAAATTAACCGAGTGGTGTTGTTGCCATATATGATATCTGAATATTGTCACTGGCCTGCAGATTTTGTAATGCAAACCCACTTTTTTCATTTTCAAAACGACATTTCTGACAAATCTGGGGTTCTCTTATGACTAAATAGGACCCCTTCAGTCTCCAACATGGCTTGACTACTAGAGATTGGAACCAAGTTACTGCTCTATGGTAATCCAATCCATTAATCAGACAGTATGGATGATACTATTGATGATTGACAAGTCAGTTTGGCTCATCGGTGAATCTTGCCACTTGGGGTTGGAGTTCTTCCCACTCAGGTGCAAATGATTCTGTGAGCAAACCTGCCGAAAGATAGGGTGATTCCAGTTGGACAGGCAGTAAGAAGCTTGCCAGTGTTCTCTGTTGGTGAGCTGCATGCCTTTAGTTGGTTCTCTATGTTTAGGTCAATAATTATGTATCTACGTGGAGAATGTGAGCTTTCCATATCAGAAAAAAAAAGAGACCTTAGGCGAAAGCAGCCAGCACTAATGAAGTTCCGGTAAGGGAATTGGTCTGGACCCTGAACTAACGGCAATTTGATTTAAGCAGATATTTCCCCCTTACACAAGAGACACAAAGAGGACAAGGTTAGGATAGGATTAATCAGTCGGAACCAGCGCTCATCCACTCCCAAACCATATGTTGGGCAAATTTCTGAGTGTCTGTTGGAGAGGCAGAGTGGTGTGGTGCAGTCAGGTGTCAGAGATCAACCTTTGGAAGGTGGTTGTTTCCACTTGTCCCATGCAAATAAGGTGTTCTCCCCCTAACTCGCTTAACTCTGGTAGGGTCAGCTCTGGAGAGCACCAGCAGGTATAATTGCAATATAACTGCTGGTGCCATGTCCCGAGGAATTTTGGAGCACAATCACCAAAACACTACCAAATGATGGCAACATTCCTCTCCTTATCCATATAGGCTGTGGTAATTTATTGTCCCTTACAAGTCAGGACCTGAAACTTCATGACAGATTGTTTCTCAGTTAGGTCAAAGCTAGGTTACAATTCATTTAGTTTACCTTCCTGAATTATTGTTTCAGGAAATAGGCCAATAGATCATCTAAGTATGAGGTAAGTAAGCACTATATAAGGACTAAGCTATGTTCCATTGCTGTAACTAGTTAAGGAACTAAGATATGTTGCAACAATTGGCTGTGGAACTTTTCTATATTAGATGGTGTATTGGACTATTTCTTAAAACAATAATTCAGAAATGGTTAAACTTGGCAAGTTCTTTTACAGCTACAGGGTGCAAGTTTATTGTCAGAAGCAAAGACACAATATACTTTCATGGTGCTGCTATAAAATATGTTAATTAAATTTGACCATTTCTTATTTTTTCTTCAAAGTTTTCACACTGATCTGCAAGGTTATGTCATTTTCTTTATGTGCCATTTTTAAAAGCATAGACTGTACAAATGGCTGCTGGTATAGTTGTACATACTGGAATAGAAGTATTATACACATATGGGAACACAAATTTTTACCATGTTCAGAGACAGGTTGTAGGTACTCAGGTGTAAAAGTTGCTATTACGTCCCAAGCTATAAAAAGAACCACCTCTACCACCATATAAAGCATGTATGTTAACCTAGATAGACAAAGCAGCCACCCAGATCAACTCTGGACCAAACAAAATAAAGTTGAACTGATTGTTCATCTGATGTTCCTATTCCAGATTTCATAATTTCTAAGTCCATAGAAATGTCACAGAATCAATTTTTGTAACTCAGAAAGCATTCTCTTTCTCCCTTCTCTCTGCATCCCCCCTCCCAACTAATTACTGATCCTGGGTTTCTGCCATAATTCTGACAAAGTAATGCTGATTATGTGGGACCTGCTCTAAAATATTTCCAAGCCATTGTCATGCCCATGGACCATAGCCTCAAATTATTCATGGACATATCAAACTTTTAAGTAAGACATGTATTTTTTTTAGAAAAGGCTACAAGCAAAAACTGGCTGGGACTGTAAAGTAACCACTTGCTGGAAAATTCCTATGTGGATTACACTTGACCAACTAGCCCAGAGAGAATGGAATGTCGCACCTAAAAAGATGTCAAGGCCTACTTCAGACAGAGACACTTAAAAGGAAGAGATGCAATGCAAAAACTAAACTGTAATCTCCTGTGGTGGTGGAGATAATGGTGGCTGATCCCAGCAGAAACCTTTGCCTGTTGAGTTATATTCCAGACTGTGGACATGATCTAAGTTAAAAGAAAGCAGTTTCTGGGCGAAAGATATGTTTCTTTTTTTTCCCTTCCAGGAACACAGAAGAAAAGGGGTTAAAAAGCCAACTGCAACCCTGGTCTCTGTGTACTAGACTGTTGTTCTTGTATGTCCTATGTCAGTGTGTGCTGTGAAGGTCACAGCTGAAGAACATCAACTAGGCATCCGTGCACTTGCAGGTAAAAAACACTCTCTCTCTGATTGCTGGAAGCAAGCCACAAGTCAGCAAAGCCACAGTTAAAAAGGAAACAGGACAATGCCTTTCAGCTAACCTGCAGAACCAAGAACCTCCAAACCAACTGCTCAGCTGCCAAAGTCAGCTCCACCGAAATCACCCAACTTAACGGCCGCAACATTTCACCATCTACTCCTCACGGACCAGCCAAAGACTATTTTTTAACTTTTGTTTCTGGATTCACTTCTCACTCCTAATCTGTGTGTGTGGAAGTTGCATTTTTATTATTTTTTTTCTCGTGTTTTAATAGCTAATAAACTCATTCTTTCTCTGACTCGAGAAAGCCTGGTTAATTGGTTCATTTTAAAACATAAATACATTTGGACTGGGGAAAGGTATCCACAAGGGAAGGGATCCTTTTTAAATTAACCTTGTTGTGACCAACCGAGGGGGTTGAATAAGGAAGGGGAGACAGTTCATCCCTCCTCACCAGGGAGCATAACAATTTAGGGGAACCTCGCCCGGGGACCGGTCATGACACCATGATCTTAGCTTTTCCATTGTAGAATCGTACACAGACAATAGGCTTCCTGCTGTATGACGGCATAACCACAAAGGTTTTTATTTTAGAAGAAATATTCTTATCTTGAAGTTCCCTTGCATGGCACTGGGTCCAGTTTTTAAATCATGTTTTATGTAACACAATGTAATCCAAGAGGAAAATAGTTGCTTGTTAGGTTTTGAACAATTGCCTTTTACCTCATGCTTGGCTCAGTGTAGCCTTTTGCAATGCAAACTCATTGGAATCCCATCTAGGGTCTGCAAAATACTTCAGCTGCCATTGCTAGAGTGAGTCCTCTATTCATGGCATGGTGAAGCCAAAATGAAGCAGCCTTCCATAATTTGATTATTTGAGTACCAGGATATATATATTTTATACAACACAGCACCTTTGCACATTTATTCTCCTGATGCTTTCTGTCAACAAAATGGGACGCATATGATTTAATCTCATGAGATGTTGGCCAGCATGTGAAATACACAGCATTATCTTACTTGATCATGTACATATGCCAACTGGAATTGATATAATCTTGCATAAAAGCATGATATTACTGAAAGAGACACGCTGATGTGGTCCTGAACACTTCACCATTTTGTCTGTAAGTTTTGTACATATCAGGATTCTCAATATTTTAATTTCTTTCTATCTTTTGTAAATTATTTCCTCTGATTCACTTAACTTCCCATTGCAATATTCACTGACCAAGAGGTCAAAAAGGTAGGGGGATATTTACCTCCTACTCTGAATGGGTGGTAGTGGGTCAAAAAATGAGAAAAAAACTGCTGACTTAGCACTGAAATTTTTCCTGTTCCAAATTTCAGGTTGAACTTGATTTAGATGTCCTGCACTCCCTCCAGGAACAAAAGGAGTGTCATCAATAGGAGCCACTGCACATTTTCAGTCTCCAAAGCCATTTTCAAGTCAATCAGTGCTGCTACTACTTCCTTAACCTGTCCAAAGTGGTACAGGCCAGGACAGTGTTCTTTCCATTGCAACTTCAAGGGATCCTTACCCACTCTCATTTAAAATGCTGTGGGGACTTGGAAGACATTTTACTGCTGACTTATTGTGGTTTTGGCTAACTTTAAACTGCTTTCAGAAGGAAAAAATACAAGGAAGCATGCTCGCAGGAATCCTTACTTTCCAAACAGATTTTATAGGCCCAGGGCAACCTTCAGTTCTATAGCTGGAGGAGCAGTCCATGAGGAGGCCTTAATTCTCTAGGCAGTTTGCCACAGACTTACGCCTCCTCCAGTATCAAGACCGGCAACAAATGCCACAACTAACAAAGCATTTCCCATTGCAGCCAATGGCTCTGCAGCGCTGAAATTCTTTGCATCCCCCCCAACCCCTTCCAGGCTGCAACATAGGGGAATCAGTAACATCAGTCAGTCGGCAGTTCAAACTTGCATTACTGTGTGACGGATGTTGTGTTTGTTAAAGCATAAACCTTCATCACTCTCATGGAAGCATGAAAGCAGCAGGTTAGAGTTCTGCAGTTCACACAGGGATACCTACTGCATCCATGTTGCTGTGCAGGCCCCTTCACATGATTCCACAGTAATGAACCATAAGGGCTTCTACTCCATTAACGTACACCATGATCACCAGCAGCACATCATGCAGCTCCATGGCAACTTTCCTGGCAGCTGTCATGATGTTTTTATGTTGCATCATTCCTCCGTCCTCCCACTTTTAGTCCCTGCACAACTAGCTGGCTGTTACAAGACAAAGGCTATTCCCTGCCTACTTTGATCATGACTGCTTGTAGGAACTCACACTTGAAGGCAAAACATGGCTCATCTAGAGTCTTTATCAAAGAGATCACTAGAATCCTCAAGCAACAATCCTGGAATAGTCCGGTGGCTTCTTCCAATATAATCCAGAAAGTATGTAATAGTGATTAGCTGTAAGCAGCAGTGGAATTAACACTAGAAGCCATTATATCAGGACTGTCAACATGATGAAGGAGAAAACATTGGCTACAAAGAGGATTGCAAGGAAGCGGAAGGACTCCAACAATTGCCGGCAGGCTGAATTCTTTAGCACAGCTCATTGAAGAAACCTTTAGCTGAACAATCCTCGCTCCCCTGCATTCTTTTAGAAACAGGATCCAGTGAGACCAGCATTGATATGATGTCAACTAATGTTGAAGGGCCACCAACTTCCAAAGGGCACTCTCTGCACAAAGACATTTCAAAAAGGATTATGATTTTTATTGAGTTATGCAATTGCATTCACACTAATTATCACCATTGTGTAAGCTACTGGTACATTTCTTAGGTGCTCTCTTACCTACTCTAGCACTTCTTCTACAAAGAGATCCTCAATAGTTGCAGTTGGGGACATGAAGGCTGCATTTTGAAAAGGGTTCTCTTGCTCAGTCTCTGAGGTTGAAAACATCTCATGGACCTAAAAGATAAGAGGCACAAAGTGTAGGACATAATCTCAAGGGTAAGGAGTAGCAGGAAATCGCAGTTCAATGCACCAGCAGGTTGTCACGCTAAGTGTATGACTAGATGTATGCAAGTGAATGAGGGTTCAAAAGGTAAAGTAAATGAAGAGACAGTGTCCAAATTGTAAGAGCTACTAGCGACAAACTTGAACCAATTCTATCAATGCCAAGAATGACATTCCTGGATGCCTTTGCTTATGGATTCATTGAAGGAATTGTTACTTGCAGACGATGCACACAATGATGTGAAGGCTGTGGGAGAACTTGTGTTACAGCTGCTGAGCTCAGTTAAAGTAAGATTAGCCCCTGGATCTTCTTAACCTCACTTCTATCCCTCAGCTAGAGGCCATTACCTCATGCCCTGTATTTCCAAGAACTTTACTCATGCTTTATATGAACTATCATTACCTCATCATTCAGACAAGTTCCTCAGGACCTAACAAAAAGTTGTCTTGCCTCCTTAAATGTACAGGAAAGGTAAACATATAACCATCAAATGGATAAACCGGAGTATCAGAATCATATTAAGAATAAAATCAACTATCTTTACAACATTGGCTACATTTCAAAAATATGTCATTGGCTGTAAAGTATTTTGGCATGTCCTGAGGTGGTGTAAGGCACCATATAAATGCAGGTCAGTCTATCTGCCTTGCTTTCTTGAAGAACACGTGCTAACTATAGAACCTTGGGGAGCTCTTGAGGTGACAATGAGAGGAGGGGTAGGAGAAGCCATTGCCTGAGCAGTCAAATCTATGTTTACCATGTCAAATACTGACATAATAACAGACGCTGGTACAAGGATCTCCTCGACTCCACCAAATTAATGTTTTGGATGCATAATTGTGATCTCGCTCCAGGCTGCCATGGCAGTAGAATGTTTTTACACGTACTATTAAGCTACCATGAATCTGATATGTGAGCTTTTTTTTAACAGGTAGGAAAATTAAACAATTTTACATCAACACAAAAACCACTGTGGTTGATTTTCCCCAAGCCGTAACTCAATCCATTGTTGTAACTTTGTTCAAATTTGGTTCCATCGAAGGTTAATTCCACCAAAGTTACCATGAAGAGAGAGAAAAGCCTTGAGGAAATTCCTGCCACTCCTTTTGTTGCTGTGGTTCACCAAGAGACAGCATAGCACAAGACAACTTTTGGCAACCTATCAATGCGCAATGTTATATTTTTGGTTCCTTGTAATTATATGTTGCAATCATAGGAAACACTGCACTGAGCGAAGATTTGCCCTTTGTGCTAGACGTAATTAAATCTCTTTTCTGTTAAAATAAATGCTGGAAATCAACAGCTGCAAACAGGAAAGGGAGGTTAATGTTTTTGCAAAGACTCTTCCTTTTGAACACTGTACACCTGAAATATTAACATGTCTATTCGTTAGAGGTCCTAATGGATCAGCTGTGTACTTCCACCATTTTCTGTTTTTATTGCAAATTCTTTATTAATGTTTTGCAAGGCAAATGTCATCAGGAGGTCTGAGCCAGGGTGGGGGACATTTTGCACCGAGAATGTCCATTTCCCTAAATCATTCTGTACCTGGTCATATGGGAAGTCTGTTATGCTGAGTGAGATGAGGCATACTAAATGAAAGGAAAGAAAAACTAGAGAAAGCCGGGTTTGCTATCCTTAGAGCAGAGAAGGTTATTGGAGGCTGCATAGAGGTTTTCAAAATCTTGAAGGATTTTGATAGCGTAAGTAGGGAGAAACTGTCCCCAAGTGGCAGAAGTGTTTGTGACAAGAGGATATGGGTCTAAGGTAATTGGCAAAAGAATCAGAGGGATGAGGCACTTGAGGGAAATTAACTTCCAGAGCTCTGGGGATAGAATGGGAGAATGGGACTGACTGGATTGCTCTGCAGAGAGCTGGCATGGACTCGATGGGCAGAATGGCCTCCTCTGAGCTGAAATGACTCTACGCGGGGAATTTCTTTAGCACCTTTCACGACCTTAGAACATCTCAAAATGCTTTACAGCCATTGAAATACCCTTGAATTATCATCACTGTTGCAATGCAGCACTGTAGCCAACTCAGAGAGCTTTGATTGTTCATTCCACTCTGGCAGTCAACTATAATATTATGTATTAAAACATCAATTGTAAGTTATTAAATAAATTGTTTACTTTCTTTTGAAGCTCCATCCATTCTAATATCTGACAAACATTACGTGTGGATAGGAACAAGGGATGACAAGTGCACGCCACATCAGAAAGACACTCAACACAGATCTAAACACTATCAACCATGTCCCTTCAATTGTTAATGGCTTTTGCTAAGAAACAATATAGTAGTTTTGTGCAACCAGGAGTAATTTTCCTGAGCTGGCATTTCCAATAAGAAAGTGCTCTCTCCTAAAATCTGTATTAGGGAATTGGGGAAACAAAGTTATAGCTCTACCTCCAACCAGCATTCCCTTTGAGAGTGAATTCCCCACTGGAAATGCAGGAGCTTGGAATTTCCCTCTTCTGCTGTTTTTTTTTTAACTTCTTACTGGTTCTTGATGGTCACTTTATTAAAGTCTGAAGTGGCAGCATGGTGCTGATGCCACAGTACAGCATTTATATCATGAACAATGAGTGTTTAAATCACTTTTTGCTTTATGAGCTGAAGGAAATTGGTCCTATGCTACGAATGGAGTTCCGATGGTTGATATCTGCAGCAGGTAGGTGGTAGGTGGGTGGCTGATTAGTTACTGCTCACTAATTGCTTATTGCAACTAAACAATGATTGAAGGTTAGGAAATAAGGTAAATATTTTGGAAAATTGCACAGCATTGCCAATTGTTTAATTAATATAATTAACATGACATTTCAGCATATATGGTTCCTGCATGTATGTAAACTATATTTTAAGTAATTAAAATGTCAGATTCCAGTTTAAAAGATTTGTAATCTAAGCATTTGGAATGCCATGGCTTCCTTATAATAGAAACCATTCACCTTGCATTTTGACTTGGCACATAATCTACATATTTGTTAATTAAATTATTTTTAAAAATTTACAGAGCAGTAACCTTTCCACTTTCACTTCTTTACTCAGCTCACATTTCAGCACATAAAGTAGCCTAATGTACAGAGAAGCACTTATAACTGACAAATAAAATGCCTTGATGCGCTTGATTTGTAGTGGGCGCACAGCAGGAGCCAGCCTCGGACTGCTGCACATTAGTATTTTGTCTAGCTGCAGTGTGCACACTCTGCCAAGAAACAACATGTTTTCACTGCAGCGATGATCATCAAGTTACCAGTACTGGGATGAGAAACAACCTGTCACTCCCATCTGCATTAAATATATAACAAAGGGAGGCTATGTTCAAATGAAATTTACCATAAACCTGGGCATAGTGAAGAATTTTAATTGATCTTCTTCTGGCTTGGTAGCTATTATCATTTCATGATTTGAACTGATCATAATGGCAGAAGCATATGAGAATGCCTGTTAACCTCTCGACCCCAGCAGTTTAGTTTATGTCACAAGGGTAGCAAATGCAGAGCAGAAGGCTGTCAAAGCTGGAAGAGTGTGAAAGTGGAATTCTGGGATGTAACAGAAAGCAGAAGATGTCCTAAGGGAGCAATTCTTCTCTCTGAAGAGTCCTGTGAACTGCTTTTTAGTATCAGGTGCATCATCTTGAGAATCCATCTTGAGTTCCAAGTAGAATCAGTTTAATGCTGGTCTCACATAAAAGTAGTAAAGCCAGGTGGCCAGCAAATATACGAGTGTGCTGTGTGGAACTAAAGAGGTCTGCATGTTTATAGGGGCTCAAATTTGGTTAAGCTTAACTTGCTGTTTGGCATACTTTCAGGATCCTTGTTGAAGCGCCAATAATGTAGTGATGTTGTATTAACTCCTTTAGGTCCCATATTATATTAATCATCATCTATACTGCATGAATGGTAGTGCTGCCTATTTTAAGGATCGTAGTTAGAAGAATTTTGTTGTTCTGGTTTTCAACAACACATACATACTACCCCCCGACCCAAAAAAAATATTTTATGCTGAGAACTGGATTCCCCAGATAGTTTTGAGAGCACAAATCTGTTTGCTATTATCTAGCATCCTGGAGAATGATATTTAATAAAATTATTTACAGGATATCGCACCAGAGGTGGGAGGTCACAAGAATTCTTACAGGTGTGAAGGGCCCATAACTTAAGTATGTCACAATGTTTAAGTGAATTATGAGAAGTCTTCTCAACAACAGAAAGAACACTCTCATCACACTGCCAGTAGCGTGTGAGTTCTAACCACTTTGTTGTAACTGTGCTCAAGCACTTTCTGGAATGTGCCTGGTCCATTGTGCTGTTCCGTGAGAATATATTTTAGATACTGAGCAGTAATATTATCAACACAATGAAACAAAATATTGAATATTACAAAGATAGGTGAAAAAATGTAATCTTCAGGAGGAATTTCATCACATATATGATTGTTTAACTGAAAGGGACTGCACTTACTCCTTGCATCCGATCTTCCCCTCAGCCATTGTTGTTTTTTCATTCATAGATATATCATCCAAAGCCACATGTACTTTGTTTTCAAAGTGTATTGTTGCTAATGAGGCAAACATGTCAACCATGTTAAAATACTTGCAATAAAATGCCTGAGAGCATTACATTTTATCAAAAGGATTTTAGTTTAGCTTGAACAAAATGCACAACCATCTTTCCTACCTTTATCAACATGTAGTCAAAAAAGAACTTTAATGGTAGAGGGAAGGAAGATGACTATTTCTGTTTATTAAAACAGCATCCAACTGCCCCAGTCACAACCGTGCTTCCTTATTTCAGATTCTGTCCTAAATGTCACATTATTGTCACAATGGGCCAGGAAATGGCAGATGGAATTTAATGCGGAAAAGTGTGAGATGTTACATTTTGGAAGGTCAAACCAAGGTAGGACATACACAGTAAATGGTAGGGCACTGAGGAGTGCGGAGGAACAAAGGGATCTGGGAGTTCAGATACATAATTCCCTGAAAGTGGTGTCACAGGTAGACAAGGTTGTAAAGAAAGCTTTTGGCATACTAGCCTTCATAAATCAAAGTATTGAGTATAGGAGTTGGGATGTTATGGTGAGGTTGTATAAGACATTGGTGAGGCCAACTTTGGAGTATTGTGTGCAGTTCTGGTTGCCTAACTACAGGAAGGATATCAGTAAGATTGAGAGAGTGCAGAGAAGATTTACTAGGATGTTGCCGGGTCTTAAGGAGTTGAGTTACAGGGAAAGATTAAACAGGTTAGGACTTTATTCCTTGGAGCGTAGAAGAATGAGGGGAGATTTGATAGAAGTTTACAAAATTGTGAGGGGTATAGACAGAGTAAATGCGAGTAGGCTCTTTCCACTTAGATTAGGAGAAATAAACACGAGAGGACATGGCTTTAGGGTGAAAGGGGAAAGGTTTAGGGGGAACATCTTCACTCAGAGAGTGGTGAGAGTGTGGAACGAGCTACCACCTGACGTGGTAAATGTGGGCTCACTCTTAAGTTTTAAGTATAAATTAGATAGATACATGGATGGGAGAGGTCTGGAGGGTTATGGACGAGGTGCAGGTCAATGGGACTAGCGGAATAATATTTCGGCACAGACTAGAAGGGCCAAATGGCCTGTTTTCTGTGCTGTAGTGTTCTATGGTTCTATGGTTCTATTATTGCATTTCCATTGTTTTCGGTGATTTACCATCTATTCTCATGATCTTCTCTAGAGTGTTATTGAGAGCTCAAGTAAGCAAACACTTCTCTGTTTGGACTTAGTTTTATTTTAATATCTTTTCTTTATAATATTTATACTGTTCTTTTAATCTGACTACAATGACAACCTCAATCTTGATTTAATTTGCAAATTTATTCTGAAATACCTCTTTTGTTAGATTTTGCATTTTACTTCTCTTGAAGGTGCTGACACATGCATTAAAAGCCTGCCCAAATGGACATTTTCACATATGAACACAAGTGTCAGGAGGCTATTGCACTGTGCATGATAACTTAGCTGAGCCCATCTTAATCTGATCCATTGTCCACACATACATACATACTTTGAACAGACATCACTGAGTTGTGATTAAGTGCTGGGATATTGCTTGATTTTTTTCCCCCTCCCTACTTAAAGGCAAGGGCAATAGTCTTGATGTTGCCTTTTTTAAGAAGACCTTTACCCTATAGCCCATTAAGGAGCCTGAATCTACAGAATTGACAGAAGGGAAAAAAAAAGTTCAGCAGTTCCAACATCAGGGTAAAGTAATTCTCAGTGAACAATACTACAGGTCATCAGTACTCGCTCAATGGAGCCATATTGGGAAATCGCAGGGGTAGTGTCTAAGATTTTCAATTCATTAATTTTCATTGTATAGAAAGTCATGGTCAGATGAGACCCCCACTAACTCACATTTGAAAATTAAGCCCTTCAGTTTTGGGGTGATAAGTTGTAAGAGAACATCTATAATGACAGGTAAGTGGTGATTGAAGACATGGATGCCACTAAGTGACCAGACATCAGGCTGCCAGGCATGCTATTCTGTTGTACTTTGAGAAGCAAGCTGTGGAATGGCAAACAAGGCAATGTGCTCACACCTGTCACATGCAGCAACACCACAAAGTCTCGCAACACATCATCACTAACCCACGGATTCCAATTCCTGCCTCCATATTTATTGTAGCAAGCAATGAATGTTGCCATCTGCTTAAACAGTCCTGAGATTCAAATGTGCTGTGAAAATATTTATCAGCATTTTTAAGGCCAATACAAATTTTGTCCACATAGACAGACATTTTGGGCAGAATTTTATCCAAACAGATTTGTATGCATGGGTGGGGCACTGTAGCTGGTTGGGAATCTGTTTGTTCTGTCAGCAGATTTTGCTGTGGCTCTTTAATCCTGCCACAGCATTAACATTTTGCTTCTGCGTTTCCCAGCCAATCAGGAAGGGCAGCGGGATGACATGCTGCTTGTCTCAAAAGAAGGATTTCTAGTTAAATGAATCCCAGAGGGGGTCGGAATGGCTGAACAATACATTCACTCCTGAGGTTTCAGCAACCACAGCAATGGAAAGGAAACCTGGGAAGGCTGCCCCTAGGTCTCCAAGTCTTACCTGAAGGCCCTGCTGCAGGATCTGAGGGGCTGACATTAGGTGATGTTTGCCAAGGATGGGAGGAAGAGGCCAGCTTCTCCAGCCAAGCAAGCATGGTGGAAGTGAGCAGTAGGAGGATGACCCCTCGAGCCTGAATACGGTGCACCAAGAGGCTGAAGTACCTAAGGAGAGCAGGAAAGGTGAGCGGCATTACATGTTCCAATTGCATCCGATGTCAAGCCCCAATGCTGACCTTCTCAGCATTATCCTGCAGAGCAGCCCTCAGACCAACACTAATTGCAGCTCCACTCATTCCTCTCTCTCCACGCAATGCCTTCTGAACAGCCAACACTCACACTCACCCTCACCTGTTGGCATTTCAAACCCGTGCCTCACAGTCATGCTCAACAAATATTATCCTTCCCTCCTCTCCACACAATCCATTTCTCACACTCACAACTCTCTGTTTTCTCTCTTTACAGGAGAAGAGGATGCAGAACTCCAGAGAGAGGCAGACAACTGGGGGTGGGCGATTGGGGTGCATGGAAATGGCCCTCTATGATAGGCATGTTGATGGCCACTAACAACGCCTGCCCATCTGGTCCATAGTAATGGAGATCTTATTCCAGGAGTCTGCGGACGTCAACAACAACATGTCATGAAAGCCAGGCCTCCTGGGGCACTCATGCACAAACATGTCGAGAGAGCTGACCCTCTGCTTGTAGACCCAATGTTGACATCTTGCTTCCTTCGAGCATCGCCTCTGTCCTGTGGACTGGCATGTGGCTAAGAAGAAGGGCAGCCGATGCTGCTGGTAATGTTGTTCCTGCTGATCCTGATGCTGTTGGCATGGTTGCTGCTGACCCTCTTTTTCCTCATTCGAAGTCTGAGCTAGAGCTACATAAATTGTTCCCATGACCCAGTGAAGGCTGACAGCTGGAAAGTGCAGATCAAAGTGAGTGAAACCGAAGGCAGGCGACCTGACTTCGAAGAAGTTGGAAACCATCGATCAAGCAGCAACAGCACACTCACAGGAGAGGTGCTGTGACTGGCAGCCTCTCACCTAGGCACGGCTGCAGCTACTGTATTCAATTTCACAATTTGAAGGTTTCCCAGCCTGTCAGTTTCACTCAAGCACTCCCCACTGTGCTCACACCTGGTGGGCCCTGGCAACTTCCACACAGCTTGGGAAACCCATGCGCTGGTTGTTAGAGTCAGAATCCTGGGTTAAATTCTGAATGAATTGTGATTTACATATTGAAATTACTTATCCAATTGCTCAAAAGGAGCTCATTATTTTCCTGCAAATCTGCCCAGGTTAAACCTGGAAATCCTCCTTGACCAGTGGGCACCGCAGGGGCTGAAGAGCATTATCGGCCCCCAAAACACCATTCTCACTTAATTATGTAAGGTTCCTTTAAATTTTCTTTTAAACTCTTTCGAGTTATCAACAGTCACAGATTGCAACTCTTTCGAGTACAATCACAGTTCTTGGTTTTCCGGGAGTGGGACATGAACCCACAACCCTCTGATTCAAAGGTGAGGGTGCTATGAACTGAGCCACAGCTGACACCTCCTTAAATTTTCTTTTAACTAGCGTGCCCGTGGGGTCGCAAGTGTGCTCTGTCAAATATTGATTTTTCAAAGCTACTGATACTTGCCTGTGTGATCTGCAATACTTTAAAACGCATACCAGCTGCTTGGTCTGGACTCTCAACCATCAGGTCAGCACTCTGCAGTGAGGAATCGTTTCTGGGCCTGCAAGTTTCAGGAAGCCTTTCCTTAGCCTGGGAATGGGAGTTGAACTCTCCACTGGAGGCACCTCCTCTGAGGAGGAAGGGAGGGCTAGAAGGGGGAGGAAGCCAGGGGTGTACATCCAGCCTCCAGGGGAGCCACCTTTGGAAGGACAGGTGCAGGCACAAGGGGGGTCAGGGCCAAGAGGTAGTCCAAGGCGGAAGATGTTGCAGAAGATGCCACTATCCTGCTGCCAGGGTTTACAGGCGGGGAAGCAGCTACCTCAATATGCCTGAGGTGCCGAAGGAGGCTCCGTCTCTCAAGGGAGACAGTCAACTATATCTGTCAGATGATTGGGCCTGAGATCTTCGTGAACTGTGTGGGTGGACACCCCATGCCAGTGGTTATAAAGGTCACAGTTGCCCTCAACTTCTATGCCTCTGGCTCCTTCAAGGGGTCGGTGGGTGATCTTTGCGGTGTCTCCCAATCAGCTGTCCACACTTGTGTCAAGCAGGTTACAGACGCTCTGTTCAGGCGTGCATTGACCTTCATCCTCTACTGTTGGGACCAGGCAAACCAGACACAGCAAGCCAGAGGCTTCACGGCCATTGCTGGCTTCCCCCACGTCCAGGGTGCAATAGATTGCACACGTGGCCATCAAAGCGCCAGCAGGTGAGCCCGGTGCCTTGGTCAACAGGAAGGGCTTCCACTCCATGAACGTGCAGATAGTGTGTGACCACAGGATGCTGATTCTACAAGTCTGTGCAAGGTACCCTGGCAACTCCCACGACACCTACATCCTCAGACACTCTCAGGTGCCGGGCTCTTCAGTGCTCCAGCCCGGCTGGATGGATGGCTGCTGGGTGACAAGGGCTATTCCCCTCAGAAGGTGGCTCATGAAGCCTCTCTGCCATCCAAGAACCGAAACTGAGCAGCGGTACAATAGGAGCCAGGGCACCACAAGGGCTGTGGTGGAGAGAACCATCGGTCTTCTCAAAGCCCTGATTGGTGTCCTGGAGGAGCTTCTCTACGGGAATCGCCACTCTCTCCATGGAGGACACATGGTGCTCAAACATGAGGCTCATTGCTTCGGCGATAGTCGGCATAGACTCTTCCTCCATGGACACCAAGCCAAGCATAGCCTCATGTATCTCCCCCAGATGCTCCCACACACATGGCCGCATTTTCTGCGTTTGCTGTGTCGTGGACGACTCCAGAGGCACATCATCAGACACCAACTGAGCATGTGCCTGGTCCCCTGCAGCCCTCCAACTGCTGGTGCCATGGGCACTCTCTGACTCTGCCAGCTCCTCCAGCAACTGTGAAGTGCCCTCACTGCTGTGCCCCGGGACACTAGCCGATGATCTAATTCCCACCGAGGTGCTAGTATCTGCGCTGGTGCCTTCCTGGCAGAGATGGTGTGACGCTGGTGAGTCCGAGACTTCAGGGCCCTCAGGTGTGAGTGGGGGCCTCTGCTACTCCTCCTCCCAGCCCTGCTCCACTGATGCTGAAAGGAAGAACAAGGACATTGGA
Organism: Cetorhinus maximus; assembly: GCF_964194155.1. Taxonomy (NCBI): domain Eukaryota; kingdom Metazoa; phylum Chordata; class Chondrichthyes; order Lamniformes; family Cetorhinidae; genus Cetorhinus; species Cetorhinus maximus. Next base: position 123,656,099 of record NC_135880.1, on the reverse strand, counting down.
TCAGTTAACGTGGAGACAGTGTCAATGTGCATCCCTGTCCCCCGGATCATTATGCGCTCATCCTTCCATAAGCAATGGTCAAGCCATGTTGCAAACTTCAATCACTGAACCTTCAGCAGTGTCATGGCTGTTGCGAGAACAATGGCGACCTCACTGCTGGGCAAACATACCTGCCCGTGGCACACCAGCCTCACCGACACCGGTGGACCTGAACGCATGGCACCTCTCCAGATCTAGGGCCTCCTGCTCGAAGCAGCTGAGAATTGCCAACTGTGCCTGCCTTCTGCCAGTCCTCACCCGCTCGCGGCATTATGTGCATTCTTCTCCTGAAAAGGAGAGAAGAGCAGTGATTAGTGCTACTTGTACCTGGAATCTCTTCGCAGACGGCCCACCCCAACCAGAGTGGGACATTGCAGGGCTCCAGTGCCTCCGCACCCTGCAGCTGCTGAACACTCACACAAAGATGCCAGGCCTGTTCCCACCCCTGGTCCCCTTGGCCAAATGCAGCCTACATCACATTAAGCACCACATGGTCTAACCTTCCATAACAAGGAGGCGCAAGCAGGTGGAGCACAGAGGGCAGCAGATCGATCGGTGCCACGCCACCCTGAAGCTCCCTCCCAGCATGTCAGCACCCTGACTTTGACATGTCCTGGAGTTCCAGCACTGCGCCTAGGTGCAGCTCCTCCAGGTTTCCCCCAGAACAGTAATGTGGGTCTCAGTGTACCACATGCTGCGGGGGCAGAACCCATCTCTTCACCACCCTCTCAGTGTGACCTCGGCATGGGCAATATCTGCTGGCCCGCCCAGTGAAGGACACATGCCATCAATGATTCAATGCAGTCACTACACTCAGACTTCAGGGTGGGGGGGGGGGGGGGGGGGCACCAGTGGGGAAAGCCTACCTGCTGGGTTAAGTGACCAATGCCAACATGGTGCTCACCTTTCCCGGGCACAACAGGTCATTGAAGCGCTTGCGGCACTGGATCCACATGTGTCGCACCACGTTGTGGGAGCTCACCACCTCCTCCCAGGCACGTTTGGTCATGCAAGGGGGCCTCCTCCTCCTGTCCTGGGGTACCAGGACCTCCCGCCATGCTGCCACCTCCTTGAGGAGGGCAGCAAGGCAATCGTCCAAAAAACAAGGGGCACAGTGCCCCCCTGCCCTACCCTCCTGCCTGGCCTGCTCACCAGCAGCGCTCTGGGGAGCCCTTCCACTGGCCATGATTCACAGCCTTTGAAAGGCTGCAGCAGCTTTTTAAAACAGGCCGCCAGGTCATCATTGGACCCGGTGCTCATAGCAGTCCCACCACCGCCCGCCTACTCCCGCTGTCCTCAGGAGCCGCGATTCAAGCTGGGCAGGCCTTAATTGGCGTAAAATGGCAGCACGGACCCAATCGTGGGCGGTGATTGGGTCCATGTCCACCCACGCCCACTCCCACTCTGAACCCCCCCACGCACCCCCCCCCTCCCGCCTGCCAGCCAGAAAATCTGCCCCTGAAATTAAAAGTCTGATGATGACCGTGAAACCATGCCAACGGTCGTAAAATCCCATCTGGTTCACTAATGTCCTTTACGGAAGGAAATCTGCTGTCCATACGTGAACTGGCCTACATGTGACTCCAGACCCACAGCAAAATGTTTGACTCTTAACTGCCATCTGAACAAGGGCAGTTAGGGATGGGCAATAAACACTGGCCTAGCCAGTGATGCCCACATCCCATGAATGAATTTTAAAAAGCACCCCCAAACCTGCCTCCATTTGATAGTTAAAATTCATCCCATTCTCTTAAGCAGCTACACCTCTTTATATGTTCCCATCATCATATGCCAGAAGTCCTATAAAGTCAACTCTGAACCCAAATCCAAATTAATCTACATACTATAATAACAAGGTAAAGTATTGAACTGCACTGGAAAGCACCAACAGACATTACTTTTACCACACCGTCAAAACTGCAAATCATTGGCAAATTCCAGCAAAGCTGACAGCACTTTTTTCAACATACAATCTCCACAAACTTGCCAATACAACCTTCTCATGAATACTCTCAATATAAATATATGTTGGCAAGAACATGATTTTGTTCCTGCATTTTGCAACATATTTCTATTCAGCTGCAAATAATAATTAGCAGAGTGGCAATCACAAAGATATGAGTGGACAGTGCCTGCTAGGCAACATTTTCACAGAGAGAAACGTTTACAGCAATCAGAATCAACAGTGAGAATTTCTGAGCAATAACTGCACCTTATTGTCTTTTTTAAACTTTCGTATATACATTTATATACTTCTTTCTAAAATACATTTTTCTAAAGCATTAACGTTATGAGTATCTTTCTTTTGTCAAATCCTTTCTCTGGACAAATGATAAAAATAAATCATGAAATTTTACAATATAATTTTTTGAAGTGCGGTTAGTAACCTAACAAAGCATTTTGGATCAGTTACGAAACTGGTAGAGTAACATGTTTGAATAGTCTGTTACAATTGGTGCACATTCATGTTTCCCAACACATTCATTTCTTACTAAAACCTAATGGGTCAGTAATGTGATTCCTGGTGCCCGTAGTGCTGATGATGACTTTCCTGCATTATCAGCTGCTGAATGCTAAGGCCTGCTCAATATTCATTTATTTGACATTGTACAATGAGGTCCTGGTGTGCCTGTGGCACCTCCCAATGCACTAAACTTATTGGGCAGAATTTGACATCATGCGGGCAGGCGCGCGCCTGACCTGATTGGGCATAAAATCGTGCGAGATGTCAGGGTCCTGACGTCATCGCACACTCATGCAATATTTCACTCGGTGGGCATGTGCAAAAGTCGGAAGCGTGCCCACCGACAATTAAGAGGGCAATTAAGCCCGTTAATGGTGCAATTGACTCTGATTTTACGTTGCCTGTCCAACCTTACGGTTGGCAGACGGGCAAATCAGCCAGGCGGCCCTTGCATTTTTCATCAAACCTCATTCAAGGGCAGGTTGAAATTTCCATGATGAAATAAAATAAAAATAAGTTTTTTTGAGCGGCATTTTTATCAGCTATATTTTCTGGTGACTGATTATGGTACATTGACACTTTTTTCAGCTTTTAAAAACTTTATTTTAGTGTTTTCAGGTCTCCATCTTCCTGAGGCAGCTGTCTGCCTTCAGGGAGCTTTCTCGCAGAGCTCACCCGCACCCTGGGAAATGTCATCGCCCACCCTCTTCCCGCCCCCACCCCAGCAGTGCTGAACATTTCAATGCGCATTTCACACTGGCTGGCCGTCAATTGGCCAGCGAACGTGAAATTGCGGTCGGGGGCTGATCGCCGTCGGCAGTCCATTTCCCAACCGCTCCCGGGCCCGCCAATTGGGCATGCCTGCTGAAGGTAAAATTCAGGCCACTATGTCCCCATTTGGTTATGTAAATGAGAGGCCCACCTTCCCTAGAGTCACTCCAGATGCAGAGTGTCCATTTGCGAGGATGAATCTAGAGAGCCCTGCAATAAAAGTGAACTTTTTACGGGAAGTTGGCCTTCTTCCAAGAGAGCCAAGCATTTTAATCACTTTTTTTAACTTGTGTGAATGCACCCTAAGAAGTGGGGGTGTGTTGGGGGAAGGTGATCTAATTGAAGTGTTTAAGATGATTAAATGATTTGGTAGGATAAGTAGCGAGAAACTATTTCTTCTGGTAGAGAATCCAGACCAAGGGGCACAACTTTAAAGTCAAAGCTAGGCCATTTTTGTGTAATGTTAGAAAGCACTTCTTCACACAAAGAGTAGTAGAAATTTGGAAGTGTCTTCCCCCACATCCCAAATTGCTCTTGAGGCTAGGTCAATTGAATATTTCAGAAGGATGTTGATAGATTTATGGTAGGCAAGTGTATTAAGGGTTATGGAACCAAGACAGTAAGTGAAGTTAAAATACGGTTCAACCAGAATCAAATTAAATGAGGAATAGGCTCACAGGCTGAATGGCCTATTTCCATTCCTATGTTCTTATATGCATTCCCAATTACTTTAGATACCTATTCTGACAAGCTAGCTATAGTTATTTTAGGTCAACATTAACAGAAAAAAAATCAATAAAAGATAAATTAACACCAAACCTCAAATAAAGTTTGATTTAATAATCATGGAAACAGACCAAAGGAAGATTGAGCAGCTAAAAGATTAAAATCACACATCTCAATGTGTCTTTTTGATGCCTATTTCTTCATGATAAGTGACTAAACACTTGGCTGTCAGGCCCCAATACCATGTCAAAATCACTAACTGCTGTGAACGTCTGACAAACCAATATTACAAGCCATGTGTTTTGATTTGGTTACAGTGTGATACTGGTTAGCTACTCTTCATAGGTTTATAGTGCAGTTGGTGTCAGAGAGGCTCGCATACAAGTCTGATGTGGATATAGGCAGACAAGACATAGATATAAAATGGCAATTATTCAAAGGATCTGTTGAATAACATACATAAAATTGTCCTGAGGATGCGATATTTTCCTGGACTTGTCACTGGCATTTGTTTCTTGTTCTGATACCCCAGGAGAAGATGAAAATGTTCTTCAGAATAGATATACACACAACTACATACATTTCATGCACAGAGACATAAGCAGAAAACACATTGGGCTGAACTTTCCTGCCCTATGGTGGGTGGGCTCGGAGGCAGGGTTGGTGGTGGGAAAAGAGGGGAGCCGCATTATCGGAACGGCTACCCAATGCAGTCCCACCACTAGGGAGGTTTTGCAGGGGCAACCTGGGAAACAGATGGACTACCCGAACCACAAAGGCAGCCAGCCAACTTGCATATCTAAGGCCTCATTTAGGGCTGATTTAGAGGGCTTGCCGGCATTTTGCCAGCGGTGGAGCAGGCCCCACCAATACAGAGACCACCAGTTTAATGGAGCCTGCCTCCCTCTGACATACTGGGGGTGGGGGGGCAGGGGGGGTGGGGGGCGGCGGAGCGAGGGTGGGGTGGGCATTAGAGCTGGAGGTGACATGCCCCAAAGAGGGGTACGTGGGCTGAAAGGCCTTGCAGGCCCAAAGATACATCTGGAGAATTTCCTTTGATCCAAGGGTCCTAATGGCTTTGCCCCTCTAATTTATTCATTTAATTTTACCCTTCCGTGGGTGCATTTATGCTGGGGCCCCCGCATTGTTGCCTACTTACCTCAGCAGCACCCACTTCTCCTGCTGGAGCTGATGAGGCTATGGAGCTCCCGAGGCTATGAAGCTCTTGGCTTCCTGATTGGACTGGCAGTATCAGGAGCCCAACCGCCATCCTTAATAGGATGGCAAGTTCAGAGGAAGCTAATGAGGACACCGCTTCTTGGAATATCATGGAACTGGTCTCACTGCCAACAGCTGTGGGCTCAGGATCCCCATTTTGCCTGCATTAGGTGCCAAAGCCCATGGAAAAATCCTGCTCATAGCAACAGCAGCAGTGTTCACTTGAACCTAAAATTTATCTCTAGGCTATTTTGTATAAACAAATTAAATGGAACAGATAAATCAAGGTGAGGTACATGAGAATTTGGCAATTTATGAGACTACATTGATAGTGGGTAAACACACTGCCAGTAGGAACTTCACCCACAGACAGAATTTAGAATTGGAATATTATGGGAAGTGTGCACCAGAATTTCAAATGTGGTCCCGATGGGGATAATTATTTTTTATAATTATAAGGAAAGTTAGATTTTCATCCTTTCTTCGAAACTTGTGTACATGAAAAAGAAAGGCTTACATTTGTATAACCCCATGGCCTCAAGACTTCCCAATGTGCTTTGCTGTCAATTAAGTATTTTTGCAGTGTAAACACTATTGTAATGCAGGAAAGGCAGTAGTCAACTTGTGCACAGCAAGGTCCCACAAACATTAATGTGATAATGACCATATAATCTGCTTTTAGATTGAGGGATAAATATTGGCCAGGAAAATGGGGAGAACTTCCCAGCTCTTCTTTGAACGGTGTCATGGAATCTTTTATTCCCACCTGAGAGGGCAGACAGTGACTCGGTTTAACATCTCATCCAAAAGATGGCACCATACTTCAAGCAGAAACTGAGTCTGCTTCACTCAGGGTTCTGTAGTGCTTACTGGTAAATTTGTAAAAGCATGTGTTTTGGTAAACATTGCTGCGGAGCTACTGCAGTGCTCCCATGACACTACAATATCACAATTGCGGCTGGAACAGATGACCATCAGCTGCTGTCCAAAGATCAAAATGGAAGCCCATTTGACACATATATTCATACTTTTAATCGAACATAGTTGCTCAAGTCTACAGAAGCGAATCAAATAGGACGTAATATCAGCAAGTAATGTAGTTGGAATTGAACCGTTACTTTAGGTAAAAACAAAAAACTACTGCGGATGCTGGAAATCCAAAACAAAAACAGAATTACCTGGAAAAACTCAGCAGGTCTGGCAGCATCGGTGGAGAAGAAAAGAGTTGACGTTTCGAGTCCTCATGACCCTTCAGCAGAACTGAGTATATTTAGGAGAAAGGTGAAATATAAGCTGGTTTAAGGTGGGGGGGGCGGCCCTACAACCACCCGCCCCCCAACTTCTCTCCCCCCACCCCCCACCCCCCCCCCCCCACCTTAAACCAGCTTATATTTCACCCCACTCCTAACTATACTCAGTTCTGCTGAAGGGTCATGAAATGTCAACTCTTTTCTTCTCCGCCGATGCTGCCAGACCTGCTGAGTTTTTCCAGGTAATTCTGTTTTTGTTTTCGTTACTTTAGGTATTCTATTCAACATGTCGTATTAAAAAGAAAGAGGAATTGTCTAAATTTCCTTCCTAATTTTCATAAAAAGAAACATCTTTACAGTTATTAGGGTCCCTTTGTCCACCTTAGTCTTGTTACAAGTGTGAGTCAAACCTAGTCTTGGGACATAACACTTGTGCAGAATTTCACTTGCAGTGACTTTATGAAAGGGAGATTGTGCTGACAATGGCTCAGGATATCCTGAATGAATTCAATTCCCCATTCTGATGTCATTGGCCGAGATTTTCTGGCCTCATTGTGGCAGGACCCGCCACGGCAGATTCGGTGGCCTTTCCAAAAGCCCATTGACTTTCAGCGGGACTGGTTTATCCCGGTGATGGGCGGGGCTGGAAAATCCCACCGATTGTTATAGTAATACACAAAGTGCAGATCTCCTGAATGAACAGTGTTTTTAAAGCAGAAATGTATGGGAAAAGGCAACAGTGCCAAGCATCATAAAGTTAATGGGGGATATTTTCCTTTATAATATTTAAGATCAATGGGAAATTTAGATTAGTACTGTTTCCTTCTAGATCTGTCCAAGGTTACTCCAGCACAATAATGAAAACAAAAGTATGAAGTTGATTAATCATTCGCCTAAAATGTTGGGATACTTAGCAATGGAAACTAGAACATGCTTGTGATTATGTTTGGTCCTCTAAGGAGATACTTTCAATCAATTTTTTGACATTTTGAGGAAACTTTTGCACTCTTTAACCCTCCATAAGATCATTTGTATAGTTGACAAGTCTGAGGTGAAGGAAGAATGTCAAGATGGAAGCATGGTGATCGTGTTAAGTGAAAGGTTACAGAGTTCTGTGTTAAACAGCCAGCAGGAATAATTTTTCCCATCTGGCTCATGGTCACAGGTACATCCCATAAGCAAACCATACTTCAAGCATTGAATTCTGACTGCTGTGTCCAGCAGCTGAGAGTCATTTCAAAATTATTCTCCTTTTCTTTAAGTAGTTTCATGTTTGGTATTCCATAGCTATTTTCCAGTTGGCAGAATCACATAGCCACTATGTGCAATATTTTATCTGTCATAATGCAGAAAGGGAAATAAACAGGATATTGTAGTTGGATTTAACTTCTTTGTTTCAGGCAGATATGTTCATTGCAAATATTTTATTTAAATTCCAAGAGCATTAAAGGTAAACTCAGACTTCTGATTGTGTTAATTGGAGATAAGATTGACAGGTTGCTGGAATGGAATGTTCCTTTTACTATTTCATCATGACGTGATTAAGCAGCTCTTTGACAGCTCTGATAGCTACTCCACTGCTGAGTGTCATATTTGAAGGAGAAAGGACTTTCAGCTGCAAAGGGTTCAAGTTAACAGGAATTTTTGGCTCTGCAATCCACGGCTGATTGTTTAAATGGAAAAATGATTTGTTTAGTATTTTTCATGAGACAAACAAATCATGGATACAGTATTTGGGAAATTTGGTTATGTAATGTCTTTATTGTGTTTTCTAGAATTTCTGGAAAAATGTTACAGGGAAACACACTGAATTTCACCACAAGACCAAAGCAGAAATGTGGATGCATCAAAACTTCATCAGTCCAGTGAGATCTGGTCAAAACTTCAGTTTACCTACATAAATAATGGCATATGGCGCTTGTATTTTAGTCACAGAGGCTCGGTCTGTACCATGTCCAAGTACATGGCACTAAAAAGAATGATCACATGTTCTCCTAATGGCTCAGTTGATACGGGCCTAGTGTACAAACCATTCAGATCAGAAGGTCACGATGCAAAACTTGATTTGTGATGTGCCAACTAATTCTAGCTGACGCAGGGAAAGAACTGATAAAGTCAGTCAGTGCAGTTAGCCTGCTCAGGGGAAATCAGCCCCATGTACAGTCCTAACCATGCAGACATAAATTTTACCCTCACCACTTGGGCGGTTATCTGACACTGCAGATCACCCACTTTTCATTTTAATGGATTTGATAGAATGGAAATTGGCTGGTTTCTATAACAGATCACTTCATGTGAGGTGAAAGTGATAATTCCCCCTATAATTTTTTGCTGAAAGTTCAATGGGAATGAATCTCCTCAGGATTTCTTCTGATCAGCTGCTTCAGTTGATGGGTAGAAATCAGTAGAAACATTTCTTTTCAAAGCTTCAGAAAAACTTGTGCAATTAACGGAATGGAAAGGAATGTTTGGCTTGATGTAAACAGAGCAGCCCATTTGCTATCAGCCCATTTTGCACTACTGACACTGACCAATTTCATCCCCATTTTTGTCCAAATCAGGATGCTGTGTGACTTAGAGAGGAATCTGGGGCTGGTTGTGTTCCCATGTGCCTGCTGCCTTTGTGTTGCTAGGTAGTGGATTAGGCTTTCTCAGAACAAAGCTTTGCATGATGAGAGCATATATCGGAAATTCATATTTGGAGGTCAATGAGCCTGAACCATATTCACTTATTTTAAGTAATGGAAAATCGTGCAGGCTATCAATCAAGTGCATGGACTTGCATGTTCAGATTCTTGCCATGTACATGACTGTGTGCAGGGAGCACTAGATTTGCAAGTTAACCCACAGTGCCATATCACATTGAAATGTCTCAATGTATTCCACAAAATTAATTATGCTGACTTTCACTGGAGAACACAGCAGATGGCCTTGCAGGAAGACTTCAAGCAAGTCTTGACCTTGAAGGCCTGTGTTTGAACTGCACCACCTTGGCGCAGGCATAAGCAGTCTGGGTGGCAACAGCAAGGCCACTGGCAAGTGGCAGTAGAGGGAGCACAAATGGCGAGAGAGGACAGAAAGTTTATGTTCCACAGTGCCACTGCCAATACCATCGCATGCCACCTCAGGAACCCTGGAAGTCTGCTGCAGCACAAATTACTGAACTGCTGTGAGAGTCTCTGTGCCCTGTTGAGCACTGAGATCTGCACCCCAGGTGGCATCTCTCAGTGCCTGTCTGGCAACAGCCAGGGGTCTTATTACCTCTGATGAGCTTCTACTGCACCAGTGAGGCATTGGGAGGCCACCACCTGTGCTGTAGCAGAAACTGAGATAGCGGCCAGCAGCATTCCATCATGGGTCAATCTGGCAGTGCTGTCATGGTGTGGCCCACCACTTCAATGGTGAAAAGGATGGTGTGGTAATTATGGTTTTATCTAATGTGTAATACACCTTTAAGAAGAATGCTTGTTAAGGAAGATCACATGATCATTAATACCCAATAGGAGGGTAGCGTGGGCTACCTCAGTAGTTAGTAGTCAGTAGCTAGTATTTAGTAGTGTAGTGATAGAGTTTGAAGTGAAAGCACATTTGTAGTTGATGCTGAGTACCTTTGTAAATAAACAAGAGGTTTCCCACCTAAGAAGTGTTTGTTGATCAACTCTATCAATAAGTACCAACTCGGCCACCTCTCACAACAAACTGGCAACAAGGATAAAACAAGTTTAACAGGAGAAATCAAATGAAATGAAATTGGCACTGTACCTCGCACAGTAACTGTAAGTAGAAGTTCCGTTTGAATCAAAGAAGTAATTCCCTCTCAGAATGCTGCAATTTGGAAGAATTGATCCTTTTGATTCAGCTGTGGGCAATTGGTCTCATTATATTGAACGTCTCACGTTCTTTTTCCAAGTGAACAAGGTTACGGGGAAGAGAAGAGGCGAGCGATCCTCTTAAGTACACGTGGGAATAAAACCTATGGCTTGATTCGAAGTTTGACGGCACCCAATGCCCCAGATTCAAAACATTTTGATGAATTAATGGATCTAGTGAAGGGTCATTATCAACCAAGGCCCTCAGTATTGATGAAACAATTCAAGTTTAACTTGAGAAATAGAGCCCTGGGGGAGGTGGTTGCTTGTTATGTGGCAAGTTCTAAGCAGTTAATGGAACATTGTGAGTTTGGTACATCTCTAAATGACATGCTCGGAGATTGTTTAGTGTGCGGTGTGAATGAGGGCACGATTCAGAAGAGATTGTTATCCAAAGTAAATTTAGATTTCAAGAAGGTGCTAGAGATAGCACTGGCCATGTAGAGCACAGTAAGAGATTCCAAACCCATACAGGGCATGCAAAATGGTGCCGTCCTCCACACTGGGCAGGGAACCCCAGACAAAAAGGGTGCAAAAATGCAAAGCTCTGCCGAGAAGTGGGAAACAGCCCCCGCGAGCCAGAAAATGAGAAAAAAAATCACTTAGCAAAAACAAGGGATAATTCCAATAGAGATGGAAGCAAGAAGTCTTTTAACGTTAGGCAATTTAAAAAAAATCAAATGTTTTTATTGTCACAGAAATGGACACATAATGAGATAGTGCAAGGAAAGGGTCAAGCAGATTCTTAAACAAAAGAGAAAACCCAGTGAGACCTACAATGTAGAAGAGCCTGAAACAATGAATTCAGATATTTACTTGTTTAATTTGAAGGTTGGAAAGACAGAAGCAATATCTGTAATGGTGAAAGTGAATGGTAGGCCTGTTAGGATGGAACTGACACAGGAGCTTTCACTGCAATAATTGAGGAACATTTCTTCAGATATATGAATAGTGAGGAACATCAGTTAAATTTAGAAGAAACAACTGCCCAATTAAAAACATACACCAGTGAAGACATAAGTCGGGTAATTGTCCATTATGGAAGCCAATCAGTAAAGCTACCAGTGTTGGTATTGAGAGGCAGAGGACCCAGCCTCCTAGGGTGAAATTGGTTAAAGGAAATCGACCTTGAGTGGCCACTGAAATTCCAAAAGGAAGCTGGAAGCATTCCTGTTTTGAAAAGGGAGTGTGTAAGGACTCAACGACCTGAAGAAATGCAGGCAGTCTTAAGCCAAAACATGGAAGAATAGTAGAAGTCAAAGATTCAATGACAGAGTACAAGACGAGGTGAGCAACCTTCAAAAGAAAAAAGAAAACCTGCTGAAAGGTCTTCACACACTACAAGATTCCCTCAGGTCAAAGTTTGTACCTATGGAAAAGTATGAAGGGAAACAGAAAGAATTCAGCACTTCTCTGAATAAACTGAAGAATGAGTTGACAGAGAAGACACAACAATGCTCAATTTTCCAGGAGGCAGAAAAAAATACAAGAAAGAGATGAAAGAGCTGAAGAATCAGCTAAATGAAGCCAAAGAGACTTTGGAAGCAAAAGTCACAGAATTTTCTAAGAAGCAGGCAGATGATGAGATATTGGGAGCCTCAACCACTGAGCTCATGCAAGTCAAGCTTGCATCTGAAAGTAGTCTGGCCAATACTGAAGTTGAAAAGAAAGCCGGGATTAAAGTCAGCGTTAGAAAGAAGGCACGTAGAAAGAAGCTTTCATAAAGGTGAAACAATTGTTGCACTCGTCCAACCTATTAGTACACTATAACCAGAAGAAAGAATTGATGTTGATACATCCCCCTACAGAGTGGGAGCAGTGCTCTCCCATCGGTTGGACGATGGCACAGAACAGCCTATAGGGATACTCGCAGATAGAAAAGCGCCTGTACTCATCTTTGGTGTGAAGAAATTTCACCAGTATGTACACAGCCGCCATTTTACAATTGTTTCAGACCACAAGCAATTGCTAGGATTGTTCAGCGAGGACAAGACTATACCACCCATAGCCTCAGCAAGGATACAATGATGGGCTTTAATTCTGGCAGCATACGAGTGCACTTTGGTACGTAGGCCTGGCAATCAAATCACAAACGCTGATGCCCTTAGTTTTTTGCCTTTACAAGAAAACAATGAGGACGTCCCAGTTCCACAGGAACTTGTTTTGCTTTTAAATTTCTTAGGTTCCTTGCCAATATGCACTCGGCAGATCAGAGATTGGAAGAGTCAGGACCCAGTCGTATCTCAAGTCCGAGAACAACTGCGTCATGGTTGGTCACAAGAGCTTGTATCTGACGAAATGAAAGCATACTTAAACAGAAGACATGAAATAACCAGGATGGCATCTTATTGTGGGGAGTACAAGTGATAGTTCCTCCAAAGAGAAGGGAGCCACTTCTAATTGAACAACACAGCACACATCCAGGAATGTCTCAAATGAAGACCATAACTCACAACTACCTATGATGGCCTGGGATGGATGGTGAAATAGACAGTTTAGTGAAGAATTGTGTCAGCAACATTAAATGTTGCCTTCAACAGCTCCGTTACACCCTTAGGAGTGGCCAGGAAGTCCATGGGTGCGCTTATACATTGACTATGTGGGAACTTTCATGGGAACAATGTTCAATGCTCATTGTTGATGCCCATTCAAAATGGGTGGACATATATGTGATGAAGTCGCCAACGTCTTCTGCTACAATTGAGAAGCTATGTCAAAGTGTTGCCATTAATAGACGACCAGAAGTAATTGTTTCTGATAACGGCATAGCATTTACGAGTGCTGAGTTTCAACAGTTTATCAGCTTCAACGATATCACTCATGTAAAACCTTCACCGTATCACCCTTCCTTAAATGAATTGGCCAAAAGGGCGGTTCAAACATTCAAAGCAGGCATGAAGAAGCTAACTGGAGATTTCTTAGCAACCAAGTTAGCACACTTTCTTTTTCATTATAGGACCACCCCTCACACAACAACAGGTGTCACACCTGCGGAATTATTGTTGAAATGCCGTCTCAGGACAAGATTGAGCTTAATAATGCCAAGTTTAGGGGGGGAAGGTGGAAAGGAGTCAGGAAAGCCAGAAAACTAGACACAACTGGCATATTTGTGAGAGGAAATTTACCTTGGATGAGACAGTATATGTGAAAAACTTTGGAGAAGGACCAAAATAGTTACCGGGTGAAATAAGTGAAGTGACTGGGCCTCTATCTTACTACGTGAAGGTGGAAGGCCGAGTCATACGGAGACATGTGGATCATCTAAGGAAGAGAGAAACAAATCACCAAGAATTGATTCAACCAGTGTTCACGACTGGGTCAGCGTTTCCCTCCCCCTTTACTCAGATATACATTTTATATTTACAAGTACGATTTTCTCAAGACATATTCTCAAAAAATATTTACACTGGTAAGTAATTTACAAATTCAGTCTTTCTGGGGGGTTCCCTTAGGCGTGTAGAGTGTCTCAGTTCTACAACTTCAGGTGCTTTGTCAGGAACCTCCTTTTCCGGAATTACCTGAACATCAGGTGCTTCGGTGGGCACTTGCAGTTCTGTATCCTCAACTCAGTTCTTGGGCGCAACAAATGAAGTACCTGTTTTCTTTTTAGAAAAGCCATCTGTATTTCTAGTGGTTGAGCAGCATTCAGATCTTAGTTTCACTGTATCTACCAAAGCATTGCCTACTTTATCTTCTGTTGTCCATGAAGAGTCTTACACAGAAATTGCCTTTCCTGAGTCCAGATCAGAGTCCATAGAGGATCACACTGCTAAAGAGCTGGTACCTTCCAGGGGTGAAAGTCAATTGCTACCCATACTTCAACCCCAGCTGTAGGTCATCTTCCCTCCAGAGCTGGACATCAGCACAGAAGCTGTGGCAGAATCTTTAGCACTTCTGAAGCTGCAGAATCCTGTACAGCAATCTTACCCCAGAGTTGATTGTCTTTAGGAAATTCCTCTAATTACAGAAGATGGGGCTGTCTTCTCTCCATATTCACAGCAAATCTTCCCATCACCCATAGTGGAGCAACATCATACAGAGAGAAGTGTGGCTCTCTTACCACTGCCTTCAGGAAACAGACGGTCCTCCAGGAAAGTCACTGGGACATCACCTGTTCTTCTTCTCCTGACAGTCTTAGAGGAATTTGGTCATTTTTTTCCTTTTGTCATCTAAGTTCATTGAAATTGCAGATCTCCAATGGCTTTTCAGTCATCGATACAGCAATGGATAATACAGCTGTGACAGTCTTCCCTGGAGTTGAAGCATTTCCTCAGGTTGTCCTGAGTTTTTCTCTTCTAGTCCCAGAGGGTCCAAAGGTCGATTCTCTTTAGTCTTTTCCCTTGGATCAGTCTCTCACTGAAGAACATTCGTTGTCCTTGCAGTTCAGTCATCCTGCAACCTACACTTTGCTTCCCAGCAATGCTGACAGCACTGTTGCTAAAGTGCTGTCCTATTCTGCAAATGAAGATGTCCTATCAGATGCAGAAGAAAGCTCTCATGTCTCCAAGATGTCTTCCCTGAAGGCCAAGAATACTGTGGGAGATTGAATCTCCCAGGGCTGTGACTTGGGAAGGGGGAGAATAGGAGTTGGAGTTGGATAGTATCTGTAGTTGTAAAAAGGGAGTTACAGCAATGTAAATATTTAAAGATGTAGTTTCATGTTATTGTTGAAAGTAGGAGACTATAGTTGGGGAGATGTAGTATAAAGAGTTAACAGGTGGGATATGCTAATGTATGATGTATCATTGACATCATTCAGTCATGTGTTAGACTCTCTCACTCTCTCTCTCTCTCTCTCTCGAGATTGAAATCATGCCTAGGAGCAACATGCCTACCCATGTAACCTGTTTAGATGTTGCACTAATAAACAAGTGTTAATTAGACGCCACAGTATGTCTACTAATCAAGTTCCATGCCTAGAATCCAAGATAGAAGAATACATCTCAGGATAAGGAAGAAGATGAGTGGAGAAGACGCACAAAACAGCAAATTACCATCATTCTCGATGGCCTCGGCAGTTCCAGGTTCCACTGACACTGTGGCATTGGTCTCGATGATTCTAGAGACCATCTCCTCAAGAGTCCTGATGGGTGTAGGTAAGCTGGTCCTCCACTAGTCCCCTGAGTCTTCCTCATTTAGTGGCTCACCGTCTCCTGCAAGAGAGAGAGCGGACTGTCAGTGAGTGTGTGTCAGTGTGCTTGGGTGATGTGCCTGTCACAGCTGAATAGGTGTAAGTTTGCAGAGGCATGTAGGGGTTTGTATACAGCTGGCATTATTGGAAGGTGTGTGGGTGAGGTGTGGTGTCAGGTGGTTAGAGGTGAGCCCTTAGTGCCAGGGAGTGCTGTTGGGTGAATGATGAGGGTGTGTTACTCAGCAGTGTGAGAAGTGGGTGATGTAGGTGGGTCTGAGATGTGCAGATTCATTCACTCACCTTGACAACCACAAATTAGGTAATTAAACTTCTTTTGACACTCCTGTCCCTAGGGGTGACACCCTGGGCATTTACCTCCCCTTCCACCTGCTCCTATTTCCCTTGAGACTCATTCGTAAAGGCTTCCTGCCCCCTGACAGAAACATGGCCTCTTTCCTGGCACCATCTATCTGACCAGTGCCACATAGACAGCTTCACTAAAGTGAAGAGCCCTTTACCTGGCATGTTGTGATATCCTCCTTGTCCCTCTGTTGCTCCAGTGTGATTATCCATCAGATTGCTGTGTATTTGATGCAGCTTAACTTTTATAGGGACTGCGCCTTTAAACAGAGAAAGCTGCCCGGAGCGTACGGTTTACTCAAATGTTATTTGGACCCCTGCAATGCGCAGGTCCTGCCAACAGCACTACAGAGAGGACCCGCTCGGGGCCATGCTACGATCATGATGATGACCTGGGTACACAAATTTTACCTGCTGTACACCTCTTTTTGAAGCTGTATGGGCGGGTTGCAAATCGGGACCCCTGCGCCCAAACAAATTTCTAGCCCATTGAGAGCTATTAGCCCTTAGGATACAAATAGGCCTAAAAAATATGCAAATCAAATGAGAAGATTTTTTAAGTGAGTTGCGTATGAGCCCTTTTTTCGCCAATACAAGGAGGCCAAACCATTTTCTGGCACAAACAGACACTCCACAGCAACTCACTGGTGTCATGCTACAGAAAATGAGTCAGCTGTAGCATGCAACCAGCCAACAGTACAGCCTTCTGAAGGAGGCAAGGAGGTGGACAGATGGGTGGGGTTTTGGCTTGTTAGGTGGGGTGAGGACAAGAATAGGCCAGCAGCTGGTGTAGCAAGTTGGAGGAGGCAAGGATGAGAATGGGCCAACCAGTGGCCACGGCATGTTTGAGGGGGTGAATGGGAACTGTGGTGAAGACAAGAATGGGACACAATGTTTGTATGGAGGAGAATAATGGGCCACCAGCAGGCCAGAAGATTTTTGTGGGGTCTTGAAATGCACGAATGCATGAATTCCACCAATGATTCATTGCACTCTTTCAAACCTTGCCATCTGAAGATGTTCCTTTACCCTGTTGAGCTGATGCTTCTTTTCATGTATATATATGTTCCTTCTTGCAAACAAAACCTCTTGTCACTTGCTAGACCCATCTTCAGAGAGTGAACTGACTGATTTGGTATCTGTTGCCTCATTGATGTAAAAATTTAATGCAGCAGTAATCTTCACATCCCCATGGAGAGTAGTTCTTGTAGTAAAAGTTACCCTAAGCCCACCAAGCCAAACTTCCTCTAAGATTCCCCCTGCCCTAACCCTGAACTTGCATCTTTCTCTGGTTTTTTTTCCTATTTTTGCTCAGGCTCTATCCAAACTCGAGTTTTCCATGAAACTCACCTCTTGCTCTTTTGATCCTATTCCCACTTAATTGTTGGCCATCCATCTTCCCTTCCTGGTTCCCATATTAGCTGATATTGTTTACCATTCTCTCTCTTCAGCTACTGTCCAACTCTCCTTTAAGTCTGCCATCACCCTTCTCCTCAAAAATGCAACCCTTGACTCCAGCGTCCTTGCAAACTACCACCCACCTCCAACCTTCCTTTAAGTCCTTGACTGTGTTGTCACCTCCCAAATTGTGCCCATCTTTCCCAGAACTCCATGTTTGAATCCCTCCAATCAGATTTCCACCCCTAGCACAGTAGCTAAATGGCTCTTATCAAAGTCACAAATTACATCCTATGTGATTGTGACAAAGGAAGGCTATCCCGCCTCATCGGCATCGAACTGTCTGCAGCCTTTGACATGGTTGACCACACCATTCTCCTCAAGCACCTCTCCACTGTTGTCTTTTTGGGTGGGACTGCACTCACTTGGTTTCATTCTTATCTATTTAGTCATAGCCAGTGAATCACTGACAAAGTCTTCTCTTCCCGCACCTGCTCCCATACTGTTACATCTTGTGCTCTCCAAGGGTCTAACCTTGGCCCCCTCCAATTTCTCATCTACATGCTGACCCTCGGCAACATTATCCAAAAAACACAGCATCAGTTTTCAGGTGTACAATAACAATACCCCATTCTCTTTCACCATCGCCCCTCTCAGCTCTTCCACTGTCTCTAAGTTACAGTACTGGATGAGCAGAAAGTTCCCTCAATTAAACCTTTGGAAGAGTGAAGCATCGGCCTGGGTTTTCTACTCCCATCTGCTGCAGGAATCATCGCGGGCGGGATGGAAAATTTGACAGACCATCAAAAGGTCAGTTGACTTCAGGCAGAAATTTCCAGTCCCGCGATGGGTGGAAAATCCCACCCATTGTCTTTGGTCCTCACCACAAACTTTGTCCACTAGCCACAAACTCCATCCCTGGCAATTGTCTGAGGTTGAACTAGAATACATAATCTTGGAGTTATACTTGACCCTGACTTGGAATTCCAACCACATATCTGTGCCATCACCAAGACCATCTATTTCCGCCTCCATAACATTGCCCAACCCTGTCCCCATCTCAGTTCATCTGCTGCTGAAACTCTCATCCATACCTTTGTTACCTCTAGACTTGAGTATCCCAATGCATTCCTGGCCAGCCTCCCACACCTACTCTCCATGAACTTGAGGTCATTGAAAACTCTGCTGGATGTATCTTAACTTGGACCAATTCCTGTTCACCAATCATCCTTATGTTTGCTGACCTACTTTGGTTTCCAGTTGAGCAACAACTTAATTTTAAAATTCTCATCCTTGTTTTAAAATCTCTCTTTGGCCTCTCTCCTCCTTACCTCTGAAAACCCCTCCGAGATATCTGAACCCTTCTAATGCCGCTCTCTTGAGCATTCCTAATTTTAATAACTTCACCATTGGCAAACATGCTTTTAGAAGTCAAGATCCCATGTTCTGGAATTAATTCCTTAAACCTCTGCATCTGTTTCACTCTTCCTTTCTTTAACATGCTGCTTAAAATCTACCTCTTTGACCAAGCTTTTTTCATTGACCTTGATATCTCTTTCTGTGGCTCAGTGTCAAACTTTGTTTGATAACCTTCCTGTGAAATTCTTTGGGATGTTTTATTACATTAAAGGTGCCATATATAAATACAAGCTGTTGTTGAATTGTCATTTGCGCATTAATTCATTTTTGCTGTACATGGTTGATTCTTTGCATCGTAAGACTTTTATTCAACACTACTTTTCCTGCAACGGAGAACAGAAGCCTTGTTTGCAAGGGACAGTGCATTCATTACTTTCTTGGGATTATAAAATCTGTCCTTAAGTCACTATGGCAGCATCTTAGTGCCTTGAAATGCTGCCTCATAATCATTCCTAGGTTTTTGTATTCATCTGATAATACTAATAATACTGTGACTCAAGAAGTGTCCTTTTGATCATCTTTGAACAGTGCGTTAAAACACCAACCATTGCATTATCCAGCAGAATATGAGGTCATTCTTGTACCTTTCCACAAGTGGAATGCCTGACTTCAGTTATGTCACAGGAAATTTCAAGCCTTTTCCATGGAGAATTCGTTTCACTCCACGTGATATCAAGAAACGGCTGAAGGCACTGGATACGCAAAGGCTATGGGTCCTCGCAACATTCAGGCAGTAGTACTGAAGACTTGTGTCCAGCATTAGCTGGATCCCTAGTCAAGCTGTTCCATTACAGCTCTAACATGGGCATCCAACTAAAAATGTGAAAATTTGCCCAGGTATGTACTGTCCACAAAAAGCAGGGCAGATCCAACCCAGCAAATTACTGCCACATGAGCTACTCTTGATCATCAGCAAAGTGATGGAAGGTGTCGGCAATAGTGCTATCAAGCAGCGCTTACTCAGCAATAACCTGCAGACTGACATTCCATTTGGGTCCTGACCTCATTACAGTGTTGGTCCAAACATGGGCAAAAGGGCTGAACTCAAGAGGTGAGGTGAGAGTGACTTCCCTTGACATCAAGGCAACTTTCGACTGAGTGTATCATCAAGGAGCCCTAACATAAGTGCCAGGCAATGACTATCCCCAACAAGAGAGAATCTAACCATCTGCCCCTAACATTCAATGGGATTACCATTGCTGAATTGTCCAGTATCAACATCCTGGAGGTTACCATTGACCAGAAACTGAACTGGACTAGCCATATAAATACTGTGGCTACAAGAACAGGTCAGAGGCTGGGAATTCTGAGGCGAGTAACTCAATGCCTGACTCCCCAAAGCCTGTCCACCATCTATAAGGCACAAGTCAGGAATGTGATAGAATACGCTCCAGTTGCCTGGAGGAGTGCAGTTCCAACACTCAAGAAGCTCGACACCATCCAGGACAAAACGGCCCACTTGATTGACACCCCATCCAAACCTTAAACATTCACTTCCTTCACCACCAACACACAGTGGCAGCAGTGTGTACCTTCTACAAAATGCACTGCAGCAACTCCCCAAGGCTCCTTCAACAGCACCTTCCAAATGCTTGACCTCTATCACCTAGAAAAACAAGGACAGCAGATACATGGGAACACCACCACCTCCAACTTCTCCTCCATGCCACACACCATCCTGACTTGGAACTATATCGCCATTCCTTCATTATCACTGGGCCAAAATCCTGGAACTCCTTTCCTAGTAGCACTGTGGGTGTACCTACACCACATGAACCGACCACAGCAATTCAAGAAGGTGGCTCATCACTACCTGCTCAAGGGCAATTAGGGATGGGCAATAAATGCTGGCCTAGCTATTGATGCCCAATCCTGTGAAAGAATTTAAAAAAGGAGAGAAAATCAGAATACAAATTGCCTCACACAGCTTTGGGATCTTTACATCAGAATGGCTCAATCAAGTACACCGCCTCAAGGTGCTAAGGAGTAGATTGCTTGCCTGCCCTCTCACAAGCAGTGAACCTTAGGTCAATGTTATTTATGTGGTTGTTTGATGGTGTTAATTGTTGTCAACAATGATCTGATCAATTGCTTGTGGGAAAGGTGATTTAGCTCCAATTCCATCTACTACTTGCTGTAATGCTGCTATCCTCTCTTTCGTGAGAAGTTAAAACATTTCCAGACAGCAAGAGAGCAGTGCTTACATAACCCCTGAATAAGTGCAGTGAGCTCCCTATATAATGCTCATTTAACATTTGTGGGGCTATGTGGAATTCAGCCTTGGTTTAGTCATTGCATTCTTTCAAAACATAGAAGGAAAATAATTCAATGTAATGTCAGGCGTAATGTTGTAAGCATGTAATAGCATGGACAAATATATCCTTTATCCCCACAGTCAAGCTGAGTGTATATAAATTCTATATACCATCCCTAACTCCATCAACCACTACAGATCAGGTTACTTTGCATAGTTCACAATTCTTCACAATTGCCAGTGCAACACACCACAGTATAAGAAGAATGTGGTATACTTCAAATCAAGCTTCTATTGAATTTAATTTTACTGCATCACTAATACACGACCTATATTTTATTGATTTTTTTTCTCTTCTTTCTTCCTTCCTTCACCTCACCATTGGTGACCATCCCAGCATTCTTCCAGGCCTTCAGCTCTGGTATTCCCTCCTTAAACCTTTTCACATCACCATCTTGTTTACAATGTTCTTTAAAATCTACCTCTTGGCTCTATGGGCGGAATCTTCCCAGATTTGCACTACATACGGTAGCGGGTGGGAAAAATGACTTTTTACCTGCTGACTGCAATGGTGCTTCTCATGTCGGGTTGTCCCAAACCCGTTACATTAATGATGCATTCCCAGGAAACATGCTATTCGATGGCGGGAGTGGTCTCATTCGCCCACCACGCCATCATCTCGCCACTTCATCACACTGGGCGCCACATTTAAAGCACAGCTGCGCGCATGCCTCTCAGTGCTTCCAGCCCAGGACTTCTGCACAGAAGACAGGATGGCCCCAAAAGGCAAAAAGACTGCAGCCCCCCAGTTTAATGATACTGCTGGGGAAGAGGCATATGTGATGTCCGAGTCAGTGACAAGCCTCTGGATTTGGCCTTCCAATTCATCCTGGAGAGTCAGCAGAAGGCGTGGGAACATCACACAGAGCTGTTGGAAGCCCTCAGCAGAGAGGCATGCAAGTCAGAGGAGTGTTTCTGCCTGCTGTCTGATGCAGGAGTGCCCATATATCTATGAATGGAGGTCTCCAAGGGAAGCAGAATGCGGAGATGTGTGCAGACCTCCACTCCATCATGAGAGTCATGGGTGAGTTCCTGCAGTGGCAATGTGAGAGGGAAACAGGGCACCTCAATGTCCCTCCAGGTGCTCCTTCCCTCAAGGATTGACCCCAGGCCCTTAGGCACCCAAAGGGAGGAGCAGCAGCAGCCAGACACCCCTGGGTCCTCCACTCAGGGCTCTCAGATGCTGTCCTCTCCCTCTGAGTCCCCTTTGCCTGTAAGACTCACAACCTCGTCTGCTGTCACCGCAGAGGAAGCAACTGGCCAATGAGTGATTCTGGAGGGAGAAGTGTGCATGTGGCAAGACCTTTCAGAGCCTCGCGCAAGCATTCTCCCATGCACGCGAATCCTTCCCGTATCACGCTCACCTCAATGTCCTGAGCATTTTCAACGCTGCCTGCTGGGGTTTGCTTTCAGTTGTCCAACTGAGCTGACCTGCATCTCCACCCACCCAATGATCACACACCCATGCAGCACCTGATCTCGCCCACCACCACTCTCGTTTCACTAGCGATTTAGACAGTTTGGTGGTGATAGAGCTTTTCCTTCGCTCCTCCCTCCTTGACCCTCCCCCAGCCACCCATTTCCTATCCCCCATCACAGTTGACCCTCACCCTGGCATTACCTTCCACCTCCCCTCCGTGACCTGCCAGCCACAACCCTTTTCCTTCGGGGATGTCCTGGTGAATGTGCACATTCCCTTCCTTCCCAAAAACCCCACCTCCATCCATATTAACCTCCCCGGCTTCCTCCTTCTCATCCCCAGGGTCCACATCTGCCTCTGAGTCCCCACCAACCACTCTCGTTGCCCCTTCTGCTGATACCACTGAACCATCACCCTCACACTCTGCCACCTCGATCTGCCCTCGGTCATTCTCACCATTCCCTTGCACCACCTCCACCCTCGGCTCCCAGGAGGCAGTCATGGACTCATCAGGCCCCTCCCTTGCACATTCACTTGGACATCCCCCCTGTGGGCCCCTTCGCCCCTTGGAACCCCTTCCCCACCTTGGAACCCTTCCCCCCTTGTAACCCCTCCCCCCTGGAACCCCTTCCCTCCCTGAACCTTTTCCCCCCTTGGAACTCCTTCCCCCCTTGGAACCCCTTCCCCCTAGGGCACCTTCCCCCCCACGAACCTCTTCTTTCCCTTGATCCCCCTTCTCCCCTTGGAACTCCTCCCCACCTTGGAATCCCTTCCCCCCTTGGAACCCCTTCCCCCCTTGGAACCCCTTCTTCCCCTTGGATCTCCTTCCCCCTTTGGAACTCCTTCCCCCATTGGAACCCTTTCCCCCATTGGCACCCCTTTCCCTTGGAACCCCTTCCCCCCTTGGAACCCCTTTCCCCCTTGGAAACCCTCACCCCACAGAACCTCTTTGGCCCTTGGAACTCCTTCCCTCCCCAGACACCCCCACCAGCTTAGTCCTTCCCCCTTCCTGATTCCTTCCTCCACCCTTACTTCATCCTCCGTCCTTACTCCCTCCCCTCTGCACTCTTTCCTCCATCTGGACGCTCTCCCCTCTCTGCACTTCTTCCTCCTCCTGGACTCCGTCCCCTCTCCGCACTCCTTTCCCCCTCCAATATCCTTCCCTTACACCTTCCACTCCCCCCTTACACCTACCTCCCAAATTCCCATTGCTCCCTGATCCCCCTGTACTCTCTCCCCAATCCCAACTTCCCCCCGACACCTTTGTTCCCCCCAACCTTACTCCCCAACACCTTCGCTTACCCCTCCCAACCATACCCCCCCAACACCTTTGCTCCCCCTCCCAACCCCAACCCCCAAACGTGACACACCTTCCTCTCCCAGTTGATCCTAGACCTTCCTCTCCCACCCCCACCTGGTACATCTTCCTCCCCCAAACACAGTGGGACCTCCTTCTCCACCCCCTCGACCATCATCCGTTGTGAGCAGACCCTCAACGGTGACATTCCAACTTCCGTGAGCTGCTTCGCAGCAGAGCCATGCCCATGAGAATCCACTCAGCTTGCCATGGACGTTCCTCCAGTGTGCCACTGCTGACGGGCTTTAGCATCTTCTGCTCTCGGATGTCCGCGATGTGCGGTAAGTCCCAACTTCTGCACGTCACTCTTCTCAAGGCATGTTCTGCACCGGCATGTTTCTCCGCCATCGTGGATGGATGATCCAGCGGTGGCAAGGACAGGGGGGGATGATTCCAGCGGGCTGGCCTTATAATGATATGCAGATGTATTACAATGAGGTTCCCGACGTCCAACGGTGGGAAACGTGGCCCACCATTGACGGGCTGAGAGGACAATCGCAAACTGGTTTCACAAGGTCATGAAACCTAATTTTGGCCTTCTCACCACATTGTCCACTCATGCCTCTGAACAGCCCGACACCAGAGGGCACGTATTATTCCGCCCTATGTCTCCTTCTTTGGCTCAGTGTAAATTTTTGACTGATTATACTCCTGTAAAGGACCTTGAAATGTTTTTACATAATTGAAAATGCAGCATGAATGCAACTCTTGTTGTATAAGGTCTCCTGATGTTGCATCCAATTAGGTTGCCCCTAGGTGTCACAGCTGAAATTCTTAGTGGAGTAATGCATTAAAGAATATCGCAAATCTTACAGATTGCTTGTAACACTTCAAATGCACTTTGCGAGTTTTACAAATTACTGGATATCAAGCTTACCGCCATTGGATTGTCAATTAACCAGTAACATCTACATTTCAATTTGCTTTCACAATATTCCTGTTGAAGAAGTGAGCTGTAATTAACCTTTCCTCAGAAATGGAGTATGTCACATTTAATTCACTTTCCAATTAGAATGTAGTACAATAGATTCACAACCTAGGAAATTTTCCTCAATGAAAATCTAGGCCCGGATTTTTGGTAGGCAGGATCCGGATGAGGGAATTCCATTCCCATTTCTGGCAGATCTAATTTTTGCTGGTATGGGATAGGGCATAGGGCGTGATTCATACATGATGGAAACTAAAACTCTGCGGGCATTTGAACTTAGTTCTGTTTTCAACAGCCCCCATTTGGATCTGTAAGGGTAAGGTCTGTATAACTATTATGATCTGAAATGATTTAAATCCCCAGCTCATTTAAAGTGAATTAAAGTCTGTAGGCGCCAGTGAGTGCTAACAAAAAACCCTGTTCTAGCAGTTTCAATCACTGTTTGTTGCCATTTCTCTAATGGTTCTTTAAGAATGTTTGACTGATTTCCAAAATCCATAATTTTCTCAACAGGGGGTTTTGAGTTCACAGTTTGATTGACAGCTTAAAGAAGCTATTAAACAATAAGCTGTCTTGGATATGGGATATAAATAGAAGTTTATTCTTATAACAGGTTAATAAGCTTACTTGCAATTAGAGAAATAAGATGTTAGGAGGAATTTTGTTGGATTGCTGCCCATGGTGGGAAATTATTCAAAATAATCATTTCTATTTATTTCTTTTATTTCTTGGCACTCAGGTGCCACTGGCAAACATGCTTTTAGTTCCTTTTGGTGAGAGCTAAAGTGCCTGAAATGTCACAATATAACTGGGACAACATCCCAGAGAACCGAGGCTAGCTGATTAGAGCTGTCAGGTATTAGGGGGAAAGTCCCCCACTGCTGTGGTTGCAGCCATTTATTAGGGCCTAGCCTTCCCCATTGAATGGAGCCACCGGCTCTACTGGTTACATGGCCTGCTGCTGGGAGGCCATTGCTGTATCATCAGCCTTTTAACAAGCCCACCTTAGCACTCAGCCACCCATTGGCTGCTTATGCTCTACTTCCAGGGTGATGGGCCCAACTCCATCCCCCATCCACCCAGCCCAGAGCAAAGATCACACCATTTGTTGGCATTTCTACCGAGATGGGTCTGGCTAGTTGGGATATTTCCCAACTCAAGCTATCTGTTTTGGTAGCGAAAATCTGTGTCCTTTTCTAATAACTTCTCTTTTTGATAGGCCTGTTCCTCAAGTGTGTAACTGAATGTTAAATCTAGAAAGGCTGGGTGTTGACCTTTCCATTGACCTTGCCACTGATACATCTAATGGCAGAAAAGCTAAACTAAGCAGAATAAAACAGCCTGTAAAACAAGCAGTATGGTGTGTGTGTGTGTGTGTAGCTCATGCCTTATTGGGTTTATGGCGTCATCTGAAACCTTGAATGAGTTATTGCTTTGTAACTATATCCAGGTCACCTTGCATAGAAAGTTTGGAAATTGCCTATACATAAAAAATAATTTGCTGGTCAAAATCAAAGGGATTAAAAGCAAAATCAAAATCAAACCAAGGCGCCTATACATGGGGCCTTGCAAAGCTGGCCCTGCCTTTTTGGCTGCATGCAGGCCTAAGGGATCTGTAAATTTTTTTGAATATTTGTTCTTGGGATGTAAGAGACACAAAGCAATCTTTATGGCCCATCGCCTTGGCTTAAGGGGATTAAGTCAATTATGCATGAGGGAAAATTTATAAAACATGCTTCATATATCGGCTGTGTTATTTTAACCATTAGCTTAGAATAGAAATAATGAGCAAATTTTTGTGTATGGGTCCTGATCTTGCTATCAGGATGAAATGAAGGTCAGGAACCTGGAAATGCTGGTTACAGAGCCCCAGGGGAGATTTTGCAGAGGGCAGCCAATTGAGTGGCCAGAAGGGGCCCTGCACAATTAAGGGCAGTGGACTCCCAAATCTGGAGGGCCAATAGAAAGCCATCCAGTACTGATGGATCAGCAGGCCTCTACAGTCAGAGATGGGCGCTGCTGAGGTGTCTAGGAAAATATGAGGGCACTTCTGGTCCCAGTTGCCATGCACAACTGGGGGATTTAGGAAGAGCCAAAAAGATTAAAGCGGTCAGACATTAGGGGGAAAGTTCCCCACTGTTGCGGTTGCAGCAATTTATTAGGGTGGTGCTTTCCCCATTGAATGGAGCCTCCGGCTCTTATGGCTTCCTGGCTTGGCACTGGGAGGCCATCACTGTCTCTTGGCTCGACAGGTACCCTTTACATTAGCTGGAAAATCCAGACTTGTCAGATGTATAACCTGAATACAAGGAGGTGGTGGCATCGTGGTATTGTAACTGACTAGTAGTCCAGGGTACTCTGGGGACCTGGGTTTGAATCCCACCACGGCAGATGGTAAAATTTGAATTCAATAAAAGTCTGGAATTAAAAGTCTGATGATGACTATGAAGCCACTGCTGATTGTTGTAAAAACCCATCTAGTTCAGTAATGTCCTTTAGGGAAGGAAATCTGCTGTCCTTATCTAGTCTGACCCACAGTAATGTGGTTGACTCTTAAATGCCCTGCTGATCAATGGCAAGGGTGGGCAATAAATGCTGTCTAGCCAGTGATGCCCACATCCCATGAATGGGTTTAATTGGTTATCTGTTCCCACCTCCTGCAGAATCCCATGGAGGTGGGAACATATTGTGGAGCCGGACTGACAAGATTTTCCCCCTGTTTTCCTGTGCCCCCAACTCCAAACCCACTTCCACGTGGCTTTGAAAATTCTGCCCAACATTGCAATAGCAAAAAAAGTATGTTTTAAAAACTGAAGTAATGATTCAGAACTCAAAAAATTTGTGAATAAAGTTATATCCAAAGTACTATCTTGATAAATAAGCAACAGATAAAAATAATATTCAATTGTCAACTCTTTAAAATGGTTATGTAGGTACAGGTGTATATATACATAATATATACGCGCAAGTAGAAATAAGAAAAATGTAGGCCTGATTTTTTTGATCTTGACTCAAAAACAAGCCAAGAACACTCATTATCTTAAAATTATTCTAAAATTTATGTGGTAAATGTAAAAATAAAGACAACACTTTGGGCATATTGGGATTTTCATGGAGTCGGAGAGACTCTGTTGGAGGATTCTAAATGGAGGGCAGGATCGGATTCCAAATTCCTGCCCCCATTCTCGGTGCTTCTGATATTAAAGGATGTGTGTGAGGGGTCGGGTGTAAAGCGCACATGCGGCATTTATGAATCAGCCAGACCATTTAAAGAGACAGGAGAGAACAGGAAGTTGTGATTTTCACTGTGTTTGTGTTCCACGACTTGGCATTGGAGACAATGAACAGCTCTGAAGGCCAGAGGTAAAGGATTCTAAGCCTTATATCGAGCTGTGTGAGGTATCAGATTTAAAGCTGAATTTGCCTCTGAGATAGAGGCTGCTGTATGACCTCAGGGAAGGGGAGGGTGGGATGGCTGAAAAGGAGCAAGGGCACATCGCATGGGCTCCTCAGTGGAGAAGAGGCTCATGCAGATAGCACGTGTGCATTCCTGGGCCAGTGTAGGAGGTGGTGAATCATTCATTGTGGGTACCAAAGGTGGTTATAAAGGAACCTTCAATCATGGCTCCACTCGTGGTGATGGTTGTTTAGCATGAGGGAGGTGGATTGAGCATAATGGGCATTTGTCACATGATAGAGCACGAAGGAAAGGTTCTGGGCCAAGGGTTCTGCTCATATGGTTTTTGATAACAACCTGTAACTACATGTGCGCTCACACTGAGCAAGGATTACACTAATTATCTCATGTTGTATCTCATACAGATTCCAGTGCCTACACCTACACCCTAGGAGGGCATCAGAAGGAGGAAGATGAAGAGATGTCCAAGGAAGTGCCATCCCATCCAACCAGTCCACAATCCACCAACACAGATACTAGCACTGTGGAGGGAAGCAACGCGTGATTACAATCAGTTGCACGTGGTGAAGGGCACAGCACAAGAGTGCAGGAGGAGGTGTCTGAGTCAGACACATCTATGCACAGCACCCCTCAGGATATGAGGGGCAATGAAGATGATGCTCCAGCTGGCATAGAGGTGGGGTCTCAGCAGTCAACTTATGGGGCACAGTACTTGAATCACAGCAGCGGACATCTGGTGGAGTTACCCGAGGCAATGTGCACTCATGCACTGCAAGTACAGGAGTCCATCACGGGAGTGAGCTCAACTGGTACCTGCAGAGGAGGCCAGCCATGACACTTCTCAATGCCTCACAGGCAGAAAGTGAGCAGACTGTCTTTACCTCCTCCGAGGCAACACGGGGAGTGTTTGAGCTCGAAAGGCGCTACGCCGTTTCAAACACTGATGGGCTCATGTGTGGTGTTAAATCTCGCATTGTTAAGTGCAACTTTTCCATTTTCTGTGAATACTCTCTTTAAATCAAAGGCCAGATTTATTGGTCTATACTTGCTGAGTGGCACATACAATAATCGGGCAAACATACAACTGCATGATCTTACCAGAAGCACTGAAGATTACAGCCAGAAATCCATCCCTCAGTCATCTGACAGCGGTGAAGCCATGAATGTCCACCATAGTGTGCAACCTCCTGCTGGAACCTTCTTCTTGAGTTGTGCACGGATTTATGCTGTTGGGGGAGGTTCCCTTCATGGGTTAGGGGTACTGTGCTTGTTTGCGAGCACCCAGAGTGCCATGGTGTGGTTTGGAGTTTATAGGACCATACTGGAATACTCACTACCTGCGAGGACAGTGTGCTGATGTCACAGTTATGGTTGAGGCTCTTCTGGGTGCCCACACTTGAAAATGTGAGAAATGAAATGGCATGTGGCTAGTGGACATGAAGGATCTGCATGTGGAGGTCCTGATACCAGCCCCATTCTCATTTCACTTGCTGTGCAGTGTCGTGACCTGCTGTAGCTGCAAAGACATTGGCATCTGGCTGGGTGTGGTGGATCTTTGAAAACAGTGAATGTTAGCTGTGTGGACACTCCTTACACACTTGCAATAGGCAGACTTCAACATCTAAAGTTTTCTATGGAAGAGTTTTAATGGGCCAGCTCTTACAGCAAAAATAACCAGTTGGCCAACATTGAAAATTATACTCACATGACAACGTAATGAAGTCTCCTCCCATGCAGCCTTACAACCCCTTCAGAATTTCCTTCCTGTCAGGGTCACTTCCAGGATGGCCTTTTATATGGTGTCTGAGTTGTGAAGACCCTGCCTCTTAAATCGGTCCCACCTCTGCCTCTGAAGTGTTTCCAGAGTCAGCTAGCCTGACTTCAGCCTGCACCTGCCTCCTGGCAATGAAGATCACATCTCCGGAGCCACATTTTCCTGAGGTGAGCACGTGGAGCTGGGAATTTTTCTGACTCCCTTTACCCACCTCGAGGATGAAAATTCAGCCCATTATCACAAAAAGCAACCATTTTAAAATAATAATAGTTTATCCATTGTGTAGAATGAAAGCTTAATTATTTTACAACAGGCCTTTACATATATCTGACTTTTTCAATTATTGACAGGTAGTACTTGATGTGGTTGTATACAACTAATGCCAATGTGACATGTACAATGGAACCTTCAGTATCTCAATAACTATTATTCTTGCAGTTTTAAAACTAATTTTGCACCAAAACCTGCTTCCAGGCAATGATAATGGTGGCTACAGTTGGCCAATGCATCAGACAACAGTAAAATCCCACTCCTGGGGCGGAATCTTCTGGGCCCACTAACAGTGGGGGGGCTTGGCGGGAGGGGGAACTTCTTTTGGTGTGAGGCCAAAAATCAGTTTCCCAATGGCACGATGAACTTTAGCAATTATGTCCTTGGGACTTTAAATGCAGGTCAAGCTTCCAATCGAACAATGTTGGGGTGTTCTTTTGTTTGCATTAGCATGTCATGCATGCTCAATAAAAGGCCACCTTGCTAGAATTAAGTTCCCTCTCCAAATTAAGTTCCCCGTCAGCAAGAAATTAGAATGTTCGCATTCACAACTGCACATAAGTGGTATACACCTGGCAAGATATGCTTCTTCCATGATTAACAGTGAGTTGCCATTGCATTGTCCTCTTTGGGGAGCATCTGTAAATACCAGCCTATGCTTGAGACCGAGTGATGGCAGTGCAAGTTGCGTGGAGGATGACCAAGGAAAGGACGAAAGGTTGGCGGGGAAGGGTGGAGCAGTGGCTGGGCAAAAGTGGAAGGTACAGGTTGTCCAGGTCCTCTTTAAATATGGCACCCAGACCTTCGGCCTCATGAGGTAACGGTGGGGACGGTGACTTCCTGTTTGCGCCCGCAGCAAAAATCATGGGTTCATATATAATGAGCTGAACCTCGCAAGATCATGTATTGTCAGCCACCCCACCCCCCAAAGTGGAAATCTGCCTCACTTCCGCACTTGCAACCGAACTTAGGAACATAAGACTTAGGAGCAGGAGTAGGCTATTTGGCTCTTCGAGCCTGCTCCGCCATTCAATAAGATCATGGTTGATCTAGTTGTGGTCTCAGCTCCACTTTCCTGTCTGCCCCCATAACCCCTGACTCCCTTGTCTATCAAAAATCTGTCTAACTGCCTTGAATAAATTCAAAGACCCATCCTCCTCTACTTTCTGGGGAAGAGAATTCGACAGAGTAACGACCCTCTGAGAGAAAATAATTCTCCTCATCTCTGTCTTAAATGGGAGATCTCTTATTCTTAAACTATGTACCTGACTTTTAGTATCCCCCACAAGAGGAAACATTCTCCTGATATCCAACCTATCAAGTCCTCTCAAGATCTTATATGTTTCACTAAGATCACCTCTCATTCTTCTAAACTCCAATGGGTATTGGCCCAACCTGTTCAACCTTTCTTCCTAAGATAAGCCCTTCATCCCAGGGATGAGTCCAGTGAACCTCCTCTGAACTGCTTCTGAAGCAGTTATATTGTTTTTCAAAAAAGAAGACCAAAACTGTACACAGCACTCCAACTGTGTCTTACCAAGGCCCTTGTACAGCTCCTGTAAAACTTCCCTACTATTATATTCCATTCCCCTTGCAATAAATGCCAACTCCAGACTCCAGAATGGAAGATTCTGGCCCTGATTACCACCTAGTTAACGCTAATGAAAATTGGACATGAGGAATTAGCAAGGACAGGATCAGAATTAGCTGACATATCATGATCAAACAATCTGCTGACCCTTGAAGTTTGGGCCAACAATGTAAAGAATATACACTTAGAAAAGAAATTTGAGTGTGCATCTGCGGCTGTACCAAATCATGTGTTCAAGAAAAGCAGGGAGAAGCTTAGAATGTACAGTTCCTAATTTTCCTTTTGAAGATAATGGGGGAAAAATTGGTACGTGCTGCACCATTTTTCAGGTGAACAACTTGGGCTGTTCCTTCCGACTCTCCATTCAGGTAAGTATATGTTAAATTCTTGGCTTGTTGATTGTGACATGCATTAGGTCTTTTATGGACCACCTGTCAGGCCACAAGTAGCACTGATTTTCTTAAACGCAATCAACCCAATGCTGTTCCAGTCCAAGGTAATACAAAATTGCAGAGGGGGCTTCAAACAGGCATTGGGCCCCATATTTGAATTAGCCATCAGGCTAATGCCTGTTTCAGGCATAGACCCTGAACATTAGTATTTTGTCTCCATCACTTCCAAGTCATAAAATGTTTGTGCCTTCAGTTTGCTATATTGGAGATTCAGGAGGCTATTTAGCAACCAAAAAATGGGTAATGAGTGGTCAAATTTCTAGGCCACCATTACTAATCTGTTGAATGCTTTTCAAATATGTACATCATTTCTTTCATGTGCCACCTGCAAAAATCATTTTCAACGTAAGTTTAAAGTTAAGTTGGTGAATTATACTTAATACATTAACTAATCCTTTATTCTATACAGCTTGTAACTAGTCTTTTTTCCCCAGGTGACAGTAAAATAATATTTCAGCTGTCAAAGTAAGAATGCAGAACAGCTTAGAGCTCAATATACTACTTTCCTTGTTAATTTTTATGTAAAATTATGTTAAATCTATTGTGAAATGTCAATCCACATTATTTTCAAAATTAGTGGTAAATACTTTGACCAGCTGTTTGCCTCAAGGTTTAAAGCATTAAATAGAATGTAATTCAGTACATATAAAATGTTACTCTGATTTTGAAAGCTACAGATGAGCACGACTCTGGAAAACATGAAACCAGAAAGTCTCAGCACTTGAGTTATTTTTTTCTGAACTTTGAAAATCTATTACAATTAGAGCAATGGGAAGGGAGAAGGGCACTCAGCAGGAGGCCATGTCTGCAAAGGATATTTAGGGAGCAATTCCCACATCTCAGCTTCAGAAATGATCAATTTTTGAGGCTCCTTAGTTGCACTAAAGAAGTCATCTCTGAAATCCAGAGCAGGGCGGAGACTGCATTGCCAGTGGCTGTGAAAGTGATCATGGTTACAACCATTTAT
Source organism: Cetorhinus maximus (assembly GCF_964194155.1). Taxonomy (NCBI): domain Eukaryota; kingdom Metazoa; phylum Chordata; class Chondrichthyes; order Lamniformes; family Cetorhinidae; genus Cetorhinus; species Cetorhinus maximus. The sequence goes on along the minus strand of NC_135880.1, from coordinate 123,622,963 downwards.
GCATCTTGTTTATTCCTGGCTAGTGCTTAAGATATTAGCAATACCTGAAACATTAATTCTCTTTGCTAAGTATTTCCAGCATTTTCTGATTTTAATTTGGATTTCCAGCATCTGCAGTATTTTGCTTTTGCAAACATTTTAAGTGTGTGAGGGTGAATTGAAGCACATGAATGTTGGTTATGATTCCTGATTGAAAGTGTTGGTAACTGAATAATGGGTGTAGGGTATAGGGTTAACATCAGAAGCACCTGATGCTGATGTAACTATAATGCAACATGGCATGACAAAGTAACAGAGTTCTGGAGGGAAGGGGAAGCCCAATCTTGTGCAGAGTTACTGAGATGTACATAAAGCTGTAAATAAATAATAATGGTTTTTACAAGCTACAGCTTTAAGTGGCTTTCCTAGAGAAACAGTCAAACCCCAAAGTACCCCAGCTAGACGCTGAACTCAAGATGAAACATGGTGGCGGCAGACAGTGAGTAAAAGGTCCATTAATAGCTCCAAGAAAAGGCTTCAGAAAGCCTACAGATCCTTGGAAGAAGGGGAAAAAAGAGAAAACTGATCGAAGATTCACCTGAAAACTCAGAGCATCCTGGGTACAGCAGATGCAGTCTGGAGTCCAGACAGCTGTGAGCACAGACCAGAATCTACAAGCCAGACCAATGAGGCAGCAACAGACCAAGCATAGAGTTTACACTGCCACTCCCAGAACCTTTCTGAAATGCTGAAGGCTTGCAAAAGCTTAGCCCTATGATAACTGGAGAAAGATGTTTTTCAGTTATAGACCTGCATCAGATTTGCACAGGAAGGAAGATAAGGATCAGGTCAATGCTCTATGCAGTTAGTTTTTAAATGAACAAAATTTAACAGAACACAACAACACAGTGAATGCATCGATTCATTCATCAATGACCTATACAGGCTGGCAAAAATTATGACTAGGGAATATTGATGGGTGAATTGATTCATGAATGTATAGTAGTTGGAGTCCTAGATGAAGCTCTATAAGATCTCTTGCAAATGAGGGAAGATCTAACATTAAGGCAGTACAAATTGCACGACAGACCTAGCTCAGAAAGCAAAATAGAGCAGTTGTTCATGGCGAAAGTGATGTCCTTTGAAAACAAATGAGTGAGGCCATTCAATATGTCAGACAGAAAAGGAAAAGTGCACTGAATCAGAAGCCCAGAAAATTGGGAAAAAGAGCGCCAACTGCCATTTTGAAATGCTCTCAGCGTGGCAGGTAAAACCTGCACAAGTGGGAAGAATGCCCAGCGTGGGCAACAGAGTGCCACAACTGTGGGAAGTTAAGACATTTTAAAGTTGTCTGCTGATCTAAAACACAGAGAGCCTACACAAAGAAAGGAAAATAACAAAGTCGAACCAGATACAAGAAGTGGAAGAACCTCAGATAAAGCCAATAGCTTTCCTAGGGGAAGTGAATGAAACAGAAAATAAATACTGGAGTATTAAACCAGAAGTGGACGGACACTCCACGGAGTTTAAATTAGACAGAGGGATAGGTGTCTCAGCTTTATCTGACAAAGTAAAGTGGCTTAAGCACTTTACAATACAGCCATCATCTATCCAGTTACAAGGTCCAAGTGGGACTACATTGAAAGTCATAGGACAAACCTGTCAAAATTAAAATACAAGAGAAATCATTGAGCATCCGTATGTCATACGGAACCAACAATCATCATCATTAAGTAGGAAGGCATGTTTACAATTGAGGCTGATTTACAAAGTTAATGAAGTTACTGATGAGCAGTACAGTAACACGTTTAGGAATGAATTTCCAACATTATTTACAGGCTTGGAAAAGCTGAAGACTGAATATCATGTATCTCTAAGAGCTGATGCTAATCCAATTAGCCTCTTCAAAGCGAGGAAAGTCCCTCACCCATTCCTGAACAAAGTCGAGTGAAATTGAGCATATGTTACAGCAGGGGTTATCTCTCCAGTAACCATACGGACAAAGTGATGTTCTGGAATGGTCACAATTCCAATGGCTAATGGTTCAATTAGAATCTGTGTGGACTTGACTCAACTAAAGAAATTGTGGAATCCAAGATCCACCAGATGGCATTCGTGGATGAAAGTCTTGCCAAATTAGCAAAGAGTACTCTATTCATCAAATTAGATGCACATAGTGGCTTTTGGCAGTTGCCTCTGGGCAAAGAATCCAGACTACTGTCTGATTTTATTATGCCATTTGATCATTACTGCATTAACAGGGTATCATTTTGAATTGCTACTGCACCAGAAATATTCCAGAGAACAATGTCTCAGGCCCTGGAAGGCATTGAAGGAGTAATATGCCATATGGATGACATACTCGTACACAGTTCCTTGAGAGAAGTGCATAAACATATAGTGAGAACAGTCCTCATAGTTTTACAGGAAGCAGGTTTGACATTGAACGAGAAATGTGAATTTGCAAAGCCAATGATTAAATTCCTAGGACACATTATGCAAGCTTAAGAAAAACAGCCAACCCATAGAAAACAAAGGTGATTAGAGAGTTTCCACAACGCAAGAACATTACAGAGCTGCAAACATTCCTTGGAATGGTCAAACAAGTAGGCAAATTCCTACCAAATTTGGCAGAAATCAATGAACTGTTGAGACAAGGTCAACAGCAAAATGTTTTTGACAAGATCAAAAATCTCCTAATTTAACCTGAAATTCTAGCACATTATTATCCAGAATTACCGACCATAGTAACAGTAGACACATCATCTACAGGTCTGGGTGCAGTTTTGTTTCAAGTTCAAAAAGATGGTAAAATGAGACTAGTTTATTGCACCTCAAGATCACTCACAGACACAGAGAAAAGTTATGCAACAATTAGGAAAGAAGCATTAGCAGCAACATGGGCATGCAAGAAGTTCTCAGGTTAAGTGACGGGATTGCAATTTAAAATTGAAACCGGCCACAAGTCTTTGGGCACCCATCTTAACCTAAAGGAGATTGCAAAGATCCCGCCGAGAATTCAATGTTTCAGTCTGAAACAAATGAGGTTTGATTCAGTAACTGAGTATGTTCAAGGGAAATACCAAACTACAGCAAAGGCAATGTGAAGAATACCAGTAGAAACCAACATGGAAGATTTAAATTTCCTTAAGGAAGTTGAAGCGTATACTTCACTCATTACCAAACATATGAAAATAAGAACATATGAAATCGGAGCAGGGTAGGCTACTCGGCCCCTCGAACATGCTCCGCCATTCAATAAGATCTGTTTGTGACCTCAGCTCTACATTCCCACCTACCCCCAATAACATTTCACCCCCTTGCTTATCAAGAATCTATCTATCTGTGCCTTTAAAATATTCAAAGACTATGCTTCAAATGCCTTTTGAGGAAGAGAGTTCCAAAGACTCACATCCCTCTGAGAGAAAAAAATTCTCCTCATCTCTGTTTTAAATGGGCAGCCCCTTTTTAAACAGTAACTCCTACTTCTAGATTCTCCCACAAGAGAAAATATCCTCTTCATATCCAGCCTGTCAAGACCCCTCAGGATCTTAAATCAAGTTGCTTCTTACTCTTTGAAACTCCAGTGGATACAAGGCTAGCCTGCCCAACCTTTCCTCATAGGACAACCTGCCCATTCCTGGTATTAGCCTAGTAAACCTTCTCTGAATTGCTTCTAACGCATTTATTCCTCCCTTAAATAAGGAGACCAATACTGTACATAGTACTCCAGATATGGTCTCACCAGTGCCTTGTACAGCAGAAGTATGATCTTTAAGATAAAAGAAAAATACTGTGGATGTTGAAAATTTGAAATAAAAACAGAAAATGCTGGAAAAACTCAGCAGGCCTGGCAGCATCTGTGCAGAGAAAAACAGAGCTAGCGTTTCGAGTCCGTATGACTCTTCTTCAGCTCGAAAGGTTAACTCTGTTTCTCCATCCACAGATGGTGCCAGACCTGCTGAGTTTTTCCAGCATTTTATGGAAGTATAACCTCCCTATTTTGGTATTCAATTCCCCTCACATTAAATGATAATATTCTATTAGCTTTCCTGATTACTTGCTGTACCTGCTAACCTTTTGTGATTCATGCACTATGACACCCAGATCCTGCTGCATCTCAGAGCTCTGCAATCTCTCACCATTTAGGTAACATGCTTCTTTTTTATTCTTCCTGCCAAAATGGAAAATTTCTAATTTTTCCACATTATATTCCATTTGCCAGGTCTTTGCCCATTCACTTAGCCTATTTGTGTCCCTTTGTATCCTTCTTATGTCCTCTTCACAACTTACTTTCTTACCGACCTTTGTGTCATCAGCAAATTTAACAACCACAATTTTGGTCCCTTCATCCAAGTCATTTGTATGAGTTTTAAAAAGTTGAGGCACCAGCACTGAGCCCTGATGCACACCACTCGTTACATCTTGCCAACCAGAGAATGATCCATTTATGCCAATGCTCTGTTGCCTATTAATCAATCTTCTATCCATGCCAATATGTTACCCCCTACACCATGAGCTTTTATTTTCTGCAATGACCTTTGATGCAGCACTGAAAATAGATTGCAGGAGATTAAACAAGCACAACAACAGGATGACAAATGTATCCAAATAATGGAATACTGCCAGAAAGGATGGCCAGATTATACTCCTAAAAACCCAGTACTATGGCAGTATATCGAACAGAGAAAGCATCTCACAATCATTGATGATTTATTAGTTTTTAATGACAGACTAGTCATCCCTAAAATACTGGGACTTGAGATTCTGAAAAAAATTCATCAAGGGCACTTGGAGATAGCAAAATGTCAAGCAAGAGCCCAGCAGTAAGTTTGATGGCCAGGCATCAGTCATTCTATAGAAGAACTAATCTCGAATTGCCTTACGTGTGCAGTGAGTGGCCAACAGCAGAGTGAACCACTGTCATCCTCCATTGAGGACATGGGACCACATGGGAACGGATTTGTGAAAAGATTTCACGACATCATGGCAGAGGCAATAATACAATCACTGAAGAGAACCTTCATGACACATTGGCATCCCAGACATTGTAGTGTTGGACAATGATCCTCAGTTTGCTAATGAATTATTTTGCAACTTTTTTGCAAAGTTTCATGCAGATTATTAGTTCACCTAGGTACACTCAGGTGAATGGAGAAGCCAAAAGGGAAGTTCAAGCAATAAAAGAATTGATGAAAAATAATGAAGATATTAACTTAGTCCTTCTTAGTTACAGAAACTCACAGCTGCAAAACAGGTTCCCACCATCAGAGTTGTTCATGGGGAGATGACTAAGAATGGAACTTCCAGCTCTGCAACAGCAACTACAATCTAATATAACCTGATATAATCATGGGAGAGTTAAAAAAACGTGAGGAGCAACGGAGACACAAACAGGTTCGTCACATACCCTTCAATATTCAGGTCCCAATCCAGTTCATCCTGTAGCCATGTCTCTGTAATGGCTATCAGATTGTATTTACTGCTTTAATATCCTTGGAAAGAAACTTGGGCTTACTATTCAGATCCGGGTAGAGACAAGAAACAAGACAAAGCTCTACAGCCACCCAGGAGCAGGACACTCAAATCAAACAGAGAGAGTGCAGAGAGTTCACAACCTCAGAATGAGACCAGGATGAGATCAGGGAGATTGGCCAAGGCACCTAAGGGACTAAACCTTGAAGTCTGAATCTTTTGGGGAGATGTAGGACGATGTATATAATTGGGATAGAGACTTGGGGGAAGATGTGGAGTAAAGGGTTAACATCAAAACCATCTGATGCTGATGAAACTGCAATGTCACATGGCTAAGAGATGTGGAGTGAAGCAGAGATACTGAGATGTACTTAGAGCTGTAAATAAATAAAAATGATTTTTACGAACTACAGCTTTAAGTAGATTTCTTAGGGAAACAATCAAACCCTAAAGAACCCCATCTAGACCCTGAACTCAAGGCAAAACAATGGGAGCGTGGTGTGGCTGAACCAGGTGGTCCAGTTTGTAGAATATGGCCTCTGGAGATGCATTCACCAACCTTGACCACTTGTTGGAGTCACTGAATTTCTTGCAGCATTGCATCCAGGATTCTTGGGCTTTTACTCTTGGTATTATCTTCCACACCTATCTGCCCCCACTGCCTTTACACCTTTTGACTGGACAGCCTCCTGGTCCCCTTCAGATACAGGACCTTACTCCTCTTTTCTAACTTCTCCAAGACCTGCAGTGCAGCATCGGTGCCTGCTCCCTTCCATATTCCTTTGTCTTTTCCAGGTCAGATTCAGCTTATGCAGGCCTCCCAGCACCTGCTCCAGCCACAATGCATTTCTCTTTAAAAGGTGCAGTCTAGCTGTAAGCTTTAGGTAGCAATTTCCGGCCCCCAATTGACGTGTGCAGCTAATGAACAGTGTGGTTAGTGCTGGTGGACGCTGCAATCATGGCACTGGTCAGGCAGCACAAAGATGCTGTGTAGCCTGCATTACATCAACTGGGTGTAGCATAATTGTACAAAGCAATCCCCACACCTATTTTCGGGGGCAATCCAATTTAGGCCCCCTTAACAAGGCGAGTGGAGTAGTGTTATGCAGAGCACTATAGAATCAAGGAGATTTAGGAATGTGAACATGTCAAAGGCAGTAACAGAGAGAAATATTGTTTAATCCTTAGATTGTTACCTAGGTTATGTTTGATAAAGATAAGGATTGAGATAAATGTCATTTATCAGCAGTTTGGTGAAAAGCTAACGTGCAAGAACATCCTGTTCTGATAAAAAGCTGGAGGTCAGTTTAATGAATTAGATAGGAATCACAGTAATACTGACTTTGAGTTAACATTAAAGTGGCACTGCCTTCATTTCAAAGAAGGAAAAGAACACAAACAGCACCTTCATTTGTCATGTTATGATCTGAATGTAATGACCATCAGGGTCCTGGGAGCAGATTCAATAGCAACTTTCTAAAGGGAATAGAATGTAGACTTGAAAAGGAAAATTTCGTGGGACTATGAGGAAAGAGGTGGGGAGTGGAATTAATTTGATAGCTTTTTCCAAGAGACAGCACAGCATGATGGGCCAAATGGCCTCCTTCCATACTGTACAATTCTATCGGCAGAATTTTCCATGTCTGCTGCATTGGGCATATTCGGTAGCATGAGTGGACAATATGGGGAAATCAGCTTCACAATGTCGTGAAACCAGTTTGCGATCGTCTACTCAGCCTGTCGATGCCGGGTCGTGTTTCCCATCATTGGATGTTGGGAACCTCATTGCAATACACCAGCATATCATTAAAAGGCTAGCCTGCTGGACTCATCCCCTGCCCTGCTTGTTCATCCGCCGATGTGTTTCACAACAGCATATATAAGGTGTGCACTTGGCGGGCTGCACTTTGAGGGGAACTCAGAGGTGAGTGCAGAGTAACATTGCGGAGCGCTCACGAGGGATGCCTGTTGGACTTCAAGGTTCAGGTGCATTGAGGGAGGGCACAAAGGCTGCTCTGTGGTTGAGGTGACTTTGGTGGGGCGAGGACAATGGCAGCCCTGCTGTTGAGGTGACTTTGGGGGGGGGTCAAAGGCTACCCTGCTGTTGAGGTGACTTTGGCGGGGGGTCAAAGGCTGCCCTGCGATTGAGATGACTTTGGTTGGGAGAGGTGGTCGGCAAAGGCTGCTCGCAGTTGAAGTTAGTGCACGTGCACATGCGGGGTGGGGACAGGGGCGAGGGAAGCAGCCACACATTGTATAAAATGACCATTTCTCTGCAGCTGAGGCAGTTCAGAAGAAGCCACATTGATATAATTGGAGTCAGGCCTCCAGCTTATCTGCCAACTCAACCAATGCAGAGACATCCAAATGCCACCAAGTGTTTCCAGAGCTTTTCACCTCTTGGGCACAGACTGCAAACTAATGAACATCTTAGTAGACTAAAGACCAGTTGGACAACTGGGCATGTTGTACAATCTCCTTGCTAAAGCTGGCCATGGAGCAGTCACTGGTGGAGGCGCTCACAGCCCCTTGCAATGTCATCATCCCGGTTTGGACCAGTCTCCCCCAAGGTTCAAGCTGACAGTGCAGTCTTGCAGTGTGGGTTAGGAGAATACCTGTGCCTGAGCTGAGAGCTCAGCCTGCAGTCCAATGGGCAAAGCTGCCGCCAATCAGTCAGGTAGAGTCAGGGGGGTGAAGGTGGTGTTTCAGGCAGCCATGCAGCGCACTAATCTCTGGCCATCCAAGTGGTGGCCAACATTCTCCAGGATGCATTTAAGGGTCTTCAGCCTTAACCAAGAGAGGAACGTAGTACAACCAAGCTAACCCACACATCTCTCTCTTTCGACCTGCAGGAGGAGTATATCAGGATCATGGAGCCTGGTGAACTAGCTGTATGTCTCGTGCCGTACAGAGAGTGAAGATGATGGACAAGAGAGCGACTGAGGTGCCTGGCCATGCAGAGGGAGGAGCAGCACCCTCTGGAAGAAGGGGTGGCTGGGGCTCCCGCACACACCGCCGAAGAGCCACAGTGAGCCATGACTGTCCGGCACCTAGCTAGACCCAGGGCCTATAGACGCCGCCTTTCATTCCTGCAGATGACCAAGAACCAGAGTCACCGAAGACTGCGCATGTCTGGGGAACTGGTCAGTCACATCTGCCAGCTACTGCAGGATTTGGCACCACAGGGACATGGAAGGCATCCGCTAGTGGCTATGAAAGTGAACGTGGTGCTCAATTTCTGCACCAATGGCTCCTTTCAGGGCTCCACAGGTGACCTCTGTGGAATATCACAAGCCACCACCCACAAATATATCCATGAGGTCATGGACACCATCTTCACGAGGGCACACAGCTTTGTGCATTTTGTCTGGGACCAAGAGAGCCAGGATTTGCCCTGATCTCTGGTTTCCCACAAGTGCAGGGTGCCACTGACTGCACTCACATGGCACTCAGATCTCCGTCGCAACAAATGGTCAATTACATCAATTGCAAGGGCTTCCATTCACTGAATGTGCAGTTGGTGTGTGACCACCACAAATGCATCCTTTTTAAAAAATTCATTCATGGGATGTAGGCTTCGCTGGCTAGGCCAGCATTTATTGCCCATCATTAGTTGCCCTTGATAAGGAGGTGGTGAGCTGCCTTCATGAACCGCTGCAGTCAATGTGGTGTAGGTACACCCACAGTGCTGTTAGGGAGGGAGTTCCAGGACTTTGATCCAGTGACAGTGAAGGAACGGTGATATATTTCCAAGTCAGGATGATGAGTGACTTGGAGGGGAATTTCTAGGTGGTGGCGTTCCTATCTATCTGCTGCTCTTGTGCTTCTAGATGGTAATGGTCGTGGGTTTGGAAGGTGCTGTCTAAGGAGCCTTGGTGAATTCCTGCAGTGCATCTTGTAGATGGTACACACTGCTGCTACTGTGCGTCAGTGGTGGAGGGAGTGAATGTTTGTAGATGTGGTGCCAATCAAGCGGACTGTCCTGGACGGTGTCTGGGTTCTTGAGTGTTGTGGGAGCTGCACTCATCCAGGCAAGTAGAGAGTATTCCATCACACTCCTGACCTGTGCCTTGTAGATGTTGGGCAGGCTTTGGGGAGTCAGGAGGTGAGTTATTCGTCGCACAATTCCTAGCCTCTGACCTGCTCTTGTAGTCACAGCATTTATATGGCTAGTCCAGTTCAGTTTCTGGTCAATGGTAACCCCCAGGATGTAGATAGTGGGGAATTCAGTTATGGTAATGTCATTGAATATCCAGGGCGATGGTTAGATTCTCTCTTGTTGGAGACAATCATTGCCTGCAGGTCTGCGCATGGTTTCCAGGGAATGTCCACGACTCCTACATTCTCATTTGGTCAGAGATCCCTGATGTCTCCCAGGGTCCACAGAAGCTGCAGGGATGTCTCCTCGGGGACAAGGGCTACCCGCAGAGGCTGTGGCTGATGACACCCGTGCGGTGGCCTCAGACTGCAGCAGAGTGAAGGCATAATGAGGCTCATGCTGCAACTCACAGCTTAGTGGTGCAAACCATCAGGGTGCTGAAAATGAGGTTCTGGTGCTTGGACCGTTCTGGTGGAGCACTACAATATAATCCACGGAGGTTGTCACATATTGTTGCCGCCTGCTACACACTTTACAACCTGGCACTGCAATAGGGAGAGGAGCTGGCTGAGGAGGAGATGCAGGAGCTGGATGGGGAGGCCAATGAGGAGGATGTTGATAGTGATGAAGGTGAGGAGGTCCTTGAAGACAACGATGATGGCAATGAAGCCCTCGCACTGGCCAGACGAGGCAGGTGCACTCGGGAGGCCCTCATAGCTACTAGATTTGTGGAGAATGATGACAACATGCAGTGAGGAGCCACTGCAAGGTCCTCACATTGCATCTGTGAATGTTTGACTCCAGTCTAGCTTAGGTCAGCGCACATACCCTCTGTGATAATGTTCCTGTCATGGAGAGATGCAGTGGAGGCCCTGATTGTTGCTCGATTGCAGGAGCATGATGACGACATGCAGTGAGGACACTCCATAAATCTTTTTTTTTAATGTATTCATGGGATGTGGACATTACTGGCTAGGCCAGCAATTATTGCCCATCCCTAATTGCCTTTGTTCAGAGGGCATTTAAGACTCAACCACATTGCTGTGGATTTGGAGTCACATGTAGGCCAGACTAGGTAAGGACAGCAGATTTCCTTCCCTAAAGGACATTAGTGACCCAGATGAGTTTTTACAGCAATCAACAATGGTTTCATAGTCATCCTCCACCCCCCCCACCCCACCCCCCCCCCCCCCACCCCCCCCCACTCTCCCCCAGCCCCCCTTTGCGGGGGGGTTGTGTGGGAGCGGGCGCGAGCAGGCAGGTTCCCAATCGGTGCCCCAAGTCGGAGGCGCCCTGCCATTTTATGTGGGCCCGCCCAGCGTGACGTGCGCCAAGAAGCGCCGTGCGCTCCCTGTGCAGGCGGGGGAGGGGGCATTCACTGAGCCGGGAGGGCGCTCTTTCGTGCATGGTGTGAAAGAGCACACAGATTTCCCTGAGACAAAGCGCTGCCTCAAGGAGATCGGCTCAGGTTTCAAACAGTGAATAAAGTTGAGGGAAAAAATTATTGACGTCCCCTCATGTGCCACTGCCACATGAGCTGGGACATGTCAGTTTCTTTTATTTAGACATTTCATACAAATTTTAATATCCTCATGAAACCTCATGGATGAAGTTTCATGGGCTGCATCTCCTGGTCGGCGAGCAGGGGGCGGGGCCCGCTCGCCAACAGGTAAAACGATGCAGGGTGACGTCGAGCGGGCATGCGTCCTGACGTCACCCCACGTCATTTAGATTTTCAGTTTGGCCTCGGCTGCGTGCCCACTGAACTGTCAAAGGTCTATTAAGGCCATTAAAAAAGCAATTAAACTGATTAACAGATCTGCCCGTCCAACCTTAAGGTTGGTGGGCAGGCGAAGAGGCCAGGCAGCCTTCAGAAAAAACATGGAACATCATCCACGGGCGGGATGAGGTTTCATGAGGATATTAAAATTTGTATGAAATGTCTAAATAAAAGAAATTGACATTTCCCAGCTCATGTGGCAGTGGCACATGAGGGGACACGTCAGTAATTTTTTTCTCAACTTTATTCACTCTTTGAAACCTGAGCCGATCTCCCTGAGGCAGCGCTTTGCCTCAGGGGGATCTGTGTGCTCTTTCACGCACATGCACGGAAGAGCGCACTCCTGGCTCAGGGAATCCCCCCCCACCTTCACAGGGAGCGCATAGCACTTCCTGGCACACGTCACGCTGGGTGGGCCACCCACGTAATTAATTGGCCTGCCCACGTAAAGTGGCGGGGTGCCACCAACTGGGGGCACCGATCGGGAACCTGCCCGCTCCCGCACAGCCCCCTGTTTTTTCTGAAGGCTGCCTGGCCTCTTCGCTTGCCTGCCAACCTTAAGGTTGGACAGGCTAGTCCATTAATCAGTTTAATTATTTTTTTAATGGCCTTAATAGACCTTTGACAGTTTGGAGGGCTGAAAATCTAAATGACGTTGGGGCAAATGCCCAACATCAACGAGCCAGGCCCCATCTGGAAGATGCAGCCTCAGATTTTTATTAAATTCAAATTTCACCATCTGTTATGGTGGGATTTGAACCCATGTCCCCATACCATGTCCCCCTAGGCCTCTGGAATACCAGTCTAGTGACAATACCACTATGCTACCACCTCCCCTCCTGCCCATAAGCCTCTGAGAATGTCTAACTCCTGTCTGGCCAAGGGCAGCTCACTTGTGCTCTGTGATCAGCTTCATATAATGGAGACGCAGCCGTGAAACTTTAAAAGATCTGATCCTTTATCAGCCTTCAGCACCTGATCTCTTCAGGAGCACAACATCACTGGTCACAGATGCTGAAGAGATGGGGCCAGCCCCACCTTAAAGGTGCTGAGAGCACACAGAGAGAATGATGGAACTCTGTGACGCCTGCCCACAACATTCTGGCAGCAATGACAAGCACCATCGAGGTGCAGGCATCAGCAATGTATCCAGGGAGTGTGAGGCTGGACCATCACTTTGGTCTGAAGGCTGCACAGAGCACAGGGAAGAGGCTCTGGACTGAGAAACCTGTCTTTATCTTGTGCAGAAAGGTTTCACATCTGAGTGACACGAACACTGCTCATCAGAACAAGGAGTCATAGGCAGGGAGATATTGTTGAGAGTTTATTGACAATAGTGAACATTATGTACAAGTGATTAACACCCATGCCCAGGCTGTGCAACTCAGCTGTGGCTCAGTTCATAGCACCCTCGCCTTTGAATCAGAAGGTTGTGGGTTCATGTCCCACTCCCACAAAAACCAAGAACTGTGAATGTACTCGAAAGAGTTACATGCGATCTGTTGATAACTCGAAAGAGTTACATCTTCTTAATCTCCCTAACCCTGCCACTACGTCTTGGTACTCACTGGACATCCACAGTGGAGGTGGAGGCAGTCTGCTAACTGCTATGCCCTGTCTGTGATGACCTTAACGGGCATCCAGTGGAGGGCTGAGACCTGGAGGGCCCCGGCCTGCTTTCGCGATCCTGTTTTGTAGAAGTGGAACCCTCCTCGAGCTGTGGAGCTGGAGCTGCTGAGATCACCAGAAGAGGGGTTTCGGATGGGCCAGACACTCCCGAAGTCACCTGGTTGGATGACCCCAGGGGGTACACCTGCTGGTCCTCCTCCCTATTGGTGTCCAAGGGCCCCTGGCTGATTCCTTGAGAGGTAGAGGGAGCTGGAGTGAGATCGAGCTGCCCCACACACCTCTTGCATGCACACTGTTGGAGGCCTTGCTTCTGAGGAGTGCAGCGCACATCCCGTCCTGATGTTCCCAAGCTTGCCTTTGAAGCTCCAGCAACTGTGATATGACCGATTCCAGGGGCTCATCATCTGACTCAGACTCAGTAGATTTCTCTCGAGTGCTGGACACCTGGGAAGTCCCTGTCGTTGCCTGCTGTGGATCAGGAAGTGTGATGTGCTCACCAGATTGTGATCCCGAAGCTACTGTAAAGCGAGGTGTGGGTCTCTGCACTGTTGGAGGGTGTGGGTGAGCGCTGTGACCAGTCCTAAGGGAGGTTTCAGCGGATTCCTCTTCTGAGCTTCCCTCGGGCCTGGATTGGAGGCCCTGGATTATGGACTCTCTTGGCTGTTTCCCAGATGTGCCTGCGAAAGGAAGGAGAGATAATTAGTGCATGGCAGTGGCCTGTGAAACAGGACACATCACTCACAGCATGGTTGTCTGATGGATGTTGCACTTCTGGACCCTCACTTGGTAGAGCAGCGCTGACCTCACCGTCAGCACAGGAATGGTCCAGATCTTTGCCAGCCAGCTGGGTGGCTCTGTTTTCAAAGTCTGTGAGGACCTTGATTTCGGGTATTCCTCCACCAGTCTGCAACCTCTCCCTTTTGTTGTGTGCCAGCTTGTTCTGTATGGATAGAGATGGACAGAGTGTAAGCAGAATGCCTGCCAGGCCAGATGATAAGTATGCCTGGCATGTGTGGGTGGTGAGTGGTCCCATGCATGGATGAGGAGAATGAAGGTGTGTTTGAGAGATGAATAGTGATGTCCCTTGACCTGGCAGTGGGTGAGATCCCTGTGAATGTTTGATGGGTTTGTGAGTGTGTGAGTTGAGAATAATGAGAAGAGTAACTCACCCTGGCGGAACAGAAGAGATCATTCATCCTCTTGTGGCACTGGGTGGCTGTCTGCTTTTGCAGGGCATTGGCGCTGACTACCGCGGCTCCGCCTCCCAAGCCGGATTGGTAATGCAGCTGCCCATCCTGCGGCCAGAGCGCGGGTGGAGAACATCACAGCGGGCCTCCACTGCTTCCAAAAGGTGCTCGAGAGATGCGTCATTAACCTTGGGGGCTGAAGTCCTTTTACCTTTTAGGGCCACATCTTCTTTTCAGCAGTCGTGGGCTGGGAGTGCTGAGAGGTGTGCACGTGGCGGCAATTTAAATATGGTGCCTGGTGCGATGAAGCAGCCAGGTGATGGTGTGGCAGTGAAATGAGTGCCTGCCCGCCATGGAAACGACATGTTTCCCGGAAATACATAATTAATACGGGGGGTTTGGGACGATACGACGTGAAAAGCCGCCATTGCAGCTGGCAGCTAAAATGTCGTTTTACCCGCCTGCTACTCACTTAGTGCAAACCTGGGACAATTCTGCCCTATGATTCTGTAATGTTTGTTGAGTAACTTTGCAGAACTCAATCGGTAATGTTTTCGGTGTTGTTGTATGAGCTGTTTGTGAGGCCTTCCAACTCCCTTTAATTATTTTTTAAACATAAATCTACACTTATGGCGTGATACAGCATGGAGAACATGAAGTGCAGCATCTCTTAAAGCAATCCACTTCTCAATGGGTTTAAAAAGGAACAATAGGAATGAAAATATTGTGAGTTAATGGTAATTGGCTACTGAAAAATCTTGGTTAAGTGTCAATCTGTGCCGTAAGATACTGAGGGATGATTATTTTAGGTCTAAGGTGAAAGTTCCTCATGAATTAAAGGGCCAAATTGTGTGATCGCGTGGGTGGCGAGCTTGGGCGTGGGAAGGGTGTGTGATTAGGCGGAATTGTGGTGTACCAGAACCCAGTTGACTTCCTGCCTTTGCCAGAATTAAATTCTGACTGGGGAGGCCCATGGTCAACCTTCCTGCCCTACTGCCTATTTAGGCACTTAAGTAGACAATTAATGATCAATTAAAGGCCTCATCCTGTTGCCGCTGGTATTACCCCTGTGGTGGGCATGTCTGCTAAGATGCATGACAGGTAAAACTGTGTGGCCGGCTTGTCACCTCTGGTGGGTGGGATCCCTCAATCAAAGGCACTCAGCTTCTGTTCAAGGGACTTGACATCGAAAGGGTGGGGCCAACTGAGACCCACCCCCTGCCATTGCTGACGACCCCCCTGCACCTCTCCCCCGGCTACCCCCAACCCATGAAACTCTCTCCCCTCCCTTGCATTACTTACCTGTGGCCTGGGTTACTCCGCAATTCTGGGATTCTGGTGCCTATCCTTCCGGCAGCAGGCAGAGCCTGCCCAGTGGCGTTGCCGAGCCCAAGAACTGCTGACCTCTGATTGGCCAGCAGCGCTTGGTAGGCCAGACTTCTGCTCCCGGAGTTTTGTTTCAGGGGAAGGCCCGCCGCTGGCCTCGGCAAGGCCTGACTGGCTTGTGGTTTGGCGGGCCTTCCCAAAAGGAGACAGTGCAGGTCTCCAGTCGGCAGGTGAGAGCCCTGACGCCTCAACAATACTCTGCCCAAAGGGTGAAAAGCAGAGGCAGTCAAGTAGTTCTGTATCATCGTCTGTCATACAGGCCAGTAAGACAAGAAACTCTATTTAAAACTAAAATACTACAGATGCTGGAAATCTGAAACAAAAACATAAAATGCTGGAAAAACTCAGCAGGTCTAACAGAAACTCTATTTACTGAAGTTCTCAACCTTGTTGCAGCCTTTGATATGATAGACTCCGCCCACCACTTCCAATAACTCTCTTCGATTGCCCACCTCAGTGGGACTGCCCTCGCATTGTCCTACTCTTACATATCTCATCACAGCCAGAGCATGATTGGAAGTAGCTTCTCTTCCTGCTCCATACTGTTATCTCATTGACATGCTACCATCTTGACGCCATCATCTGAAGACATGGGTGAGATTCCAAATGTAAGGTAACCAGTTCTATTCCTCCATCGTTTACCTCAACCCCTCAAATGCTTCAGTGTTGTCACGGTGCTTTTTCATCCTGAATGAGCAGCAATTTTGTTCAGTTAAACATTGCAAAGATCGAGGCCATCACCTTTGACTCCTGCAAATAATGTGCTCTTGCCATTGTCTTAGGTTGTACCAGTGTGCTCAAAACCTCAATGCTCTATTTGAGCCGGAACTGAAATTACGACCCCATGCACTCTCTGGCTCAAAGACCATCTACTTTCAACTTTGTAACACTGTCTGTCTCAACCCCTGTCTCAACTCTAATCCATGTCAACTCAATTATTCCAATACCCTCCTGGCTGGCCTCAGAGCCTCCATAAAATTTAGCTCTTCCAAACTCTGCTCTCTGTACATTAACCTCCATCTAGTCCTTGTCACCCGATACCCCTGTGATCACTGATCTACATTGGTGCTCAGCTCACTATTGCCTCCAATTTCCCATCCTCATGTTTAAATCCCTCCAAAGTCTCACCCATTACTATTTCTGTAACTTCCTCCAGCCCTATGTTCGGTTCCTCAGATTCTTGTGGATCCATCCACCCTTCCCTTGGCCCCACAATTGGTCTTCAATTGTTGAGGCACTGGAATTCCCTCCCTAAACCTTTCAGCCTCCGCACTTCCCTCTCTTCCATTAAAAACTTCCTAAAACCTAAGTTTCCACCTCTCCTTTGTCTCGTTCTTTGGCTTGGCATCCATTTTTGTCTGATTACAACCCTGTAAAGTACCTTTGGACAATTTTCTAGCATTAAAGCTATTAATAAATGCAATTTATTGTATTTAGTAGTGGTGTGTCTAATGGCGAGAGCATGAGCAATTGCAAGGCAAATTATGGAATTTGCTCAACATGTTAGTAAGAGATTTTAGATTTTTGAACAAAGAAAACTACTTCCATCTTGAGGCACATTTGTAACTAGGAAGATTACAACATCCAGTACTTTGTATACTCAATGGGAGTGCTGGTTTTATAAAATGACACTCCTGTGGAATCCTATTGGGAAATCATGGTTATGCACCCATTATTCCTTAATATGCACGCCTGGTGGGCAAGACTCCCCCTATTGAAAATACATATTCCTAAAAGCAGAACTGTAGTTTATGCTTCAGTGAATTTGCTGTATATATAGTAATAGGTCAATTGGTTTTACATTCAGTGTGATGCTCAATCACGGTAGACATCAGAATATGTATTCCAGCTGCCCAACTACTCTTGGGCAATGCCATAGGAGATCTGCAAGTGGCATGTTAAGTTGTTTGATTTGGTATATCCAAGCTTATGAAAGGCCTCTCTAATTTAATAATTTTTCCTACAAGATTTAAATACAAGGAGGGAAAAAAGAGGAAAGAAATATAAATTCTGTTGCAACCAAATCACACTATATTGACATAATGGGCCCGATTTTAATCCATTCAAAATCCACTAACTTGCACAGAATTAAAATTAGGTCCAATGTTTCAATGATATAATGTCATGAGAAAGAAATGCATTTTAATTTTTAGGGCCATTGTGTGGTTTATTGGAATCGTTATTCATTACATTTGATAGCAGGTATTCTCCTACAGTTCTTTGATTTTGCAATGGTACTAGGTGGAAAATTGAAAGGTCCTTTACACTAGATCTTGACGTGTTTTCCACTTCCACTTGCCTTGGACAATGAAAGCACCTGGGAATGCTTAAATAAGATAATGAATAAGATTACACCTACAACACCATCAGCAAGGAAAATTAAGCCTCCTGCGTAAATAAAATCAAATTGTTTGCAATTGTTAGGGCTTAAGAGGCTAAAGTCCAAGTTGCAATTTCCCAGTGATTTTCTATGTTAAGAATCATCACCTAGAATTTTTATTGAGATTCTACAGCCATTTGCCATAATGATGGCAGAAGGTTGGCAGAGGCCCCAGGAAAATGGTGTACATGGGCATTTTATACGCTTCCCTGAAGCTTTTTGTTAATCTTACACTAAAGTTATGGTGGAGAATGCAGAAAATCGCCTTTGGAAATTTTATCCCCATGTTACCTAGCTCCTTTTTACTGCTTACAATACATATCTCTTACAATAGCCTTGACAATTTTAAGCATTCATATTACCAAAGGGTAATTGTTCAGTTGATGGGTTGGATTTCTCACCAGGATTAGGGCACTGGGAAACTAAGGGCACAAATTTCCTTTTTTTTCAAAGAGATCACACCCTTTGACATAGAAATTGGCAAGGACATGGATTCACCAGCTCTCGGTCCACACTGCAAGCTTCTGAACTGCCATGGTGTCCGCTCACCACCCACAAGGTGAGGAACGTTAAGGAGTGGAGACTGGGGCAGTGCTGGAGACATGACTTTTTTGGCTGGGAGTTCTTACTTTCCTATCCACAGTTTAAGTTTAAAGAGTGGTATACACAGTGGCATGAGGCATATTAGACTCCAGAAGGGTAAAAGTGGTTCTTACCTGGGAGTAGGAGTGGCTTAGATAAGGTGAAGTTGTTTGGATCCTAAAAATGAGGTACATTTAAAAAATAAAATAGTGCCTTCTCCCTTTGAATGAGGAATGAAGAGAGCTTGAAAGCTTTTCCAACTTGCAGGCAGGCAGCAGAATTTTCTGTGGATGGGTACTTGAGATGCGTTCACACACACAGTTACTTGGCAGCCCCGTGTAGATAAAGTGACCTCTCACTGACCCTGGGTACACTCAGTGCCAGAGTACACTGGCAGGCACTTTTGCCCCAGCATGTTGGGTGCGTATTGTCAAAAGATCTCACCTGGTCCTCATATAAATTTTGCCCATTCTGTGCTTAATTTCTCGTGTAGCCTTTACACAAATGAAAGGCTTTGGTGCCTCAAACTATTTCTAGCTCTTGGGTGGAGGTGCTATCCAGTGATAGTTCTGCCCATTTGCTTTAATTATTAGAGGTAAATTCCATGCATAAGGCAACCTTCAAAGGATGTTTGCATTACTGGACATATGGCAGAAGTATTAAATGAATACTTTGCCTCTGTCTTCACAAAGGAAGCTGATGATGTGAAGGTTATACTGGAAGATGAGAGGGAACTGTTTTTTATTTTAAAATGGACACACAAGGTGGCTAAGATGGTGGCAGAAGAGTCAGGTGACTGTTGCAACTTCAACACAGAATATCTCAAGAGTCATCATGGGTGGGGGACTTCCCCTTCAATGGACATATCTAACAGCATCCCTTTGTGGAATTCATCCTTACCATTGTTTGAAGTTTACTCCAAACACAGAATCAAGACCAATACCTTCAAGACCGATGCCTCACAAAAGAGCTAAGAAGATCAGTTATCTACAGAATACGTGTGAAAGACCACCATCTATCCCCGGTATTGTAGTGATGTCTGGACTTCCAAATTCTGGTTAGACAATACCAGTATTGGTCATGTGACTGAAACCGGCTTAAGATAACAAGATTTATCTGAAGACCCAGAAAGAGACCTGGGCAGTCTGCAAGAGAACACTGGAAACTGCAGAACAGCAACACCAAAAGGCTGTACTATCTTTGCATTTTAAGAACCAGAAGGCCTGGGTAAAGTCTTTTTAAAAATTCCTAGCCTGATTCCAAAACTTCAAGTTCATCTGGAAAGAAATTTGACCTCCTAATACGAAAACCACAAGTGCCCAGCTTTGGCTTCTACTTAAAATTCATCTCTTTGAGGGAACCTTGCAACAATCTGGATATCTGACTTTAGTTACTTAAACAAATCTGAACTACAATCCGAGAGTGGAAAAGAGCTTCTTGCTCTACCGGGCCTGCAATGACTGATTTCCTACAACAATGCTTACACGTGAATAGTTAACTATTCTTTTTGTTTTACCACTTGTAAAAGTGCCCTATCTTCTTTAATTGTATCTTCCTTGAGTGTATCGTGTGTGACTGATGTAGCGTTTAGACTCAGGGTAAGTGTGTGAATAGTAATTTTCTTTATTTTTAAGCTCACAAAAGTCTGCAGCTGTTTACTTAAATTGACGACATGCTAAAGGGGGCTTAGAAACACATATATCTACCTTTCCAAAACAACCACACTGATTGTGGAAGGTAATAGAAGGGAATTGGTGGGTTGACTCCAATTGACTCCATGCTTTAGCATATTGGAACTACTTTTTTCTCCATTCCATTAATGCAACAGTAAGTTGCCTCTGTTCCTGTATTGTTGTGCATCTTGCAAAGGATATCAAAATGAACAAAAAAAAGTTTTTACAATTATTATAAGAAGTAAAGAGCAAGATTTGCCCTTTAAAACAGAGGTGGACAATATTGCAAATGAAAATAAGGAAATATTGAATAATTACTTTGTTAGTCTTCAGAGTAAAGGTAGAAGATTATATACCTCGTATTTTAGGGAAACTAATATGAATTAAGGATTGGAATTCACTAAAGTGAATGTAAACAAGATAATAGTATTAGGAATAAAGGCAGGAAAAACTGATAAATTCCACCAGAGGGTTTTAAAGCCTGTAGATGAGGACATTGCAGATGCTTCAGCCGAAATCTTCCAAATTTCCCTTGATTCAGGAGCTGTCCTTTTAAATTTAAAAATGACAAAGTTAACTCCATTTTTGAATAAAGGTGTGGGACAGAAGGCAGGAAATAATAGAACTGTTAGTCTAAAAGCTGTTCTAGAAAAGTGATTGGAATCCGTTATTAAGGATAGAGTGACTAAGCACTTAGAAAAAATTGAGTTCATTAGAAGGAGGCAACATGAATTTGTAAAAGGTAGGTCATGTCTAATGAACCTACTTAAATTTTTGGAACAAGTTATAGTTATGTTGCACCTTTAATGTAATAAAATGCTCCAAGGTACTTCACAGGAGCATTATAAAACAAAACATGACACTGAGCCACATAAGGAAATATTAGGTCACTTGCTCAAATGTTTGGTCAAAGAGGTAAGTTTTAACGAGTGCCTTAAATGAGAAAAGCGAGGTAGAGAGGCAGAGAAGTGTAGGGAAGCTATTCCAGATTTTAGAGCCTAGGCAACTGAAGGCACTTCCACCAAAAGTAAGGCAATTAAAATTGGAAACACTCAAGGGGCCAGAAATAGAGGAGCGCAGATATCTCGAAGGGCTGTGCACTTGACGAGGTTACAGGGATCGGGAGGGGTGAGGCCATGTTTGAAAAAAAGGATGAGAATTTTAAAATCAAGCCGTTGCTTGACCAGGAGCCAATGCAGATAATCGATCACAGGGGTGATAGGTGAATGGGATTTGGTATGAGCTAAGACATGGGCCAGAATTTTACCTCCTGCAGGCGGGCTCGCGCCTAGCCCAAGTGGGCGTAAAATTGCGCAAGATGATGTCGGGCGAGCATCCTGGCGTCATTGGCACTCACGCGATATTTCACTCAGCGAGCAAGCGCAAAAGTCAGAAAAGCGTCCACCGACAATGAAGCAGGCAATTAAGCTCAACAACAGCCCAATTGTATGTGATTTTTTGTGGCCCATCCATTCTTACGGTTGGCAGATGGGCCAATCGGCCAGGCAGACTTTACATTTTGATGAAACCTCATTCAAGGACAGGATGAAACCTCCATTAGGATTTAAAATAAAAAGAAATATCTGGGGACTGTTGTTTTATGAGGTATGCTTTCAGGTGCTTGATTGTGCTGCATGGATATTTCTTGCAGCATTTTTGTGCTTTCTTTTATTACTTGGAGGTCTGAAGCTCCCTGGGGCATCTATCTGTCTTCAGGGAGCTCAGTGGAAGCGCTGAGCAGCACCCACAGTGACATCAGTGCCCACCCTCTTCCCGCCCCCACTGCCAATGCTGAGCCTTTCACAGGGTGTGTCTCACACTGGCTGCCGTTAATTGGTTGGGGGCCGATCGCAGTCGGGGGGAAGTTTCCCATCACCTCCTGGGCCCACCGATTGTGCGTGTCCGATGAGCGCAAAATTCAGGCCATGGTGTTATATTGTGTTATGATCCCAGCTGATGTTACTACTGGACAAGCCAGATCCCAGGGTGGACCTCAGCTTGATGGATCCTAACTTTTATTTTTTGTTTCGATATGTGGATAGTGGCTACTGAACGAGTCACAGGAGTCAGCTGATGAACTTTTAACAAAAGAATAAACGATTTATTTAATAGGAAAAGATGAACTATATTACAGTACTCCTGCACCCTTTACAGGTATATACAGATTTGTAAGGATAATACAAGTTACAAAAGCTATCTTATACTCTAATGTTCACAGTAAGTACACAGTTCGTGTAAACTCATAGGCAACCTGTGGTCAGACACACCACTGAAAGCAAGTGACAGATGCCACCCCAAACAGATGCTATGGATCTCTCCTCAACTCCCCCTTGCCCAGACAATTGTCACACTGTGAGCCAACTGGTCTCACTGAACTCTGTCTTTCTCACGAGGGTTTCCAATCTCCACTCTTGAAGAACCCGCTTTAGAATCTTCTCCCAAATGATGCCTTCTCTCAGATGCATTCTGCTATGATCCATATCCAGGGTTTCGAACTTTCCTTCCAATGTCCCTGTCCCCTGGATCGCCACATGCATTCAAGTTTCCTTCTACACATTCTCTCTCAAATGCTCAGCTGTGTCAACAGAACACCACTGCTTCACATGCCCATAGTAAAGAGTTACTGACTTTCAGCTGCCTCCTTGGATCTTCTGGCTTCTCGCAAGCCTATATTGCTTTAGATCTGCACCTTGCAGCTTCTCCCTTTAAGCTTGGAGCCTTTCTCTGCTCCTCACTCTTAACTTCATTTAACAGGGCCTTTTCCAGACTCCTGTTCATTCCCTTTGACTAGAAGGTCTTCTTGGGACCCCTCCTTTCTGCCTCACACCTTGGCTTTGGGATCTTTCCGTTCTTTTGGGA
Organism: Cetorhinus maximus; assembly: GCF_964194155.1. Classification (NCBI taxonomy): domain Eukaryota; kingdom Metazoa; phylum Chordata; class Chondrichthyes; order Lamniformes; family Cetorhinidae; genus Cetorhinus; species Cetorhinus maximus. The sequence goes on along the minus strand of NC_135880.1, from coordinate 123,599,934 downwards.
AATCTGCTCTCTCTACAGTTCCCTCTCCCAGTAGACTGCTGACAACTTGGACTTCCCTTGAGATCCAGAACTCACTTGACATTCACTGTTACTTTAACTTTAGAACAACTCATCTAAAAGTCTTAGACTCATTTTTCTCAGCAGCCAGCTAGTATGTCAGCTAGAGAGACTTAGGGCAGGATTTTCCCTCCAATTGGTGGCGCGCCACCATTTTACGTCAGCGGGCCAATTAAGGCCCACCCAGTGTGACATCTGCACGGAAGCGCTGTGCGCTCCCTGTGCAGGTGGGGGGGAATCCCTAAACCCGAGAGTGTGCTCTTTCACGCACATGCATGAAAGAGTGCACCCATCTCCCTGAGGCTAAATGCTGCCTCAGGGAGATCGGCTCTACAATAAAAAATATTAAAAATAGAAAAAAAATATTTCCCTGACATGTCCCCTCATGTGACACTGTCAAATGAGTTGGGACATATCCATAACTTTTTAAAAAACTTTAATTCAATTTTTTAAAACCTACATGAAACTTCATCCCGCCCGTGGATGAGGTTTCATGCTTTTTCTGAAGCCCGCCAGGCCTGCCCACCAACATTAAGGTTGGACGGGCAGGTCCATTAATTGCTTCAATGACTCTGTCAATGGCCTCAATTGGCCATTGACAGGTTGGAGGGCATACAGCTGATTTTGCTGCACCCCCGCCTACCTGAAAATTTAAATGGGGTGCTATGACATTGGGAGTTCTGCCTGACGTCACCGCACGTCATTTTACGCGCCGGCGAGCGGGCCCCACCCCCTGCCCGCCAACAGGAAAATCCTGCCCTTAGACTTCTCGCTTTACCTTAAAACAGAATGACCACCAAACTGCTTTTTGTTCCTCTGTGTATGGGGGGGAGGAGGGGCACAGTGGGTGGGGTCTCTCTCTCTCTGGACCCCTGTTGTTTGGCAACAGCACAGTTTTTTTTCTACCTTGCGTTTATTTTACCTTCCCTTCAAGAATCATAAATCTAGTTAAAATGGAGGCATCTTTTAATGTGAAACTAAAACTCCAAATTCTCCCTTTCTTAACGCACTAATACAGAAACACACATTAAACTTAAACTTAAAGATATACCTTATTCTTAACGCACATATAACTTACTTAAACTATCTCTAGTTCTTAACAATTGTTATGTTATCCCTAAAGAGCGAGGAACTAATTATTATGTGAATATATATCCCAAGGTGCCATATTTTACTGCTGCACTGCAGTTATGTGCTGAGCAACAATGTGTCAGTCCACCAGCCACATGGAGAACTGAAAGAAACGCACTTAATGAAGCTCCAGCATTTTAAGCCTAAAGTGTGATTATTTCTAACTTATTGGAAGCAGAAGACATAACACATGGACAATTAAGTTTTGTATGACCACAAGGGTAGAACATGTGACACCAGCCAGAAATGGTATAGTCAAGTCTAGAGGTCATAAAGGCATTAATGAGTGTTTTAGCAGCAGATGAGCTGAGGCAGAGGTAAAGTTGGGCGGTGTAACAGAGGTGAAAATAGATGGTCTTGGTGATGGCATGAACATGAGGTCAGAAACTCATCTCAGGGTCAAATGTGGCACCAAAGTTGCAAACAGACTGGTTTAATCTCAGACTCTTGTCAGGAAGAGGGATGGAGTCAGTAGCTAAAGAATAGTGTTTGGAATGAGGATCGAAAATGATGGCTTTGGTCTTCCCAATATTTAATAGGAAGAAATTTCTGCTCATCTAGCACTGGATGGCAATTAAGCAGCCTGATAGGTTAGCAACAATGGAGGAGTCAAGAGAGCTGGTGGTGAGGTAGATCTGGGTGCCATCAGCATACATGTGAAAGCTAACACCGTGCTTTCAGATGATATCACCAAGGGCAACATGTAGATGAGAAATAGGAGAGTTGAAGAAGTAACTAAAGTAGTGGATAGATGAATGTCGGTGGAATTAGTTTACATAGAATACAAGAAGGCATTTAATGAGGTCTTGCAGACTTAGCCAAAATTAACGCTCATCAAATTGAAAGCAGATTATTGACCTGATTACCAGATAGGTTAGGCATTGGAAGACTGATAGTAGAGAAAATGGATGTATACTTAACTGGAGTTGAAACCCATGGAACTGAAAGCAAATTATTGACCTAGTTAGAAAATTGGCTGAGTGGAAGGAGACAGAGACTAGGAATGATGGACAGGTATTCTACTTGACAGGTTTTGACTAGTGGTGTCCACAAAGACCTGTGCTGAAGGCTCTTCACCATAGTTATTAATTACCTAGATAATACAATAGTGAGCCACATATGCAAGTTTGCTGATGACACAAAGATTGGTGGCATAGTAAATAGTGTAAATGGGAGCATAAAATTATCTGAGATTAAGTGCGTGGGCAAAACTGCGGCAAATGGACTTTAACACAGATAAATGTGAGGTCATCTGTTTTGGACCACAAAAGGAAAGATTCATTTTATTTTAAATGAGGAAGAGCTAGAAACACTGGAGGTTCAAAGAGATTTAGGGATCCAAGTATACAGATCACTAAATGTAGTAATCAGTAAAAAGAAATCAAAAAGGCTAATGGAACATTAACCTTTATGACTCATTCAGTAAACTGATTCAGTTTGATTCAATATAATATAAAAGCACAATACTGCGGATGCTGGAAATCTGAAACAAAACAGAAAATGCTGTAAAAATTCAGCAGATCTAGTAGCATCTGTGGAGAGAGAAACAGTTAACGTTTTGAACCCTTCTTCAGAGCTGAAGAGAAGTGGAAATGTGATGAAATTTATACTGTTTAAGGGGGGTGGAGCAGGTGGAGCTGGATAGAAGGCCAGCAATAGGTGGGGACAAAGGAGAGATTGACAAATATGTCATGAACTAAAGGACAAAAGGAGTGCTAATGGTAGCGGTAAGGACTAAAAAAGGTGCTGATAGTGGCATAAAGGTAACAAAGCAGAATATGATAAAAGCAGAACAACCCATGTTGTTCTTTCACACTATGCTACTTTTGCTGCTCGACCTGCTGAGTTTTTACAGCATTTTCTGTTTGATTCAATCCCTGAATACTGCAGCAGAAACACAATAGGCCATTTCCCCCTGGGTTAGGAGAAAGCCCTGCATGTGGTGCTATTACATCCAACTGTATTTTGCTACATTATAACAGTAATCACACATCAAAAAGTACTTAATTGTCTGTAAAGCACTTTGGGACAACATAAAATCATTAAAGGTGCTAGATAAGTGCAAGCCTCTCTTTCTTTTGTTTATCGTTTGAGGGGATGGGGGGAATGGGGTGGTGGGAGTCAATGTGGGATGTCCTTCAGAGCCAGTTGCTTCATCCATACCTACCCCTGTTGCTGCACAATCTTTTAGGATGTCCACTGCGATCGCCATTCCCTCCGAAAAAGGAAGTGAAGCCATCGTTTAAAGGTCCTCTCCAGCTGATCCCACAACCTTTTGAAGTTAGTCAAGTCAGTTGTTTGGAGATTACAGCCCATAAGTTTAAGCAGCAGTCGGACCATTTACGAGATAAACTCCAATTGGGCTCAAGGCCTTTCTGGGACTTCACTGCTGATATTTCTGGAGTTGCCGCACACAGCAAAATGGGCTATGGTTCTACTAAGCAGTCAGAAAGAAACGAAAGGAAGACTTGCATTTATATAATGTCTTTCAAAACCTCAGGATGTTCCAAAGTACTTTGTAGCCAATAAAGTGCTTTCGAAGTGTGGCCACTATTGATAGCAGCCAATTTGTGCACAGAAAGCTCCCACAAGCTGCAACATAATAATGACCAGATAGTACATTTTAGTGGTGCTAACCAAGGGGTAAATATCCATCAGGGTGCTGGGGTTAACTCCCCTTCTCTTCTTCAAAATATCACAATAGGATCTTTTACATCCATCTGCGTTTAATATTTCATCTGAAAAATGGCACCATTGACAATGCAGCATCTCTTCAGCACTACATTGGAATGTCAGCTTCAATTTTCTTTGTGCTCAAATCTCTGGAATTGTACTTGAATCAACAACCTTCTGACTCAGAGACAAGAATGATACCAACTGAGCCATGTCTGACACAGTCATAGATAACTGCATTCTTAAGGGTAGCTAGCTTCCTTACAGTCATCTCCAGACATTGCAGGATGCTTTTCACATGCTATGCATAAAATATTGATACTCAGATAGAAGCATTCCTTTAGTTACAGGACCTGTAACGTCCTAACTCTGACTTCGCAGCTGAAGAAAAATATGAACTGGCTGTCTGCCCAGCAGATTTCTGCTGCTCCAGTTCCTAGGTAACTTTATGGCAGTTGATTTTGCAGGCTTGCAAGTAGCTTGACACTACTCATATATGCTCTGTGATTCACCTTGTGCGTCCTCCTCCATCTGAGGTGTATGTATCTTTGCTGGTGTTTGCAGCAGCTGGACTAAGTGGGTCAATGTGTGAAATTGTGGCTGGTTGGGTATCAGTAGAGACAGAAGAGGAATATATGTTAGATTGCTGGCTGGATGACAGCCTTTCAAATATTATTGCAAACACAATATACTGAATGATATAGCTTATATTTGCATGTGTGCAGGGAGAGAGGGCAGCAATAAGTGGATAGGGATAAAGGAAGATGAGTGAAACCATGAGTTTAGGTAAAGTTCCATCTTCCAAAACTTCCCTATGAACATGTGAATTAGGAGCAGGAGTAGGCCACTCTGCCCCTAGAGCCTGCTCCACCATTCAGATCATGGCTGATCTGAATGTAACCTCAACCCCACATTCCTGCTTACCCCCTTTCACCTTCACCCCCTTGTTAATCAAGAATCTATCTAGTTCTGCCTTAAAAATATTTAAAGACTCTGCTTCCACCACCACCTTTTGAGGAAGAGAGTTCCAAAGACTCACTACCCTCTGAGAGAAAAAAATTTCTCCTCGTCTCCATCTTAAATGAGTGGTCCCTTATTTTTAAACAGTGACCCCCTAGTTCTAGATTCTCTCATAAGAGGAAACATCCTCTTCACATCCACCCTGTCAAGATCCCTCAGGATCTTAAAGGTTTCAATTAAGTCACCTCTTTCTCTCCTAAATTCTAGTGGATACAAGCTTAACCTGTCCAACCTTTCCTCATAAGACAACCTGCCCATCCCTGGTATTAGCTTGGTAAGTCTTCTCTGAACTACTTCTAATGCATTTACATCTTCCTTTAAATAAGGAGACCAGTGCTGTTGATTCTAGTACAATACTCCAGATATGGTCTCACCAATGCTCTTTACAACTGAAGCATAAGCTCCCTACATTTGTAATCAATTTCCCTCATAATAAATGATAACATTCTATTAGCTTTCCTAATTATCTGCTGTGCCTGTAAACTAATCTTTTTTGATTCATGCACTAGGACACCCAGATCCCTCTGAATCTTGACTTTGTAGCAATGATTTTCAGTGTGGTCAATTCATGTGACAATGTGACCTATGATATGAGACCCTGTTACAATGCTTTCCTTTCTATTATGTTTTTCCTTATTAAGCAAGCAGAGAAACGGTGTTGAGCTCTTAACGGTACAACTGAGTTCTCTTCCCAATTCAATGTGGGTGTGAGTACATGTGGCTGGATGTTATTAAATAGATTTTTTGTGTGAAGCATTTTTAATAATTTGGTGAAGTTGTAACTGCAATTTGTCATACACTACATAATAGGCACACGTTGTAATTATTCAGAGGGCTGTATTGTCGTTTAAGTGGGATGGATATTTTATCTATCTAATCAGTATAAGTTAATGGTAGGTAGCTTTACACTGACTTAGCAGGCTTGCAAGTTTCTTCCACATTTGGGGCTAGGTCATTTGGATGATGAGTGCTGCAATGATACAGAACCATGGGCCGTATCTTCCAACTAGTGTCAGAACGAGATCGACCAACAGAATTAAAAGAAAGAAATACACTCTTAACTGCCCCAGAAATTTGCCTTGATCCTTTCGATCCTGGAAGGTGACTGAAGCTTGCATTGAAGGAATCCATGCAGGCCCCAGCAAAGTGTGAGACTGTGGAAGTCACGCACCACAATGATGCAAATGAACTTAGAAATGCCCCATGAGAGCAGCTCCTAAAGAACAAGGCTAAGCTCTGAAGAATCTCCACAACTTTAAAGATATTTCACAGCTTTTAAATTAAAAATTATTTTTGCTATTTCTTTTAAACATTTAATGCTGTTGCTATTGACTAATTCAAAGTGTAATTTTTTTGTATTTCTTATAATGATTGAACATAATTGTTAGTTAATGTTTGTAAGTGAACTTAATTTTTCTTATTTATTTTAACTGTGTAATGTTATTAAATGACTTTAAGTGTAGTATGCTGAAAGGTGCTTATATTCTTGCCTGTAGAAGATGGCAACACAGGAGATTGTGGTGAAGAAGAGAAGTCAAAACTTCCCTGGTGAGGAATTAAATATCCTCTACATGAAGTTGAAGACAGGCGCATCTACATCCTCAGGCTAGGAGAGTCAAAACCAGCAAGGAAGCTTCAGAGCACTGCATGGAAAGAGGTGGCAGAAGTAGTGAATGCAAACAGCATAGTGCCTAGGATGGTGGATCACAAACTGTACAATTTAATGTATTCTGCCAGGCTATGTACATAAAGTCATTCCTGAAACTTAAAATCCTAGTTTGTGAGTTTAAAAATTCAGAAAGGCCACAAATGTTAATTTGTGTACTAAGTTTCTGAGGTGTCGTAAAATGCAGTTGCCTTGGAGATGGCTCCGACTTTTTCTTAAGTGTTACCATAGAACAAAAAGTCCTCCAGAGTACAATCTTTCAGATGTCTCCGGAAGTTGTAAAATGTGTCACAGGGCAGGACAGAAAGATTTTTTTTTAAATTTCCATTTCTTTCTTCAGGCAAAGCTGGCTCCAAATGCCCAGAAGCGCTCACTGACTGGAGAGCGGTGGTGGTGGGGGGGTTGGGGTGGAGGTGGGGGGTTGGTGGGGGTGGGGGATGCTGCACATTAAGGAATTAACAGAACAGGAGGAGCACACATGGAGGCTGATTGGTGTCTCCAACCCCATGATAAACATCCGTGCATCAGAAGATGACAGTTAATTTGTAACAAAAAATAATTGTGCATCTTTTTACCCTCACAGATGCCATGGACATGTCAGAGAGCAATGGAGGTGAGTTTGCTGCAGCATCCGAGATACCTAAAAGGGGCCAGGATGGAATGGAGGTGAGTACATCATGGCAGTGTAGCAAGGTAGCTGCAGTGGAGGAGGGAGAGGCCTGTCAGGAAGGTGAGAATTCTGATTTTGAAGGTGGTGCTGATGAAAACCTAGTGGTAACCCTGAATTTAATGGTGCTTAAGGCAGAGGAGGCCTGTGATAATATGGCTGCTGTGTCAGTGGGAGGGAACTCAGAACCTCCAGGAGGTGAGAAGTCAGCAGCGTTGGCAGCAGAAGCTCCACCATCCCCACAGCCACACAGGCAACTTGCAGCCCATGCACGTGATGATGAAGAAGCTGAGTTGTTCCTTGACTGCTTATATCAGGATCTGTCACAGAGGGCTGAAAGTTATGTGGCCAATTTACAGTTGCAACACCAAGCCTTAATTAAGACAGATGTTAGCCAGCATCTGCACAGATTAACTGAGGTTCATATTCTTCATAGGCAGATTATTCAGGAGTAGACTGAGCTTATGTTATGATATGGCAGGTGGTAAATGCTGAGCTGACCAAATCCCAAAGGGAAACTTGGTCAAGCTATCACAACGATTTGCAATTTGTATTGTTATCATGAGAGGTATGTGTTCTGAAGTCAGAAGTAAAGATTCCACAACCTCTCTTGGAGATTTTAAATATTAAAGTCAAACATTTGTTAACAAAAGAAAACAAAACTTAAACACACAAGATTACAGTTACACAGTTAAATTTAGTCTTAAAACATTTCCCAAAAGATTTCTACTTAGCTCGACTCACAAATAAATACCCTTTTCCTGGCAACAATCCCTATAGATTCTTAATCTATAAAACATCCAGTAATATTACTGCAAGGCATCCACTGTTGTTATAGGGGAGGTATCTCACAGGGCTTCTTTCTCCCTCTCACTCAACAGTGGAAATCCAAGGCTTGTAACAAAACCTTGCTTTCTGGAACAACCAGACACTTCTCTGGCATGGCGAGAGGCTGCTTCCTTCACAGGTCTGTCTTCACACAGCGCACTCTTCAAGATCTCACATGGCAACACCCCATACAGCTTTCAATCTTTCCTTAAATATGTTTTTCCTCTATCATCTTTAAACCAATTGTTCTTAACTTTCTTTGGAAGTTACCTTTCCCAGAATATAAAAATCTTTCATGTTGCCTTTTTGGCCACTACTTTTAGGAAACATAACTTAATAATTTTACTTTATTCATTTATGATCTTTGCCAGTTGTAAAACTTCCTTTTTTCTCTCCTTGAAATTCAACAGCTAAAAATTCAATTCATCTCCTAATGCAAATTCCTATTCATCTTGTATTTACTTGTATCCCATCTTTGCTTGTCCATTTCCACTTCAAAATGCCTGCTTTTACACCTAACCCTTTGATGATTTAAATGTTGCAGTCTGACTGTCTTCAGTTTAATTAAATCAGTCACACTCTCACACACACAAGCACACACACTCATACACACAGAGTCCCCACAAGCATGCTTCACAGTATCCCACAGTAATATTGAAAAAAATATATTTTCTTTATACTTATAAAACAGCATAATGTGTTTCTTTATGAGGTTCTGGAGAAAATTGTAGCACCTGCAGCTGCACCTTCTGGATAGCAGCCATCCAGTGGAGAGGCAGTTGCTGCTGGGAATGCTGCAGCATCTGCACCTTCTGGCCAGCAGCAGCCCAGTGCAGAGAAACCTGCTGCTGGGCATGCACCTGGGACACAAGAGGTCAGGTCATGGGGGCAGGGACAGGGTGATGCAGAAGGAATTAGGGCTCTTCCTCCTTCCCTCCAACACTGCTTCCTCTACTTCATTCATCCCCATTTTTGCATGAGTGATACATTGCTTGTATTTTCATTGCTTTGTGTTCCTTATTTATTGCTCTTTTGACCCCTGACTTGACTGCACACTGTGTATTGTGACATTTGACTTATTTTTGTTTGCAATGTTTATTAGTATATTCATGCCTTTTATTTAAAAATACACTGTTCCACTTCAGATTTGTCGTTTATTTGAGTTTTGTTACTCGGTTATAATTATCTTATATTTAAGTATGCAGTGGGCAGGATTTTCCAACCTGCCTGCCACTGGGAGCGTCTGGCCCCGCCAAAAGTCAACGGGCCGCCAACTCTCCCACAGCGGCTCTCGCCATGACGGGACTGGAAATTCCCGGCCAGTGATTCTCATGCTGTAATAAAACTTTATAGACTACTGGAAGTGTGTTATAAAAAAAAATTATTCACGTAAATAATAGAAGAGATTCAAAATCTTTAATATTTGAGAACACGATAACCTTTAACTTAAACAGCTGCACTTTGAAATATTCAATAACCAACTACGTCAAGATTTTTGCATTTTTTTCACTAAAATAAAGCAATTTTTTTTAACTTCAACACAACAGTTGTCTTGTCTTATTTTGTAAGGAAAGGAGGGAGGGAGGGTTGGACAGGTGGTGAATTTTCAGTACTCAATGGGCAGATAATTACGCTCAGTGGGTGTGCGTGCACACGACCTGGCCGAGCGTAAAATGACCCTTGATGATGTCGGGCGAGCATCCCGACATCATCGCGCAATCCCACGATATTTAAAAGGCCTAAGAAGGCCATTAAAAAGTTAAGTAAATTCAAAATTTATGCTACCTGTCCAACCTAACAGTTGGTGGGCAGGTGAAAAGGCCAAGCGGACTTTATATTTTTTAGGAAAGCTCATCCACGGGCGGGATAAGGTTTTCTAAAGCAAATAAACACCACATTAAAATTTTACACTTGAATTAAAAACATGTCCTTGCTCATGTGACAGAGTCACATGAAGGGATGTGTTTCATAACATTTATAAGATCTTTAGTTTTTTATCCAAAATCAGCTCATCTCCCTGTGGCAGCTCTCTGCCTCAGGGAGATTATGCAACATGCACTCATGCGCGAATGTTGCACTCGCCCGGCTCATACTCCTCCCCCCGCCCGCACAGGCAGCGCTCAGCACTGCCGCTCGCATTTCACGCTGGGTGGGCCTTAAATAGCCCACTAGCGTGAAACTGCCTTCCAGGCCCGATCACGGGCAGTGGTCAGCTTCCCGACCGCCCCTGCCAAGCCCACACACCAAGGGCAAAATTCTGCCCAACGTCCAAAAGCTGTTGCAACCAGGCGATCTCGAGCTCCCCTAGTGGTAGCTGGAGTCTGGGCCTCCACATGTGCTCCGGGAGGCATGTCTGCATTTGACTTCATAGCGCTCCTACCCCTTCTCCTTTTCTGGCACTAAATCATCTTCAGAGTGAAGGGTCAGTCCTTGCTGGAGGGCAAAGCTGTACAATGTACAACATACTACTGCAATCTTTGAGACTATCACAGGTGAATACTGTAAAGGGTCCCTGACCTCTCCAAGCAACAGAAACGTGAGTTTAAAAGTCCTATTGTCCTCTTGGCCACCGGACACATTGCTATATGTGCACGGTTATTTCGCTCCCGTGCTTTATTGCTGGTCCTGTAAAATGGTGTCATAAGCCACATTCTCAGTGGGTATCCCTAATCACCCAGTAGCCATCCTGTGACTCCTGGTGATGTCACCATGGTCCAGTCGAGCCCCCAACATCCATTGCACCGTCCCAATAAGCAAAGCAAAAATTCTTGGTGCCGGAGGTGAACATGTCTCCAGATCAAGTTTGGATTCCACACTGGATTCTGGGATACCTGTTGGAGAGAGAGTTCCATCAGCTTATATGTAGCTTACATATTTTCTTTTAAACATTACACTTTTATAAAGCATTTTAAATAGCCAAATTATAAAAATAAACTTGTAACAGTAAATGCAGAACTTCTTTTCACATATATCAAATTTACTATTTAAGAAGCTTGTAAAGACCAACAGAGACTCTTAAAACTGGAATACACCATGCTGCATTAAAATGCATCATAAACACATATTTCACCAAATAGCTTTAGCTGAAGCTTATTACAGAGACTGTTTGATGTTTAAAGACAGCAGAGCTGCTCAGTGCTTTCTCATTGCAGGTATTTATTCAACTGATCTCAAGACGCCTGCTTACAGAGACTGCCTCATGGCAGAGGTCACCTGACTATGGAAATCCAGATCGGACATGTAGAGCTGATTGCATTTCAAACCCAGACATCCCCCTTTTCATACCGAACAAAAGATTCATGCATCCCCCTTTTCCTAACGAACAAAAGACAAATTTATGGGCACAATCATGCGTGACTCAGTTACCCAAGCTACCCACAATACACCCATTGTTCTCATGCATGAACAACTGTTTGTTATCCTAGTCTGTTTCTGTACCTGCATTGCATACATAGGGCAGATCATCCCAGATTTGTATTAAGTGTGGTAGTGGATAGGTAAAATGGCATTTTACCCGCTTGCCACAATGGCGGCTTCACACGCCATATCATCCCAAACCCATTGCATTAATTGCGCATTCCCAGGAAACATGCTGTTTTGATGGTGGGCGGGTTCTCATTCAAACACCACGTCAACACCTCACCACTTCATCATGCTGGGCGCTACATTTAAAGTGCAGCCGCACAGTCATCTCTCAGTGCTTCCAAACCATGACTGCTGCATGGATGACATGGCCCCGAAAGGCCAGAAGATAGCAGCCATCAGGTTCAATGATGTATCCCTCAAGTGCCTTTTGGACGCAGTGGAGGCCCGCCGTGATATCCTCTACTCCTGCTCTGGCCGCAGGATGGGCAGCAACATCACTGATCCAGTTTAGGAAGCGGTGGCAGCGGTGGTCAGCGGCAATGCCCTGTAAAAGAGAACAGCAACCCAGTGCTGAAAGGGGATGAATGATCTCCTCCACTCCACCAGGGTAAGTCACTCTTCTCATTACTTTCAACTCACACACTCACAAACCCATCACACATCCACAGGGCCCTCACTCATTGCCAGTTCAAGGGACATCACCATTCACCCCCTCACACACACCTTCATTGCCCATTTCCCGTCCTTGGGACGACTCACTGCCCACACATGCCAGGAATACTTATCATCTGGCCTGGCAGGCATCCTGCTTACACTCTCTCCATCTCTATTCATGCAAGACAAGCTGACACACAACAAGAGGGAGAGGTCACAGACTAATGGAGGAATGCCTGAAATCAAGGTCCTTACGGACTTTGAAAACAGAGCCATCCAGCTGGCCGGGGAGGTTCTAGACCAATCCTATGCTGACGGTGAGGTCGGCACTGCTCTACCAAGTGAGGATCCAGCAGTGCAACATCCATCAGACATCCATGCTACAAGTGATTTGTCCTGTTTCACAGACCACTGCCATGCACTAATTATCTCTCCTTCTTTTCGCAAGCATATCTGGGAAACAACCAAGACAGTCCATGACCCCGGGCCTCCAATCCAGGACCTGAGGGAAGCTCAGAAGAGGAATTCGCTGAAACCCTCCCTGAAGACCCGTCACAGCACTCACCCACACAATCCACCAGCACAGACACACACCTCAGTGTGACCTAGCTTTAGAGTAGCCTCGAGATCACAAACTGGTGAGCCAATCGCACTTTCTGATCCACACCAGGCGGCAGCAGGGACGTCCCAGGTGTCCGGCACTCAGACGGCTGCTGGAGGCCAGAAATTGCTGAGTCCAAGTCAGATGAGGAGCCTCTGGACCCAGTCATGTCACAGTTGCTGGAGCTGCAAAGGCAAGCTAGGGAACAACAGGAAGAGATGTCCGCTGCACTCCTCAGATTCCAAGGCACGATGGAGGAGTCCATCCGCCTTCAGGCTGAGGTGATAGCGCCTGCATTGCAATGCACCAAAGTCAACACTGATCGGCTGGTGGCCGCCATGGAGACCAAGGTCCAGGATGTCGCTCGTGCACCACTGCGCGGGCTGAACTCCATCGCTGACACCATATTTGGCCTCCAAAGTTGTGTACGCGAGAGGGTTCAGGGCAGCTTGATCTCACTCCAGCTTCCCCTTCTCCTCAAGGAGTCAGCCAGGGGTCCGCAGAGACCCATAGGGAGGAACAGCAGGTGCACACCCTGGGGCCATCCGCCCAGGTGACTCCAGGAGACTCCGGCCCATTCGAATCCCCTCTTCCTGTGACCCCAGCAGCTCCAGCTCCAGAGGCTGAGGAGGGTGTCACTGCCACACAGTAAGTCACCGAATGCAGGCCGGGGCCCTCCAGGTCTCAGCCCTCCAGTGAATGCCCGCCAAGGACATCACAGACAGGGTGTAGCAGTCAGCAGGCTGTCTCCACCTCTGCTGTGGGTGTCCAGGAAGCACCAAGACATAGCAGCAGGGTTAGGAAAGTTAAGAAGTGTAGTTGCACAGCCTGGGCACAGGAGTTAACCACTTGTACATAATGTTCACTATTGTAAATAAACTCCCAACAATGTCTCCCTGCCTATGGCTCCTTGTTCTGATGAGCAGTATTCTTGTCACTCAGATGTGAAACCTTTCTGCACAAGATAAAGGCAGGTGTCTCAGTCCAGGGCCTCTTCCCTGTGCTTTGTGCAGCCTTCAAGCCAAAGTGATGGTCCGGCCTCACATTCGCTGGAACCATTACTGATGGCTGCACCTCGATGGTGGTGGTCATTCCTGCCAAAATGTAGTGGGCAGGTGTCACAGAGTTCTGTCATCCTGTCTGTGTGCTCTCAGCACCTTTAAGGTGGGGCTGGCCCCATCTCTTCAGCATCTGTGACCAGTGGCGATGTTCCTGAAGGGGTCAGGTGCTGGAGGCTGACAAAGGATCAGGTGCTTTTGAAGTTTCATGGCTGTGTCTCCATGATATGACCCTGATCACAGAGTGCAAGTGAACTGCCCTCAGCCATACAGGAGTCAGACATTCTCAGAGGTTATGTGAAGATTTATGGAGTGTCCGCATTGCATGCTGTCATCAACCTCCTGCAATCAAGTGACTATTAGGGCCTCCACGGTGTCTCCATAACAGGAGCATTATCACAGAGGATATGTGCTCTGCCATAAGCCAGACAGGAGTCAAATGTTCATAGATGCAATATGAGGATCTATAGGGTCACCACACTGCATGTCGTCATCGTCCTCCACAAACCTAGCAGCTATGAAGGCCTCCTGAGCGTGCCTGCCTCGTCTGGCCAGTGCAAGGGCCTCATCGTCATCATCATCGCCTTCAAGGACTTCCTCACCCTCATCACTGTCGACATCTTCCTCATCAGAGGAGACCTCCATCTCCTCCTCAGCCAGCTCCTCTCCCCGTTGCAGTGCTAGGTTGTAAAGGGCTCAGCAGGCAACGATGATGTGTGGTATCCTCTGTGGACTACATTGCAGGTGCTTCATCAGACCAGTCCAGGGACCAGAATCTCGTTTTCAGCATCTCGATGGTCTGCTCTACCAAGTTGTGAGTTGCAGTATGAGCCTCGTTATACCGTCGCTCTGCTGCAGTCTGAGGCCACTGCATGGGTGTCATCAGCCATGTCCTCTATGGGTAGCTCTTGTCCCCTAGAAGCCAACCCTGCAGCCTCTATGGACCCTGGAAATCGTCAGGGATCTGTGACCGACTGAGAATGTAGGAGTCATTGACAGTCCCTGGAAACTGTGCACAGACTTGGAGGATGCGTTTGTGGTGGTCGCACACTAGCTGCTCATTCAGCGAATGGAAGCCCTTATGGTTGATGTAGTTGAACTCTTGTTGCAATGGAGATCTGAGCACCATGTGAGTGCAGTCGATCACACCCTGCACCTGTGTGAAACCCGAGATCTGGGCAAACCCAATCGCTCTTGCATCCTGGCTCTCGTGGTCCTGGGCGAAATGCATAAAGTTCTGTGCCCTCATGAAGATGGCATCCGTGACCTCATGGATGCATTTGTGGCTGGAGGCTTGTGATATCCCACAGAGGTCACCTCTGGAGCCCTAGCATTTCTGGAAAGTTATTTGTGTCTTCCTTAGTTCTGTCTTCAGGGAGGAAGACACAAATAACTTCCAAGAAATGCTAGGGAATCGAGGATCTAGTGAGTAGGAGGAATTAAAGGAAATTAGTATCACTAAAAAAAGTGATGGAGAAATTAATGAGACTAAAAGTCTATAAATCCCCAGGGCCTGATAATACATTGCAGGGTACTAAAGGGGGTGGCCATGGAAATGATGGATACATTGGTTGTCATCTTCCAAAATTCTGTAGGTTCTGAAACAGTCCTGGCAGATTGGAGAGTGGCAAATGTAACCCTACTATTTAAAAAAGGAGGGAGGGAGAAAACAGTGAATTACAGACTGGTTAGCTTAACATCAGTAGTAGAGAAAGTGCTAGGGCAGGATTTTGAGTTGGCATGCGGGCGCGGTCAGTGGGCCCAGGAGCGGCCGGGAAACGTGCCGTCACCCGCGATCGGCCCCCGACTGCGATTTCACACTGGCTGGCCAATTAACAGCCAGCCAGCTTGAAAGGCACGCTGAAATACTCAGCGCAGCTGGTGGGGGTGCGGGCAGGATGTGGGCGGGAGAAGGGCGTGCACTGAAGTTAGAGCGGGCGTGGTGGAGCACTCACAGAAAGTTACCTGAAGGCAGAGAGCTACCCCAGGGAGCTGACGAATTCAAAAGCCATAAGTAAAGATTTTCAAATGCTGAAAATAATGTCCATGCACCAGGATCAGTCACCTGAACATATGGCTGATGTAAACTCTGTCCAATCATTTTTATCTTTTTTTAATTAATATCAGAAACCTCATCCCCCGCCCTTGGATGAGGTGCCCTCAAAAAGGCAAAAGCTGAGTGGCTGATTCACAACCCACCAACCAGAATGTTGGATGGGCAACGAAAACTCACTGTTGATTACTACGTTAATGGCCTTAATAGGCCTCTCAATTGTTGGCAGGCTCAGTGCCGACTCTCGTGCATGCCCACCGACCGAAATATCACGCGAGTGCACAATGATGTCGGGACACTCGCCTAACGCCATCACGCTCTATTTCACGCTTAAGCAGGTCAGGTGTGCGCCTGCATGCCGAGCGAAAAATTCTGCCCCTAGAGTCCATTATAAAGGATGTGATAACAGGCCACTTAGAAAATATCAATGGGATTAGACAAAGTCAACATTTATTTATGAAAGGCAAATCATGTTTGACAAATCTTCTAGAGCTCAAAGAGAAAGATGCATGGGTTAGCATGGGTATACTAAGAACCTCTCTTGGTTAAGTCTGAAGGCCCCTTAATGCATCCGGGAGAGTGCTGGCCACCACTTGATGGCCAGAGATTAGTGCGCTGTGTGGCTGCCCAAAACCTCACCCACCTCTGCCCCACTCCACCTGACTGATTGATGGCAGCTTTACACTGGTTTGCATACTGTGCTCTCAGCTCAGGCGCAGGCATTCTCCTAACCCGCACTGCAAGGCTGCACTGTAGCTCGAACCATTGAGGAGACTGGTCCAAACTGCAATGATGACATTTGCAAGGGGCTGTGAGCACCTCCACCAGTGACTGCTCCATGGTCAGCTTTAGCGAGGAGAGTGTACAACATGCCCAGTCATTTAACTGTTCTGCAGCCCACTAAAACATTCATTAGTTTGCCGTCTGTGCCCCAGGGCTGAAAAGCTCTGGAGCACTTGGTGGCACTGGCATGCCTCTGCATTGCTTGAGAGGGCAGATAAGCTAGAGACCTGACTCCACACATGTCAATGTATCTGCGCCTGAACAGTCTCAGCTGCAGAGGAATGATCACTTTACACAAGGTTTCCCTAATGTGTAGCCACTTCTCTTCCCCCATCCCGCATGTGCTTATGCACTGCCTTCAACCACAGGGTAGTCCTTGCCCCACACCTCAGTTGCCTCAACCATAGGACAGCCTTTGCCCACACCCCCAAGTCGCTTCAACCACAGGGCAGCCCTTGCCCCTACCCCCAAGTTGCCCCATCTGCAAGGCCGCCCTTGCCCCCATGCCTCTAATGCGCCTCAACCTTGAAGTCCGACGCGGGCAAGTGCTGCGCAACGTTACTGTGCACTCACCTCCGAGTTCCCCTCAAAGTGCAGCCCACCAAATGCACGCCTTATATATGCTGTTGCAAACGCATTGGCATGCAATCATGCCGACATGGGCAGATGATCCAGCAGGGTGGGAGGGGGGATGGTTCCGGTGGGTTGGTCTTATAATGATATGCAGATGCAATACAATGAGGGTCCGATGTCTAATGGCGGGAAACGCGGCCTTCCATCAACGAGCTGAACGGACGATCGCAAACTGGTTTCACGACGTCATGTAACTGATTTTTGGCCTTCTTGCCATATTATCTGATCATGCTGCCAAGCACCCCCAATGCCAGTGACGATTCTGCCCATGGGCTTTAGATCGTGCAGGTCTCTTAATGGTATGTTTCGCATTGACATTAGTTGTTCGCCTGAGTGATGTTCCTTGCCCAGAGAGTGTTGTTCCCATGGCACTTGTTGTCTTGGTACTCGTTGTTCCATTGCAGTTGGTGAGGATACGTGGACCCCTGGGACTGATGGTAGTTCTGTGCTCAGTACAGCTGGTGAGGTCCCAGCTGATTGCTGTGAAGGAACAACTTCGCTAGTTGTACATATATGCCTGTGTTCACACCTGTATTTGGTCATTCACTTCCACTATGAATGAGCAAGGTGACAATTTCTCTACGCATGACTTTTGTGTCATCTCTGAAATTTGTCAAGATCTCGCACAGCTTGGTTCATTGAAGACTTCAGTTTATTTTGCGTTTTCAATGGTATATACTCAGCTTGAATCTTGCACTTCAAATCTTCCAATTCAGCTCTGATGTGAACATTTTCCTGTAAATCAGCTTCATTTATCTTCAGCTCGTGTATTTCATTGTATTGATGTGGTCGGCAACCATCTTGTGGTTTATTTGAATATTATCTCCCTCTCTCTGGGGTCTTTTGTTGCCATCCATCTGGGGTCTATTGCTGCCCTTTCTCTGTTGGCACGTTCAGGGTTACCAGTTCAAGCTTTAGACTTGCTTCAGTATTGTGCCATCATATAGCCTCAACCTTACTTTCGAGGGCTTCAATTTGGATTGCCATGTTGAGCCACTTCACACAGGTCTGCGAAGGTCATTATGATGCATGATGCACCAGTGTCTATCTGGCACTTCCTGTTCACTTGATACTCTCCTTCTGTGGTCATCATTGTAACAGTCACAAACCATTTATCTCCTATCGACTTGATGGAACCAACCTGTTGGATCGTGTATAGCTCTTCATCAGACTCTTCTGCTGATATCTCCCCAGTGGCCATCTGTATAGGCTTGCTATGCTTCAGTACTTTACCTGTTGTGAACAGCCAAAGGGACATGCTGTTTGATCTGATCTGCCAGTCAATGGGGTGTATGGCCTACATACCTAGCATCACACTAGCACTGAAATTCCTATACTACGTTACTCATATGTGTGATAGGCAAAGCATCTTTTTGGCTTGATGGCAGCATCCTGTTAGTGGAGCATATCACTCGTGTTGCTACTGCATAGTAATAGACTGCAACAGCTAGTTTCACCTGTTGCTCAAATTTTTGAGACACCTTACCCTTCCAGAGTAATCTGAGGTAGACTAGCCACTTTTCAGGGCCGAAAGTGGTGGCCTTAGGCCCATTCATGAGGTTGCGAGATATACAGTGAGCAATGGCCCATCAGGGTATCCATTATCGGGCAGGATGCCTTCGATGGGCCCTATTTCAGCATCAAGTTTGTGGGGTGAGCAAATGGCTTGGGCTCTATTTACAAGGTTGCCGATAAGGCCAATCTTATAGCGTATGGTACTGTAGGAATCCCAACATGTATATTGACTAGTGATGGCAGGCTTGCGGTAGACTTTAGTAGAGAACCCATTGGCAGATTTCTCAACTAGCACGTTGAGGGAAGGGAGCTCATTTAACTGCTCCATTTCAAAGGAGAATTTAAGTGCAGGATGGAGCCCTTTAAGGTGTGGAAGGAAATTCTTAATTAATTCCTGTTGTGTTCTCTTTCAGCTACTAACTTGAAGTTCAAATTTCTTTTCAAAAGTTATTGGTCTCTACAGAGATCATAACAGTTATCATTCAAACGTTGATAAGCAGGTGGATGTAAAGAATGGAATGCCACAGATTTATCATATTTGCAGCTACTTTGAAAACCAGTCTCTTGAAGTTTATTTTCATACTTCACATGCTGAATAAGGAATTTCTTTGCTCCTATTTTTTATTCAATAAATTTGTACTAACATTATTACTTAATTGTATTTAGTTCTATCCAGCATTAATCAGAGTTGTGTATCCTACAACATCTTCAGATTATTACAAATATGTCATATTCATTGTTATTTATATCTGAACATTATACAAGGGAATGGTATTTTTGTCCTTTCTCTAATTATATCAAAATGGCAGTGGGTCTTTTTTTGCTAAGTGTATAAAAAAGTTAACATGCAAATAAAGCTTGGAACACCACATTATGCTCATAGTATTATAAAATGTTATTCCCTGCTTTGTACGCACATGTAGCTTTTCTCTAAAATTAGGAAAAAGTCACAGAAATATAACTGCTGAAACTTAGCCAAAATGGCCACTGTTATGATTAGAATTAACCTGTGATGCCTGAACTAGTGAACTGCTTCAAAAACCCACTTCCAACATGGTGGTGTCTACAACAGATGATTATAATAAAATAAAGATTCTCAGAGAAAAGGGTGAATAGGAGGTGAGTTTTGAAACTAATTGGCATTGGATGAATGTGTGTAAATGAGACGATTCATGAAGTTGCTACTTGTAAAATGAGTTCAGTACTTTGTTTAATGCTGCCATGTGCTTTTTATTATTGACAACATATGGTGTATCAGTTTTATCGATGAGGAAACACATTTAAGTGTAAGGAAATTGTTCCTCAGATTTCACTAAAGTATCTCTGCACATTTCACAAATAAATCTCAGCCGGAAAAGGCAGGATGGTGAAGCTTCTTGGAGATCCAACACACTGGGCCACGAACTAGTCAGCTGCAAATCAGATGTAAATCCCCAGGTAGTGGGTTTACCATCTTATTTATGTTATCATGCGAAGATCAATGGAAGTCAGGCATTTCCCCATAGGGGTGGGGAGAACATCAAGAGGAGAATTATTCTGGATTGTTCATGCATGCCTCTCTGTGGTCAGATATGGAGCTGTACTGACAGATGTCTGGGAGCAGATTCTCATCTCACCCTCTCAGCTGAGTAAGTTACTCGATATAAAGATTCTTTGGGTAGTGGGAATGGAGCAAATGACAAGGAAGGCAAAATAACAAAGAAAACTGCTTCTTTGCAAAAAAGAATACCTTTCAGCCAAATTTAACATACTTCTATGCAAAGTTTTACTGGCCTTGGTTGCTGGCCAGACACAATGCTTATGAAAGAATGACACACTTTAAAACCTGCCCGCATTTGGTGAGGCGTACTTTAATAAAGCTTGTTTAAATTAATTTTGACTCAATTAGAGACTGTCAATTTAGATCTAGCCATTGGTGAAGGCATGTTACGGTAACAGTGTACAAAGAATTTGAGGAAAATTAAACCAGAGAAAGAATCAAGTGCAAACTGAAGATGGAGGGATAACAGACCCAGAAGCAGTAATTTTAACTAACATGACAAGTGGAAAACCTATAGACCTGAATTTTCAAAAAAACCCCGCCATTACGAAAATGACTCGAGGCCCAAATCCGGAAGTCCCATCCCCAAGCATGGCACCTACCATTTTTGTGGGGGGTGGGGGGGAATGGAAGCAGGTTCTAATATGCACATCCAAGGTTCATGGTGGCAGCTATATATGGTAAAGTGCAGATGTCTCATGCGGATTTGGTTTTCGCTGGTGTGATGTCCAAAACATGAATTGTGCACTTTAGACCTGGTAGGAGAAGGTCTAAAGCTGCCGGGTCCTTTGGAGAGGTACGGTACCCCTTTCGAAAGATAACAGTTAGGCTTTTGGATATGGTCCTGGGACACATTTTTGGGAGGCCAGAAGCCCTTTGGGAGAGGTAAGCTGCCCTTTGGGAGAGGTAGGGTGCCCTTTGGGATTGTTAAGCATAGACATGAATGTGTGTAATAGTGCTTAAGCTCATTGCAACTGTCAAGCTCAATAGAACTGTCAAAAGAGCTGTCAAAAGAAGCTGACAACAGAACTGTCAAATGGAGCTGTCAAGCTGTCAAGCTCCTGCCCTGTAAATATTTGAAAAAAACTATATGCAGTGTTTAAAAAATCAATGCTTGCTATTTCACTCTGTCTGTTGACATAAGCCTGAGGAATATCTTTACAGAATTAGTGCTGTATGACTGATTTCACAACCTTTTGTTATCACAGTGGGGTGCCTGCTATTTCACATTTTAATTGATAGCTCCAAGTGGTTATACACTGTTTGAAGTGGGATTATGAATTCCAATGCTTGTTTATGTATGGGATTAAAGGAAGATAAATTGAATGAATGGGTGTTTATAAATCGCAGAATCACAGAATCTTTACTGTGCAGAAAGAGGCCATATGGCCCATAGAGACTGCACTGGCTCTCTGAAAGATCATTCTACCTAATCCCACTCCCCTGCCTCATCCCTGTAACCTTGCATATTATTTCTTTTCAGGTAGCAATCCAATTCACTTTTGAATACCTCAATCGCACCTGCATCCACCAACTTTTCAGGAAGTTCATTCCAGTCTCCACCCACCCTCTGGGTGAAAAAAAATTTCCTCACGTCACATTTACTCCTTTTGCCAATTATTTTGAATCTGTGCCCTTTAGTTTCTCACTATTTACCCTGTGCATACACCTCAGGACCTTGAATACCTCTATCAAGGCTTCTCTCAGCTTTTTTGTTCTCCAAGGAAAAGAGTCCCAACCTCTCCAATCTATCCTCACAGCTACAGTTCTTAATCCTGGGAATCATTCTTGTGAATCTCCTCTGTACTCTCTCCAATGCTTTCACATCCTTCCTCAAGTATGGTGCCCAGAACTGGACGCAGTACTCCAGATGAGGCCTAACAATGTCTTATACAAGTTCAACATGACCTCCTTACTCTTGTACTCAATGCCCCTATTAATAAAGCCTATGGTGCTATATGCTTTATTAGCTGCTCACTCAACATGCCCTGCCATCTTCAATGACCTATGTACATATACACTGATGTCCCTCTGTTCCTGCACCTCCTTTAGAGTCTCTTCCTTTATTTAATACTGTCTCACCATATTCTTCCTGCCAAATTGGATCACCTCACACTTCTTTGCATTGAACTTCATCAGCCACTTGTCTGCCCAATCCACCAACATGTCTATATCCTTTCAAATTTCAAGACTATCCTCATCACAGTTAACAATATTTTCACTCTTCATATCATCTGTAAATTTTGAAATCATACCCTGCACACCACAGTCTAGGTCATTAATATATATCAGAAAGAGCAAGGGTACCCTGGAGAACTCCACTACAAATCTTCCTCCAATCTGAAAAACAATCATTTATCACTATGCTCCATTTCCTGTCACTCAGCCAATTTCTTATCCAAGTGCCTACTTTCCCCTTTATTCCATGACCTAGAGTTTTGCTTACAAGTCTGTTGTGTGGCACTGTATTAAATGCCTTTTGAAAATCCATATACACTACATCAACAGCATTTCCCTTATCAATCTTCTCTGTTACCTCCTCAATCAACTCCAGTAAGTTAATTAAACATGATTTTCCATTAATTAATCCATGCAGGCTTTCCTTAATTATCCTGCACTTTCCTAAGTGACTATTAATTTTATGCCGAACTATAGTTTCCAGAGGTTTCCATATAAAATAGTGAATTCTTCAATAGACACTTAAGAACTTTATTTTATTTCATCTCAGCATTATTCCTGAGGTCTGCCCATGGGAGACACTGAGTGGGTTGGCATGCTAGGTATAAGGGCCATGGGAGTGATTGGGTGTCATGGGTTGACACTAAATTGGCATAAGGTGTACAAAGGGCCATGTAGGGGGTGGGCGGGGGGCATATGTTGGCATGGAGGGTATGAAGGCCATGGGGGCATGGGTGGAGGCATAAAGTGGCATGGGTTGACATGGGTGGAGCATGGGGAGTGTGTGAGGGGTGAGAGATGAGGGCTGTTTTATGTTTTATTGATTTTTAAAAAAAACTTCAGCACAGTACTGGTGCAGTGAGACAGGCCTTCTGTCCAACCCGTCTCCACATGCAGCAGCCTCCGCACTCATTCTGGGGTCACACGTCACGACTCTCATTTTCAAACCACCCACCCCACCCACTTTTTTCCAGGTTGGGTTTGCAGAGCTGGGGATTATCATAAGAATGGGTTGAATACTCATTTAACATCCTGTCAATATGACTTCCATTGACTTCATGGGGAGCAAAATTGGGCAGCGTGTAAAGCTAGCATTGCAGCCCAATTCAAACATTTTCCCAATGAACAGGTTAGGTTATTGCTCTAATGGCTCCTGCAGGATGGCAGGTTTCTTTGGTTTTGAACCTGTCAAAGGTGAAAAGGAACCAGCGTACTGCTGGGTAGGTAGTGAGTGGAATTTTCCGAATATAGCCCAAGCACTCCATTATCCTGAAACTAGGGTGACTATTGTCGGCGCACCTCACCCAAATTGAAACATGCTGGCAATCCAAGTTAGCTCAATGAGAGCTTCTCTCATTGAAATGCCACTTACTTATTCAAAGACAACAGAAATGTTGCTTATTTTAAACCATTTTGAGATACGATTTCCATCTATGTACTATATGTAACAAAGTCAGATTATCATTCATTATAAATGGAGTTACAATTTTATTGCACAGCACACAGGGGAAGTTATTCCTCTGTTGGTAGATCCTAAGGTTTTGACTGTATATGAACCATTTTGGCCACTCCCTTTTTGCACTAATCTATCAAACAGGAAAAACAGGATTTATGGCCCATATATCGTTACCATTGTATTCCAGTTATTGTGGGAAAGCTATCTGTAGAAATTTTTCATGGGAGAGGGAGAATCAAATTAGAAACTATATTGTCTTTCAAAATGATTTTTTTTTTTGCTTTTCATTTTCATTAAAACTGTTGATAGTGAGAGGGTGGACACCAGTAAGTGGGGCTTAGAAATAACTCAGGAAACAGCAGGGCTAGCAAACACCACAAAATCAAACATCTAGATTTTCATTAGCAATGTCACATTTGAAAGCTGAAACAGTGAATATAATGGAGTCTCCTTTGGTGTGTCAGATATTAATCACCACAGCATTTCTTACATTTATAAGCTGAGCTTCATTGAAAATGGACTTAGTGAATGTCCCACTAGCTTTTATAAATGACACAAATTCACCTCTTTGATATTGTGTTCCCATAATCTAGAGATTAGATATTGTCAGATAGCTAGATTTGCATGCTCAGCATCCATAACATTGTTTTTTTATCTTTTCTAGGTCCATGTCAGATTTGAATTTGAGGATCCATTATGAAGGAAAGCAAAGACTACTTGATGTATTCAAAAGCACATCTGGTTAGCTAAAACTTTGGTGCCAGGCATTTTAATTCAGCTGGAATATTTGTTAAATAAACTGTGTCTGAGTTCTACTATTGTCATTTAGTATTAGCCTCTGTGACCCTTCAGCTGTTAAATTTGGCTCCAAACATTTGCAACTTTATTTTCAGCAGTTCTCTGCCATTTTCTACAAATTTTCTTCACTTTGCTGTGCGCCTACAAATTTGGTTTAAATTTTACGGTCATTTTTTTTGTCCTGCTTACAGCTGTAACCTGGAAGCAGAATAATCAGTCTCCCTCATTTCAACAAACATAACTTTAAGGAGCAAAGAATACGTGGGTCATTTTATCTCGTCAGTTCTGCAAAGCTGCAGAAGACAGTCGCAAACTTAACACTACAAAAATAAACCAGTGCACTTTGGCGTAAAAGCATTGTCAGAGCATGTATTGCAAATGAAAGTTATAGGACAGCGGAGGCTTTAGCTGAACCATCGTTGAATTCCCATGAAATTTGTAAATATTTCTTTCATTTGTTCTCCATCTCCAATTAGTTGCGGTCAGGCTGATCAAAGGCCAAAGGGACCAGTTGCATGTGAACCAGCATCTCTCATCATGACATCCGCAAAGCAGAATGAAATATGAAATATCAAGTTTCCACGGATGTATGAACTTGTAAAAATCTGAAAGAATAGGAGGTTTTTCACACTGAGTAATGTGAAACATTTGGTAGTGATTGTAGGGCTCAGAAGAGGAAAAGTGAGGTCCAGATCTATTTAACAGTAAAAGAGAAGCAGGCAGAAGTTAAACCAACAGCTATTGCCACTCTTCTTGTGATAAACTTTCCTAAGATTTTGGCATCACTGTATCAAAAAAAAGCTCTCAGAGGAGTAACTGCTGCAACTTCATTAAGATGGTGAACCTTTCAATGAAAAAACAAAACATATCTTTTTGTATCTTTGTTTTTCCTAATTTGCTCAAAGGGTTTCATCCGTGAATGCATGGAAGGAGGATCTGCTTTTGTTGCAAACTGTGTCCACAGAGACAGGTGCTGCAGATAATTAGTCAAGTAGGCCAAAGCCTACAGCCCTTAAAACAGCCTACGTAAATAAATAACCTCAAGTGAAACCAGAAGGATACATCACACAAAATCTTACATGCCATGTAACACAAGCCTGGACCCCTTTATCTCTTTTGCAGACTGCTTTTCAGGAGTGCGAAGTGTCATCAGGGAAAGGGCTTTGTGAGCAATGCCGTGTTTTTAATTGCTTCCTATGTCTTTCCCAGCTGTCACTCTTTAAGTGGGGTCAGAGACTGGCACTGAGCATGTTTAAGGTACTTGCAAAACTTCTTAGTCTTTATGGGAGTGCCAATGCTTCTTTTCAACACAAGTTTGTTTGCAGAGCTGCTTCCTGGAGTGATCCTGCAATGCTGGTGTTGCTCCCATGGCTGTATAAAATGCCACATTCATGATATGGAATGGTTTCTTCAGCAGTGGTTCTAGTTTAAAGCAAATACAAACATATAAGTGTTGAGCATGTAGTTGTTTTTGATTCACTGTTTGTGGCTATTTAACTAACTAAGCTATTTTATTGGCATGCGACATGCAGCCGGCCAAACATCAGGTTCACCTTGAATGGTAAGGCCGCCTTTGCGTATTTGTTTCTACCTGAGTGCAGAGGCACATTTCAGTGCATGAATGGCCACACCATGGGCTGGATTTTACTGGGTGTTGTAATCCCCGGTCTCCTGAAAAAGTTGGTATAACCTGGCCACCAAAAAGCTCCGCAGCCATTTTATGCTGTAAACAGCAAAAATTGTCTAAGGTAGAGACCTCCATCCCCATCTGGGGAGGAAGTTCCACCTTAGAGACCTGCCGGTCAATCAGATTGGCCAGCAGCCCTGTAGTTTCAGCAGCGCCAGGTTCGAGCAGTGGCCACTGCTGGGACTACAGATTGTTCCTGAAGAGAAGGAGGTTATGGAGGCTGGACCTTTAGGTAAATCTAGTGTATCGGTAGGGCCTGGCTGGCAGACCCCAGGGAGGGGGACCGGGTTTGAGAGGTTGCTGTGGAGGGTTAAAGTGGGGATATGACCTTGGGGGGGAGCCTCCGATGTCCACGGGGGATCCCCAAAAGGAAGTCTCCCCCCCAACCCCTTGCCTGACACCAGCCCATGCAGTAAAAGCTGCTGGGCTGCTCGCCTGGTTTGGGCCTCCTCTTGCCGTGGGTAAAATAGTGATGGTAGCAGAATGATGAACTTAATTAACAATTAATTGGACACTTAAGGGCCTCAATAGGCCCAAGAACAAACGGGCTTCCTGGTGCCTCCCCCACACATTATAACATGGGAGATAGGTCGGGGTAGGTGGAAAGGTGATGGGAAGGCCATGCTTTGCATTTTACAAGCAGCTCCCACCTTAAAACATACCAGCAGGGGGTCGTTAAATTCAATCCTTTGATATTCTTTGGAGAAATCCAAATTTTCTCTGCATTTCCAACCCTGCTCCATTTTCCCTTGGTCTTTTTGAGGGTCAGGAATGTCTAATGTGAAAAATGCACATCACCCACCCCCTACACCCCCCCACCCCACCCCCCCACCAACCCCCTCCCCACTCGGGTCAATTCCCCATTTTATCTGGGAGACAAAAATTGGATTTCTTCCCATTCACCATTTTCATCTGGTGGAGGGGGATTTGGAAGTTCATTAAAAGCACACCAGGTTTGAGAATTCATGAAGAACATGGAACGCCTTCTGAGGAGTCTGGAACATTCTGAAAGATAACTGTAAAATGTTTTCACACTTCAGATGTCATTATTAGGTGCTGTATTGTAAAATAGATGCATTTCTAATGCAGGATTCATCATAGGGATCTGTCCTGCAAAGGTAAGAGGTAGGTTGAGCCTTACATTGACCAGCATCGTGTAATTGTTCGCATGCATTATAGTACTTTTCAATGGAGAAAGTACCATAATATATTTAAAAAGTTTTAAAAAAAAGTCCTCTGCTGTCATGTTTTAATGCTCTGTTTTAATTGGACTGGCAGATCTGGCTTTTTTTGTAAAGACCCTGCTTCTGAAGATAGAAAAATGGGCTGAACCCTGCTTGCCCTCCATTGATTGACAAGAACTCTGCTTTGAAATGGAAATGGATATCTGTTCTGTCAGTGGAGCTCAAAGCTTTTGTTATGGCAGTGTTTCATTATGAATACTTGGCTGGGCTTCAAAAGTTTAAGCTCAGCACATAGTCGTTATGATCGAACA
Organism: Cetorhinus maximus; assembly: GCF_964194155.1. Lineage (NCBI taxonomy): Eukaryota > Metazoa > Chordata > Chondrichthyes > Lamniformes > Cetorhinidae > Cetorhinus > Cetorhinus maximus. Next base: position 123,572,075 of record NC_135880.1, on the reverse strand, counting down.
ACTATAAGAACTTTTACAAGCTTATAATAAAGGAATTTGTCTTTGACGGGGTTTCTTGTTTGTTTACACATGTAATGGCACTTAAAGGATTACAATTGAGTTGTTATGGGCCAGTATCATCAGGCGTTAGTGCCCTTGCATATTAAAATAAGAGATTAACACATCTTTGAGGCCTCCTTTGCAAAATTTGTTTGAGCCTGATCACAGTAAACACTGTGAACACAGTGGCCAAGGTTTTCAGGCACTTGGCAGCCAAGTCAATGGTTTTTAAATGGAACACTGAAGGTTGTCTCCAAAATTATAAGTTTTAGACTTTTTTTACTGACCTTACTGTGGAGCTAGGAAGGACAGGAGTGATCTTCCTGGCTCCACATTAAATCTGTGGGCCGCTGCCAGCCAACACTTGCCTCCCTGTCTCCTGACTGCCTTCCCTCAAACCGCCCCCTTAAACATTTACCAGTGTCTATTACAGCATGTAATAGCTTGAAAATACTTGACTGTTCATATGCAATTCTTTCCACTGCTATTTTAATACTTAAAATAAGCAAGTTTATGCCTCTGTTAAAATAGTAGAGCAAAGAATTGCCTACATTGGTATCCTGTAGCCTTATTGTATTAAATGTCACATTGAGTAGACGTCCACTACTGTTTACAACATGTTTTTGTTTCTATAATTGATGCAATTGGTCACAGTTCATTTTGTTCAAAATGGTTATGTTCAAAATCAACCGTGTGCTGGAATGATACCTATTCTGAGTGGAGCAGCATATAAACAGAAAGTAATTTAAGTAGAAATTGAATGAATTAAGACACCAGTGACTCAAATAACATCAGCAGCTGCAAAATTGAAACCAAAGAGTTTGGAAGCAAACTAGCATGTTGACTTATTCCTTACAGGCAGTGAAGGAGGTAGACTCAAAACTTGCTGTGGAAAAGAAATTCTCCAATTGCCCCTCTGGTTCTTTTGGCAATTACCTTAAATTTGTATCCCCTGGTTACTGACCTTCCTGACAGTGAGAACAGTTTCTCCCTCTCTACTTAGTCAAAGCCTCTCATAATTTTGAACACCTCTGTTAAATCTCCCCTTAAACACCTCTACCCTAACAAGAGAAATCTGTTTAATCTATCCACATAACTGAAGTATGTTATCGCTGCTATCATTCTAGTGCCCAGAATTGGATACAGTTATCCAGGTGGGGACTAATAAATGATTTGTAAAGCTTTTGCAAACTTCCTTGTTTTCGCTCTGCATCTATTTGTTAAACCCAAGATCCTGTCTGCCTTATTAATGGCTTTCTCAACATGTCTTGTCACCTTCAAATGTTTGAGTTCATGAATTTCCAGGTCTCCCTGTTTTGGCTACCCCATTAAAATTTTAACCAGAATTTTCTTGGAACTGAATTCTACTTTACTATATTTCCAGCTCCAATTGTCTAGTTACTTTCAGATGATATTTTGCATGATATCTGTTATCTTCATAATGCACCAAACTAATGACTATAAAATCATTTACATTTTAAAAATTTCTATGCATTTTCAAGAGAAAATTCTTACTGATATTTCAGTTCATTACAAATAAGTATGTTTTGTTATGACACTTAATAAGAAGAGACTGAAGACTTTATACACAAGTTGTGTGGTGATGTGTAAAGCTAACTAGATTACTGCAATATTTAAGTTATAATGGGTGTGCACTGCACTAGATATTGAGGATTGCCAGGTTGATTTGAAGGATAAGACTGCGGATTTATATGCCTTTTATATGTAGAATTTCTTCTAGGAATAATCACCGATGCTTAATCGTGCAAATGCCCCATTGTTTTAAGGTTGTGAATTGCAGCATTAGTTTCTCTGTTATCATTGTTCTGGGTCATGAGTGTGGTAGTCCTGGGTCTGGATTTACTGGGTCAAAATCCTGGAACTCCCTCCCTAACAGTGTACCTACACCACATGGACTGCTGCAGTTCAAGAAGGCAGCTCACCACCACCTTCTCAAGGGCAACTAGGGATGTGCACTAAATGCTGGCCCAGCCAGCGATGCTCACATCCCATAAATGAATTAAAAAAACACTGCTATTGCTCTTGTATCATGTTCCTGTGGTGGACCCATGGATCAAGCTGATGTCCATGTGGCAGATGACGGCTTTTAATTCCTCCAAAATGGTTGTGGTTGGTCTCTGGAAAATCTCTGAAGCCGACATGACTCTAAAAGGTGGCAGTTAAAACAATACCTCCCAAAGGGTGTGATAAATAAAAAGTACTTCAGATTCCTCATCCAAAGTTGCCAGAAGCCACTCTTAGCATCCAACTTTGTAAAAATGGGACTTTTTGCTAGCTTACCGGACTCTCATCCAGATGGGACCTCTCTTTCCGCTCCCTTGTTTGACTGTATGAGGTCAACCCAGATGTATATTGAGCAACTTGGTTTTGGTGCAGGAACCATGCCTGACCACCAATTTATGGGTTTGCTGACGGTTGAGATGACTCCCTGGTGCAGCATGGATTCAATTTCTTGTTTCACCTTCTCTAAAAGTGGGCGTGGAACCTTCCTTGGTTTTGCATCTGGTCTCAATGTGATGCGATAGGCAGTTTTCAGCTTCCTTCGGCTTCTGGATAGTTTTGGGAATTCTGCCCTGAGTGCTATTGATTTTTCTAAGCTTGCTAGTTTCTTCAACTTTAGAGATGAGTTGTAAATATGTGCAAGCTCTCTGGCTGAACAATGAGCATTCTTGATTGTGAATCACATACAAAGTTTCTGTGATTCCCCTTCCTTGGACTTGGAATTTTGCAGTCAGCTCCCTCCTGGACCATAGAGTCTTATGGTAGAAAGCTGGCGTATCTCTGGTTTTAACCACTTTTCTCTGTCTGGCAGAATTGAACCCCTTGCTCCAGTGTCTAACTTGAAGTTTGCTTTGTATCCAGCAGCTCTATTATGGCAGTGCCACCAGGAAAGCAGTGGCTGCTGCCTGTATGACACCCACCCAAGGCCTCAGATCAAGGGGAAACCCAGGTACAGGTGAGTGATAGTGGGAAGAGGGTTGGCGAGTGTCACGTTTGCTTCACCCTTGTATTAATATTAAAAACACACAGAGTGCTGACCACACATAAGGGATCAATTGAAACGAAAATTTGGATTCTTTATCGCAGGCTAGCTACATATATATTTGTTATTGTTGTTTTTGGTCTTGTATGTGATAGTCGTGGTCCTGGAAGCTGGAGGCAATACTGTTAGCAAATTCTACCTTTTATTGAACTTCATGCTATGTACAAGGTAGACTCAGCACAAGGCTCTACATAGAACTATCTCTCTCCATGCTCTGTTATCATGTGATCTTATGTCACTGATGATATAGACTCCATATTTACATATTCAACATTAACCATTTATTCTACAATTTCTGGCTAGAAAATCCCCAAGGGGGCCAGCAATTATTATTGTTAGATATTATCAATGGTTTAGGTGTGAAAGAGCATTTCCGTTTATATGAATCTGAGATTATGACTTAATTTCGCTATTTCCCTTAACGATCTTTTAAATGGTTCCCTGCTCTCTCTTCAAGCTCTTTTAAATGGTGTCCCACCTGCTCTCGCTTCATGCTCTTGTAAATGGTGTCCCTTCATGCTCTTCCTCTCTCTCTCTCCTCGGACTCTTTTAAACGGTGTTCCCCTCTTTCTGTCTTTAGCTCTTTTAAATGGTGTCATGTAGAGTAACGGGGTAATTCTATTAATAGCTACTAAGCATGTGTGCAAAGAGCTACATCATCATGATGTCACTCACTGAGAGAAGGTGAGTAAGAAGTACCTAAGAGAGGAGCTGTAGCTAACACCTGATTTTCTGCAATCTTTTACATAGTTATGTAAATAGAAGGGTTTTGAAGGAAATACCATTGCCTCCAACAAGATCTCTTCTGGACTAAGAAAGCTAATCTCCCCTGATATAATCAAACAATAACAGATATCCCACTCTCTTTCTCTCTCTTTAGCTCTTTTAAATGGTGTCCCACTCTCTCTCTCTCTGCACTCTTTTAAATGGTGTCCCGCTCTCTCTCTCCGTACTCTTTTAAATGGTGTCCCTCTCTCTCTCCCTCTCTCCGCACTCTTTTAAATGGTGTCCCGCTCTCTCTCTCTTCTTGCACTCTGTTAAATGGCGTCTCAGCAAAGGGGCTAAGGGGCTGGGTTCAAAAGACCAGGGGGAGGGTTAAGGGGGGAGAATGACCTGGTGGGAAGGGTACCTCCAATGAGCTTAGGAGCTCCGCAAAGGAGGCTCCTCACTCCCAACACCTTACCCAACACCAGCCTGCCCAGCTAAAGCTTCCAGGCTTCCCACATGGCTTGGGCCTCCCACTGCTGCACATGAAATACTGTTTGTGGCAGGAGGAGTCCCTTTAAGTGGGAATTAATTGGCCAATTGGAGGCCTCAACAGGCCAAAGGTGGGCAGGCCACCTTAGGCCTCTCTGCCTTCCCCATAAAAATTCAGACAGGTTGGGGGCAGCAGGAGGCTACCCCTCCCACTTTCAAACCCATTGGTGGGGGAGCATAAAATCCAGCCCATTGTCTAAGTCTTGCTTACATAGGAACATAGGACTTAGGAGCAGGAGTTGGCCATTCAGCCCTTTGAGCTTGCTCTGCCATTCAATAAGAACATGGCTGATCTGGTTGTGGTCTCAACTCCATTTTGCCATCTTCCCCCCATTGCCTTTGACTCCTTAAAACCTGTCTAACTCTGCCTTGAATAAAGCCTCAATTGCTTTCTGAGGAAGAGAATTCCACATACTACCAACCCTTTGAGAGAAAAAAAATTCTCCTTATCTCTATCTTGAGTGGTAGACCTCTTATTCTTAAACTGTGTCCCCTGGTTCTAGTCTCTCCCACAATTGGAAACATCTTCCTACCCTATCAGATCCCCTCTGGATCTTATATGTTTCATGACATCACCTCTCATTCTTTTAAACTCCAATGGGTATAGTTCCAACCTGTTCAAGCTTTCTTCTTAAGATAAGCCCTTCATCCCAGGAATGAGTTGAGTGAACCTTAAGACTTTGCTTAAGACTTTGGTTGTGCACATGTACATTGGTGTGAATGATATGAGGCAGCTAGTTCTCCACAATTTAGAATACAAACCTAAGAATGATTGGCAGAAATAAACCATTTGATCTATCATATATCCACTTTCTAATTGACAGTTTGTAATTTTTAAGTATACTGAGTCACCTGCAACTTTTTGAAGTGGGCAAGTAATCACAAGTACACATTCCAGGAAGAAAGGAAAAATACTCTGAATCTCCCTCAGAATCGAACATGATATAATGCTAAATAAATGCGCTTATTACAACTATTTTGTTGCCTGCACAATGTACCATTTTACTAAATTTTCCTTTCACATGAGCAACTGGGTTCATGTTCCCAGCTCCTCTCCCTACACCTGCCTGCACAAGTGTAGTTACGGAGCTATTTAAAGGTTCACATAAACTTCTTCGTTTCACTATTTCACTTGAACATCAAGCCTTGGGTGCGTGTGCACAATTTGGGCCTTAAGCAGCATCTGCCATCTTACAAGTGTAAGGTCATAAACCCACAGACAAAATAGCAGAAATTGTTATGCTCATTAAATACATGTGCGGAAAGATCCTCAGTTAATGTATTAAAAAAGTTTAATTTTATTTTAGACAATCTACCTGCAGAATGATTGTAATAATAAAGATTTATTTAAAATTTCATTTCATGTCTACCTGTGCTTTCTTTCTGCTTTACTTATAATTTTGAAAGCTCTAATTCGGAAGTTCGAGAAACTCTCATGAGGCTGCAATGTTGGGTTGCTGCATTATTATTTTGCAGTTTCTGTTTACTGTTGGCTTGGTTTGACTATTTGAATGTGTTGGGACTGAAGGTTAGAAAGAGTGGGGGCTAGGGGAGGAGGACAAAATGTACTCACTGACCTAAGTATACTCCCAAATCTCATCTGGATGTCTTTGGTCAGCAGCCAGACTAACTGGCAGACAAGTAGGAGGATGAGGGCTGGCAGGTTTGCACCAGAGATCTGGGCTGGCATCACCGGAAGTCAATCAGCAACTAATCTAAATGTAGTTAAAAAGCCTTCTAAATAGGTTGGGGGGGAGGGGGAGGGGGCAAGGGTTGTGGGGGGAGTGGGGGTGGGGAGAGGTGGTCTGTGTCCTTCCTGCTGCAGAATGCAAAATAGCACCGCTTGAGGGGGTCGCGGGTTGGGAGGGGTCCTTCCTGCTGCTGAAGGCATTTTCAGCTGTGCATGTTTAAGAAAGTGTAGAGAACAGTGAGGTCGAAAATGGCAGTACTGGTGTCAAGTCAGGGTTACGCACTGACTAAAGTCTGGTTACTCTGCTCACCCCAGCAAAAAGGTAAGACATGGGAGGGCCTTTCTGCAAGGTCTAGCGGAAGGAGAGAGAGCTGTTTTAGAGCAGGGGAGGCCATAAATTTCCTGGTGTGGCTGCAAGGAACACTCCTGCTCTTCATGACCCCAAAAAAGAAAGTTTTTCACTTACCTTGGAGGAATTATTTGTCTGACTTGCTTTAACCCAGCAGGATAGCTACAGCAGTTTTCCCACTCACTGGGATATAATTCAATTGGGGTCTCACTGATGTAATAGAACTCCAACCTGCATAAATTCATGACTAATAGTTTCTAGTTACAACGTTAGCAGCTAACGCCCTTCACAGGCTGGCAAGTGAGTGGAGAGAGACAGAGCACTAGGAAGGTGAGAAGATACACAGGGCATTGGATAGGTGGGAAAATACAGCAAGATTGGCTCTCAGTGGCATGTGCGCAAGCATAAAATCATAGAATGATACAGCAGAGAGGGAGGCTATTTGGTCCATTGTGCCTCTACTGGATCTTTGAAAGAGCTACCCAATCACTGTCACTGTCAGTGTCACTGCTTTTTCCCAGAGCCCAGCACTTTTTATTTTTGAATATTTATCCAATACCTTTTTGAGAGTTCTAATTGAATCTCTTTCCAGCACCCTTTTAGGCAGCACATTCCAGATCAGATAAAAAAGGACAACATCTCTTGGTTCTTTTGTCAATCACCTTTAACCCGTGACCTCTGGTTACTGGCCCTGCTGGAAACAGTTTCTCCTCAATTACTCTATGAAAATCCTTAAAGATTTTGAAGGTGAAAAGTTTGCTTCAAGTAGAGCCAGACAGACCTGTGTCAATCTCCTGGGGACAAGCAGTGCGGGTTTCATCATGGATATCATTGACAAACAGCATGTGAGTTGTGTAGGTAATGGCTCACAGTGCTCTCTGTCCCTGGGAAATCAATGTAGCTTCAAGCAGTGCCACACAGATAAATTCTTGCCCTGAACATTTCTATCAAATCTCCCTTCACTGCTCTAAGGAGAACAATCCCAGCTTCTTCAGTCTCTCCACATAACTGGTATCTTTCTTCCCTGTTACCATTCCAGTAATTCTCTTCTGCACCCTATCCAAGGCCTTGGCATCATCCCTCCGAGTGTCCAGGATTAGTCACAATGCTCCAGCTGAGGTCTAACCAGTGTTTGCTAAAGATTACCATTGTTTCCTTGCTATTACCCTATTTATAAAAGCAAGGATGCTCATGCCTTTTTAATAATTTTCTTAACTTGACCTGCCAATGTATGTATCACTTTACACTTCTCTGTGTTAAATTGCACCTGCCGTGTGTCTGCCAATTTCACAAGTCTGCCTCTGTCCTCCTGGAGACTGCACTTCCCTGCTCGTTGTTTACGACATTTCCCAGGTTTGCGTTATCTGCAAACCTAGAAATCATGCCCAGCTTACACAAGTCCATATTATTAATATACCAAAAAGAGCATCAGTGAGACCCCAATTGAATTATATCCCAGTGAGTGGGAAAACTGCTGTAGCTATCCTGCTGGGTTAAAGCAAGTCAGACAAATAATTCCTCCAAGGTAAGTGAAAAACTTTCTTTTTTGGGCAACTTCAATGCCTGAGGGACACCAGTGACCCTCTCCCTCACATTGAAAAACAATGGTAGAATTTAGTTCCTGCAATGGGCACCCCTCCTCTCCCCGCCCCACACCAGTTGGAGAACAGGTGGGAGCCCCATGTCGCTATTGCCCAGGAGGCCTGATGCTATTTAAGCGCAATCAGGCAACTAACTGGCCAACACCAAGCTTTCCACGCAATCAAGGTACCAATGGGGTGGAAATCCCTTCTATGGAGAGCTGCGAGCCAATCAGAAGCCAGCTAGCAAGTCTCCAGTACCAGCAGTGCCACCAATAGTGGTGCCTGCTGCGGGTAATGCTCCGAAGCCTTCACCAGTGATCGACATTGGACCCCTAGGGATAATTGAATGGGGCAGGATGAGGGTCGTGAGAAGGGAGCTGCAGAAAGAGGGTTGCAGAGGGTGAGGGGTTAGGTACAAGGACGGGTTTGGCTTTCAGTGGCCCGCACCTTACCAATGCTGGATTCTTCGTTCCGGCACTAAGTGTCTGTCAGCCAGGGACTCCTCCCAGTAGGCTACTGGCAAACCCAACAGGCTTGCTGGGCCTTCAGGGGGCACAGAAGACCCATGCAAATCCTGTTAAATCCCTGGGCCACCATTAAACCCCAATAGGTTTAGGGATAATTAGCTTCAAGTGGCTTATTAATGTGCCTAATTGACATTCCACCGCCAGCAGATGGGATTCCTACACTGGGCCCTTCCCAACCCCTAATAAATTAGGCGCTGTTTTCCATTCACCAGGAATTGGGTGTGGGTACTCCCAGTCAATTCTTCTGGCCCCCTAGACTCCATTAAATTCCCCCACTCACTCACCACTACTCTCCGATTTCTGTCCTTTAACCAATTTCATATCCATACTGCCACTACCCCTTTAGTTCCATGGGCTTCAATTTTGCAAGCAGGCCTATCATGTGGTATTTTCTCAAACACTTGTTGAAGGTCTGTTTACGCATCAACTTCACAACCTTCATCCACCCGCCCCACTACTTCATCAAAGAACTCAGTCAAGTTCGTTAAACATGATTTCCCTTTTGCAAACCTATGCTGGATTTCATTTCTTTAACCCATATTTTTCAAGAGGTAATTAATTTTGTCCCAGACTTTTGTCTCTGAAACTTTCCCTAACATGGATGTTTATTTAATCACCAGCATTATCCCTCTCCCCTTTTTTGACCAGGGATGTAACATTTATAATCCCCCAGTCATCTGGCATCATTCCCATGTCTGAGGATGATTGGAAGATTGTAGACAGAACCTCTGCAATTTCCATCCTTATAGCAACCTAGGATGCATTGCATCTGGACTGGGTAATTTTTCTACTTTGAACACTGTCAGCCTTTTTAGTGCCTCCTCTTTGTTTATTTTTATCCCATCCAATTTCTCTACTACACCCTCATTTACTGTGATATTGTAAGCATTCTCTTCTTTAGTCAAGTCAGATTAAAGTATTCATTTGGAATCCCAATTCCACCCGCTGCCTCAATTAGATGACCTCATTTTAGGTCTCTAATCAGCCCACCCTTCCTTTGACTACACTTTAACTATTTATATGCTTATTAAGGACTTTAGGCTTTCCTTTTATGTTACCCATTAATATGGTATCACGCACTTTCTTTGCCTCACTTGTCTATAGTATTAGGAAACAGACATTTATCTAGGGTTGCCAGCTCTGGCTGGACAAATTCCGTTGGCGGAAGTGACATCACGGAAAGCCAGTGGCGGGGTGTGAGCGGTTTCTAAGGGAGCACGAGAGAGGAAAACAAATGAACTTTAATTAGGTAAATGGGACGAATTTGCAGTGAGGGTGAATAACAATGAAAGCTTGGAGGGGGAAAAAAATTCTACTCACTCTTAAGGGGCTTGATGTAAGATTTGATGCCATGGTTTCAAACAGGAATATTAAAAGTTGCTGGGAAACTGAGGAGAAAGTATTTTTTTCTTTCTCTCCATCTCAGTATTTTTAATGAAATGAAGTAATCGAACTTCCACTCACACTGATCACTAACTTGCTGCTTGCAACCGATCCCTCAATGAAGTACAAATTAATTCCATTGCAGCTCATCAAAATCCCAGCCAATTGGAGCCGTCCCAGCTTTTATTTTGCAGTTTAAGGTTTGAATTTGATTGGGCAGTGCTGCGCCAGACGTGATGTCACCTTGTGGCAAAGCTTCATGATGGGAGTTGTAGTTCCTTCCCCTTCTTGGTGGTTGCTGATAACGAATTATGGGACTGATATGTTTAAAATGTCTATTTAAAATCTCCCGGGTTGTTTTCTTTGGCCACTGGGAGACTAGTGCCAATTCTGGTAGATTTGCAGCCATTCTGGGAGGGTTGGCAACCCTATATATCATAAGCTTCCTTGTTCTCTTTCATTTCGTATTTTAGACATCCAGCAAGCTCCAGCTTTGGATGCTTTTCCTCTTCCCCTCAAGGAAATATGTCAACTCTGTATACCTGAACCATTTCCCCTTTGAAGGCCTCTCATTACTAATCTAGCTTTTTACCTACCAATTTTTGATTCCAATCCACCTGGGTCAGATGCCTTTTCAATTCTCTGAAATTAGCTTATTTCCAGTTGAGCATGTTTATCTACATGTTATGCATGCATTAGTGGTGCATTAAATGCCAATGGTAAAATTCATTTTAACACATTACGCATTTATCTGTCCAGTTTATTGCACTTTTTTGACGTTTCTCATTCTGCTGGTCAGAGAACTCATCATTTATTTAAAGCATTCAGGTTACTACAACTTTTTCTCCACCTCAGAATTGATGGTTACATTATATTACTACAAAATCATATTTTTGACGCTAGACTTATGTCCTTTGGTCTAATTTGCTTCTAAATTACAAAACTGATGTTCTGGGGTATGGGTATGGGGATGGGAGGGGTGGGCATGGATACGGTTATGCAGGAGTTGTGTATGCTGAATTACATAATTTACCATAATTATTATCAGGAAAAGATATCATGAAAACCCAGGTGGCCTAAATAAAGTGATCATAGAATCCTTCAACCATTTAGATCGGAAACACTTGAGAGCCATTAAGTAAAGGAGAAAGATGCGTAAGGTACTGAAAGAAACAAGTACACCCCTGGCAATTAGGTCCCTATTAAACAACGGAAAAGATTCAGTATGATATGAATGGTACAGATAACATGACTTGCTTAAATAGCGGACAGTTGGAAGAAATGGATCTATTATTGATACATTTTATGGAAGAACACAGTGGATGTGTATGGCCATTATGTAGTTCTATGACATTGCAGTGTATTGATGATCAAATTAATTTAGTTGGTTATTTGTTTTTATTAATTCAGGGCTTTCCAAACAAAATTTTTGCAGGCTTCAATATGGTTTAAGCTTTATTGTTGATGTCTTCTTTGTTCTGATGTCCTTTGTTGTCATGAAATTTTAATGCAGAAGAAATTTGTTCTATGAAAAAGTAGCATCATATTACTGATGAAGGCATAACTATTATTATAAATATAAGAATGTAGAGTCAACAGTGTATTGTAGGTGGAAAGTGATATATCCTACATCTCAAAGTTGATAAGCCTATTCCAGAAAGAGCAGTTCTATGTGATAGATAGAAGCTGAGCATTAGCCATGGCTCAGCTGTTTGCACTCACATCTCTGAGACTAGAAGGTTATGGATTCAAGTCCTCTACAGCCAGTTCCCCTGAGCTTTTCCCTGGGTTACTAGCCCAGTGATAATACAACTACGCCACCATCGCCCCACTATGATACTGGCTACACTTCAAAAGTACTTCATTGGCTGTAAAGCACTTTGAGCTGTTTGGTGGGTGTGAAAGGTGCTATATAAATAAAAGTCTTCCTTTTACTATTTCAGTGAAAAGGTTATGGGTGCTGCAATAGCTCAACTTCATAACAACCTCTTGCTCTTCTGTTGGAGAAACGAAGAGAAATCGTTGGGGATCACAATCCTGAAGTTGAACCGTGCAATCTCATGGTTGCCATTCCCACTGACTGTAAGAGTGTTGCTTATAGGCCTGGCTCTTTTTTCAATAAAACAGGCCTGATTCCCTCAATTATGACCAATCAGCATAGCCTCTGCTTTACAGGCATACAATTAACCTAAAATCTCATCCATTATTGGATGTGTTTCTGGATTTCTGGTTAACAATGGAAAAATTGAGTGGTCTCCTGGATTAAAATCCTTTTCAGTCATGAGACATTAACATGGCAGCAGTTACAAAGATTATTGTAAATTGTACCATAATAATAGCCTTGATATTAACTTGGAGCTGTGTGGGGAGGGGAAGGGGAGGGGGAGGGGAAGTCTGATATAGCATAGGAAATATGGAAGTAAATTTTGCAGGTCTGTCAGTGGTTTTTCAGCACAGATAGCTTATTAGCTTTTTACTCGGTGTCAATTGCACAGCAACCATAAGGATCCAGAATCTCAATTTCAGTATTCAAAAGGGACAATCTGAAGATGACATTTGAATGAGCTGGCATTTGAAACAAAGGAAGAGGAAGTTGAAGAGTAGTTTGCGGACAAGAAAAGATGCTTTTCTTTGTGCGCTGATGGGGGCAGTGAGGAGTCACAATGAAATACTCTTCCCCAGCAACGGGAGGAAGAAACCTGCAGCTGACACCAAGAAGGCATGGCTGGAAGTGACCCTGGAGATGAGCAGCAGGCCGTACTCTAGGATTAAATGCAGGAAAAGCTTTAATGACCCAACCAGCTCACAAAAAATGAGTACAAGTGCACATATACCTACATTCTGCTGCCTCCACATTCTGCTGTCTGCATCACACCACCAAGTCAGTCTGCCTTCTCCATCACCTCACATCCACTTGCTGTTCTGTTTCCTTTTCTTACTATTGAACACAAATGCACCAACCATTTAAATGGAATTGGTAAACTCAAATGTGGGTTATTTATTCATAAAGATTAAATAGCACATGTACAATCTTAGAGTGTTCTTGATAACATGTCTTACTTGGATGAATACCCATTACATAACTTCCTATCTGGTGATGTACATAGATCATAGTCACATCGACTTAAAAGTGTACCACAACATCTACCTTTCACGAACACCCATCCTTCTCTTTCTATGCACTTCCCCACATCCCCATCTATCCATTCACTACTGTTACTCACACTCGACCCTCATTTAAACTCTTTCGAGTTATCAACAGTCACAGATTGCAACTCTTTCGAGTACAATCACAGTTCTTGGTTTCCGGGATTGGGACATGAACCCACAACCCTCTGGTTCAAAGGCGAGGGTGCTATGAACTGAGCCACAGCTGACACCTCCCTTTGTCAGCTGTGGCTCAGTTCATAGCACCCTTGCCTTTGAATCAGAAGGTTGTGGGTTCATGTCCCACTCCCGGAAACCAAGAACTGCGAATATACTCGAAAGAGTTGCATTCTGTGACTGTTACTCACACTCATCCCTGTTAGCCAATCTCACCAAATGCACTGCCTCCAATGAGTGAAGACGTGCCATTATATTCATTCAACAGATCTGTTCTTACCCACATTCCAGGAGAAAAGTGCCAAGAATATGAGGGAGAGAACTGGAGGTGGTCATCCAAGCATTTCCCAACTCTCAACTCAGAGGAGATGCTGGTGATAAATGTTATTTTGGGGCCCCTGGCTGTCGGTGATGGGGAGACACAGACTTCCCAGCTACCAGGTGCCAGAATTAAATGAGAGCGACTGACATGCCATACGGCACTCAGTCATATTGGCCAGAATTATCGAGCCCTGTTGGCATCAGGCATCATGATGGACAGAGGGGGTGAGGAGGGGAACAATATGACAAGAAGACCAAAAATTGGTTTTATGCCGTCGTGAAACCAGTGTGCGATCGTCTGCTCCACCCGTCAATGGCGGGCCACCTTTCCCACCACCGCACATCAGCAACGTCATTTTAATACATTTGCAACTAATTATAAGCCATGCCCCCATGTCTAATTTACCGCCCATGTCGGCGTGACTTCAGAATGGCGTTCTTCATGACTGCCTTTAAAAGACATGCACCTGGCGTCCTGAACTTCAAGAGGAACTTGGAGGGGAGTGCGCACAACCTTGCGCAGCGCTAGGAAGCATTACCCATAGGACATCAAGGACGAGCCGCCATGCATTCATGGGGGGCACAGGCAAGTCGCTTTCTCCTGCCTGGCTTTCAGTGTGGTGCCAGGGCAAGGGGTCCAGTGCGGGTCAGGCTGAGAGTTGGGGGGGTTGGGTGGTGGGGAGCAAGGCAACACAGGCTGAAGGAAGTACACATGCACATGCTGGGGAGGTGGGGGAAGGGGGCAGGGAAGGAAACAACCACGCATTTGGAAAAGCTTGTAAAAAGTGAGCATTCTTCCGCAGCTGAGACTGTTCGGCTGCAGCTCTATTGCCATGCTTAGACTTGGGCCTTGGAAGCTTTTCTGCCCAATCAAGTTACGTAAGCATGAATGTGCCACCAAATGTTCCAGAACTTTTCACCCCTCAGGCACAGACTGCAAATTAAGGTGCATTTTAGGGGACAGCAGAGCAATTGCTGACTGGGCAAGTTGTACAATTCCCTTGCGAAAGGTGGCCATAGTGCAGTCACTGGTGGAGGTGCTCACAGCCCCTTGCTATGTCTTTGTTACGGGTTGGATCAGTATTCATTATGGTTCAAGCTAACAGTGCAGCCTTGAGTGCAGGTCAGAAGAATGTCTGTGCCTGAGCTGAGAGCAGAGCATTCAGTCCAATGGCTGAAGCTGCCGTCAATCGGTCAAGTGGAGTGAGGCGGAGGTGGGTGGGGTTTCAGACAGCCAATATCGCACTACACACTGGCCATCCAAGTGGTGGCCAGCACTCTTCGGCATGCATGAAGGGGCCTTCAGACTTAACCAAGAGAGGCTCTTAGATATGCCAACCAACACATTTTTCTCTTTGATCCTGCAGGAGGAGAACATCAGGATCATGGAGCCTGGTGATTTAGTGGTCTGCCTCATGGCTTACAGGGAGTAGAGAAGAAGAAGAAGAAGAGGGCGACGGAGGGGCCTGGCTCGGCAAAGGGAGGGGCACCTCCCTCAAGCTGAAGGGGCAGCAGGGCTTGCTGCACATGCAGCTGAAGATCCACAGAGAGCTGTCACTCATAGGTGTCTCACTAGACCTAGGGACCATAGACAGTGCCTGTCATTCCTGCAGATGACTGAGAACCAGTGTCACTGAACACTGCGCATGTCTAGGGAACTGGTAGGTCACACATGCCACCTGCTGCAGGATTTTGAGCCACAGGGGCATGGAGGGCATCCACTGCCAGTGGCCTTAAAAGTGACCGTGATGCTCAATTTTTACACCAGTGACTCCTTCCAGGGCTCCACAGGTGACTTGTGCAGGACCTCGCAAGCCTACAATGCACAAAAACAAAGCAGCTCACTTGATTGGCACCCCTTCCACAAACATTTATTCCCTCCACCACCGAAGAACTGTGGTAGCAGTGTACCATCTTCAAGGTGCACTGCAGAAACTCACCAATGCTGCTTAGACAGCACATTCCAAATCCACGACCACTACCATCTACAAGGACGAGAACAGCAGATGCCTGGAAACACCACCACCTGGAAGTTCCCCTCCAAGCCACTCATGATCCTGATTTACAAATATATCGCTATTTCTTCACTGTCACTGGGTCAAAATCTTGGAACTCCCTGCCTAACAGCACATTGTGGGTGTACCTACACCACATGGACTGCAGCGGTTCAAGAAGGCAGCTCACCACCACCTTCTCAAGGGCAATTAGGAGTGGGTAATAAATGCTGGCCTAGCCAGCGAAGCCCACATCTCCTAAATGAATAAAAAGTGTATCCATGAGGTCACAGACGCTATCTTCATGAAGGCACAAACTTTGTGCATTTAGCCCAGGATCAGGAAAGCCAAGAAGCAAGAGCTCTGGGATTTGCGAAAATCTCAGGTTTTCCACGGGTGCAGGATGCCATCGACTGCACTCATGAGGTGCTTAGATCTCTATGGCAATGTGCAGTCTTCTATGTCAATTGCAAGGGCTTCCAGTCCCTGAATGTTCAGCTGGTGTGTGACCACCACAAACGCATTCTGCAGGTCTGCGCACGATTCCCATGGAGCGTCCACAACTCCTACATCCTTAGCAGGTCTCAGATCCCTGACATCTTCCAGGGTCCAGAGAGGCTGCAGGGTTGGGTCCTTGGGGACAAGGGCTACGCAAAGAGGACATGGCTGATGATGCCCGTGCGGTGCCCTCAGACTGCAGCAGAGTGATGGTACAATGAGACTCATACCGCATCCCAGACTTTGGTGGAGCAAATGATAGGCATTTTGAAAGCGAGGTTCCAGTGCCTCGACAAGCCCAGTGGAGCATTGCAGTACAGCCCCCAAAGGGTGTTGCGCATTATCATCGCTTGCTGCACGCTCTGCAGCCTGGCACTGCAATGGGGGGAGGAGCTGGCTGAGGAGATGGAAGAGCTGCACATCCCCTCCAATGAGGAGGACGTCGAAGGGGATGCCGATGATGAGGTCCTCGAAGGCAAGGATGCTGGCAATGAGGCCATCGAACTGGCCAGATGAGGCAAGTGCACTCGGGAGGCCCTCATAGCCGCAAAATTCGTGGAGGATGGTGATGAGATGCAGTGAGAACAGTGCCGACATCCTCACCTTGGTCTGTGAACATTTGACACCTGTGTGGCTGATGGCAGCGCATATACCCTCAGTGCTCAGGCTCATGTCATGGAGATGCAGTGGAGGCCTTAATAGTCGATAGATTGCAGGAGGATGATGATGACATGCAGTGCGAATACTCCATGGATCTTCACATTGCCTCTGTGAATGTCTGAACCCTGTCTGGCTGAGGACAGCTCACTTGTGCTCTGTGATCAGGGTCATATCATGGAGACACAGCCGTGAAACTTTAAATACACCTGAACCTTTGTCAGCCTTCAGAACCTGTCCTTTTCAGGGGATCAGCATCAGTGGTCACAGAAGAGATGCGGGGCCTGCCCCACCTTAAAGGTGCTGAGAGCACACAGAGAGAATGACGGAACTCTGTGATGCCTGCCCACGACATTCTGGCAGCAATGACCAGCACCATCGAGGCGCAGGCATCAGTAATGTGTCCAGGGAGTGTGAAGCCGGACCATCACTTTGGTCTGAAGGTTACACACTGCACAGGGAAGCCCTGGACTGAGATACCTGCCTTTATCTTGTGCAGGACCCAAGGTCACAATTGAGTGAAAGGAACTCTGCTCAACAGATCAAGGAGCCATAGACAAGGAGACATTCTTGGGAGTTTATTTACAATAATGAACATTAAGTACAAGTGATTAACACCTGTGCCCAGGCTGTGCAACATATTCTTAACCTTCCTAACCCTGTTGCCACTTCTTGGTGCTCCTGGACATCCACAGTGGAGGCGGAGGCAGCCTGCTGACTGCTATGCCATGGCTGTGATGACCTTGACAGAAGACCTCTGGAGGGCCGAGACCTGGCGGCCCAGCCTGCTTTTGGGGCCTTGCTGTGTGGTAGTGGCACCCTCCTTGGCCTGTGGAGTTGAGCTGCTGGGGTCACAGGAAGAGGGGATTCAGATGGGCCGGACACACCCAGAGTCACCTAGGTGGATGGCCCTGGTGTGTACTCCAGAAGGAAAAATCAGTTTGGACCAGTACTCTTATTTCCCAGTTTTTACTGGTGTTCTATTTTAAGGTATACAAGGCCAGTTCAGACCAGTATTCATATTTCCCAGTTTTTTCATTCTGGGGCACCTGCTGATCGTCCTCCTTATGGGTGCCCAAGGGCCCCTGGCTGACTCCATGAGGAGAAGGGGAAGCTGGAGTGAGGTTGAGCTGCTCCACACCCCTCTTGCGTTGACACTGTTGGAGGCCAACCATGGCATTAGCGATGAAGTTCAGCCTGTGCAGCAGTGCAGGACCAATGTCCTGGACCAAGGTCTCCATAGTGTCCGCCATCCTATCAGTGTTGACCTCAGTGCATTGGCATGCTGACGCTATCACCTTAGACTGAAGGCGGATGGACTCCTCCATCGTGCTTTGCAATCTGAGGTCAGCGGACACCCCTTCCTGATATTCCCAAGTTTGCCATTGCAGCTCTGGCAACTGAGGCATGACCGAGTCCAGAGGCTCCTCATCTGACTCGGACTCAGCAGATTTCTGGCCTCCAGCCGTCCTCCAAGTATTGGAAATCTGGGAAGTCCCTGCCGCTGCCTGCTGTGGCTCAGACAGTGCGATGTGCTCACCAGATTGTGACCCTGAGGCTACTATAGAACTAGGTCCCACTGAGGTGTGTGTCTCTATGCTCATGGACCCCCTCGGCTGCTTCCCAGATGTGCCTGTGAAAGCAAGGAGAGATAATTAGTGCATGGCAGTGGCCTATGAAACAGGACACATCACTCACAGCATGGATGTCTGATGGATGTTGCACTGCTGGATCCTCACTTGGTTGAGCACTGCAGACCTCACAGTCAGCACAGAACCGGTCCAGATCATTGCTGACCAGCTGGATGACTCTATTTTCAAAGTCTGTGAACACCTTGATGTCAGGCATTCCTCCATCAGCCTGTGACCTCTCCCTTTTGTTCTGCATGAATATGGACGGAGAGAATGTAAGTAGGACACCTGGCAGGCCACATGAGAAGGATGCCTGGCATATGTGGGTGGTGAGTGGTGCCATGGACTGGATGAGGACATGATTCACAGGGCAGATGAAGGTGTATGTGAGACAGCGATTGGTGATGTCCCTTGAATTGGTGGTGAGTGAGATCCCTGAGGATGTGTGATGGGTTTGAGAGTGTGTGAATTGAGAGTGATAAGAAGATTGACTTACCCTGGAGGAACGGAGGAGATCATTCATCCTGTTTCGGTACTGGGTGGCTGTCCCCTTTTGCAGGCCATTGGCGCTGACCACCGCTGCCACTGCCTCCCATGCTGGATTTGTCACCCTGCTCGCCGGTCTTCACCCAGACCAGGGGTAGAGGACTTCACGGCAGGCCTCCAATGCGTCCAGTAGGCGTTCAAGGGAGGCATCACTAAATTTGGGGACAGTGTGTTTCCTCCCTTTGGCAGCCATGACTTTGCAGCAGCTTCTGACCCCTTAGAGAGCTAGCTCTGTGTAGGGGAATCCTTTAAATATGGCACCCGGATTACTGAAGGCCTGAGGTGATGGCAGGGAGGGCGAGTCAGAAGCCGCCTCGCCAGCAATCCGTAATGTTTTCCGTGAATGCATTATTAATGAGGCAGGAGGTGCCAGGAATGGGACAATACGGTGTGAAAATCCGCCATTGCAGCCGGTGGGTAAGACGTCCATTTTCCTGCCCGCTACCGCACTTTGTGCAAATCTTGGATGATTCCGCCCATTGACTTGATTGAATAGAGTGTGAAATATGATAATCTTCATAATGATATGTTGCAATATTCTTACCTTATCAGTCATAATTTCTGTCTTTTACCTTCACGTGCAGCAGAAGTCAGTAGAGATCATGTGCAACGATCCTTCAGAGGAGCTGAAGCCTTCTGAGGGTATAACATCATAGTACTCATGCAAACCATGCACCAGCTCAGATCCTTATGTTTCAACAGGAACAATAAGGCAGATATTTGGGTTTTAACCCGGTGACTCACAATTCACAAGTGAGCAAGAACAAATAGTGGTGGCGGGACAGGAGTGAAAGTACACCTCAAAGGGTGCAGCCCTATCCAAGCTCTGCTCAGCTGGAAACAGATGCTGTACCCCTGGGGTTGTCACTGAAATGGAGAATCACTGAGCAACACCAAAGAATTTATGATATAATGACAACATCCAAGCACACTGGTTACGATTGTAGGGGGAATGGAGGAACACAGCTCAAGCATGGGTGAGTTAAGGTTGTAGGCATTGCAATAATGTCTTCTTGCATGGAAAGAGTGGACAATTCCACGGAACATCAAATGCTAAAGTCAAATGAGTCCATGCAGGCCTTGACCACAGCCATGTAGAATCTGGATGCCAACATGGCAGCCATTTTAAATAGAATGACAGAAATCTTAGCCTTGACACAACAGCACCTCACTTATCTGCACCAAACCTCTCTCCAGTACAATGATTGCAGTGAAAGGCTGCTGGGCCATGAGAGAGATAATAGTGAAAGAGGATAGAGAAGTGGAACTTTACTCAAAGCATTTTATTTCTAACACATTGCGCCCCCTCAGTCACATGCTTCATTCTTTCCCAATGGCCAAGTCTGCCCATGCACAGATGCAGGTGAAGCAGTCTTCAACAGAGCCTTCATGGGTTCCAAAATCTAGATCGTCATCAGCTAATAGCGTCTCAGCTGTCAGAGCATGGACCAGGGTGGCCTGTCTTTATCATTCCTGAAACCACAGGGGTTGCACCATGTAGGACAGCAAGACAAAGGAAGCAGAAGTCTTTGTAATTGCACAAGGATGCTCACATAGTGCGCGGACTCTTGTGGAGGAAACAAGGTCTCAGCCATTGGCCCTTTTCGAGAAGGCCTGCCCATCTTGTACCATGCAAATATTCAACAGGCCAATGGTGAGCCATCCCCCAGGATGAAGGATTCTGGGTGCAAAAGTCATGCCCGCCGAGAGCTGCTGGTCAATCAGAGGCCGGCAGCCCTTCTATACTCAGGAGGGCCACCTGGGAGGTGGTGGCTGCTGCTAGTATGACACCCACCTGAGGCCCCAGAGCAAGGAGGGACCCAGGCACAGGTGAGTGATGTCCAGGAGGGGGTGGGGGTGGGGGTGGGGGTGGGGGTGGGGTGGGGGGGGCGATGTGGTTGCTATGTGGGGAGTTGTGGGGATGGGTCGTGGGGGTGTGGGGGGGTGGGGGGGTGGGTGGCAGCAAGGACAGGGGGGTGGCTTTCAGCAGATGCTCCCTTCCCAATACCAGGTCTCCCAATCAGGCTCTGAGTTTACATGAATAAGCAACCCCCCTGGAAACCCACAAGCTAAATAGCAGGGATTGCTTGTCAGGTTCCCTGCACGGCAAGACACTGCCTGCCATTCAGTGGGATAAGGCCCTCAAGTGGCCATTAACTGCCCACTTAAGGGCATCAATTGGCAGTGTGAAGACTGTCCATTGGCCTTCCCACCACAGGATTAATCTGGATGGAAGCAGGAAGGTGGTGGGGTCCCCACCCTTCTGCCCAATTAAATGCCCACCCCTGCCATCAAACTCACCATGGGGGAGGGCACAAGATTCTGCCTGGTGTGTGAGGTAGTGAATGGATTGGTTGCAATTTTCCAGAATTCCCTAGATTTTGGGAGGGCTCCCTTGGTTTGGAAAACCACAAATGTAACACCTCTGTTCAAGAAAGGAGGGAGACAGAAAGCAGAAAACTATAGGCTAGTTAGCCTAACGTCTGTCATTGGGAAAATGCCAGAATCCATTATTAAATAGGTAGTAGGAGGACATTTAGAAAATTATAACACAATCAGGCAGAGTCAACTTGGTTTTGTGAAAGGAAAAACATGTTTGGCAAATTTATGAGAGTTCCTTGAGGATGTAATGTGTAAGGTAGACAAAGGGGAACCAGTCGATGCAGTGAATTTGGAATTCCAAAAGGCATGCAATAAGGTGCCACATAAAAGGCTACTACACAAGATAAGAGCTTATGGTGTTGGGGGTGATGTATGAGCATGGATAGAGGAGTGGCTAACTGTCAAGAAACAGTCAGGATAATTGGGTCATTTTCAGGATGGTTAACTGGTGGAGCGCTGCAGGGTTCAGTACTGGGACCTCAACTATTTATGATCTGTATTAATAACTTGGATGAAGGGACCGACTGTATTATAGTCAAATTTGTTGACAATGCAAAGATAGGTATGAAAGCAAGTTGTGAGGAGGATGCAACGAGTCTGCAAAGGGTTATAGATAGGTTAAGCGAAAGGGCAAAAATTTCACAGATGGAGTATAATGTAGGAAAATGTGAGGTTGTCCACTTTGACAGGAGATTATTTAAATGGAGTTCAGAATGCTGTGGTGCAGAGGGACTGGGTATTCTTGTATGTGAATCACAAAAATGTAGCATGCAGGTACAGCAAGTAATTGCCTTTAAAGACAGAGATGAGCATAAATCTTTTCTCTCAGAGGGTCCTTTGTTGAATTCCCTTCCCAGAAAGTAGTGGAGGCTGTCTTCAAATTTAAAGGCCGAGTTAGATAGATTTTTGAGACAAGGGAGTCAAGGGTTATGGGGGGTAGACAGGAAAGAGGAGCTGAGACCACAACCAGATTAGCCATGATCTTATTGAATGGTGGAGCAAGCTCGAAAGGCCAAATGGGCTACTCCTGCTCCTAAGTCCTATGTTCCTATCTTCCTTTGAATCTTACCCACACCTGCATAAAGAACATTTTGTGGTTACATGCCAGCTGCACATTGATGGAGTGACATATGACATGGGGATGTGTGCATTGATGATGCCTGCACCTATGGGAAGCCAACCAATGAAGCAAAATAACAAAGCAACCTTCTCATTCTGACAGGCATCTTGGCAGGTAAATTTATAACTGCCAGCCCTGACAAACGAACCATCAGTCACCTATCTTGTGCATTTGTGGGCTGCCAACTGGGAGATCCTAAATAAGTCTCCAGCACAGTTCTGGTAGGAACTGAAGGTTAAAAAGTTGAGGGTTGACTTTGACAGCCACTGGGAAATTGTGGTCACCAGTCTCCGCAGGCAGCAGGTCTTATTCCAGCAGATTCTGCCACCAGATGATATGACAACCTAAGCTTCATAAAACACTACTGTTCGGTCATGTCAAAGAAGCTGAGCCTCTGCCTGTACAGCCTGTGTTGCAGGTAGTGCCTCCTGTGAGCTTATCCTCTCTCTTGCGTACTATATCTGCTGTTCTTCTCTCTGATATCCAATTATAGGCCTCTCAACAGTAGGCTGCTGGTGTTGATCACATTGTTCCTTGACTGAGGTCCACACTAAGACAGTCAAAGCGCCAACCATCCTGATGTAATTCAGAAAACTTCCAAAATGTAGAAAGTAAACTCAGTGAACACTGAGCATTACGGTATATTCTATGAGTTGATTCAGCCCCCCCACCCCATCCCCCACCCCCATCCCCCCATCCCCCATATCCCCCATCTCCCCAACCACCCATCCCATCCCCCATCTCCCCAACCCCCCTCCCCCATCATCACCCATATCCCCCATCATCCCCCCCATCCCGCAGCCCCCCATCCCCCAGCACCCCCCATCCCCCCCATCCCCCATCCCCCCCATCCCCCCCATCCCCCTCATCCCATCCCCCCCATTCCTGTTGCATTATCAACTTGCTTCCACTGAGAAATTTTAGGAAGCCTAGAAAACCAGCAAATGCTCTGTTAAATTTAAAAGATGAAGCATTGTTCCAATTGAGTGATTATGATTTCAATAGGCTATCCACCTGCCAGAAGAAGTTACGCACTAACAGCCTAACTTACCAAGTTAAATGTGGAAATTGGCTGGTTCTTAATGAGCTGATGTTTTTATGAAGTTTAACACCCCTACCCACACCATTTTTAGAGTTTTGTCTAATTAGGCAAATAGTTTTTGTTCCCTTGACCTTGTGGTGAAAATGGCAATATATATTAGCTAAAATGTCAAGTCCTTTGCTTTTAGATTTATGTTTGATTTATTTTCTAAAATGTGGTTGAACTGATTTTAGGTTCCACATGGAAAAGAATGAATGCAAAGCATACTGGTCAAAACAGTATCTGTAATTTTCTTTTCCTGCCTGAATACCACCACTGGTTGAGTGAATGTTTAAATAAAAGTTTAACCAAGCAACATAGTGTAGAATTTGGTATATTGGTACACAAAGCAAAAATCTTGGAACTTCCAGTTCACTAAGCATTAGATGTTGTACCCTGTTATTATTTTTAACTGATAACTATGTTAAATCAAATAACAATTTGTGATTTCTAAACACTATGTAAAAGCCAGTTCTGCTTTATCCAGACTTCAAATTTGGACATAATTTAAACAACCTGAAACCAATATGCTGAGTGAAGATAACAGGGGTTTATAATCCAATGATAGCCAATTATACTGCTATCACAGTGTGTAAACCTTTGAACCTTCCACTTGTAGTTTAAGATGATATCCAAACCTGTTAAGCTTGTCTCCTCTTTACGCATTTTTTAATCATGTAGACCTCACATTTCATGAATCAAAGAAAGATCTTGACAGAATAATACAACAAGGAGATCTACTTACTAGTCTGTATGGTGACACATTGCAAGTTAAAACAGCAGGAGAGTTTTGACATTAATATCATATTCTCAGAAGGTATACTGTATTGGGAGAATAAATCTTAACTTCAATTTATGGTGTAGGACCTTTCGCATATCAAGTCCATTTATTAAGAAATCTTTTCAATGTTTGATTCATGCCAAAGGCCACACTTCTGAATATGATTGGCCCTTATGGCTTGCCTCACCAAGTTTCTAGATTGGTCTCCTGATTACTCATCCAGCTGCAGCGTTATTTTGAAGCCCCCCAGGGGATCAGCCACAATTAGTTTAATTTTCCAATATGCGGCCAAAAAGCATTTCTTTAGTGTCCCAAATAAAGGAAAGAATTTTATAAAATTTTAAGTTGGCACTGAAGAAACTCACATGTGAGACCTGAACAAAGCTGCTTTGGGACAACATTAGAATAGTTTATAACATTAATCATGATAGTTGGCAGTTTATTTCAATCTCACTTCTATGGCCATCTGCTGTGACTGAATTTACCGATAGTTTTCTAATCATTAAAAGGAACAGCTTCAGAGAATAATTTGGCCTGAATTTCCACCATTCTTCAATTTGATACCTGATCCAATTCCCATCTCACTTTGCACCTAATAACTGCAAATGGATGCCACATTCACTCTTCTGTATTTATAATCATTTTCCAAATTCCTTTTGTGTATTTTACTGTTACCCCTACCCGAAACTGGTGAATTTCACCAAGGGACATCTTTACAAATTTTACTCTAAGTTAAATCTTTCAGGCATTTCAATTCCCTCTTTAAAATCTAACCTCATATGCTTTAGGCATGCACACATGTTCGAAGATAGATGTGCACTGGCCGGTGGATCAGGATGAGTTTCTGAATGAGAAGTAGTGCTTCTGTCAGTAGTTACTAGCCAACAGTGCTATGTTTCAGTCTTCTAATCCATCAACTGTTTTGAATAATCTTGCTGTGATATGAATGATTTCAAATCGTACCCTTTTGTGCAGATTTAATTGTGTGCAGACTAGCTTGGCAGCAACTGTTCAGTGATTTCCACATAGTCACTTTACCACTTTATCCTCAGGTAGATTTACTGTCAGTGCCAAATAAAGCCATACAGTTGAGAACAATGTCTAATTATACAAATGTAATAGTCTAAAATCTGAAAAAAACTCATTATCTTTGCCAATAGGCAAACATTTCACTGACAGCAGGAGAGTTTACCAAGCTTCGGTTGGGTGTTTTTGGTAGCATATGAGTCATATTTTAATGCAAAATTTATTTAAAAGGAAGGGGAGAGGACAGTATGGCAAAATCTATTTACTCAGAATAAGTGAGTTTCCAAGTGCCAAATCTGATACAAAAATTAATTAAATTTATAAAATCAAAAAACTTTCAGAAAATAGCCATGTTAATTGTAAATGATGGCAAGAGTGAAAGTAGTTCCTATCTACTCTGAAGGGAGAGCAATTTTGCAGCAATGCAACTGAAAAAAGCTGCTGCTTCAAAAAGAAGAGGTGAAACCTTCCCAGCACAAGGCTGAGCACATGCACAAAGTCCTGGCATTCTATGAAACTATCGTATCAAACATTATGGCCTGGGTTTTCACTGAGCAGGGTTGACTTGGGAGCCTTTTACCAATGGCAGGCAGGTCCCAATTCCAGGATTCCTGTTCCCATTCCCAGGCTGCCAAATTTTCCAGAGTGACTTTAAAGGGTGCAGGCTGGTTCCTGTCTGAAACCACATCTGGCACACCCAACCTGGCTGGCTCCATTGCAGGGATTAGTATGTCCTACTCATTGTCAATTTTCATGAGGCAGAATTTTTGGTTTGGCGGGTGGGCACAGTCGGCTGACCCGGGATCAGCCTGGAAACAGGCCACTGCCCACGATTGGCCCCCGACGCTTTCCAGCATGAAACGCAGCTCCCCACTGGTCAGGAAGGGCTGGGCGGGGGCCTGTCGGCTGTCGGGTTGCCATTGGACTCTCCATTGTGGAGGAGTCCATGCAGAGCATGAGCACCATCTCATGGCCGAGCGCACTGCCTCCTCCATTGAGAGAGTGACAGCTCTCAGGGAGAGGCAGCTCCAAGGACAGAATGAGGGGTTCCTGGGATTGTGCTTGGACCTGCAAGCCCTCACACAGGCAATGACCTCAGATGGTCACTGCCAGCGTGGGAGATGGATGAGGCACCCAGTATCCCTGCTAGGTGCCCGTCCATCAATGGCAAACAGGGAGGTCCAGAGCGACCTTACGTTGGCGCATGGCCTGCTTGTTGTCTCCGCGGGCTCCTCTCAGGGCTCTCTGGATCACGGCAGCTGCAGCTGCTCCTCCGCCCCTCTGCCAGCAACTGTGGCATCTGATGAGGCTGTGATGACTGGGCAAATGCCAGCTGTGGCACTGGCCGCTCCCTCCCAGGCAGGGCCAGCACAGGCTCCACGGGCCAGAGGACGACCGCCAAGGTCAACAAGGCCTCAAGACACCAGAGTCAGTGGGCTATTTCCAATGCCGGTGCCAGCGTGGAAGGAGGTCGGGGGGTGGGGGGGGGGTGGGGGGGTGGGGGGAGTGCACAAAGTTGTAGCACCCACAAACGTAAGTTAAAGGCACCTTCAGCACAAGAGGGACAGTTCACAGGTGATTTTCTAATCATTTATGTTTGGACACCAACACCAGTAATGGTAATGTCATTATGCAATCAATGTGACAATAACATTACATTTGCTTTTGTTCTGATGGCCTGAATATGCTTCACCATTTTTTATTCTGGTTCAGGATAGGCCAGTATGTAATGCTGGACGTGAGTGGCTCAATACTTTATTGCACAGGCATTGAGCGGACTTTGGATTCAAATGAAAGAGTCATTTCAGACACCTGGGATGGAGGTGGCAGCCCTGGCATGAGGTGGAAGCAGATCTTTGGCAGCCTAGCTGAAGGAGCATTGGATCAAGGCATCCCTGGTGGCCCTGCCTCCCTGGAGGTTACCGAGGTCTCCACGCCCTCGGCATTCCCCTCACCGTGCTCCTCTTCTGACTCACTACTGGATTCATCCCCTGTGGCCTGTGCAGCTGCATCAAGATCCTCTTCCTCCAGTGGGTCCCCCCTTGTCAGTGCCAGATTTTGGAGAGCGCAGCATGCAACCACTATCAGTGACACCTGCTCTGGAGGGTATTGTAGTGCTCCCCCTGAACGATCCAGGCATCGGGAGCACATCTTCAGAAGACCTCTCTATCACCGCCCTTCCATGAGTCCTATTGTAATGCTGCTCAACCTCTGTTCTTGGGTGGCGGAGAGGTATCATAAGCCACCTTTTCAACAGATAGCCCTTCTCACCCAGCAGCCACCCATCCTGTCTGGCTGGAGCACTGAGGAGCCTCGGCACCTGAGAGTGTCTGAGGATGTAAGCGTCATGGGAGCTGCCAGGGTACCTTGCACAGACTTGTAGAATCTGCATCCTGTGATCACACACTATCTGCACGTTCATGGAGTGGAAGCCCTTCCTGTTGATGAAGGCACTGGGCTCACCTGCTGGTGCCTTGATGGCCACATGTGTGCAGTCTATTGCACCCTGGATGCGGGGGAAGCCAGCAATCGCTGCAAAGCCTCTGGCTTACTCAAACTGGCTGGCCTCGTCAGTATGGTAAAGAATAAAGGTCAGTACCCGCCTAAACAGAGCTTCTGTCACCAGCTGGACGCAACTGTGGACAGCTGATTGGGAGACTCCACACAGATCCTCCCATTGAACCCTGGAAAGAGCCGGAGGCTTAGAAGTTGAGGGCCGCTGTGACCTTCAGCGCCACTGGCATGGGGTGTCCATCCACTCAGTCAGAGCTGATCTCAGGCCCAATCATCTGATAAATGGAAGTCAGGGTCTCTCTTGGGAGGCAGAGCCTCCTTCAGCATTGTACCTCAGACATATTGAGGTAGCTGTATTGTCACCTGTAAACCCTGGCAGCAGGATAGTGGCAACTTCTGTGGCCGCTTCCACCTTGGACTTCTTGCTGGCCCTGTGCCGCTTGTGCCTGCGCCTCTCCTTTCACAGGTCCCTCCCCTGGAGGCTGCATTGGGACATCTGGCCTCCTCTCCCTCCTGCCCCTCCCTTCCTCCTCAGAGGAGGTGCCACCAGCAGAGACCACAATCCCCATTGCCAGGGTAAGGGAAGACTGTCTGACACCTGGAAGGGTCCACATATTCTGAATCCTCCAGGGGGCTTGGAAACACCAATAAGTCCTGAAATGAAGCCTGGAAATAATAACAATGAAGCCCCGAACAGAGATGTAGCTGCCAAATCCTGCCCTTGGATGAGGTTTAGCAAATTGTCGGCTGCCCGCCTGCCCATTTTTCCCGTGTGACAAGCACAAAATTGCACAGGCAATGTAAAACCTAGCTTAATTGCCTTTTAAATGGCCTTAACTGGCCTCGTAATTGTTGGTGGACGCAGCTCTGACTCCCGTGTGCACCCTCCAACCAAAATATCACGCAAGTGGGCGATGACATCAGGATGCTTGCTCGACGTCATCACACACTATTTTACGCTTGAGTGAATTGGGCGCGCATCCGTCCGCTCAGCAAAAAATTCTGTCCATGGAACCTGGCTGGATTTTTAAAGAGTTGTGGTTCATGGCCTCTTAGAGGAGTAGTGAACCCTAGTCTGCAGGAGGGGACCTTTTGAA